>NC_060142.1:478493115-479123766 GCF_021461385.2 Schistocerca piceifrons
CTCACTTTCAGACAAAAGCTTAAAAACTTTTTAGTAAGTAAAAGTTGTTATACTGTAAAAGAATATTTAACATAGATGTAGATTATTAGCAACATATGACATTATCACCAAAATATTATGTAATTATAAATGTGTGTATGACTAGTTATAAAAACTACACAAAATATGAGAAACCTGTTTCATTGTAAATGTAAATGTGTGCTCATTTGTTGTAAACTGACAACATCCATGCCATATTTATTGTTCCACGGATGAATAAATAAATAAATAAATTTCGTATTTAATTGATAACTCATTGGCTTCAAACCATGTATTGGATAATCCGAGGAAATCTTTACTTTGCTCCTTCAGTTTATTTGTGTTCTTCCCAGAATTTATGAAAGCTGTTTCATCCAAATAAAGCACAAATTTGCATGGCGTATTGCTGGGCAGGTCATTCATAAATATTGTAAACAAGCACTGATCCTCAGGGAACATCTCTAGTAACATTCAGAAACAATTGTAGCTTACAATTTGTTTCCTGTTATTGAGATATGATTTAATGATGGACAGTTCCACGTCCATAATGCCCTAGCACCATGGTTTCTCCAGTAATATTCTGTGACTTCCAGAATCAAATACCTTGCTCAAGTCCATTACTTGTGGCTTCAGCAGACAATTTGGATTCAAAAGAGGGCTGCACAATAGAAACAACATTTTTAACAGCTTTAACTGTTGGCAACTGGGACATAAAACAATATCGAGACTTATTCAATATATTGTTTTTCAACAAATGCATGCAAATTGGCTTTTTTTTGTACAATATTCAAATATTTTTGAGAGAATACGTGACTGTTGTCCTTTTTAGGCAGTCTGGAAAATTACAACTAACAAATATCCATGTTGTAATTAGTGTGCAGACAGAGAATGATATTAAGTCCATTATTTTTTTAATCATAAAAATTGAGAGGCCATAAATATCTTCTGATTTGAAGCCGTTTAGTTTGTTACTGATTTGATTACATCACATTTCACCATTTTTTCCAATTACAAATTGTAAAGGTAACTAAAAAGTTTTCAAAAACTGGTTTACACAATAAGATTGTGAATTAGGGTCTCTTCATGAGGAGACGAGGGATTACAGTTTGCAGTGTCGATAAAAAGAAAGGTTAATTACGTCTGAAGTAACATTAACATCATTTGTAACTTTTACACAATGTTTACCTTATGCTGCTTTGAAGACCCTCCACGCAATCTTATGTTTACTATTGGAGATTTCAATGAAGGTATCATTTGCGCTACATTTGGATAATCTGATGCATTTTCTGTACTGTCTGTTGAGGCTAAAGTAAGTTGCTTTATCAACAATACCACTTTTTACCTCATCATGCTAGATTAAAACCATGGTTGCTTGCTTTAGTTTTGTTTCTTTTGGTAACCAGTGGACAGAATGTATTTGTAGGATAGTTGTTGCCTGATGTAACATTCCTATTTGGAAAAACTACACATAGTATCTGTGAGAGGAATAATGAAAAAAAGTTGCTTGTTCAAAAATGATTTTAATAACTGTCACCAATACGAGAGAATATTATCTTTTGATCAGGTACTGTTAATAAAATCATTTTCAGATAAAATACCCTTAAATCTTGTTCAGGAAATTATAACATTACCATAAGTCATTCTACATCAGATGCTGGATAAAGGCCTCATGTGACTTTTTCATGGATTATGGTCTTCAGCTGTAGGCATCCATATTGCCCTTACATCTCTTCTAGTGCCATCTACACACTATCTATTAGCTTCTCTTCTCAGTAGTTTTTTATCTCTTGGAATCTACCAAAGAACTTCTGTAGTCTGTCCATTGGCTTGGCTGCATGTTTTGCCCACTTTCAGTTCATTATCATTACAGTTATAACAACATCTTCCATTCCTGTTTCCAGATCAATTTTTGTTCTGTCTTGTATCTCTCTTAATAATCACCAACATGCATTTCTCCATTGCTCACTCTTAAACTGTCTATTTTTGTGTGATTTTCACATTAAAAGCCCATATCTGACTGTCATAAGTCAAAACTGATAAAACACACTTAACTGTAAAAGCCTCTTTTTAGCAACATTGGAAGATTAGTTTTAAATTTCTATTTAGATTTCCAAACACACTGCTGGGCATTCTTACTGTTCTGTTTCTTTCTTTTGCTCTTCATGCTGCCACTGTCTTCAGTTGCACTAAATACAGAAACTCATAAACTCGTTCTATGACTTTATTAGTATTTTGTAGTATTTTCCTTTCATTGTGTTGATTATACATGCTCCATTAAGTTCCACTATTGTTGAAATTCATGTGCTCTTACTACGAGCACTACAGCTCCATCAGCAAAATGGAGATGGATCAAATATGTTCCATTAACACATTTTCCAACTTTATTTTGTTCCCAAAGAAAAAATATTCCGGTGTATAATGTCTCATTATCTGATGACTTTTTCAGTGTTGAAACTTCTCAGTGTCATAATGTGGTCTACTGAAAGCTTTAGCATTAACACTGCATTCTTCAGTATACAAATACAAATTGAATCAATGTGTTGTTTCTCAAGGTCTGTTAGTAGCGATTTCAATGCAACTTTTTCAAAAGTACTAATTCCAGACAAAGTGGTAGCTCAAGTTTGTTGTATTTATTTATTTATCATATGATGAAAAAAATACATATGTGCACAATCACAAACTCATACAATCTTACATCACCAGACCAAGTTTCCTGATCCATTCGATCACTTCACATGATATGTGGTGAATGTCCATTATTGTTCTTTCATATGCTCAAAGAGGCCAATCAGCATTGATGTGGTGGATTGACTGATAGAAAGCAATAGAATCACAATTTGCAGAACTAGCCTATTTCCATTTGTGCATTGTCCATTTCAAACCTAGTTTATGATCCTCCACTCACATCTGGGAAGACTGAATCCTTGTACCTGCAGGGAAGGGTTCTCAACTATATGTTTGTTGATTACTGATCACTGCTCACACTGGATTTTCCGTGAATAGTTGACACTGAAAGAGGGTCCAAGAAGGTTGTTTGCTTGGTGGCACAATGATATTCATGATTTTGAGTGTTGAAGTTCTGCTAGTGCATTGACTCGGTGAAAGGGTAACTGAGGATTATTTTAATGTTGTTCCAGACCTTCAGGAGAGCTTCTGGTCTTCTTAGAGCTGCAGCTGGTATATTGCTAAGAACAGAAAGCCATAGGGTGTTTATACTGCGAATACATCCTGTAATTATTTGCTTTGTCTGATTGGGTTTCATGTCTATTTGCTTAGTGTGAGCAGTATTGATCCAGGTCCAACAGCAGTATTCAGCAACAGAGTATGATAGAGCTAAGAGTGTTTCTTGTTTAAGGTGGGCATTAGTTCCCCATGAGGTACCAGAAATCTTTTTAAGAATGTTATTTCTCTTTTTGAGGATATATACCTCTTGTTTTGACTTTAGCAGCTACACTGAAAGATGCTGCTTGTAATTTAGAGTTTTAACAAGTGTTACCTTAGGAATTTTGGTGTACAGCAAAACAGCAAGACTTGGCCTCTGAATCTGACTTCTGGTTTGTAATTTGCCTGTCTGTTGCAGGGATGAAATGCAAATATAACTACTGTCTTAGGATTTAGGTTGACACACCAATTCTTGAAATATACACCCAAGACTTCCATATCAGTGGATAAAGTGATTTCGGCATCAGAAAAATGGGAGTTCTGTGTTACCAAACAGATGTCATGGGCGTAAATGAATTTTCTTGAAAATGTTTCTGGTGAGTATCTCTCTCTCTCTCTCTCTCTCTCTCTCTCTCTCTCTCTCTCTCTCTGTGTGTGTGTGTGTGTGTGTGTGTGTGTGTGTGTGTGTGTGTGTGTGATAGATCTGAAAGTTGTTGCTTAATATGTTACTAAATACAACATAGAATAACACTCATAAGTTTCAACTCATGGATATAATGGGAACAGGACTTCTGTTCATGTGAATACAGAGTTATAAATACAAAATCAAATGGGGTAATGTAGTAGTAGGTTTAATAATGAGTAAAAAAAATAGGAATGCTGATAAGCTACTATGAACAGCTTAGTGAACACATTATTGTAACCAAAATAGGCAAGAAGTCCATACCCACTACAGTAGTATTAGTTTATACACCAACTAGTTCTGCAGATGATGAGGAGATTGAGGAAATGTGTGATGAGATAAAAGAAGTTATTCATATAGTTAATGGAGCTGAAACTTTAATAGTCCTGGGGGACTGCAATTCAGTAGTAGTAAAAGGGAGTGAAGGAAAAGCAGTGGGTGAATATGGACAGGGGGAAAGGAATGAAAGAGGAAGCTGTCAGGTAGAATTTTGCACAGAGCATAATTTAATCTAGCTAACACTTGGTTTAAGAATCATGAGGGAAGGTTGTATACATGGAAGAGACATGGAGACACCGTAAGATTACAGATTGATTAAATGATGGTCAGACAGAGATTCAGGAACCAGATTTTAAATTGTAAGACATTTCCGGGGGCAGATGGGGACTTGGACCATAATCTATTGGTCATGAACTGCAGATTAAAACTGAAGAAACAGCAAATAGGCAGGAATTTAAGGAGATGGGACCTGGATAAACTGAAAGAACCAAAGGTTGTAGATGGTTTCAGAGGGAGCATTAGGACATGATTGCCAAGAACAGGGAAAAGGAATACAATTGAAGAAGAATGGGTAGCTCTGAGAGATGAAATAGTGAAGGCAGCAGAGGATCAAGTAGGTAAAAAGATGAGGGCTGGTAAAAATCCTCGGGTGACACAAGGGATTTTGAATGTAATTGATGAAAGGAGAAAATATAAAAATGCACTAAATGAAGCAGGCAAAAATGAATACAAACATCTAAAAAATGAGATCGATAAGAAGTGCAAAATGTCTAAGCAGGGGTGGCTAGAGGACAAATGTAAGGATGTTGAAGAATATTTCACTAGGGGTAAGATAGATATTGCCTCAAGAAAATTAAAGTGACCTTTGGAGAAAACAGAACGACCTGTGACTGTATAGAGTGTCTTTACTAGGGAGGTGCACTTGAGGGCAGTATTATGTAAATGTAATAGGTTGTAGAGGAAGAAGAGAAGGGATATATGATACTGCATGAAGAATTTGACAAAGCACTGAAAGACATAAGTTGAAACAAGGCCCTAGGAGTAGACAACATTCCAGTAGAGCTGCTGATAGCCTTGGGAGAGCCAGCTATGTCAAAACTCTTCCATCAGCTGAGCAAAATGTATGAGAGAGGCAAATACCCTCTGACTTCAAGAAGAATATAATAATGTATAAAAACAAAGATGAGGTGACTTACCGAACAAAAGTGCTGGCAGGTCGATAGACACACAAACAAACACAAACACACACACAAAATTCAAGCTTTCGCAACAAACTGTTGCCTCATCAGGAAAGAGGGAAGGAGAGGGGAAGACGAAAGGAAGTGGGTTTTAAGGGAGAGGGTAAGGAGTCATTCCAATCCCGGGAGCGGAAAGACTTACCTTAGGGGGAAAAAAGGACAGGTATACACTCGCACACACGCACATATCCATCCACACATACAGACACAAGCAGATATATGTCTGCTTGTGTCTGTATGTGTGGATGGATATGTGCGTGTGTGCGAGTGTATACCTGTCCTTTTTCCCCCTAAGGTAAGTCTTTCCGCTCCCGGGATTGGAATGACTCCTTACCCTCTCCCTTAAAACCCACTTCCTTTCGTCTTCCCCTCTCCTTCCCTCTTTCCTGATGAGGCAACAGTTTGTTGCGAAAGCTTGAATTTTGTGTGTGTGTTTGTGTTTGTTTGTGTGTCTATCGACCTGCCAGCACTTTTGTTCGGTAAGTCACCTCATCTTTGTTTTTATATATAATTTTTCCCACGTGGAATGTTTCCTTCCATTATATAGAATATAATAATGCAAATTCCAAAGAAAGCAGGTGCTGACAGGTGTGAAAATTACCAAACTATCAGTTTAATAAGTCACGGCTGCAAAGAACTAACACAGATTCTTTACAGAAGAATGGAAAAACTCGAGAAGCTGACCTCGGGGAAGATCAGTTTGGCTTCTGGAGAAATGTAGGAACATGCAAGGCAATACTGACATGACAACTTCTCATAGAAGCTAGGTTAAAGAAAGGCAAGCCTATGTGTATGGCATTTGTAGACATAGAGGAAGATTTGACAATGTGACAAAATAAACATCAATAGGCCTATATTTTTAATTATTGTTTTAAGCTTGCTTATGAAGGTTTTATAATTTTGAACTGTTGTGGTGTATGCAAAATTACAATGACCTTTCTTGCAGGATGTAAATCACACAGGTGTACAACTGGAAAAGTCTTCTGAAGCAGTTGCTGAAAATAAAGGAATTCAGGCAAACCTCCCTTCACCAACAAAAACAAATTTAAGAAAGAAGATAAGAAGATTGAAAATGATTGTAGGCCAATGAAACAAAAAGATTTAGACAATGGCACAGTGGATCAATGAACTTTAAAAAAAGGACACCTGAACACAGAATCACTTTAATGATTTCTTTAAATATGAAAACTGGTTAATCAAAATACTTTAAATCTTAAAAATCTGCCTCAAACTGTTTCAAGATAAATCATGAAATATAAAAACTGTGTGTACTAGCCCCCCTCCCCACTCCCAACATAGTGCATTTTATTTTGAATGAAGGTCGTCAAACTTTTAACAAAACATGTAATAATAGTTACAATCAAATTACAGAACTGCTGTGTCTTCAAGGAAGTTTTACTTTACAGTTTTTCAGCTGATAATGTGAAGAGGATATTTTTAAACAGTAGGTTATGGTTCTTTATTTTCTGTAAGTATTTAATGCTTCCTGTTCAAATAATTGCCGGACTGAGCAGTCAGGAATGCCAAAGAGACAAAATTCAGATAAAATGTGACGTTTTGTTCCCATAATAACGGCAAAATAAAATTTTACTCATCTACTTGTGGAACAGCTGTATACTCACAGTTGGATAGAGAGAGACAGATATATACGTTCAGTAACATGGCGGCCAAAGATGTTGAGCATCATGAATTCGTAACACACAGTGCTGCCTCCACATTATCTTCTTTGAGCTCACTGGTTCTACCAAAGGCAGGAGGAGAGCAAAGAGACTGTCAACTGAGAAGTCCAACTCCTCCTCTGGTGGTCCATAGGGGCAGTTCAGGGCTGTGGCTGAGGTAGGGAACTCCCTGAGCTATTTTATTATCGTTAGAATTCATCACTAACTTCCCATTCGAGACTTTGCAGTGGTCAAGTAATTTTCTACTGAAGGAGGAACTTTTCCTGAGTCAAGCCAGTAAAAAGTATCACCCTGTGTCGCAAAAGAAATCTTAATGACACAATATGAACATCTGTGTGCTCTGAAAGATTCAGTCAAATTTGGATTAAGACAAGGAATTCAAAACTATAAGGCAAAACCACACTGTAAAATTTACGTATTCCTAGTTTTTCTGAAATTACTCATCCCACACTGTAAACACAGAATAAAGCCAATGAAAGCATTTTGTATGTCAGATTACATGTTTGTGCGAAATTTGAACTTTCTATCTTAATTCCCAGGCAATCATGAAAACATAGAAAAACATGAAATATCTCCAGAAATTCTTACTTCACCTTCTTGAAATTTCATAAGATGTTATTTGTTTCCATCTAATAAAACTCAATGATTGAAAGATTATTATAAAAAAAGAGGTATTATTACTGTCAGATGAGTGCACAAGAATGCGACATCAAGCAGCTGATTTGGTCTCAGATGACCTGAGGGAGCTGCCACTCTTGTAATAAAGACCATTCAACGGTGTGGACACAATATAGGGCATTTATAAATATCAGAGCATGATGTGACAATAATGGTACAGGGATGGTTTTCAGAAAAAGATGAAATTACTCAACCCCCATTGCAAATATATTAGTGGAGACAAAATGAGGGAGGGAAAAATGGCCCCACTACATGCAAAGAACCAGGAATCATTTTTAAATGTTGCACTAGCTCTCTGGTAAGGAGTTGCAGAACTTGAGGGATTTGTTACCCACCTCATAGGCTAACTCCTTTGTTGAATGCAGGTGGCAAGTTGAAGGACTTTGAATAGAAGTTAAGTAGTGAAGAACATGATGCTCTGCTCTTTTCAGGACTCAGATAGCTTAATAAGGCATGAAATTTATTTGCTCCATTAATTTAGTAATTTCTACAGGTGAATTAATATTGCATCAATGCCAGCACCACTATGGAAGAAAGAAACGATAATGTAAGCAGTAAAGGTGGATGGGTAGAAGAAAAATAATTCGAAAAATGAAATCATTAATAAATAATTTATGTTACATTAAAAGAACTTTCTGTTGGTGCCTGGCAGAACTTGATAATAATATTAAAAAGAAAAACACTTCCTAATGGTCTGCAAAATGATTTTATTTGGTCACGAACCAGCTTTCAGTTTCTCTGAATATCTTCAGGTGACAACTGAATGTTCCAAACACGGATAAAGATGATGTGCGACTTACATAGTTGTATGGAAGACACAAAAATGATAAAGTGTTAGTGCAGGGCAACATTGCAATAATTACTTCAACTAAAAAACGGGGCCAAAAAAGTTTTTACATTTAACAAATGATGAGAAATAAGATGAATTTAGTTTGAACCTCTTATTTGTAATGAACACTTAATTTAACAGAGAGGAATACGGAAATTGAGTCTGATCATTTAGTACCATGTGTTTATTTCCAGTAGGGTCAACTTTCTGCTTTTCTTGATAGAATGTAAAACTTCACATTCTACATCATGTGAGTGGTTTTCTGCTAAAATATGATCAGCAAAGATTGAATCTTTCTTCCTTAATCCAGCTTCTCTCACGTTCACATAGCATAATTACCACAGCTCTGACTGACTGACTGACCAATATACAATTTTTCACACTGCTTGTAAGTGATTTTATATATGTTACACCACTCTGTGCCAAGAACTGCAATTTGTCTTTACTACCAAATATAAATTTTCATAATTTATTTGTTTTTATAAAATGTAGGTCTGAAGTTGTGAGACTAGCTTGTTTTGCAATATTGTCTGAAATGTTGCCAATATATTGAATTTTGCACCAGGCTTTGTAACGACTGGGTGATTGCTGTTGGTCAGTGTACAGAAGTGGTGTAATTTTATTCATTTTATTTTTTTCTTAGAATTTTATCAATCAAGGCAGTGCAATAGCCATTTCTGGAAGTGATGTTTTCGATGATTTGTAGTTCACTTTGAAATGGTCATTTAGATAATGGAACAGATATGAGGTAATGTACTGTTGAATGGAGAGCTGTATTTTTGTGGCTGTGTGGATGCTGGGACCTTGCAGGGATCACTAATCAGTAGCTATGTTGTTCTGTAAATGCACTGATATCTATATCAAGATCCAAGAAATTTATAGAAGAGACTTCCAGCTCCATTGTTAACTGAATTTTCTTTTGTTGTGAGTTCAAATGCTGAGGAAAGTAGCTAATTGTGTAGTGGTACCAGTCCACAAACACAGCACATCATCAACATATCTGAACCAGTGCTTAATTTTACAATTGAATTGCTCTTTCTGTTAGAAAGTTTGTACAACATTGAAAATTTCAGATAGGATAGGACTAAGAGGTGAATCCATAGCTAGGCCATCAGGCTATAATACTTGTTCTGAAACTGGAAGTAATTCCGTTTTACACCATTTGAGAGAAGCATTGATAATGCCATATAATTCTACAGGATTTACTTTGGATTTGTGCAAAAGATCTATTACTATGTTTGTAGATTCATCAGTAGGAACATCTGTCAATAAGCTAGTGACACTGAACATACTAGTTTAGAACTGGATGAGATTTGCATATCTTTAATTTTGTCAACAAAAGCCATAGAATTTTTGATACCAAACTTAGGTCTAAAACTGGTTTTCTTTTTAATGATGTAACCAAGATCGTTCGTCACCATCATTTTCTGCTCAGTGTTACCTACTAGTTTGTCACATGCTTATTACGACCATCACACATACATACAAGATTGACAGTTTTGATGGCAATGTGCGCAAAGACGTCAATGCAGTTGTCCATCAAATGTACCTACACCATAAAGAAATTTTGTTGCAGTTGACAACACCTATCCACAATCAACAGTTTGCTGATTGAATAATGAACATATCAAATATAACAACTACTGTGGTTGAGCTCAGAGTATTAAATAAAGGTGCTCCACCATGCACAATTTTTTAAAAACACCTACATGTGCTAAAAGTAAATCTTGAACTCATGTTAGGTGGTGATATTTCTGCAAAATATTTGGTAGCCCATGATTTAAAAATTACTGCTGCTGTTAGTGACAGACTCTCACATCAAATCCATATGTTAAGCAAGTTTAAGAAGAAAATAATCTCCAACAGTGTCATCGCTACCAGAGCTGATAAATCAAACAGTTTTGTTCTTCTGAACAAAGGTGATTGCATTAGAAAACTGAACTAGTCATTAGTGGTACTGACTTCCAACATCTACAAAAAGGTATGAATGCAGCTTTTAGTGAGCAAATAAAAACCATGTAAATGTAAAGTGTAAAATGTAAAAATACTACATCTGAAATCAACTGCCATATGCCAGTTAATATGAATCCCAAGGCTCTTATATTATATGTCTTACTCAGATTACATAAAGATGGTGTTCCAAGATGCCCAGCAGCATCATCCTTTTCAGCTCCATGTTACCTACTGGCAAAAGAACTTGATTATATCATTAAAAAGAAGACCAGTTTTAAACTGAAGTTTCGTATCAAAAATTGTATGGCTCTTGTTGACAAAATTAAAGATATACAAATCTCACGCAGTTCTAAACTAGTATTGTTCAATGTCACTAGCTTATTTATGTATGTTCCTACTGATGGAACTATAAATTATTAATAGATATTTTGCACAGATCCAAAATAAATACTGTAAAATTAAGTAACATAATCAATGCTTCTCAGATGTGTGTAAAACACAATTACTTCCAGTTTCAAAACAAATATTATAGTCATTCTGGTGGTCTAGCTATGGTTCACCTCTTAGTCCTATAGTATCTGAAATTTTCATGGAAAATTTTGTACAAGTTTTCTTACAGAAAGAGCCATGCAATTGTAAAATTACAATGAGGTGACAAAAGCCATGGGATAGCAATATCCTGATATACAGATGGCAGTAGTATCGAGTACACAAGGTATAAAAGGGGAGTGCATTGGCAGAATTGTCATTTGTACTCAGGTGATTCATGTGAAAAGGTTTCTGATGTGATTATGGCCACTGAAAGGAACTAACAGACTCTGAACACAAGGGTACTGTCAGGAGTGCCTCAGGGAAGTGTGACAGGACCAACTGTTGTTTTCTATGTACATAAATGATTTGACAGACAGGGTGGACAGCAGTCTGCAGTTGTTTGCTGAGAAGTGTCAAAGTTGAGTGACTGTGTGAAGATACAAGATGACATAGACAAAATTTCCAGTTGGTGTGCTGAATGGCAGCTACCCCTAAATGTGGAAAAATGTAAGTTAATGCGGATGAGTAGGAAGAACAAACCTGTAATGTTTTGATACAGTATTACTAGTGTCTAACTTGACACAGTGAAGTCATTTAAATATCTGGGCATAATGTTGCAAAGTGATATGAAGTAGAATGAGCATGTGAAAACTGTGGTAGGGATGGCAAATGGCTGACTTCGATTAATTGTGAGAATTTTAGGAAAAGTGGTTCACCTGTTCGCATATAGGACACTTTTGCAACCTTTTGTTGAATACCACTTGAGTATTTGGGATCTGTAACAAGTCGGATTGAAGGAAGACATCGAAGCAATTCAGAGGAGGGCTACTAGATTTGTTACCAGTAGGTTGGAACAAACATGTTACAGAGGTGCTTCGGGAACTCAAATGGGAATCCCAGGAAAGAAGGTGGTGTTCTTTTCAGGAAACACTATTGAGGAAATGTAGAGAACTGGCATTTGATGCTGACTGCCAAACAAGTCTGCTGTTGCCAACATACATTGCATGTAAGGACCACGAAGATAAGATAGAAGAAATTAATGCTCATATGGAGGCAGACAGATGGTCGTTTTTCCCTCACTCTATTTGCGAGTGGAAGAGGAGGAGAAATGACAACTAGTGGTACAGGATACCCTCTGCCATGCATCTTATGGTGGCTTGCAGATTATCTATGTAGATGTAGAAGTAGATGTAGATTTAGTACAGACACTGAACACAGAATGGTAGTTGGAGCTAGATGCATGGGACATTCCATTTTGAAAATCATTAGGGATTTCAGTATTTTTAGATCCCCGGTGTCAAGAGCGTGCTGAGAATACCAAATTTTGGACGTTATCTCTCACCTCAGACAACATAGTGGATGACTGTCATCACTTTATGACTGAGAATAGTGGTGTTGTCGTAGAGGTGTCAGTGCTAGCAGATAAGGGATACTGTGTGAAATAACCACAGGAATCATTGTGGGATGTATGATGAACTTATCTGTTAGGACAGTGTGGCAAAATTTGGCACTAATGGTTTTGTGGCGGTGTTCGTAGCGACAAACAATTCGCTGTAGAAACGGCTTACGAAGTCACCGCCACACTTTTAATAGCGGGCCGACCGGTCCGCTGGAACAGTGAACAGAAAGATGAATACCCAAACACTCTGATTAAATAAAAGTCGGTACTTATCTTTATTAATGAAGATACAGTAACACAGTAGTGAACTCGGTGTCTACAGAAATCTGTCTAGTTCGAGTCGAAGCGGCTAGGTCAGCGTCGGCTGACGACAAACAACAACTCTGCTGCGATGAACACACAACTGACTAGCCAGTACACAATTTGGTGGCGAGTATACAACTGAGCGGCGAATACAGAACTGTCCTAGCGCTAGCGACTCCAGCGCTTAAGAAGCCAGAAGCCAGCGGTGGCGCGCGCAGACTTGCGGCGATTTCCTGTCTCGCTGGCACTGCTTATGCGGACGGCGTCCGGACTTTGATGCTGCCAACCTTTTGGCAGCGGGCTCGGGTGGCATTACTGGTTAGGATATAACAAATGGGGTGTGGCAGCAGATGACTGATACAAATGGCTTTGCCAACAGCACGACATTGCCTGCAGCACTACTCCTTGGCTCATGGCCATATAAATTGGACCCTAGATGTCCTCTGGTCCATCTGAACTGATCACTGACTGGAAATGCTTATGTTTGGCTACTTGTAAACCATTTGTAACTATTCCTGGACTTCACAGTCCCAAACAATGATGGAATTTTTATGTGCGACAATGTACGATGTCACCAGGCCACAATTGTTTGCAACTGATTTGAAGAACATTCTGTTCAATTCGAGCAAATGATTTGACCACCAGCTAGCCGGACATGGTCCCATTGAACATTTATGGGACATAATTGAGAGGTCAGTTCTTGTTCAAAATCCTGCACCAGCAACACTTTAATGGCGGCTTGGCTCTGTATTTCTTCACGGGAATTCCAACAACTTGTCGAGTCATGCCACACCAAGTTGCTGAGCTACGCCTGGTGGAAGAAGGTCCGGCACAATATTAGGAAGCATCCCATGACTTCTGTCATTCAGTATAAGAAATGGTTCAATTTGTTGATGATGAGCTGTGTTTGTGGACTGGCACCACTACACAATTAGATACATTACTACAGAATTTGGACTCACAACATAAGAAAATTCAGTTAACGATGGAGCTGGCAGTCTCTTCTATAAATTTCTTGGACCTTGATATACATATTAGTTCAAGAAAAATGGATTTAACATTCACAGAACAACATAGCTACTGATATGGTAATCCCTGCAGGGTCCCAGCATCCACACAGCCACAAAAATACAGCTTTCCATTTAACAGTGCATTGCCTCATATCTATTCCATTATCTAAATGACCCTTTCAAACAGAACTACAAACTATCAAACAAATCGCTTTGAGCAATGGCTATAGCACTGCCTTGATTGATAAAATTATAAGAAAAAGTAAAATAATAAAATTACAGCACTTCTGTACAATGACCAACAGCAATCACTCAGTAATTACAAAGCCTAGTGCAAAATTCAATATATTGACAACATTTCAGACAGTATTGCAAAGAAAGTTAAAGTCTCACAACTACAGACCTACATTTCATAAAACCAATAACTTATGAAAATGTTTACACAGTAGTAAAGAGAAATTGCAGTTCTTGGCACAGAGTGGTATAACATGTATAAAATCACTTACAAGCGTAGTGAAAAAGTGTATATTAGGTCTGTCGGGCAGAGCTTTGGCAATTATGCTATGTGAACTTGAGATAAACTGGTGAGTAAGGAAGAAAGATTCAACCTTTGCTGATCATGTTTTAGCAGAAAACAACTCATATGCTATAGAATGCGAAGTTTGACATTCTATCAAGAAAAGCAGAAAGTTGACCCTACTGGAAATAAACAAACACATGGCCAGAATGCCAGCCTGGAATTAAATGATCAGACTCAATTTCCCTAATACTCTATGTTAAATTAAGTGTTTGTCACAAATAATAGATTCAAACTGTAAATTCATCTTCTTTCTCATCATTTGTTAAATGTATTTCCATGCACAATCTTTGTTTAACCTCTTTTTAGTTAATGTAATTACTGCAATGTTTTCATATGTAAACACTGTCATTCTTGTATGTTGTGTACAGATAATATCTATCTAAGTCACACATCATTTTTATCTGTTTTTGCAACGTTCATTTGCCATCTATGGACAGCCAGAGAAACAGAAACCTGGTGCGTGACCAAATGAATACAATTTTGCAAAAAATTAGGAAGTGTTTTTCTTTTTAATATTAATTTTTATTATTTTGTTTACTTATATTTAGTATTATATAAAAGAATAATTTAATAATTTCAGAGCTGACTTGATAAAGTTATAGCCCTGCCAGAGTAAAAGTTCCCACAGTCAGAGTTAACTGGTTGGGCGAGTCCAAATGGCTTCCATTGTGTAGCAGACACTCAGGTTTCTTGAGTCACTCTCCATAACATGTTCATCAAATGTGTACTGGTTTGTCCCAAAAGTTGAACAGTTTTCTTCATCTGTTCATGCATTTTGCCTGTTTGGTGGTAACTGTTCCCATGCAGAATGTCATGAAGGTGGATGACTCAGATGGAAAAAGGCTTAATTGGTTTTTTATGTGACCCTTTCTCAGTTGAAGTAACTATTGCTGTTAATGGCATTGGGGTATTTGGTTGTGGATGATAGCACAAAGAAGTTTTCAAGTATGAATATCAAGAATTCAGCAAGAATGTTGCAAAAATTAGGATGACAATGAAAGGCAACTTTAGATAGTATGAGGAGGATATCACAGAGGGATGACCCAATTTCAGAGCTGGCTTAACAAAGTTACATTCAGGCAGAGTAACTTACTGAAGCACTAAATACCATAGGTTATTCTGGGCCATGATGCTAGGTGCTTCTCAGTGGTTTGGAAATAGGAACTTCAGTGTTGAGATGAAAGGGAGGGAGAAGACTGCCAAAGGGATGGTTTGTTGTGACCAAAATAAGTGAGATAGTTGCTGGAGAAGAAGCATGTGGGAAGTTGTAGGCATAGGATTTTTGTTTGCTTTTTCTTGAGGAAGAGGTTAGCAACTTGAAGACATCTGATAGGAAGTTTTCCGTTCAAGAGAACCAGGTGCATAATACACAACATGGATCATTTGAGTCCTCAAACATAGAACTTGAGTCACTAAACTCTGAAGGTAGCACTCCAACATATTCTTGTGCTTATCACTCGCTCAATTTATATGGTTCACAGTTTTTCATTTTTCCCTCAAGTCTGTCACCCCTCTCTAACGTGTTTACAACTTAAAGTGTGAGTGTGAGTGAGTCTGGGTTATACTGATTTATTTCCCCAAACCACATTCCATTTCATTATGAGGTGACTGACTTGAATTTTGCAGCCCCTCTTCTTTACAGGATAGTTGGCTGCTGGAAAATCTCTTGACTACTTCTCCGTCGAATAGTGTTAGGTACAGGAACTTTTAAGTCTCTTTCTACTTATAAAATGGATAGACATACAAACTTTCCTTGTTGTCAGTTAACAATGTATTTGACTTTCATGCACAATATAATTCACACTTTCGACATACATATGTAACTTTCTGTAAGTACCTTGTACCGTCGAACATTAGAAACAAAATGAGTTACAGTTGAAAGAAAGTTGGCTTAACTACCATGACTTTCTTAAAGTGAATCAGAAAATACGTCTTGCCTCTACCGAGGCTGAGTCAAGAGTCTACAAGAGTACTTTTTCAACTGTTCTTGTTTCACATAATAATAGTCAGTGACACAATAAGCACAGAGTGACATAAAAACTCCATGGTTCTTCCTTACACATGCACTAAAACCTCTATGGATTGCCCGACAGGTACTTGTCAGTGCCGTTCGACCGCCGCATCTACTTTCTTCCTGCGACTGATTTTAAACCTGCACACACAAACATGTGACACACAGTAGGTAGGGTTTTACCATCCCACACTTGTATCTAGAATATTGATATTGATCGGGTGTAGAAGGCTGAGTGGTTCTAGAATTTACACAGAAATACTCGAATCAGTACAACCCCTCCCCCCAGATTGAACACATGATATTTTATACATAATCATTATTCAAATAATATCACTCGTAATAACATTTCATATCTTAACATTATATATTTCTTACATATGTTTATATACATATCTTTCCTTTCCATAACAATTCTCTGTGTTCTCTGGAGCAATCTTTCGCTTATTGTTTCTGTATTATTTTCTTACTATACTTTGTTATTAACACATGAGCATTTACTCCTGGTTTTAGTCAGCTTTACTAATATTTAGGCATGAGGACTATTTTTCGTTTCTTTATTTCCTTTTTTTCAATCAAAAACTTCAGGTGTTTATGACACATGAGTAATCTATTTTCTATTCGTATCTTTTTGTATTACCTTTTCCTAGTATGTACTATTTTAATTAGTTGTAGCTTGGAGAAACTCTGGGCAAAATGAAAGTGTTCTTTTGACACTCATTTACTTCCATGAAACATAATAATGCTAGTCGTTCATAGAATTTACACTTTCCAGAATAATTCCTATGAAATTTCTGACTTTTGTCACGATACTGTCCCCTTCTCCTAGGATCAGCATCTCTTCCTTGCTTGTCGGTTGACCTTACATGAGCACTTCCTCTTTCCATTCTGGTAGGTATGCCACTAACAAAACATCTCTAATTTTTAGGCCACAGATCATCCTGTCTCCACGTGGGTATGTCTGCCCTTTATACTTAGTGAATGTCAGGTACGCCCCCCCCCCCCCCCCCTTATCCTTTCTGAGTAGGCCTCACAGTTCATTACCCTAATATATATTTCTATGTATACCATAATTAAGTATCTTCTGGTAAAGCTATAACTCTATTTTAAACTTCGCATTCATTCTTTAATATATCATTCACTCTCTAGAGTCCTCCTCTACTTATCAACTTCTGTACTTTCAATAGATATTATGGCTGTATATACTCCTTACATCCCACTATCCTTCAATTCATCAGAGTTTTTATTGCAATGACGTTGCTCACACCTTTTTCTTATTTATCCATTACTCATTACTATTTTATAATTGTTCGTAATGTATGAACACCTCTCCTTATTTATATTCAATGTAGAACCATCATAACTCCCCATATATGTGTGCATAATTCCATATGTACACACCTTATCCCACATGACAGGCTTTGTCTTATATAATTTAATGTTTGCATAGAAGTGTATATTTGTGTATATGTGAATGTGTGTTCGTTTAGTCTCATTCTTTGGCCTTCTTATCTAAAGATAAGATGTAGGTTATTGGTACCATGGAAGTAAGGGAGGACTTCAGCAATAGAAGTTTATGAATATGGAAAGAGGGGAAAGATAGACAGGTCCTCAAGATGAGAAGTAAGAAAGGAAAAAATAGATGTGGTTGCTAGGATCAAAGAAGAAAAAGAAGATAGCCCCAAAGACAGAAATCCCTTCCCACCTCCCTCCCCAGGATCCCTACCTTTCAGGTACTTGAGTGAGACACTGGAGGAAGTTTGTTGTTAAATCGTCTCCTACACAACGGACTTGTCCTACCTTCACCCTTTGAGGTCCTCGAAGGAAATCCTAGCAACCCTATGGAAATGGCAAATGAAGAAGAATCAGGCACACTTGTTTGTTGTGAGGGTTGTTTGAAAGGTGTGATGTGTGTTTTGTGTTAGTCATGATTTACCTGTTCTTGTAAATCAAGCTTTTAGCTATAATACCCACCCCTTTCAAAATTTATACAAACCTCCCATCTATATCACATTTCATAAAAGGTAAAAAATACTCTATGCAAAATAGAAAAGCTATACACTTCAGTATAACAATTGTTCAATTAGTCACATCGTATTACATTTTCTACAAATACACTACTTTATTCAGTATATTTCATCTAGATATCACTTTTTTTCTGTGATTCTCTTAAGTTGGTCTATTTTGTGGTCATATTCAGTTTTTTTCAGCAGTAAGATTATAGGATAATTTTAGATTTTAAAGGAATTTGGTGCAGGAAAACTATTGTGGAAGAAACACCACAAACAACACGGGATCCGACGGTCATCACTCCATCCGTTAACTCAGAATCTTAACATGCCATGGCAATAGATGACTCCGCCCAGGTCCCGTGGATATGATATTAACTTTTCTTGTGCACTGGCAGACCATTATTTCTCTTCAAATTTCTTTTGAAAGTCTTCCCAAGAGGAAAATTCTCAATATGTACTGTACCCCATTCTGAGGCTTCCCCTAGAAGGTACTCCACAGCAAATTCGATCTTCTTAGAATCTTCCAATTTTTTGGTAATGCTTGGTTAAACCCTTTTAAGAAATGGGTTGGATGTACACCCCTGTCTGGCTTAAATTTAGGGAATTGGCTAGATAACCCTCAATTAGCTCCCCATTGTAAATCCGTCACAGCTTCACTAGTTAGTACAATGTTAGTTGAAGATATCCTTTTTTCTGCTGTATCCTAGATAAGCTTAATCTCTTTCCATAGCTTGTCCATACCCTTCCTGGTATCATTAAGTTCGGAAGAAGGAATAGGTGATACATTCCTGGATGTTATTCTCTTGGTAACTTTTCGATCTATAATTTTCCCAAAATGTTCCTCCAAGCTAATTACATTTATAACATCAAAATTGGCTATTTTCTCTTTGAAATTCTGTTCTACATTATCTTCTCGTTTAGTGACATCTGTAATTTGCAATTGAATGATCAGCATTAATTCATTATTCTTTTCTACACTCTCTTTCAAAGTATACAACCCATGCCTCACATCATTATATTTAATATTGTACACATTTTCAAAAGAGCCTAACTTTTCAATAAGTTCAGATTCTACAGTATTACATTTATTCTCAATGTCAAGTTACAACTTTTTTGACAAATCCTGAAAGGTATCATTCTATTTCTGACTAAGGTCGGTAAACATATGATTTATATGAGTAGTCAAAGAATTTGTCAACTTGGTCTTTAAATCAATTTTTAAATTCTCTACTGTAGTACTTATGGTGTCAAATTTAGTCTTCAAAACATCCATGCCTTTGCATAGATTACTAAATTCCTTGCTTTGAGAGTCGATTTTGGTGTTTAACAAACCTAAATTACTCATTTGAATATTTAGAGTTTTCCTCTGAGAATTTACCAAACCTCTTTCCTTATCATCTCACTTTGAGCATTTAATTGCAGACTCTGAGTTTTAATTAAATTTATCAACTCATCCCAGTCAGCTACTTCTTTGCTAACTTTCACGGCCATAACTGGGTCTTGAGTTTCCCCAACCTGTTGTATGTTTTCCATACTATTGTATGCTTTAGTCCTTGTAAGCATTTAAAACTATCTTTAAATATGATAACTACACAAATAAAGTTCACTCAATAGTATCTTGTACTAAAGTAATGAAGTTTTGTTTCTCACCCGGCGTAGAATTCTTGTAGCATAGGTGAGCGATGTGGAGGCAGGTCAGCACCGGTGAACAGCAGCTGGTGCTGGCAGCGTTGGATGTATGTTGGTTTCTGCATCTCCATCCTCACAATGTGTGTGAGCTCTGTATACTCCTCGCACTGGATCTACTTGGTTGAAGCGTTCTATGCGTATTTCTTCTTAGACAAATACATCTAAATCTTCTTTGCTGTTTTATCGTTGTCAGTTTTTCATGTCTTCACCATTTTTCATTCAAATTTTGCTCCATTAAATACTTGAACATATTCTAATGTCTCAGAGTAAATCCCTTGTCGTATTATGTTTAGTTGCTATGGCAACACATAACAGTTTCTTTTCTCGTTGTTGACTGAAAATTCCTGGTGTTCCCCCCCCCCCCCCCCATTCGACCACCACTGCTACTTTCTTCTCGCAACTGATTTTAAACCTGCACACGCAAACATGTGACGTGCAGTAGGTAGGATTTTACCATCCCACACTCATATCTAAAATATTGTGTGTTCGAGATGGTAGAAGGCTGAGTGGTTCTAGAATTTACACCTTCCCTCCTAATTTTAATGTAATTTCATTTCTTCTTTTGCTTTCATCTTTACTTCTTTCTACATCCCTCCCTTCTGTTGCCTTGGTAGAGGCAAGACATATTTTCTGATTCATTTTAAGAAAGTCATTGTAGCCAAGCCAACTTTCTTTTAATTGTAATTCATTTTGATTCTAATGTTCGACAGTATGAGGTACTCTGATGCTTTTAACCCTTGAGCAGGTGCTCCTGTGTATAAAGTATGCCATCAACAAATAACATTGTCTTGTACCATTCCATTGATGTTTTACAATTTCAAGTCCCTACCTATTTCTTCATGATAGCTTCACTCAACACATTGTTAAAATGTGTTGTCAAATGTCCAAGTGAGCAGCAACTTAATAAAATAAACAGCGAACTAGCTGAGAAAAAATACATAATCCCTACTAGAAAATGACCCAAACTATGAGCTAGCAGCACAATCCCTCCATTAGGCAGTTTGTAATAGGACACCCTCTTCTAACATTACCTTTCTCTATAGAAATGGCAATATCAGAAATATTTTCGAATCTTGTATATGTGAACATTATCTCAACTGTTTAACTAAATGAATTTCATATGATTTTGTATATAATGCATTATACTTCAGGCTAAAATGTATAAAAAGAAATTAATTTGTTACAATCATTGTCTGCTAACTCTGTATGTACAGTTAAATCACTCTGCTTTTAGAAATGTTTCATATTACAAAATATCTGGTACACTTAAAATTCCTATTATTTATTATGCAATCTGACACTAATTATTAAATTTATTTCTGGACTTATTTATAAAATAATGTTATAAATTTGTGAATATTCTTCTTTTGTCAAGAAAGTTTGAAAACTGTTTTGTTTTGTAAGGTCTTTGGAATATTGTTAGTACTACAGAATGAGTATGAGTAGTGGGCATGCCTCTGATGGAATCGGACGTGGTTTTTATGTTTGGCAATAACAATGTAAATTTCTGTTTCATGTGAGTGGAGATTGTAAAGTCAGTGTGATACAGAAGAACGTGAAATAATAAAAAACAGGTGCAATCAGAAATCATGCAACAGGCTTATTTAAAATTTATCTAGTCTTCTGGAACCCACAAGTTAAAAAAATTTCAACCTGAAGAATCTACCCCTAGATGTGATGAACTGCAGCCAAAAATGAGAAAATGAAGATAAGTAAAAAAGTTATTTGTACATCTACATCTACATCTACACTCCGCAAGCCACCCAACGGTGTGTGGCGGAGGGCACTTTACGTGCCACTGTCATTACCTCCCTTTCCTGTTCCAGTCGCGTATGGTTCGCGGGAAGAACGACTGTCTGAAAGCCTCCGTGCTCTCTCTAATCTCTCTAATTTTGCATTCGTGATCTCCTCGGGAGGTATAAGTAGGGTGAAGCAATATATTCGATACCTCATCCAGAAACGCACCCTCTCGAAACCTGGCGAGCAAGCTACACCGCGATGCAGAGCGCCTCTCTTGCAGAGTCTGCCACTTGAGTTTATTAAACATCTCCGTAACGCTATCACGGTTACCAAATAACCCTGTGACGAAACGCGCCGCTCTTCTTTGGATCTTCTCTATCTCCTCCGTCAAACTGATCTGGTACGGATACCACACTGATGAGCAATACTCAAGTATAGGTCGAACGAGTGTTTTGTAAGCCACCTCCTTTGTTGATGGACTACATTTTCTAAGCACTCTCCCAATGAATCTCAACCTGGTACCCGCCTTACCAACAATTAATTTTATATGATCATTCCACTTCAAATCGTTCCGCACGCATACTCCCAGATATTTTACAGAAGTAACTGCTACCAGTGTTTGTTCCGCTATCATATAATCATACAATAAAGGATCCTTCTTTCTATGTATTCGCAATACATCACATTTGTCTATGTTAAGGGACAGTTGCCACTTCCTGCACAAAGTGCCTATCCGCTGCAGATCTTCCTGCATTTCGCTACAATTTTCTAATGCTGCAACTTCTCTGTATACTACAGCATCATCCGCGAAAAGCCCCATGGAACTTCCGACACTATCTACTAGGTCATTTATATATATTGTGAAAAGCAATGGTCCCATAACACTCCCCTGTGGTACACCAGAGGTTACTTTAACATCTGTAGACATCTCTCCATTGATAACAACATGCTGTGTTCTGTTTGCTAAAAACTCTTCAATCCAGCCACACAGCTGGTCTGATATTCCGTAGGCTCTTACTTTGTTTATCAGGCGACAGTGCGGAACTGTATCGAACGCCTTCCGGAAGTCAAGAAAAATAGCATCTACCTGGGAGCCTGTATCTAATATTTTCTGGGTCTCATGAACAAATAAAGCGAGTTGGGTCTCACACGACCGCTGTCTAAAACGCATTTTACGATTGCCTTAAACTTTTTCCATAAACACTCAACATTGTCAGTGTCGGATCAGAAATTTTCATTTTGATCTGTTAGGTAGTCTGAAATCTGCCTTCTATTACTCTTGCTAAACGGATAAACCTTCCTCCCTTTTTTTATATTCCTATTAACTTCCATATTCAGGGATGCTGCAACGGCCTTATGATCACTGATTCTCTGTTCTGCACTTAAAGAGTCGAAAAGTTCGGGTCTGTTTGTTATCAGTAGGTCCAAGATGTTATCTCCACGAGTTGGTTCTCTGTTTAATTGCTCGAGGTAATTTTCGGATAGTGCACTCAGTATAATGTCACTCGATGCTCAGCCCCTACCACCCATCCTAAACATCTGAGTGTCCCAGTCTATATCTGGTAAATTGAAATCTCCACCTAAGACTATAACATGCTGAGAAAATTTGTGTGGAATGTATTCCAAATTTTCTCTCAGTTGTTCTGCCACTAATGCTGCTGAGTCGGGAGGTCGGTAAAAAGGAGCCAATTATTAACCTAGCTCGGTTGTTGAGTGTAACCTCCACCCATAATAATTCACAGGAACTATCCACTTCTACTTCACTACAGGATAAACTACTACTAACAGCGACGAACACTCCACCACCGGTTGCATGCAATCTATCCTTTCTAAACACCGTCTGTACCTTTGTAAAAATTTCAGCAGAATTTATCTCTGGCTTAAGCCAGCTTTCTGTACCTATAACGATTTCAGCTTCGGTGCTTTCTATCAGTGCTTGAAGTTCTGGTATTTTACCAACGCAGCTTCGACAGTTAACAATTACAATACCGATTGCTGCTTGGTCCCCGCATGTCCTGACCCGTTGAGGCTGTTGCCCTTTCTGTACTTGCCCACGGCCATCTAACCTAAAAAACCACCCAGCCCACGCCACACAACCCCTGCTACCCGTGTAGCCGCTTGTTGCGTGTAGTGGACTCCTGACCTATCCAGCGGAACCCGAAACCTCACCACCCTATGGCGCAAGTCGAGGAATCTGCAGCCCACACGGTCGCAGAACCATCTCAGCCTCTGATTCAGACCCTCCACTCGGCTCTGTACCAAAGGTCCGCAGTCAGTCCTGTCGACGATGCTGCAGATGGTGAGCTCTGCTTTCATCCCGCTAGCGAGACTGGCAGTCTTCACCAAATCAGATAGCCGCAGGAAGCCAGAGAGGATTTCCTCTGATCCATAGCGACACACATCATTGGTGCCGACATGAGCGACCACCTGCAGATGGGTGCACCCTGTACCCTTCATGGCATCCGGAAGGACCCTTTCCACATCTGGAATGACTCCCCCCGGTATGCACACGGAGTGCACATTGGTTTTCTTCCCCTCTCTTGCTGCCATTTCCCTAAGGGGCCCCATTACGCACCTGACGTTGGAGCTCCCAACTACCAGTAAGCCCACCCTCTGTGACCGCCCGGATCTTGCAGACTGAGGGGCAACCTCTGGAACAGGACAAGCAGCCATGTCAGGCCGAAGATCAGTATCAGCCTTTCGATGCTTTTGAAACAAATCAATTTTCTGAAGAAACTAAAAATGTACTGGTGTTGTGTGAGAGGGTAAGATTACAACTGTGGGTGTCATCTGGGATCAGCTGACTGATAATGAAGTTTAGTCTGGTGCAGAAGAAGAAAGGACAGTGATTTGTATCAACTGCAGTGTATATGAAATTCCAGTCACTCAAAGAAAGAAGACTGAGAGGTGCTCAACAAAGTCATATCAATAGTGACAAGATACTACCAACAATGATGGACCAGATAAATTGAAAGAGGACTTTACAACTACGACAAGGGAGGACTCATATGATTGCTAACAAAATGAACAAAGACGAGGCTAGTAGTGACATAGAAGTGAAAGCTGTAGGTTCCAGCCAGGACAGGTTTGAAACAAGTGAAAGCATAGTCAGCAAAGAGACAATAAAAACTAATATTTTACAGTTGATTTTGGCAAAATTAGAGGAAATGAAGACTGAACAGAGTGAAAACAATAGTTGAATGGACAGGGTACCATAACAAAGAGATCAACTTAGTAATGAGGTTACAGAGCTAAAAAAATGGGTTGTCAGAGAGATTAAAAAGTGTGAATGAAAAAGTTGAAGACTTAGAAAGTAAATTTATTGTTTTGGAAAATGAGCTAGTAAGTGAATCTGAATGACAGACAAAGAATGTTAATGACATCAGAGTTCAACAGAAGGCTGTAGTAGAAAATATCGAACAGATCTTTAGTAGTTTAGATTAAAAAAATTTAAATGTTGAAAACAGTATGCAAATTAATGTAAATGTTCTAAAACAAAAAATTTCAGCAATTCAGGAAATTGTACTCACAAAAATCTGTATTCAAACAATGGTATTGTGTGGTCCAACACTCCAATCAAAAGTTTTCCATCAGACAATTTACATCCAGTGGATTTTCTGCACTACTGTAGAGAAAGTCTTGTGTTGGGCATGAGGGACAGTCAAAAAATTAAATTTGTTAAAAATGTCTTGAAGGCGAAGCTCTGTCTTGGATAAATCTAAATTTAAGTTAGTGGGAAACATATCAAAGTTTTGAAAAAAGCTTTTTAAATAAATTTTGCTCTGAAGCTGAACAGGGGAGAATTAAAAGTGAATTTTTTAATGGCCCTAATTATAAGAATAGGGACGGCACTCTGAAAGAGTTTTGCAAGACTCAACTTAAGAAACTAACACACCTTGACAAAACATTTGATGAAATGACATTGATTGATGCACTCAAAAGGAGATCACCAGAGAGATTGCAGTGGGATTTAGTACACAGACCTGACGGTTGTCTTGAACAATTTTTAAGATATGTTGACCAGCTGGATAGAGCAATAGAAAGAAGTATTTACCATAACAAATGGAATGTTAGGGATCACAATGGTAATAACTACTGAAACAGAGATAATGGTAATTTCTATCAGGATCAAAATGGTAATAGAGACAGAAATTTTGAACATCACCAGAATAGCCATAATGGGATTAACAATGGGCAATTTAGTAGGAGGAACAATCATAGAGGTAACTATTCAGAAAATGGCAGTCTGTGTCAATGAAGGTCCACAGTTTTGGACCGAGGAAACACACCAAGTACAGGACTCCCAATTTACACTTGCAATTAGACAATAATAACAGTGTTAATAATGTGGCACAGGCATCGATAGTTGAACAGAAGTAATATCAGATTTCTAATTTATGTTTTGATCAAAAGTTTTGGGATACTTTGTTTAATTATAGTGATTTAGGTAATAATCACAAACCAGAATGTGAGAGTAAGGAGAATTTTGATGTAGTATGTACTAATGATTTCCTCTCTTGGTCAGAAAATAGTGTTACTGATGTATGTAAAACGGATAATGAGTTTCTTGGATCTGAATTAGGTGGTATTTTTTATGTAGATGTGAATGAGAGCTGTGAAATGACTGAAGTGGTAAGTCTGAGACTGGTAGATTATTGCAAATGAATGTAGGTGGCACGTGTGACTTTGATGGAGATGAGACTTGTATTGTTAATGATGTTGATGATTAAGTAATTTTGGAAGAATATGATGATAAGTATCAGGTATTTGTGAAGTTTAAGAATAATGAAGTTTCAGAGTTGTTTGTGAACACAGATAAGGCAAGTCGTGTATGTGATGATGTGAGAGTCATGGAGTATAAAGGCAGTTTTTCATTAATGTCATTCAGAGTAATGATCCAAAGAGTAAATGTGAGTTATCTGTAAGCCTAGAGAATAAAGGTGAAAACTTTCTGAAATTTGTTTGGGACCAGATTGACAATAACATAGATAAATGTGGATTCTGGAGTAAGTTAGCTGTGGTTAGTCAAAATTTGTATCCAAATTGGTGGAATGAAGTGAAAGAAGATCTAAGTAGGAAGTGTAATTTTGACAGTAATATATTTTGTGTTCATTCTGTAATAAGTGATATTAGATGTGCTATAGAATCCATTCAGTCTTTACCTGACAATGTGTGTAACCAAAGTAATTCTATGATACCAGTAAAGTTGATAAAACCCTGCAAAGACAGTGTGGTTGTAGCATTTGATGAAATAGAAAGTGATCTTTTACATGAAGTGTCTAGTAACAGAGATGATGGTTCAGATTTTGAGTATCCTTACATTAAGATTAAGGTTGATCAGTGGGAAGGGAATTGTTTGATTGATACAGGTAGCCCAATTTGTGGTATATATGAGCAATTTAGAGACAAAATTAAGTACAGTAAGACTTTTGTGGAAGTGCCTGTTGTTGGTGTAAAGATAAGAGCAGCTACTGGTAAGCAAAGCAAGTATGTAAAATGTCAAGTACTGTTAATGTTTAGTATGGAGCACAAGAGTTTTGAACATGGATGCATAATGATCGCTAGTCTGGAAGAAAATATACACTATGTCTGTAGATTTATAAGACTATGTAATTGTGTTTTGTTTCTCAGGAATGTAGTATGTAAGATGATGTGATTTCTAAAGTTTTGTCTTATCTATTGAATGAGTAAAACTCTATGATACACTATATAATTATGTTCTGTGATAGATTTGTGCTTTAGAATTTTGTATATATATATGCCATGAGACCAAATGAATAGATCCCTTTGCAATTTTGAAATGGAACAATGTTCATGATTTGTGTTATAAAAATTACTAATAGTATCTTGTTAGTTCGTCTTTTTCATTGCATTTAACTCTGGTTATTAACGTTTTATATGTGAACACTTTTTAATCATGCCTGACATAAATCCTACGTGACTGACTTTGGAAAATGAATAGGGAGAGGATATCTTGTGTGATGTGAAGAAGGTATTGAACAGCATATTTATGTCCTAAAACAATGTTTCAGGTTTTGATGCGAATGCTAGACAGGAAGCTATCTGTTGAAGTGTGTGATGAGAGCTTGAGGGAGGAAACTGAAAGAAGTGGACAGACCCACTCTCCACACTGCTGTATGGCTGTATCCTGCTGGACCAGTCAACTTACAAGAGATCATAGGTGCTGGTAATGTTTCCAAGAATCTGTCAACTACATCAGTGTTGTGATTGATACCTCTGAATTGTTAGCCAAGACTGCTAAAGACAGTATTATTTCACACAAATATATGTTTTTTTTCAAAAGTAGGATGATTGACTTTCCAATACAGTATGTAACTTTAAATCAGTATATATATATATATTTTATCAATTGTAAATGAATCTTCTAGGCTTTTATGTATGTTGGTTAGTTTGTATGGACAATTAGCAAATGGCGTGGAAGACATTTACTAGTATAGACAATATAACAAGATGTATATATGTCTGCTTTCATACACTGATGTTGGTCCTCAAGCTACTGGATTGTGTCATCATACAAAGCTAACTGTGACTCTGTTTACCTGTATTTTTCCTGAATATTGCAATATTGTATCTGGTTGGTGGGCAGATTCATGCTTAACTCTGTTATGGGTACCCCTGGTCCATTGTGTGTGTGTGTGTGTGTGTGTGTGTGTGTGTGTGTGTGTGTGTGTGTGTGTGTGTGTATTCAATTCGTTGTGTCGAAACATTTTCGCTGGTCTTTATCCAGTGTGGCATGGGTTCATGGGGTTGGTCAGGCCCTTATATTTTTCTATTCTTTTGTCCTTTCATGAATCAATGTCTCCTTAAATACTCTCGTTTATGCAGCTGATTGGTTTTGTACTATATTCTTCTGGTCTGTGCCTGTTGTTGTGAGTTTTTCGAGTCAGCTCACATGTCGTATGCTAAGGCTCTGAAATTTTTCTCTTCTCTTCTGAAGGTTTTGAAGGTTTGATTCTATGGATGTAAACTTACAATTTGTAATTCTTGTAATTTACATTGTCTTTTTTTTATTTCTATAGTTTAGTGGTATTGTGGTTTTGACCTTGTATCAATTGCCTTGTGACAGTATGTCCCACAGATCTGAAAATCTGAATACCATATCCTGATATACGTACAAATTATGACTTGTATAGTAGAGATTTTTCTTCTGTTTTCTGTAATATGTTATGTATCTGATACTTCTATACACCAGTATTCTGTCTTTTGACATCATTTTGTACTACACTGTTTGGCAAACCTGATAGTCTGTCACAAAATACTGTAAACACATTGCTTCCCAATTTTGTGAGATATTGTAATAGGACACCCTCCTCTAACATTACCTTTCTTTATAGAAATAGTCGATACCAGGAATATTTTCGAGTCTTATATAGGTGAACATTATCTCGGCTTTCACAAGCTGTGACATCATTGCGAAAAAACAGTGACCCATATATGTAATAAGTTTCCTATAATTTAAGTCTATGGTCACAAACGTGTGTTTGTGACCATAGACGTAAATTAAGGAAAATTACTTCAGCTGTTTAACTAAATGAATTTCATATGATTTTGTATATAATGCATTATATTTCAGGCTAAAATGTATAAAAAGAAATTAATTTGTTACAATCGTTGTCTGCTAACTCTGTATGTACAGTTAAAATCAATCTGCGTTTAGAAATATTTCATATTACAAAATATCTGGTACACTTAAAATTCCTATTATTAATTATGCAATCTGACACTAATTATTAAATTTATTTCTGGACTTATTTATAAAATAATGTTATAACTTTGTGAAGATTCTTCTTTTGTCAAGAAAGTTTGAAAACTGTTTTGTTTTGTAAGGTCTTTGGAATATTGTTAGTACTACAGAATGAGTATGAGTAGTGGGCATGCCTCTGATGGAATCAGACATGGTTTTTATGTTTGGAAATAACAATGTAAATTTCTGTTTCATGTAAGTGGAGATTGTAAAGTCAGTGTGATATAGAAGAATGTGACATAATAAAAAACAGGTGGAATCAGAAAACATGCAACAGGCTTATTTAAAATTTATCTAGTCATCTGGAACCCACAAGTTAAAAAAATTTCAGCATGAAGAATCTACCCCTAGATGTGATGAACTGCAGCCACCAACATGAAAATTAATATAAGCAAAAAAGTTGTTTGTACATCTTATGCCTTTTGATGCTTTTGGTCCGCAGCTCGTGGTCTGTGGCTGGCATTGCTGCCTCTGGATCATGGGGTCCCAGGATCGATTCCCGGCCAGGTTTTTCTCTGCCCGGGGACTGAGTGTTTGTGTTGCCTCATCATCATCATCATCATAATCATCATCATCATTGATGCTTTTGAAACAAACCAATTTTTATGAAGAGAGTACAAATTTACTGGTGATATGTGGGTAAGATAACAAGTTGTCTACAAGATGATTAGTAATCGAATAACCAGATGATACAGAGACCTGATGCAACTATGCTGTTTAATGCTTCGAGTCATAGATAGGTACAACAAAAAGACCGTCACAAATAAGCTTTCGGCCAGCAAGACCTTTGTCAAATCTCTCTCTCTCTCTCTCTATCTCTCTCTCTCTCTCTCTCACACACACACACACACACACGCACACACTCACACATGACTGCAGTCTCTGGCAGCTGAAGCCATGTTGCCTAATTAAACCACGATTACATTCTGATTTTGCTCATACATATTTACCTTGGTAACATAAACACAGCTATTCCTTACAAGAGCACAAAATACAGCACGTGTCTGCTTATGCCATGAAAAATGGCACGCCTGCAGGAGGGTTAAATTCCTTTTTATTCTTACCTTCTTCAAAAATCTCTTGGGTCCATGCTTACTTGGGTCTGAGTACTTGCGTCTTTGTTTCTTTCACTCTGAAGAAATAACTTAACATTATGACTGCTACGAGATTTGTTGTTGTTGTGGTCTTCAGTCCAGAGACTGGTTTGATGCGGCTCTCCATGCTACTCTATCCTGTGCAAGCTTCATCTCCCAGTACCTACTGCAACCTACATTCTTCTGAATCTGCTTAGTGTACTCATCTCTTGGTCTCCCTCTATGATTTTTACCATCCATTATTAAATTGGTGATCTTTTGATGCCTCAGAACATGTCCTAGCAACCGATCTCTTCTTCTAGTCAAGTTGTGCCACAAATTTCTCTTCTCCCCAATTCTGTTCAATACCTCCTCATTAGTTATGTGGTCTACCCATCTAATCTTCAGCATTCTTCTGTAGCACCACATTTCAAAAGCTTCTATTCTCTTCTTGTCTAAACTATTCATCGTCCCTGTTAACTTCCATACATGGATGGCTACACTCCACACAAATACTTTCAGAAATGACTTCCTGACATATAAATCTATACTCGACGTTAACAAATTTCTCATTTTCAGAAATGCTTTCCTTGCCATTGCCAGTCTACCTTACATATCCTCTCTACTTTGACCATCATCAGTTATTTTGCTCCCCAAATAGCAAAACTCATTTACTACTTTAAGTGTCTCATTTCCTAATCTAATTCCTTCAGCATCACTCAATTTTATTCGACTACATTCCATTATCCTCATTTTGCTTTTGTTGATGTTCATCTTATATCCTCCTTTCAAGACACAGTCCATTCCGTTCAGCTGCTCTTCCAGGTCCTTTGCTGCCTCTGACAGAATTACAATGTCATCAGCGAACCTCAAAGTTTTTATTTCTTCCCCATGGATTTTAATTCCTACTCCAGATCTTTCTATTGTTTCCTTTACTGCTTGTTCAATATACAGATTGAATAACATCGGGGATAGGGTACAACCCTGTCTCACTCCCTTCCCAACCACTGCTTCCCTTTCATGCCCCTTGACTCTTATAACTGCCATCTGGTTTCTGTACAAATTGTAAATAGCCTTCCGCTCCCTGTATTTTACCCCTGCCACCTTCAGAATTTGAAAGAGAGTATTCCAGTCAACATTGTCAAAAGCTTTCTCTAAGTCTACAAATGCTAGAAACGTAGGTTTGCCTTTCCTTAATCTATCTTCTAAGATAAGTTGTAGGGTAAGTATAGCCTCATGTGTTCCAACATTTCTACAGAATCCAAACTGATCTTCCTCCAGGTCAGCTTCTTCCAGTTTTTCCATTTGTCTTTATAGAATTCATGTTAGTATTATGCAGCCGTGGCTTATTAAACTGATAGGTCGGTAATTTTCACATCTGTCAATACCCGCTTTCTTTGGGATTGGAATTATTATATTCTTCTTGAAGTCTGAGAGTATTTTGCCTGTCTCATACATCTTGCTCACCAGATGGTAGAGTTTTGTCAGGACTGACTCTCCCAAGGCTGTCATTAGTTCTAATGGAATGTTGTCTACTCCAGGGGGAAGGATTTATTGTTTTTTCCCCTAGAACATATTTTTCCAGTGCATATCTGTGATCTGTCTTCTGTCTGTACATATATAAAATGAAATCCCTAACTACAGTTCTGTCTATATATTTGGGCTGATTTCAGGAACTACTGTAGGGGTTCTGGTACTGTTTCACTAATAGATAGATTGAGTCATGTGAAAGGTTTGTGTATATAATTCATAAATAATTTATGTGGATTGCTGAACTGTGATGAATTACAGTCTCCTGCCACTGTGAAAGCAATGCAATTGCCATCTAGCAGGTCTAGCATGCTGCCCCTGTAGCTCACACAGTACTCCATGTGGGAGAGGATGCTTGGTACCTATGTTATGTGGCACTGGGTGTTTTGTACTACCAACATTGCATGGCAGAGGGTGCACTATCAATGTGTGTGACGGAGGGTGCTATCTATGTACCGATATTGCATGGCAAAGGGTGTTTTGTGGTCTTGTTATATTGCAGCAGATGCTTCATGACAATGTGGTATGGCAGGGGGTGCTCCTTATGCATGGTGAGTGGCAGAGCATGATTCTTACCAGTGTTGCACGGTAAAGATTGCTTTGTATCAATGTTTTGTAAAAGAGAGTTCTTTGTACCATGCTGCATAATATAGAGCACTCCTTACTGATTCTGAGTGGCAGAGGGTGCTTTTTATTATTGTTGAGTTGCAAAAGGTGCTTCATAGTGATGTCATGTAGTGGAGCGTGCTTCAGACCAATGTTCTGTGACAGAAGTTCCATCCTATCGATGTTGCGTGGCAGAGGGTGATTCTTAGCAATATTACATTCGGAAATACAGCAGTAGGTCACACAGAATATGTAGTGCGTGCTGGACTGGCTATCACTCCTAACCCTTTGCCATAGGGGTCATATCCCTATGGAAGAACCAAGTGCAAGATCTGCTTGATTCACGCACCCAGCACATCCTACTCTCGTCCTTTCACAAGCTTATCCTCTCCACTCAGAAGCAGCATAACCTGTGAAAGCAGCCATGTCATATACCAGCTTGCTGCCATTTCTACCCAGCATTTTATGGGTCATGACCTCAAACCAGCTATCCACCAGAATAAATGGCCCCTGCCAAACTGTGGCTGAGAGCAGAGTTGACCACCCAGTGGTGGAACACACTGTTAAGCACAGCACACTCAAGTTCCATGGCTGCTTCACAACCCATGCTATCTGGATCCTTCCCTCAGCATCATCTTTTCTTAGCTACAGAGATAGGAGTTATCCTTACAATACATCCTTCATTCCAGTAATCCTCCTGGCTTCAATTTCCACATGCCCACTGCACCAACATCCTTTCACTGCAGTCCTCTTCCTCTGGCCTGTTGCCTCCTCCCAATCTGCTCCTCCCTCCCTCTTCCAGCCTCTTCTCTGTCGACTACTTCAGCTGACACAGCCCCGCATGGCTGTCTTCCAGCCGCGCGCGCGCACGTGTTCCAGTAGTACAGTGTGCCATTTTGTGTGTGTCAGTACTTGAAATCTTTAATTTAAACTTTTAAAACCGTTTTTCAAGCAGTTGGTTAAACAAATACCAGCTCTCTTGTTTCTTCTGACATTACGCCACATGTAAAAAGAAGTGCATATGTTACTGTAAAAGTAAGATGATTGGTAAATCCTAGAATTAACTGGTGAAACCTAAGACGGTGTGGTAGAAGTCTGAAATTTCTTATTATATGCATAGATTTCGAACTTTTCCCAAGAGAGGTTGGTAAATCTCTAACATGTACCCATACCAACTGGTAAAACCATATTCACTGAAAAAAATAAGCTTAGCAATTTATTGAAATACTTTGTATTTATTGTAAATTTATGTATTTTAAACATTCTTGCATTCGAATGTGATTATAATGAACAATATTCCATATTAGTGAATAAAGTTGCTCAAAATGTTACCTTCTCAACATTAATTTTTGTTACAACAAGGCTGGCTATTGTGGCATCTCAAATTACATAATATGGGAGACGATTTACACAAGCATTTTTTAGGTGAACACTTTCTTAAGCAATTGCACTTTTTGAATCCTTGTCCTCCAACAAAAGATTGTTTGCCAACCACTTCCCATAGACTAATTTCTTCTCTTGCTACTTCTTCAACATTGATCAAATTTTCCTTGCACAATGTAAATTGGTTCCTAGTGTACAATGACCTCAGTTTACCAGCTTTGGTACCAACTTGATAAAATTTATCATCCTGAATGTTTATCACACTACTGCTATTATAGATTTTGCATTAACTTTTACCCTGTGTACATTCTGTCCAACTGAATGCTTTGGAAATTTTTTGCATGAGACTCCTTTCATGTTCTTTGCCTGCAACTGAAGACCTTCTTTGGCAGCTTCTCAGATGCATTTCACTTTATTAACACTGTTGGAAGTTGTCAGCGTCTCATCACAGCCGTCAGCTGATGTCTGTGTCTCATTGTTAACTGTTGTCAAATCTTATGTGTCTGGTGTTTCCTCCACTGCTGCAGCTGCACTTTCTACCTCTGTTCCAGTACTTGATTCACTGGCACCAATTCCTTGGCCGTCATTTTCAGTTTCCTGTGAGTCAGTGGAAGTGGTGTTTAACATTGTTCCCAAGTCTTCTTCAGTGTTTGTATTAAAAATCATGTGGAACAACTGAGGTCGCAATGCCAATTTCATTGGAACCCCAAACATGGCTTCATAAGGTGAACGTCTGATCCCTTCATGATAAGCCCTATTTTTCATTGCTTGAACAAACCTCAGCCCTTCAGACCATTTTGAAGTTTCATTTGCTTCCATACAAGTTGATAATATATTTGTGACACCTTGATTTGCTCTTTCGACTGATCCCTGAGACTGGCTGTGCCTCAGCTTCCCATGGGCTATCTTTATATCACTTCACAAACCACATAAACTTTGAACAATTTGATTATAAAACTCTCTACCACTATCAGAATAAAGGACACTTGGGGACACCAAAGGTGGTAAAAACGTCCAGAAGATGATATGCTACTTTATCAGCCTTTTTGGAAGTTAATGCGCGGAGGATAACAAATTTTGCCAAATGCCCTTGATATCCAAGTAAGAACTTTGACTAATTATCTGGGTTTGCCTGTGTGTCGATTAAGTCACTTTTGTATAGTGAGTTCATTTCATTGTGAATGATACGTTTCACTACAGCACCCCTTTTAAATATTTATTGCTTTTTCTGACATGGCTCACATGATCTCAAATAAGTAACGATTGATTCAACAGTCACGTTCTTGTGCTTACGATTCAGTTCCACAATCATCTGTGTTTGGCCGCCATGGTCTATAGAAATGTGGGTCTCACTTAGAACGTTAAACAGTTCATCAAAACTAACATAATAACAAATTTCTTTTTTTCCAGCAGACACTAGTACTATGAGTTTCTCTTTATCTCTGATGTTGAGAACATCATATCGATTCAAATGTCTGTAGTGAACAGATGTTTTATTGGAAACAATTATTTTGTTTGTCACTTCACTTAACAGAATATTATATTGTTCAGCAGTTACATAAAAATTGTTAACCTCCTTCTTATTCACTGATTCACTTAAAAGTTCATAAAATCTGTTACGCATATCATCACTCATTCTGATGCAAAGCTACAGGAGAAACACCACTAAAACGAGTCACAGAGATGACTGTAAGCATGATGCTTCACACTAATTGAAACAACACAGCTGTGAGCGGACTGATAACTCATAATTGCCAACAAAGAATCTTATCCGAACACAAAATTGGCAACAATGAAACTTGTCTAAGCCTGCATGACAGAGTCGCGAGCCTACGATCCTGCATTTACCAGTCTGCATTGGTGAATTGTAAGATTTACGAATGTCTCATGGTAAAAGTTTGAAATCTATGCACATAATGAGAAATTTCAGACTTTTACCACACTGCAACGGTGAATCTTAGGTTTCACCGGTTAATTCTAGGATTTACCAATTATCTTATTTTTACAGTAACACACAAGTCTTAGACCAGGATCTATTTACATAGTATGTGAGCATCAGTGGTGTTTACTGAAACTATGATCAACCAACTGGTGAAGAACCATATCTCACACATTTGATAAATACATTTACTTAAGCCCTCTTAAGTACAATTAATATAAATCTATGATTTGCTCCACAACATGGGGGATGTTTTTGAGTCAGCTCTAAGAAAAAGAGTAAAAACAGTACATAACAAACTGTTTCAAACTACTTATTCACCATTCAACTGTTTGGACACAGCTCATTAAAACTAAATTTGTCATGTTCATGTTCCCAAGCCTGTCTTTTGTTCTTTTAGAACATTATTGTTATAAGGGTAGTTACATAGAGCTTCCACAACTCAAAAAGTTGGTGTTAATTTTACTTGGTGTGGTTCTATCGAGTCGTACACTCTTGCCTTCCTATGAACTTTGAACTCGCACAGCCACCCGGTTGGACAGGAACCTATATTTTAATGTCATTTTCAAATCATGGTGCAACTTGGCATTTTACATCTTAACAAATCATTGCAGAAGTGAGATGCAATAATTGAAACAAGAAATTCTAGAACTGATTAAGGATCAAACTTCAGACTTTTGGGTTCGTAGTGGCACGCTTACTGAGCCCCTAATTCACACAGTTATGCTCCACATTCCAAAAATACAACAGATTATTTGCATCTTTTTTTTATTTTGTTATTGTTAAATGGAATATGAACTTTGTGCTGCTTAAATTTTGTCTTTACTTGCAGTTAATTTTCCTCTGACTTATTTTTTCCAGAATGTACAGAGAATATGGCAAGAGACTGCCATACTACTGTTTTTAACCGGAAAATTTCCCTTTCTTGAAACATGTGATACTTCATTTACAGTCAAGGTGAAGAATACTTAGTGTATGTATTTCAGACAGCCTCAGCCTTAATTATATCCATAGCAAATTCACCAAACCCTTACGACTCTTTCTCTGCTTCCTTTGTATACCTGGTGCTCTGTGGCTGCACAAAATGTTATTTATTCACAAATAAGTCAAATGAGATCAGATTTCCATCTTCAGTGTCAATCGCAAGTCCAATTCATATGTGATAGCAATATGTACATATACAGATGGTAGTAGTATCATGTACACAACTTATAAAAGGGCAATGCATTGGTGAAGCTGTCATTTATACTCAAGTGGTTCATGTGAAAAAGTTTCCAACGTGAATATGGCCACACGACGGCAATTAACAAACTTCGAATGTGGAGTGGTAGTTGGACTAGAGGCATGGGGCACACTGTTTCAGAAATCATTAGGGAATTCAATGTTTCACTATACACGGTGTCAAGAGTGTGCCGACAATATCAAATTTTAGGCAGTACCTCTCACCACTAACAATGCAGTGGCTGACGACCTTCACTTAACGACTGAGAGCAGTTGAGTTTGCACAGAGTAGTCAGTGCTAACAGACAAGTAAAATTGAGTGAAATAACCACAGAAATCGATGTGGGACATACAATGAAATTTGTTAGGACAGAGTTGCACAGTTTGGCATTAACTGGCTATGCCAGTAGATGACCGATGCATGTGCCTTTACTAACAGCACGACATCACCTGCTGCACCTCTCCTGGGCTCGTGGCCATATCAATTGGATCCTAGACGACTGGAGAACCGTGGCCTGGCCAAATGATTCCCGATTTCACTTTGCAAGAGCTGATGGTAGGGTTTGAGTGTGGCACAGACCCCACAAAGCCATGAACCCAAGTTAAGATACTGTGCGAGCTAGTGGTGGCTACATAATGGTGTGCCTGTGTTTGCATGGAATGAAATGGGTGCTCTGGTCCAACTGAACTGAACATTGACTGGAAAGTGTTATGTTTGACTACGTGAAGACCATTTGAAGCCATTCATGGACTTAAAAGTCCCAAACAACCATGGAATTGTTATTGATGACAATGCACCATGTCATCAGACCACGTCTGTTCATTGAACAGAAACACGGCACTCCCAACACTTTCACAATTATAGACAGCTATAGAGTCAGCACGGCTCAATACCTCTGTAGGGGACATCCAAAGACTTGCGAAGTCCACGCTACATTGAGCTGCTGCACTATGCCAGGCAAAAGGTCTGACACAATATTAGGAGGGATCCCATTACTTTTGTCATCACAGTGTACACATCAGAAAGTTTGCTCTCTTATACTTGATTGGTAACATGGCTGTTACTGGTCTTACAGAGTTGGTCATTTAGTACATAACACAAATATTTAAATTTGTAATTTCATCATGATAAAAACTTGACGGTGACATCTGTTACACTTGTTGATAGAACCCAAACTATTTTTTACAAATGCTTTGTATCATCACTGACCAAACAGTTCAATATAACTTGCATACTGGGAATATATTTAGTAGTATATACAAGATCATCTTTCACTCAGCTACTACAATTCAAGATAAGAAATCCATTGTACACAAATATTTATTTTCTGAAATGTACACTCTAGTTAGTTATACTTAAAGTTGTACATAAAATGGCAAGAACTATGGTAACATTAGCACCAAATGACAAAATCAACAGTAAAAATGACAACCTGGCTCATTCAGTGATGTGTGCAATCATTTACATCATATTTTAAGTACAAAACTGAATTCTGAAATGGACATAAATTGCTTCCCATTTCACAGACGGTTTAAAAAAAAAAAAGCATTAGTGAGTATTCTAGTGAATAAGAAATAAGAGTATTATCAACTTTAAGCACATAAATGATTTCCATGTTGTAGGCAAACTGTAGTGATCCAAATTGAAATAAATATAGCATCTTACACTAACAGACAATCTTGATAAGACAAAAAGGTACTGTTGGGAATTTCTATACAACAGATTGTACACACTATATATAGCACACACCAAATCAGTAACATGAGTATATACCACTAAAAATGGTTACATTGAAGCTTTATGATACAAATCTTCAATATTACAAGATATGGCACAAATTTGTAAGTAGACAGAATTTTCTTTATTACACTTGTGAATATAGGCTAACTTGCCCACCTTGAAATTTGTTGTGCTTGTATAACCTGACAATTCTCTTTTATGGCCTAAATAACTCTGCAACAAGAGTGTTAAATTATATATATATATATAAAAACAAAGATGAGGTGACTTACCGAACAAAAGCGCTGGCAGGTCGATAGACACACAAACAAACACAAACATACACACAAAATTCAAGCTTTCGCAACAAACTGTTGCCTCATCAGGAAAGAGGGAAGGAGAGGGGAAGACGAAAGGAAGTGGGTTTTAAGGGAGAGGGTAAGGAGTCATTCCAATCCCGGGAGCGGAAAGACTTACCTTAGGGGGAAAAAAGGACAGGTATACACTCGCACACACGCACATATCCATCCACACATACAGACACAAGCAGACATCTGCTTGTGTCTGTATGTGTGGATGGATATGTGCGTGTGTGCGAGTGTATACCTGTCCTTTTTTCCCCCTAAGGTAAGTCTTTCCGCTCCCGGGATTGGAATGACTCCTTACCCTCTCCCTTAAAACCCACTTCCTTTCGTCTTCCCCTCTCCTTCCCTCTTTCCTGATGAGGCAACAGTTTGTTGCGAAAGCTTGAATTTTGTGTGTATGTTTGTGTTTGTTTGTGTGTCTATCGACCTGCCAGCGCTTTTGTTCGGTAAGCCACCTCATCTTTGTTTTTATATATAATTTTTCCCACGTGGAATGTTTCCTTCCATTATATTGTTATATATATATATATATATATATATATATATATATATATATATAGACATTAACAAATATCAGTTTCACAGAATATATACAGATACAAGAAATTATGTTGTGGTGTGACTCAATATACAAGTAGCATTATAAGCGCAATGTTAATAGAACAAAACCTTCCAACTACTGATTTTTCTTTACAATACTCAATTTACTGTAGCTGTAGATCCTCCCCACAAAGCTATAAGTTATGATAAATATGAAATGAAAGGAAAAGACCCATACTGCTTGGCAAAACTGCTGAAATAAACCTTATGCGTCAGCAAAATTAAATCACACAATAATGGGTTTAAAATATAACACACTAAAGTATGTCAGTATAACTTAAATTTCGATGATAAAAATAATGGTATTATTTTACAGCTAAAGTGACGTATTTCTATAAAACTGAAGCTTACAATGTAAAAGACAAAACTCACTGAATTTCCTTCACACAAGAAACTATCACTATACAGATGAACTTCCCATACCAGTACATATCATAGAATGTATACTTTCAGGCACGTATGTAATAATATTTTACACACAATTGTAAGACTTATTCTGCCATCGAAATAAGTGCATAAAAACTGATGTTACTTGGAAAGTGTATCTTCTATCAGTCACACCAGAAAAAGTCAGTCAATTTCATATTTATTTGTATACTGTTTTCTTACTCAGCTACAACACTTGCATCTTATTACTTACATAAAAGCTACAGTTACAAACATGGGGTAAATTTTTAGTTTCTTCATAAATGAAAGAAAAAAATCATATCTTGCACAAAATGGTCTACAGTAAGGAATGGATATATGTTGCAGAGTTATGTCATAAATTGATTGTATTGTCAGAAGAAAATTATCATAAAAATAAATTACAAGAAGCATTATAAAGAAAACAGTACATTTTTATCAAAGACAAATTAATGTAATTACCTTTCAATCAGAACTTCACAATATTTCATATTCTACATACTAATGAAACTCCGCATTCATCAGACAGACAACAAGAAAATGTAGTAAATGTAAATGAATAACACACATCATTCCTGAGATTAGACTCACATTCACATCCTAAACACACAAAAAAGAAAGAAAGAAAGAAAGAAAGAAATGTCTCAACTTTTGCAGACACACAATCATGGAAATAGGAACAAAACTTATCACAAGTACAATAAAAAAGACCGTAACACAAATAGTTGCTAGTGAGTATTTGCACTTCAAATTAAAAATTATTCACTACTGTATACACATTCAACAATATTTTTACAACCTTGAACTTTAAAAACTTGCAACATACACGTGGGTGGTCTTACAGTAGTGCACAAAGAAAATGGAACATTGATTTGTGCATTTTGGGCATTAGATTGAGGCATGAAATATCCACTTACAAACATTTAACCAAAAATGAGTATAACATTATAAATGTAATAGGAGTGCAACATGTTGGGGAAAAAGCAAGGAGGGAGAGCCAATAAATCATAAAAAAAACTAAAAAGGGTAATTATCACAACACAGATGGTTTCATTCATCTTTCAACCGTCAAATAAAAAAATTGTCACAACCACATGCTAAACTGTTGTTTCATAAATTAATATATAAACAGATTAACAGGTTTTAAAATTGCACATCCAATATGACAGCAATAAAATGGAAGCATAATTTGTAATGAAATTGTAAAATTTTCTAGAAAAAATGCTGATCTATTAATATTCATTATACAAATATGCAGCTTTAAAGATAATGTCAATGGTACAGAAGCAACAGCGACCAAACTTGATGCTGAGCTGATATTTATTGAACATTTAAGAAAAATAAAAATTATGGAGCACTGTTCCCCACAAACTTGTGATGGATCAGAAGAAATGCTTTTCATTCTCATAAATTTTTAAAGAAAATGAGGAAAAGGGAGGGGGGGGGGGGGGGAGAGATAGATAGATAGAGAGAGAGAGAGAGAGAGAGAGAGAGAGAATTTACACAATGCCTTTCGATTTGACACAATATTTATATAATCATGACAGTTTAATATCACAGGATGTGTTGCAGTGCACAAAAATAATAATCAAGCATGCATGTCACCAGCAGACACATGACCTTAAGAGACACTGTCACAGAAACTAATGTACCAAGTGAACTTTGCACTCTGAGAGAGTTCAAGTATTTCCACCCTTCAGTGTGAAAGACTGAATCAGCTATGATTGACTGACCTGTCACTGGCATTTGTTAACATGTTAACCAAATTCAGAGTTTAATAATACGAGTTCAGGCTACACACAAACACATTTATTTTGTTAACTAACACATGAATGAAATTTATTGAACATAATAGCTCCATTATTCTGAATTCACACACAGAAAATTGTTACTAGTATCACTGTGAGTAATGAAAGGCATATTGTTTTTCTAATATTTAAAAGAGTACTGGTTGCCAGAAGGCAACTGTAATTATATCTTCCCACATTTTAGACAATATTTTCTGTTGTTGTCTCCAACTAAAAACAAATTCTTTTTATATTATTATGTTCAACAGGTGTTTTTCTTTTAAAATTTGTATCACAAAGGGCAAATTGTCTGCAGTATGCCACACATCTACAGCTTGCACACACTCATGAAATTCTGTATAAAGTGTAATTTTGATCAGCTGAACCCACCCAAGTCTATCTGATGTTATCTACAACAAACTTGCTTGTTTATCAGCTCATAAAATGGCAGCATGCTGATATCATTCAAGAGTGAATTAGTCTCATGTTGTCCAAGTTCGATTACCTTTATGAGCCAAGAAGGATAGAAATTTTGAAGGCTTTCTGTCTTATTCTTTATAAATCTATAATCAAGAAGACATGAAAACTTTCACAATTAGGTGGCAAAATCACTCAGAGCCCTGTAAAAGTAAATCCAAGAAATATTTTCTCGCCTTTGTTAGTCCACATTTAACTTGCTGTCTATGTTTTCAATGTCTTCATTTTCTCCACATTTTACACAGCATCAAACTTATATGTTCCTGTATTACTGTGTATTAAAAATACCACTACTAAAGAAATGAATCTGTCCTGTGATGGTTGATAGCTAGTGACTTGCTTGTCCCCTTAACTAAGCCATTTCTTTTGTATTAACTGCATTTTATGACTATGTTGATTTTAGAAAGTATTTGACAAAGCACAACCATGTAAATCACATGTGTCTGACAGGGCAGCAGCAACATTAAAAAATAGAAAAGGCCTAACACAAATTAACAAACAGACCAGCATTTCTGTACACAAAAGTATTACACATGAAATCTGATGCAGCACATACAAATAAAATAAGTCACATAATATTCTTCTCGGGTGTGCAGTCAGATCATAACGTCATCTTGACACAATATTTCAGTGGTCCAACTGGCCGCCATCTTCAGGTGAGAGTGTTGGTACACAATCTCGCCGGAACTGACTTCTCAGCGCAAGCGGCGGTCCCTATAAAGGCTACTTGCGCTAGAGGGCAGTTACGGCACCTTCTTGCACACGCGTTGTGGGCCTTCTGCGGCCTTTATAGGGGCCGCCGCATGCGCTGAGAAGTCAGTTCCGGTGAGATCGTGTACCAGCACTCTCATCTGAAGATGACGGCCAGTTGGACCGTGTCAAGATGACATTATGATCCGGCTGCACACCAGAGAAGAATATTATCAGTTATTACGCCGGGAAAGCCTTCGGTGTCACAAAATAAATCACAGTCTCTGCCAATTACATGCAAGCAGACTCATTGTGCACTTCAACATCTCTCTGTATTTCCAAGAAACAAAGTGGGATTTGGGTGATTGTGCCAAGACAGAATCTGCACATATCCAAAAGAAATAACAACAAAAACAGAGAACACAAATTAATTTCTAGGTAGCCACAACAGTCGCACATATACACACTTGTGTTCTTATTACATAATGGAGTACAATTTTTAAAAAAGTGTAAAAACAAGACCCAGCAAGGAGCACACGGCAGCGATATGATGATGACTATGGTGATCTTTGGCAGCACAATATTTTGATGACAGCCATATATGTATATACAGTCTTCTATCTGGAAAAAAGAAAAATAGTTAAAAATTCCTGCTCACTCTTTTACACTATAGGCACATGATAAAATAATTTCTAAGACACCAAAATTTATGACACCACAGTTTAAATGTGAAGGAATACATGTTGGTTTATAGCACAGCTGTTCACTAAATTACAAATGCCAGAAAAGTTGTACAAAATGAAATAAGAATATGCTTTGGACAAAACAGAAGATACGCACAAATCAAATTTTTAACTACAGTGTTTGATACTTGACAAGGAATTCCAACAATTACCACGTACATAATGATATTTTACATCATACACTAAAGACTTTGGTAAACAAGACAATATTTTTATCATTCTTTGAAAAATAATAAGTCATTATTTCAAACAATCCTTTTTTCCTTGTACCCACTTCCCATACTATTGTGTCTGTCAGGACATCATACACAAGATGCAAGAATTTTTTTCAGCTACCCTTCCTTTTTAACACTATAAATCAAAGTGGCTGGGCATGTGGATCAAGAACCACAACTATAAGTGCAGGAATTCTATTCATCATTCAATTATGTATCCTCCACGGGTCACCTCTTTGGCCTCTTCCTGTAAATGATGCAAAGCCCTATCATTTGGTTAAATTAACATAACAAACTCCTCCTTTCATTTTGTGCATTTGATATTACCTTTTCATTTTCACATTAAGGTCAATACTTTCTTAATCCCACAAGGACTTTTAAACTTCTTGGCAGATCAAAAGTGTATGCCAGAATGGAACTCAAACCTGGATCAAGTGATCTACCAGCTGTGCTATACAAGCACAGATCATGACCTGCCCTCACAATTTTCCTTCCACCAGTATCTATGCTCCTACCTTCCAAGCTTCACAGAAGTTCTCCGGCACATTTTGTGAAAGGCAAAGGTCCTAGGTTCGAGTCTTGGTCTTGCAATAGTTTCAATCTGTCAGGAATTTTTAAATCAGCACACATTCACTGCTGTAGAGTAAAATTTTGTTCAGGCCAAGGACACTTTTGTCTTTGGTAAACTCTAATCACAATTACTTACCAATCAGATGTATCTGAAAGATAAATACAGCTGAACAGATGTGGATTTCACTACTGCCCATGTGTAAAGGAAGATAGGCATAAATAAATGCCCCTTCAATAACCAAAATTTTTGAGGAAGAGCAAAAATCCCATTGAAATAGTCAATGCTTATTCATGATTTCTGTGGCAAACATCCATGTGGGACAAACTGTTTTACATCCTGTACACCAAGTATTTTTTATCTTTACAGACAGTAACTGTTTAAAAATTACAGCTTCTAGTGTGCTAAGGTATACAACAGGACTTCAAATAAGTCTACAAACTTCCATTCTGTCAACCAAGTTTAAGAATATCTGTGCTGATCCACCATTAAAATTTTTGTCGGGCAGAAAGTCAGTAGAAAATGGGAATTACAAAACTGTACTTGTGTAAAAACAGTGTGTAGTGCGTTTAAAAATATTCAGAAGGCTACTGAACATTTCAAAGCACAATGCATTGTCGCTGATGAAGCCAACGAAAAGGCAAAGGATGCTGCATATATTAATTTCCAAGGATGAGTCTTAACAGAATTGCTCGAGACTCAAAGAACAAGACTGCTGTTAAGAGCTTCCTATTGAAGATTGCTTCAAAGTGTACCACAACGAAAGTTTATTTTAAGGGATCATGTACATTGTCCAACATAATAAAGGTCTAATATTAACAATTCTTGAAACTCTCATTAATTATTAGCAAATAACTTCTACACTATAGCAATTTTTATAATGCTGCCTTCCTGCACCAGCTGGCCTAAAAAACGCTAGTCACAAGCAGAGACACTACTGGCTTTAAGGGATAATTGCTTGGATGGGAAAATTTTTTCAAAATCTTTAAACATAATGGACCTTCGTGTATACCTATTCAAACATTATGTATGGCACATTTCCACAATGCAGCAGCCTACTAATTAACAATGGAGAATTTATGTTGTTCTCTGTCTTTTATATAATCACGTTTGCCGTCTTATCTCTTTTTGCAAGGCCTTCATGTACAAGCACTGAAGACACTAAATCAAACAATGGAAACTCCACATACGAATATCAACACTGTAGGAAAAGATAGATTGCTACTTACTGTAAAGAAGAAACGTTAAGTTGCAGAGGGGCACAATTAAGACACACTCACACAAAGTTTTCACCCACAGCCTTCATCAGCAAAGGCAAACAGAGAAACACATCATTCGTGCACACAGGCAGGCAGACTTCACACACATGTAACTGCCAACTCCAGCAGCTCAGACCAGACTGTAACTATCATGTGGGATGGCAGCAACAATGTAGAAGGAGCAGGGGAGGAAGTGCAACTAACAGCACCTGCAATTCGACAGCCGTCACTCCTTTCACACCAAAAAATCGTTTACAGCATGGCCACCTGGTAACTGATGCTGAAGATTAGATGGGTAGATCACATAACTAATGAGGAAGTATTGAATAGGATTGGGGAGAAGAGAAGTTTGTGGCACAACTTGACCAGAAGAAGGGATCGGTTGGTAGGACATGTTCTGAGGCATCAAGGGATCACCAATTTAGTATTGGAGGGCAGCGTGGAGGGTAAAAATCGTAGAGGGAGACCAAGAGATGAATACACTAAGCAGATTCAGAAGGATGTAGGTTGCAGTAGGTACTGGGAGATGAAAAAGCTTGCACAGGATAGAGTAGCATGGAGAGCTGCATCAAACCAGTCTCAGGACTGAAGACCACAACAACAACAACAACCTGGTAATGGCATATCTACAGTGAAAAGCACTTCCTTGTTCAGTATGCCAAGGGTCTCACCAAGGCCTTCATGTACAAGCACTATTCCCCAGACCTAGTCTGCAAACAGGTCTCCCGTGCGATTTCGCTCCACACCTCCCATTCCCCCACCAACTCAAAGACCTTGCCACAAAGGCGAGCCCTCTTTGTCACCGAGTACTACCCCAGACTGGAACAACTGAACCTTATCATTTACCAGGCATTTGATTACCTATTATCATGGCCTGAAATGAGGGAGATCCTTCCCACCTCTCCTAAAAAGGTGTTCCATTACTCACCAACCCCCACAAGTCTAAGTCCATCCCTATGCCATTCCCAAAACCTAACTCATTGCAACAAGGACCATGCCCCAGTGGAAGGCCCAGGTGCAAGACCTGTCCAATCCACCCAACCAGCACTAACTATTCCAGCCCTGTCACATGTTTATCCTATCCTATCAGTGGCTGGGCCACCTGTGAAAGTAGCCATGCCATTTACCAGCTCTGCTGCAAACATTGCGTAGCTTTTTATATTGGTGTGACTAGCAACCATATATCCACCAGGATGAAAAGCAGCCACCAAACTGTGGCCAAGAGCAAAGTAGACTACCATGTAGCACAACATGCAGCTAAGCATAATATGCTCAATTTCAATGGCTGCTTAACTATGTGAACCATCTGTATCCTCCCCTCCACCACCACCTTTTCTGAACTGTGCAGATGGGAGTTATCCTTTCAATACATTCTCTACTCCCGTAATTATCCTGGCCTCAACATAATGGTAACATACTGTCCCCACATTCTCCAACCAGCAGTTTCCACCCCTTCTGTCCTATCATTTACTCCTCATTCTCATTCTCATTTACCAGCCTCTGCCAATGCACCTGCCCGTCTTTCCCCACTCCTCTCCTTTTCGCTGCTTTTTTCCCCACCTCCCTGCCCACAACCTCCTGACACTGTGCCTGTTTCAATCTAGTCCCTGCACACTAAACCACACAGCATTCGTCTCTCCCCCCACCCATACACTACTAACCATTTGCCTTCCCACCCCATCCAGATTGCTGCTTGCATCCCACACGATGATGTATTCCGGCCCAAGATGCTGTTGGTTGTCATGTGTGCATGAGGTATGCTTGCTTGTGTGTATGAGTGGTGTGTGTTTCTCTTTTTCCTGTTGATGATGCAGGCTATCACCAAAAGCTTTGTGTAAGTGTCTTAATTGTGCCTATCTGCAACTTAACACATCTCCTTTACAGTAAGTATAAACCTATCTTTTCCTATAGTATTGATATTGGAGACACTAACAATCCAGGTAAGTATTATATCTGAAGTGGCGAGAAACACTGGAATTAACTTTTATCCACAGATTATGAAAACAGCATTCAAATTTTAACACTTTTCTTTCCTTGGTGGGTATAATATAATCAGCCTAATCCAGCGAAAACTCACAAATACGGGCTATGGCCAGCGACCAGAACACCTTTTTAATTGCATTCCATCTATCTTTAATTTGGACATGAATCCGTATGATTTACATCTCTGTGATTGAAACGACACAGTTTTATGTCACCTTTTTATCTTTTTTCTTTATAAAATGCCTTTTGATTATTTATTTATTTCTTAATTATTAAAAACAATAGTGATTGTCATTGTAAGGAGAGTAGCAGTAGGTATAGATTCAATAATCACCTGTGCTTATCTGGCACCCTATTGAATAGTATTTCCTTACAAAGCAACAATCAGTGCCACAATTAAAACTCTGTAGCTGGCCTACGCTTTCACTACATCGCCCCTATATGCTCCCACAAGCAGCACTTTACTGTCCTCACCATTACCCTGCCATCCTTCCCCCTTCCCACCCCAAACTCATCCCTACTCCCAGACATGGTGTGTGTGTGTGTGTGTGTGTGTGTGTGAGAGAGAGAGAGAGAGAGAGAGAGAGAGAGAGAGAGAGAGAGAGAGATTAGAGGGAGCACGAGGTTGAAGTGAGGGAGGGGGAGAGGGAGGGGCAGGGGGAGGGGGAGGGGGAGGGGGAGGGCGAGAGGGAGGGGGAGGGGGAGGGCGAGAGGGAGGGGGAGGGGGAGGGCGGGAGGGAGGGGGAGGGCGAGAGGGAGGGGGAGGGCGAGAGGGAGGGGGAGGGGGAGGGCGAGAGGGAGGGGGAGGGGGAGGGCGAGAGGGAGGGGGAGGGGGAGGGCGAGAGGGAGGGGGAGGGCGAGAGGGAGGGGGAGGGCGAGAGGGAGTGTTGTACATCACTGATGACACTGATTCTGTATTCAGACTCAGTCGTGGTTCTGACGTGACACAGTTTGCTGGAGATTTACATCACCGTGGCTCCAATTATGCAAGGTAAAAGCCGCCATGTACACAGATAGGAAATAGAATACAAGCAGTACCTCATTCCAAAGGACGTCTGTGTCGTTAAGAAACTAATGGATTCCACAATGTAGTAAGTCAGTTACACATCAGGCATCCAACAGTGTCACCCGGGACAATGGTCGGGATTCAAAGAAATGTCTGACAGGATTTGACTGGGTTGCCAAATACAAGAGGTAGGATGGCAATAAGTGTCTGGCAAATGTGAACTTTTACTTAGATATTCCAACCGAGCACTGGTTTGAGAACAATTATGAGAAGCTCAATAGCTGGGATGAACTGCATGCCAAACCGGAGAAAACATCTGATAGCTAGAAGCAATAACTTCTAGCATAAAAATAAATGATAAACAGGGCACAGTGTAATGGGGAAATGACACAGTCTTTCATACAGAATGTTTTGGCCCAACCCAACAGTGCGAATCCTCCGAATGACAGATGTCAATGAAGTATCACACTTAATGGAAGGAGTCACAAAAGATGTGTCTTCTGACCACTTCAGACCAGTTTCTTTCACTCTTCTTCTTTGGAATCCTTCCAGATTCAATACTCTTTCTCTAAACATTTCATTGGTTGCTGTTTCTTCAGCTTTTATGTTATTTTTTTCAAAATCCTTTTGTACTTCATGGATCAAATTTCTTGTTGACATCTTATCCCACAAATATTTGAGGATCTTTATGGAAAATCTATTGTTTTGCGTTTGGTATAAATGCCAAAAAGTATGGTCTACTTTTTCTCACTGCTTCTTTTTTAAATTTTTTTCCCTACAGAAATTCTTAAGCCGGACCTATTAGCTATTTCTTCTAAAAGATTAATTTGTGTTGTAAGATGTCACATTTACATTAAGTATAAAAATGTCGCCTACAAATCTGAGAGTTTATTCCAGTTTTTTTATTTCATCTTCCCAACTGTAATGGTGAATTTTGATATTCATTCAACTTTCCATTCTCACTGTTTTTTTCTCTGACATAATTAAAAACAATTGGGGACATGCCATCATCTTGCCATGCAATTGTCTTTATTCTGAAGGGCTGAGGTATTTCGCCCACAAATTTCACTTTAGATGCTGTGTCTGTAAGTGTTCGAGAGATTAGAGTTGCTAATTTAGACTTTACACCAAATTCTCACATTATTTTACCTGTTCTTTATCTGTTAAAACAATCAAATGTCTTTTTGAAATTAACAAACATTACTACAATATCTTTTGAATTCAGTAACCTGTGGTGAATGACTAAATTACATATTTGTTCAGAACATGATCTGACATTCCTAAAACTATCTAGATATTGACCAAAATGATCCCCCAATATTGTTTCTATTCTGTTAAGTACAATCTTGGAAAAATTTTTACAGGCAACTGGTAGCAAAGAAATCTCTCTAATTTTTAACGTTTTGTAAATTGCCTTTCTTATTGTAGTGAATGTATCAAGACTACCTTACAATCTCCTTAAAGATGAATAATTTTAACTCATTTTTTATTTTTGGTGGAGACCATTTCAAAAGTTCTGCTATAATAGTCTCCCAACTAGCCTCACTGTTTTTTAAAGGTCTTCATTACTTCTTCAATTTTTCTGGTAGAGGTAAATCTTGTTCAAGATTTTCATGATTGTTTGAGAATCCCAACGTATCGATTGGTTCGGGACAATATACCCTTAATCAAGCGAGGTGATGACATGTGCGTCACTTCCAACAAACCACAGCTGGTCTTCCTCCTACTTCCATTATTGACCAATTAACAAGATGTCAAAAAGTAAAATTTCATACATCACTACATAGCCAATTCAGAGAAGAAAAATGAAAGAAACAGGTGATGTCCTTGTTGAACAAACCATCCTGACATTTTCCTCAAGTTGCACAGCGGCTCTACAGGAAACCTCAAAACGGATGGCTGGGCTGCTTTAGTTCTCCAAAGAAATTAATTCACTTTCTCTGTCAGTATTGCTATTAGTATATACAACACTTAACAAGAAAGTAATCTGGAGAAGGGGATTAAAACAAAATGTAATGCTTTATAGAGTTGTACACCAACTGCAATAAGTATACATACAATGAATTTGGAATTACTTACATTATAGGAGCGACGTTTCACTGAATTACACAATTTCGGTTTTGTTGGCCAATTCCAACTCTGCTAACATCTCTCTCAATTTCATCATCATCTTCAATACTGTAATAAAAGAAAACATAATGATATCAGTTCTTAAAACTCAGAGTAATTGGGGTTCGCACATAAACTTTCAGCGAAATCAGAATATGACAGAATTGTACTCACACAAACATTCTACTAAGTTATTGTAACAAATGCTTACATATCATGGCAATAAATTATACTTTCTTAAGTGGTTTGATTAGCTGATACACAGTAAATGCTATAACCAGATCTATAACAACTTATTTAATTTTAGCTTGAGGATTAGGAATTCTAGTTAAATAAATTTTAAATATATCTAGGGTGCAGCCCACTGATATAAATCTTCGATTATGCTAAGAGTGTGGTGCAAGAAATTTTTTGAGGTCTGGATCCATTATCATGGATAATTATTTTTTAGTTTCAATTCCCAAAAATTTATCAGGAAGGGACTTTATTTAACTTTGCATGCTGTCTTCTAACTTTCCATCATCCATGTCTAATAACACATTTTGCATTACACACTGTAGAATCAAGATTTTTATCCTTTGTTTTAAAAAATCATGAGAACACTTGTGGTACTTCACTTTTTACTTTGCACCAATTTAACTATTTGACTAGAACAATTAATATACAATACGAAACTTCCTTGCAGATTAAAACTGTGTGCCAGACTGAGACTCGAACTCGGGACCTTTGCCTTTCGCGAGCAAGTGCTCTACCAACTGAGCTACCCAAGCACGACTCACGCCCCGTCCTCACAGCTTTATTTCTGCCAGTACCTCATCTCCTACCTTCCAAACTTTACAGAAGCTCTCCTGCGATCCTTGGAGAACTAGTACTCCTGAAAGAAAGGATATTGCGGAGACATGGCTTAGCCACAGCCTGGGGGATGTTTCCAGAATGAGGTTTTCACTCTGCAGTGGAGTGTGCGCTGATATGAAACTTCCTGGCAGATTAAAACTGTGTGGTGGACTGAGACTCGAACTCGGGACCTTTGCCTTTGAGTTCGGTCCGGCACACAGTTTTAATCTGCCAGGAAGTTTCATATCAGCACACACTCTGCTGCAGAGTGAAAATCTCATTCTGGAATATACAATACAGTTTATGCACGTTGCAGCTGCAAGTACTGGATACAATTAGCACACTGAACTCCAATGGACAATGAACACACTACACTGATCACAAGATTGAATGTCAACAATAATTGGGGAAATAAAATCAGTATCATATATTGAACTTGTAAAATGATACATGAATTAATGTCTTCACTGTCTCCCACAGATCTATGAAGGACGATCCTCAGGTACATGGAATGAATCCAGCTGAACAACATAATAATATTTGTGCCAGCCTCAATTAAGCAAGAACTAGTGAATTAGTAGAAAAGTAGCCATTTAAAAAAGAAGTGCTGCTTCTTCAGGTTATTAAATAGCTGCTGTTTATCTCTTTATGTTGACATGAATCCATTGATATTTTTTAAAGAAAATAGTTACCTACATCTGTAATGATGGAAAGTTGTTTAAAATATAATACTTACAGGAATTTTTAACACTTGAATCTAAACAGATAATTTGCAGTAGTGGCTAATGTGATGAGCTTTTAATTTTCTTTCGAGTAGGCTATTTTCTTATGTTAAAAATATGGTTCGGTTTGCTGTTATTCGGAGTGATAATAACATTCAAATACGGTCAATATTCTCACAAAATATATCTTATTTTTATGTAATTAAAGCTTAAAAGTCATTAAATACCAAGATTTGCTCAAGTGATCGAAAACACTCTGTTATCGGCTGAAGCTCTGGTGATGTCACAGACTAGGAGTAAGATGAAGCTATATGTGTGTTACAGGAATGTTAGCCGCAGTTACTACATTTTTCTGTATTTTTGCTGCAAATAGTTTATCTATTTGGTGGTGGAAAATGCATTTGCAACTTTTAAGTAACAACTGAAAGGAATTTTCTGAACATCGATAATGGAAACCTTACGAAAATGGATGCATTTATGCTCCACTCACTTCGGGCAGTGATATCTGAAAGACGGACATTCTTTTCCCTGCTCCCTGCAACATAGTTAAGGAACTGTGGAACTTTTGCAAATGGTTCTGTATCTTATATCTAAATTGTCAACTAACAGTCATGAAAAATGACCCAAAGCACAATAAAATTATTCTTGGCATAGCTTAATGCCGATTACTGCTACACAAGATGCTCAGCAGACACATTGCCAGATGCACATGCTCTGTGGTGCAACGGATAGCGTGTGTGACTGTGGGCAAGATGAACACAGGTTTGTATCCTGGAAGGATCATAAATTTTTATGAAAGATGAAAAAAGTGTTAGCAGGCACTCATTGTAGCAGTTGTTTTGAGGCTGGGATGTATTGTATATAGCTTGGCATTAATCGTAACCTGAAAAATGGGCAACTGAGGGTAAATGCATGTACTTTGCTTACAAACAATTACCTGTTTTGGAAAGCATTGCTAGTAGTGTAGATATCACCACACTCCCACAGTACAATGAGGTGTAAGACGATGAGGTTTTGGATGCAGAGAGATATAAAGCACGTATGACATGCAGGTAATACAAAATTAACGGCTGTGCCGTTTGCGAGTGTAAACTAATGTCAGTGTCTGAAGCAGACTTAATTTCATTTTATGTAAGATGATGAAACTTCAAAATTTAAGGAGTGAGAATCCTAGCTGGACAGTATACATATATAAACAACAACATTGTATCTAATAAAGTAAAAAGTGTGTGGTCATATTAACTAGAAATTATCTTTTTGAATGAGATGTGTGTGAACAGGTATTGCAAATATAAGTGCATGTAAACACCAAGGAAAACACAATAATACTCTGTTTCTAATTGATTTGGTGAAGTTTCGTAATTGTGATGCAGTTTTCATTCGAAAGGACTGTTGATTTGTTTTATAAATAAGTTAAAATAATATTACAAGCTAGATTTAACAGCAACCTACAATTATCATTTTTGATATTTGACAGTCCACTGCTCTACAAACTGAACTACAAATAATGAGTAATAATTTTTACCATGAGTTTAATTTCAACGACTGATGCTATCCTTTTTTGTAGCAGTGGGCAACCCTATCTTGGAGGTAAATTAATGTTAACTTCAGACTGTAACATATTTTTAATTTAAGTAAGGGAACTTTAGCATCAACATAGTGGTACAGAGCAACCAATTTTTACATACATTCTCATTCTCTGGAACAGTCCAAATCAATTTTTTTATGGGTGCATTTGTACAGTGTGGCCCATTTGTAATCCATTTTCCAAAACATAAATTTCAAAACAAGGCATCACTGTGAATTAGCTTTATAACAGTAGCAGCAGTGAGCTCGCCAGTGACACAAATGGAGCATTTTAGTGGGCTTTCAAGTTATTTGAATTTCATTTCAGGTTTGTAAAAGAATACTGAGCATCTTATGAGCATAAAATGACATAATTAACCATTTATGGCTACTTCCAGAAAACAGTCAAATATTCTATTGGCAGTGGTGCTTAATGTCTTTCTTCATCTTAGGTGGGAGCTTGTTAAAGACTTTTACACCAGGCTATACAATTCCATTCTGTGCTCCCGCAGGAAGGTAATGTCTACATGCAAATTAACCATTTGTTCCGCATTTTCATTCTGGAAATCACAGTTCAGCAGACACTGATTGTATCACCAGCAAAAAGTGCAATTATGGGGTAAATGTGCTGCAAAATGAGTGTAATAATTCCAAGATCCTTAAAACTGCCTCTGCAAGAAGTGTGGTTATCTACTTGATTCTACTGAATAAATATTTTATTTGGTTTAGATGCACTGTCCCAGAAGGGAACACAGCAGTGAGGGGTAAATATGCAAATAAAGTCAACACATTATTTCAATTGACACAATGAGAAATACTTGTAGTGGGTTCCATGCAAAACTGAACTTTTGCTTGTCAACTTCATTTTCACTTTATACCCAGCTGGACCATTTGAAAGGGATTTTACACACCATGTTTCTTTTAGTTAATGGTGATTAACGTTTGCCTGTCGTACAGGAAGGACAGTTTTCTGGTTTTATGTATCTTATGAGTCTCTGTAAGACTAAGACTTTCTGTGCAGCCTGTGAACCAGTTGTCGACCAGTTCGTCTACCATGTGGGCTGTGTATGGTAAAGTTGAGTTTCAGTCCTTGATTAGTATGCTTGTATCATCATCATCAGCAAATATTAGAGTTTTTGAATGACCTTTTAACAAAATTCATGTACACAGTGTTTCACAAACAATGCCTGCGGGAAGCACAGAGCTCACTCAGCAGATTTACTGGCTGTCGCCCCCTGCATCCGTTGCACGATGGCAGCATGTACTTCTCACAAGTTGAGCGTAAACAATGAATCAGTCTGACTAAATTAAGCTCACTTTTATTTACAACACATGCTCCCAATGATGTCCCTCCATGGTAAGTGCAGCCTGAGATCTTCTGAACACATTACCAAACACCTGACAAATTTTGGCTTGTTGGTTGGTTGACTTGAGGGAGGGGACCGAACAGTGAGATCATCAGTCCCATCGGATTAGGGAAGGATGGGAAAGGAAGTCGGCCATGCCCTTTCAAGGGAACCATCCTGACATTTGCCTGAAGCGATTTAGGGAAATCGCAGAGAACCTAAATCAGGATGGCTGGACACAGGTTTGGACCTTCATTCTCCCGAATTTTGGTTGCCAAAATTTGGGAAGTGACTAGTCAAACCCTGTCTTCTGTTTTGAGTGTATGGGGATTGTATGCATACACCTGATATTTTAACATTAAGATAAGAACCACAGTGTTTTAGATCTGGAGATGATTGAGGCCAGTCAACTACCCTATCATCAAAAACACTTCATATTGCTGTCATAAAAGCATTGGTGATGTGTGGTCTTGCATTGTCCTGTATGAAACGACTGTAGGTGTTAGTTCTCTTTTTAAGAGAAAGAAAGAGAAAGAGAAAGAGAAAAAGAAAGAGAGAGAGAGAGAGAGAGAGAGAGAGAGAGAGAGAGAGAGAGATGCAGTATATTGGTCACATACCTATCAAAAGTTAATGTTTCACAGAAAAAGATTGGTCCAATCATTTGTCTTGCACTAACCGCACAACACACTCCCGTTTTCACATCCTGCAGAGACTGCCAATGTAACTGCTGAGGATTTGCAGAACTCCAGTGTTCACTGCTCTGTGGATTTATGTACCCTCACAAATGCAGCCATACTTAATCAGAAAAAAAGAGCATTTCAGGATCAACCTCCCCATCATGCACAGACTGTAACAGCCACTTCCGATAAAGACACTGAGCAACAATATCAGAGTTAGTCAGTTGATGCATTACCACTATCTTGTAGAGGTACAGTTTGAGTTTGTGCACAGCAGATACTACTTACTCACCAGTCTGAAGTGTTGAACGGAATGGTGATTTTCTCGGACTTCATTCGAAGGCCTCTCTTACCTCATCTAATTCATTTTCAGTTTAAGGACTCTAGACCTTCATTTGTCTAACATGCGTCCAGCATCTTGAAATTTTTTTACCAAGCTATGTATTGTTGAATCACTGGGAATGTGTACACCAGGAAATGTTCGTACAAATGCAAGCTGACATTCCACATAAGATTCCGTTTCGCATAATTCAATGAAAGAAACATACTTAGATCTTTTGTCTATACTGTAGAAAATGGAAACTTGACAAAAACTTGAAAGAAAACACATGTACACTCAATTGGAGAGTACAGGAGGCACGCACACACAGAGCACAACTTACATCATCGCCAACACTTCGTTTAGTAATCGCAGAAGAAGGCTGCATAAATGGATGAGACATTGAGATTCTAAAAGGTTTCAGACAGATTACATAACGTTAAGACAAAAATTTCAAAACCAAATTTTAAACTGGAGAAAATTTCTAAGGGCAGATGTGGACACTGATAAAAATTTATTGGTTACGAATTGCAAATTGAAATGGAAGGAACTGCAGAAAGGTAAGAGATGTAGGAGATGGGAGCAGATAAATTGAAAGCATCAGAGGATGATTAGAAATTCAAACAGAGCATTAGGCAATAACTGATTGGGACTAGGAAAATGAATGCAATGGATGACAAACGAGCTGCTTTGACAGGTGAAGTAGTGTGGGCAGCAGGAGATGAAATTGGAAAAAGGGCAAGGCCCAGTAGAAATAATTGGATAACACAATATACTGCATTTAATTTACAAATGTACAATAAATAAATAAATAAATAAATAAATAAATAAATGCTGCCAATGAAGGGCAATAGGGAATACAGCTCATAAAAAAAAAAAATAGAAAAATGGGCAGTCTATAGGCAATGAGAGCTTTGGAGAAAAGAAAAGCACCTGCATGAATATTAAGAGCTCAGATGCCATGCCAGCACTAAACAAAGAAGGGAAGGCTGAAAAGTGGGAAGGAAGACAGAACTATACATGGAAAATGAACTTCAAGACAATAACACAGAATGACACAGGAACAGATGAACATAAGAGATATGACACTCCGAGAAGAATATGACAGGATAACAGAAGAATAAAGCTGAAGATGGACCTTGGGAGTAGGATGTAAAGAAGAATGTAAAAATTCCGGAGGTGACACCTGCTTGCAGGGATTAATATTAATCTGCTTGCATGGATTAATTTTACTGAACCATTATGTTTAGTAAGTCACGGTTGCAAAATACTATCACAAATTATTTACAGGTGAATGGAAAAACTGCTAAAAGCTGTCCTCTGTGATTATCAATTGGAGTCTGAAGAAAAATACGAATACATGAGACAATATTGACCTATGACTTATCTAAAAGATAGATTCAAGAACAACACATTTACCTTTACATCACTTACATTTACAATTGTATGTTTAAGTAAAGTTTTTGACAATGTTGACTGGAATATACTCTTTGAAGTTCTGAAGGTAGTAAGGATAAAATGCAGGGAGCTAATGGTTATTCACAACTTGTCCAGAAACCAGTCTATAGTTATAAGATTTGAAGGATATGACAGGGAAGCAGTAGTTGAGAAGGGAGTGAGGTAAGTGTTGTAGCTTACTAAATCTGTACACTGAGCGATCTGTGAAAGTTGGAAAAAGAATTAAAGTTTTGCAGAGAAGATATAAAAGCTTTTAGGTTTGCTGATGATGTAATTCTGAGATAGAGTGCGGAAGTCTTGGAAGAGCAGTTGCCTGGAACGGATAGGGTCTTGAAAAGAGGTTATAAGATGAATATTAACAAAAGTAAAACAAGGTCAATTGAATGTAGTCAGACTAAATCAGGTGATACTGAGGCAATTAAATTAAGAAGTGTGACACTCAAAGTAGCTAATACATTTTCTTTTGCATTATTTAGGCAGGAAGACAAGTTATGGTGGGCAAAATACAGAGAATATAAAAAGCAGACTGGCAATACAAAGAAAATATTTTCTGGAAAAAGAGGAATTTGGTAACACACAATATAAATGTAAATGTTAGAAAGTCTTTTCTGAGGGTGTTTGTCTGGAGTCTTTTATGGAAGTGAAATGTGCATGATGAACATGAACAGGCAAGAAGAGAGTACAAGCTTTTGAAATGTGGTGCAACAGAAAGCTGTTGAAGATTAGATAAGGAAGAGATACCAAATTGAATTGGGGAGGAAACAAATTTGCGGCACTGCAAGGAATACGTTGACAGGCATCACGAAATTGTCAATTTGGTAATGGAGCAAAAGGTGTGGTGGGGAGGACAGGGAGGGGTAAAAATTGGAGTGAGACCAAGACTTGACTACAGTAAGTGGGTTCAGACGAACATAAGTTGGTTGGGGGTTGGGTTGTTTGGGGAAGGAGACCAGACAGCGAGGTCATCGGTCTCATCGGATTAGGGAAGGATGGGGAAGGAAGTCGGCCGTGCCCTTTCAAAGGAACCATCCCGGCATTTGCCTGGAGCGATTTAGGGAAATCACGGAAAACCTAAATCAGGATGGCTGGACGCGGGATTGAACCGTCGTCCTCCCGAATATGAGTCCAGTGTCTAACCACTGCGCCACCTCGCTCGGTACGAACATAAGTTGGAGTGTTTATGCAGAGATGTAGATGTTTGCACTGTTAGCACGGAGAGTTGCACCAAACCATGATAACAACTTAATTCACAGAATGTAAGTTAAATGTGATCTTCCCGCTTTTTTACAAAGTTACTCAAATCTCAGTGATGATCCACAGCTTTTTAATTCTCTTTCTAAATCAACCAACTATTAAAAACACTTCTACACTGAAATATGCCACCATTTCCATACCAAAATGTCCCTCCGCTAGAGCCTTGTAACTTACGAGTGCTGTATCTGCAGTAGTGAGCAACTTCTGTTGATTCCATTATTAGAATGGTCTTACCTTCACATGTCGGCACGCTTGGTTGATAACAGGGCTCTCAAATGGTATTCTTAAATATTCATGCACACCCATTAGTACAAAAAAAAGTGTGTGAAATCTTATGGGAGTTAACTGCTAAGGTCATCAGTTCCTAAGCTTACACACTACTTAACCTAAATTATCCTAAAGACAAACAAACAAACACACACACACACACACACACACACACACACACACACACACGCCCGAGGGAGGACTCAAACCTCCGTCGGAACCAGCCGCACAGTCCATGACTGCAGCGTCTCAGACCGCTCGGCTAATCCCGCGTGGCATTAGCTAGCCACAAAAGAACAACTCCATTATTATATATTATCTGGGACAAATTAAGTACCTTCTCTGTGAGAGCTTTCACTACCATTTAAAACCACCTGAAAGGAGAAACACTCCCCCAAAATGTCTCAAAATTTACATCCCATCAGTCAGTTAAACTGCAAAATGTACTTGCCACTTGTTGCTTATTCTTCCTTGGTAGCACTTTTAAATTCTTAGTCCGTTGCTGAAAATTGTTAGGACTATTTAACTAAATTAAGAAATAACACAAACAACATCATAGGTTTTTAATTTACTTATTGGCATAATTACTTTGATTTGAACCCAAGTGAGCAAAGACCATTTCTTTATGCAATCCCTCATCTAATTTTCAGTTTGTTGTACGTCACTGAGTCAACCAAGCAAGTGATCCTGCTCATCTATGTCCAACACTGGTACAATAATTCTGTGGTACCTTTTGAAAAAGTTCACAACTAACATTTCTCTTATCTCGCTTTCACATTCTTTCTTTCTTTGTTTCTTTCGCTTGTGCCTTGTCCTGCAAATTTCACAGGGTCGGCATTGTTACAATCAGATTTGGCATGGTTAATTTGAAGAGGTGGCAGGATGCCCTTCCTGCCACCACCCCGTACACCCCTGGATGGAATCAGAGCACCCAAGCTGTTTGCGTCTAGTGTAAATCATGAAACAGTGCAAACATGTTTCAAATGACTGTGAGTCATGTAACTGAGGTGGGATGTGGGGACCAGCCCGGTATTCACATAAAAACCACACTGCACTTGCAACCACACTGCAAGCTGCAGCACCACTGGTTTCTATGTACATATTGTGATTACAAGATCTGACTTAGATATGTTGCTTTAGTGATTGCTAGCTCCAAAATTTTTACAAATAAGGCAGCTGGTTACACACAGCTATTCACTGGTTGAATCCTAACTGCCAATATGTGGTTGGGGTGTGTATAAAGATTGGTGTTATGATATTCTGTGAACTCCATAATCACATTTTGTGTATAATACTGCAAGGTGGCTATTTAGTGCTGTTGTAAATTCATTCAGCCTGATAATATTTTGGTTTAACTGTATGTTAAGTGACCACAAAAGTACAAAAATTCAAGGTACTGACTGAATGATACACTGTATGCCTACAAGTGAACCTATGTTCATGTAAAATTTTAATGTTCATAATTTTGTTAATCTGGACTATTTTCTAATTAATGGTTTAATTTGGAAACTAAATGCATTATACGATTCAGGAAAATCATAGCAACAAAAGTTTAACACCAAACCTGCCAATTACACAAGCTGAAGAGCTTAAATAACGAAAGTGCTTAGGGCAAGGCAAACCTTTAACTGAGGATATTTTCTTAATTAATGAATTTTTGAAAAAGGTAAAGTGACTGCTGTAATGAATGGAATTATGGCTATCCAACTAGCTACCCAAGTTTCCTCAGATTTACTGATTACTAATGACTTTTTCCCAGCTGCTTGGCACTGTAACAACTTCAACTACTGATTTATTTCAGATTAAGAAGTTTCCTGTAAATCTAACTATGCCTTGGGAACCAGTAGTTGTTAAATTAAGAAGTACATAATACAATTGTCTCAAGTATTACTTAATTGAGTACTTGACATTTCTGTATACACTTGCTATGCACATAATTGGAATTATTTGTAGGAGAAGAAAAAAATTATTAGGCAAAAGAGTAGAATGGTAGCAGGTGGATCACACCCAATTTCCCATATTTGAAAGCACAAAGAAAAACAAACTGACAATTCATATAACTAGGTCCAGCTTGACCACTTAGTTACAGAGCATACTGCCAATTACAAGGCACGCTCACACATGTGCTGAAATAATTAAATATATTATACTCACGCTCTTTCTTGGGTGTCCAAATGATGGACAAGCTCATCTCTCTTGTTTACAATGGTTACCAGCTCATCTAACAGCAAATTTTCACGCACCTTCTGCTCTTCTGTTTTCTGCCACTCTGCAATACACACACAGTTTTAAATAATGAGATAAATGCTGCTTCTACATATGCCACATTTTAGAGTTTTGAAAAGTTGAAGCATGCTTTGCATAAAGAAGTTCCCAACAGACATGTTAGATTATCTCATTCAACACAGCACATTCAGTTTGCAGCATCAATGGGTAACATTAGCTGCAATTGCAAATTTACGAATACTGTATTTACAATCATCAGATGACATACTTCTATCTACAAACAGCACTGCACTTTATTGCTCACTCTGATTTGCTCAAGCCCAGTGGTGCAGCCTGTGTTGTTGGTATTCTGCAGCAACAACTTCACACCAGTATGTATGTCAACAGCACTATCAGTTGTACCACCACAACAGCCAATTGTAATGTAGTAGTTATTCTGTAAACTATGTCAATCTCTAACTGCTTCTTTGGTGACACTCCCTCCTTTTTGTAGACACTACCTTGAACAACTGTGTTAAAATCTGCCATATTTTGCCCTTAGTTTTGAGTATCTGTGTTACATGTTCCATTCCATTTTTCATATGACTTGTTCCTAAATTTTTTGACAACTTAGTTTGTGAAACTTCCTGACAGATTAAAACTGTGTGCCGGACCGCGACTCGAACTCGGCGACCTTTGCCTTACACGGGCAAGTGCTCTACTGACTGAGCTACCCAAGTACGACTCACACCCCATGCTCACAGCTTTAATTTCACCAGTAACTCATGTCATACCTTCCAAACTTCATTCTGGGAACTTACTTGTTCTTGTACTGACGTGATATAGGCCTTGACACCTCCATTTTCATGATACTGAACCTCTAGTAACCCTCTGCATCATATATGATAAGTCTGTTCACATTATGTCTGTTTATGAATTGTACAATGTTTCATATAAACTCCGATTACAACTTATCTAACCCTCTGCAGAATAACCACATCAGGTATTTGTCACTCTCAGAATAACCGTTATGTTTCAGGAGCAACTATTAACAAGAGGTTCCAGAGTATTTGTGCAACTGCTACCACCTATGGCCAAAAGATACAATTATCTTTTGCACATGAAAAAAAAGGGCAAATCAGTACACAAGGAATAGTGTGTTCTGAATATGAGTACTTCTCAGTTACTTCCTAAAAATATGCACCGACAGAAAAAACACACAACAGTAAGAAAGAGTTGTGTGACGCAAATGAAAGTTGGTAGGTGTGTTTCTACATCTGAACGATAATGTCTGTTCCAATCTCGTGTCAGTCACATAAGAGTGGTGCTGGTAGTGCCACTCTGAGAATGTAAATAAGGTTTGATTTAAATACATGTTGTAACAGACATGAGCATTAGTTACCTTTGAGTTTGGATGTGGTCCGAGTTGATGTTAGTCAAGGATGCCTTTAAAGTGACAAAGATGCCATTACGAACATCTCACCGAGTTCGAATGGGGCCGTGAAATAAGACTGTGAAAAGCCGGATGTTCCTTCTGCGATATTGCAGAAAGACTTGGCACAAATGTAGCCACTGTACACGACTAGTGGCAGCGGTGGTCACGAGAACGTACAGTCAAAAGAAGACTGCGCTCCGGATGGCCTCCTGGCACTACTCACAGGGAAGACCATCATGTTCGGCATATGGCTGTGGCACATCAAACATAATATGTAGCTGCATCTTGAGCGGAAGTTGGCACTACCGTATTTACTCGAATCTAAGCCGCACCTGAAATTTGAGACTCGAAATTCAAGGGGAGAGAAAAGTTTTAGGTCACACCTCCAAATCGAAACAAAGTTCGCCTAGTTGTAATATGAGACACAATTTAGGTCGAATGAATGACGATACAGCTGCAGTAGTTTGGTTCGAGTGGTAAACTTAGCAGTTACCGTTTACCAGGTAGCCATTGCTACGCGTCACGCGCTCCGTCCGTATTTATACGGATATCCTTCCTTTTTCACGTGCTTTGTCTGGTTTGAACTGATTGCTTATTTTTCTTTGATCTGATAAGTGCCGTTCTCTTTGTTATAGGTGTTTACGTCACTCTAAGTTGAAAATGCATTACTGTACTGTGTCATGCATTGTTTGTCGCATTCTGATAGTGAGTGTTTACGGCCTGTCGCCGCTCGCGATATGGCTTGCTTTTGTGCGCGCTACCGCCGCTTACAAATAAAAAATAGAGAGGAGTCATCTCATTAGCGAAACATTTGTTGTTACTTACACTACTTCTTTCTTTGATAATGATCAGCAAGAACCAAATAATAGACTGCGTATGATAGATGATGTTCTGAACGAAATTTTAGCGAAAATTTTTCTCCATTTGAAAATCTTTGCAGGCGCCTCTTTAGTTCATTACATTCTGCACAGAAATTAGAGTCATCTTAGATTTAAAAATCTAGTCAGTTGCCGTGCTTCATTTCTGTCTGTATCACTATCAGGCATAAGAATAATACGAATATAAACATGACATGATATGTATATTCTTCCGCGTTTGCTGTTGTCTCACTCTAGTTTCGTAGTTTATTAGGCAGACAGGATTTAAATGAGATAGTAGCAAACACGAAACAATACATGGCAAAATGTTTATATTCGTATTAATCTTATGGCAAAGAGAATACTACATGTGATCCACAATTCATAAAAGCTCCTATTAGCAACCATCTCTTCTCACAGGTAGGAAAAAATTCAGAATGTAGAGTTGGCCATATTGACAAACATCCCTAACAGTCTTGCCAGTCGGATTTTTGTAGTACATTGAAATGCTGCTACATTCGAAGATCAACAATACAGAATTTGTATTTACTTCGTTGGATAATGTACCAAAACGCAGTGGTCGAAACTCTGGGTGGAGGAAAAAGCTTGTCTTCCACTTCTTTTTTTTTAAATTTATTTACTGACGCAGAGATTTTGGTGCCAGTATTTATCTTTGTGCCTACAAAGCATGCCTGTGTGGCGCTACATATATTCGACGGCAGAAGTTGGTTGTGGCGGCACCCACCAACATTTTTCAGAACTCCCGCTTGCTTTGCACTCGATTCTAAGCCGCAGGCGGTTTTTTGGATTATACAAAAACCGGAAAAAAAGTGCAGCTTAGATTCGTGTAAATATGGTACATACACAATGAACTGTTACAAATTGGTTTCTTCAATGACATCTAAATGACGTGTAGTGTGCATTCCACAGACCCCAACCACCCACATTTGCGTTTTCGGTGACGTCGAGCAAGATCTCACTGGAGGGCAGGATGGAAGTCTGTTGGGTTTTCTGATGAAGACGGGTTCTGCATCAGTGCCAGTGATGGCCAATTGTTGGTTAGGAGGAGGACAGTTGAGGGCCTGCAACCAACCTGCCTATGTGCCAGACACACTGGACTTACACATACAGTTATGTGTCTGGGGTGCAATTTTGTATGACGGCAGGAGCACTCTCGTGGTTATCCCATGCACCCTGACTGCAAATTTGTACGTCTATTTGGTGATTTGACCTGTGGTGTTGCTATTCCACGAACAGCATTCCACAGTACGTTTTCCGACAGGATAATGCTCGCCCACATACCGCTGTTGTAGCCTGCTCTACAGAGAGTTGACACATTGCCCTCGGCCTGGTCGATCACCAGACCTTTCCGCAACCGAGCACACGTGGGATATCGTCGAATGACAATTCCAATGTCTTCCACAACCAGCATTAACCATACCTGTACTGACTGGCAAAGGGCAACAGCTACGGAATTCCATCCTACGAACTGGCATCTGGCACCTGTACAACAAAATGCACGCACATTTGCACGCTTGCATACAACATTCTGGTGGTCGCACCAGTTATTAATGTACCGGCATTTCACATTCGCAATTACTTATCTCACGTTTACCTGTGATCTTGCAATGTTAATTACTTAAAAAATGTTACTGAGACAAGTATATACCTGTAATTTCATTACTCTACATTAATTAACAGCTGTTTATGATATCTTGAGGAAGACTAGGCAGAAAGCATAATATTTGTGTACTCAGAAAATGCATTTGACATGGACTTGGAAAAAAAGGTTTCTGGGCAAACAATCTGGTATAAAATAATTTGTGAAAGTTGTGTAAGAAATAAGAGGAGTATTAAGGGTGTCATGGATGTGAGTCAATAAAGCTGTTTATTATCAAATTAGTTCAAAACACATTTTAAAGAAGTAGTAAACAACTGTATTCAGTATAAAGAATATGTAATAACAGCTTAAATAGAGGGCTGAAGTTGTAAAATTTTTCAATTATATGACGATATTGTATGGCTAAGTGTAACAGAGTAAACTCAAAGGTACACGGTTTAGTCCTTGTCAGCCTGGGATTTTTCGTTGTAATTTTGTAATTTCTTCCACATCTGGAAATGCAATGATTTATTACTGTGAAAATTGTCAAGTTGTACCATGGTTAGGAGTCAATATTAAGCTGTAAGGAACCCCCCTCCCCCCAAATACATGACTTGGTAAGTCCTCATAATGGTTGGAAATGAAGTCCCATGGTTCTTGACAGAGCGTAGGGGAACGATGTGGGAGATGTGCACCACCGTACTAGGAAAGGTCCTAATGGAGGTGGTTTGCCGTTGCCTTCCTCCGACTGTAATGGGGATGAATGATGATGGTGGTGGTGATTACGAAGACAACAACACCCAGTCATCTCGAGGCAGGTGAAAATCCCTGATCCCATCAGGAATCGATCCCGGGACCCCATACTTAGGAATTGAGAACACTACTGCGAGACCACGAGCTGCAGGCTCCTAATAGTTGGAGGGAGGTAATGTCATGCCAATTCCAACAGGATACCTAGCTGTATACTATGGTTTTAAAATCAACTTCCAGTTATGTTTTACTTAAGTATTATTATTATTATTATTATTATTATTGTGTGTTTTGCCTATTAGGCAAGTCCATCACAGTAAGTTCAGCATTCACAAGTCCACCCACTCTTCTACCATCCTTTTTGTAGCTGCCTGTGATACATTTATCCTGATGCTGCCAGTTAACTGGTATGTTCTCGAAGAGCAATTCTTGGAAATTACTCTCCATCAATTCACCACCTGTGTAAAATTCTCACTCTTTTAGCAAAGTTTTTAAAACTTTCTTGAACTTATGTAAGGGAGTCAAGTGAGCTGTTTTGACTTGAAAAATGTAACGCTGATATGTTAACGGGTATCGTTTTGTGTGTGTGTGTGTGTGTGTGAAGTGTTTAGAACCGATTTCTGTAAGTCTCTCTGAGGGGGGCAGGGGGAGGGGGGCAAACAGAGAATACATCTAACGACTTTCTTCTGCCACTGAAAAATGTAAGCTGACTATGGCGCATTTTCGCACAGCAGTACTTCATATTGTGGGTGAGAGTGGAAGAACACATAATAAGAGCAAATTAGCAGATTCTTAGTGACATTTATTTTAATTTATGTAACAAACCAAATCTCTTGCTAGTTTGCTGCTAAAGTAATTTGTGTGTCCATGCCCCGACAGTCTTTTGTCAGTCACAAGTCCAAGTAATTTCACATTCTTATTGTCAGACTTCATTTCTAGTTGTTCTGTTTCTGTTTATTTACTGGACAGCTGGTTGGCCAGACACCAGTGATTTTGTCACCTCAATTATATCTATATTGTAATTCTGAATACTTCGAAACTTTTCACCTGTTGTTGTCAATGTGATGTCAGCATACAGCACATTCTCACATGGTACGTGATTTGAGAAATTATTTATATACCAACCTCCCAACACAGATGATACAATTGTTGAAAGGTTCAAAGAAAATCTGAGTCTAATTTCAAACACATACCCAACTGATACAATTATAGCTGGTGGTGATTTAAATTTACCCTCAATATGTTGGTAAAAATAAATGTTTGAATCCAAAGGTGTACATGAAATATCCTCCGAAACTGTGCTAAGTACATTCTCTGAAAATCATTTCGAACAATACTAATGCAAATTCTTTACAGACGAATGGAAAAACTAGTAGAAGCCGACCTCGGGGAAGATCAGTTTGGATTCCGTAGAAATATTGGAACACGTGAGGCAATACTGACCCTAAGACTTATCCTAGAAGAAAGATAAGGAAAGGCAAACCTATGTTTCTAGCATTTGTAGACTTAGACAAAGCTTTTGACAATGTTGACTGGAATACTCTCTTCCGAATTCTGAGGGTGGCAGGGGTAAAATACAGGGAGCGAAAGGCTATTTACAAATTGTACAGAAACCAGATGGCAGTTATAAGAGTCAAGGGGCATGAAAGGGAAGCAGTGGTTGGGAAGGGAGTGAGACAGGGTTGTAGCCTCTCCCCGATGTTATTCAATCTGTATATTGAGCAAGCAGTGAAGGAAACAAAAGAAAAATTTGGAGTAGGTATTAAAATCCATGGAGAAGAAATAAAAACTTTGAGGTTCGCCAATGACATTGTAATTCTGTCAGAGACAGCAAAGGACTTGGAAGAGCAGTTGTACAAAATGGACAGTGTCTTGAAAGGAGGATATAAGATTAACATCAACAAAAGCAAAACAAGGATAATGGGATGTAATCAAATTAAGTCGGGTGATGCTGAGGGAATTAGATTAGGAAATGAGACACTAAAAGTAGTAAAGGAGTTTTGCTATTTGGGGAGCAAAATAACTGATGATAGTCGAAGTAGAGAGGATATAAAATGTAGACTGACTATGGCAAGGAATGCATTTCTGAAGAAGAGAAATTTGTTAACAACGAGTATAGATTTAAGTGTCAGGAAGTCTTTTCTGAAAGTATTTGTATGGAGTGTAGCCATGTGTGGAAGTGAAACATGGATGATGCATAGTTTGGACCAGAAGAGAATAGAAGCTTTCGAAATGTGGTGCTACAGAAGAATGCTGAAGATTAGATGGGTAGACCACATAACTAATGAGGAGGTACCGAACAGAATTGGTGAGGAGTCTGTGGCAGTATTTATTTGGCTCCGTTTGAAAACACGTTAGCAAAGCGAGACCTTAATTAATTCCAAAGTAATTAATAGTTTTGTCAAAAGTATTGTTTACGTAACTATATTTGTCAATTTCATGATTAAAGCAAATAATTCGGCTTAACCCTTGTAGTAGAAGAAAGTTAAAAAGAACCAATTTTTCAATGTAGTCAGTTAATTTAATGAGTTAAGTTTTAATTGTAATTTCTGTAAATTAAACTTCGAACAATATGTAGTTTCAGTGCCTATTATTGCGAGGATATGTAAGGGCCCTATTTTTGGTCACAAGACAGTCGGTCCACGGCCAAATTTCAGATAAGGAACCTGTGTAGGTTAGAACAACAACGTGTCAACTTAACAGTGAAATAAGTGTTACACCAATAGGCCATGTGTTAAAGTCTGCAAGTTTAACACTGCTTTCTTAACGCCTCCTACTTTTATCTGTAGTTTTCATTTTTTATGCAGAAGTGGTTAATGAGGAGATATTGAATATTACATCTTTTTTGCAAGAGACTTTGAGAGTTTAATGCATAAGTATCTTTCCTTTGGGCAATGTCATCTTGGATGAGACTGCAGCCTTTGCTCTTTTACAATTGCCTTTCCATTTACAACTATTAGTATTGTGTCAGATGAAATAGTTTACATTGTGGATTCTACTTTGGAAATAGATCTTTTAGCAACAAATGCTAATAGCATTGGAAAAAAAAAAATTGCACTTTTACGGCCCTGCACACTTGTAAGCTTCAACATTTGGGAGTCTACTCCACATATTGCTATTAACAGATCAGCTCATGCAAAATGGAGATGATGTGCATTGTGTTCCCTTTTAACGTGCATCTTTCTGGAATTATCACAGATAGTTTGTCCCTTACCAGCCAGTGTGGTATGTCCATAATGTTAGCATTTATAGCAGAAACAAGGAATTTAGATCAAATTTGCAAGCCTGCTTTGATATGTTATGGCAGTAATGGTAAGTGTTACTACGAAATGCAACAGTTCTTTCTACCCCCGCATTCATACATTTGATATGTTACTCACACCCTTCAGTGTGCCAGGCACTGTAACTATGGGTGAAAGGACTACATGCTTCGACGAAATACTTATGTTGAGTCTGATGTCTCAATTACACAGTCTCTAGACTGTTGTTGTTATCCAACACTGAACATATAAACAAATGGCAGTAGGGTGTGGTGATGAACTGCTAACATTTTAAGCTTCTAATGTTTTAAAGACAGGCAAAGAAGAAAAAGAGTACGGTCAGGGTCAGTTTTTCTTGTTACAAGTAGACTCACATCTAATTGCGCTCGTTTCTGCCCCCCCTCTCCTTTTTGTAATTTTTATATCACATAGGGCATTTCAGACTATGTGCTTGTTTAAAAGAAAAAAGGAGGAGGGAGGATGGGTATGTAAGCAAATGGAAAACTTCAAAATATTAAAGAAAAATGGCATTTATTAATCACAAATTCCCTTACACCTGTTTGTATAAACAGTAAATATCTGAGAGTGCATGATTATATTGATGATGCTGGAGGACTTTTCTTCCAAACCACCAATGTTCTACCTGGAATGTATGTGAACTATGTGACACTACTGGCCACTGCCCACCTAATCAAGATGATGATATAGTATGTGAGGAGAAAAGCTCAACAGGGATCTTGTTGGTGATGGCTCAAATTATTCCATGGAAATGTATAACTTCATACTAGTAGAGCAGTTCAAGAGATGTAGATACCTTACACAGGTCAGGCTGCATACATCCAACTGTACCTAAATATGCTGAAAGGGTCAGTGTATTGTGCTAAACTAAATTTTGTTATTGTTATGTTTACATATGTATATATCTTAACTAAGAAATTAATTTTGATGAAGTGTCCTCAGGAAAGGTCAACAGCCCACTGAGAAGGCCAAGAGAATGGACCTATTATGAGGTAACAGTGCATTTGGGCAGCCTGTTCAGGTGGTTGACTCACATCCTACACAAAATGGATCTCTGAACACTCATAGGTGGACTGTAGTTAGAATAATTAAACAAAATCAAAGGCATTGATTCCTGAGTTAAGGAGCCAATCAATTATGAAAGTCACATAATTTATCCAGTAGATCACTGTGGCTATGTTTATATACAACCACCTGAGCATTACTTCTGATTTCTTCTCGTTAGTCTGTTCTGGCCCATTTTGACAATTGCTTCATCTTCATTTCTTCAATGAAGCATCACTGACTTCTTATTATGGATTATGCACCTTTCTGAGCCTTTAAGATCTTTATCAGTAATTTGGAGTAGATGATGCAAGTGAATCTCAATAACATTTAGTTCTGTAGATTATATCACATAAGGGCTTTACATTCAAAGAATGAAAGTATCAAGCAACTGAATTTCTGCTAAATTTGATCTTTAACAGACAGATCCTTGGCTTCTCAACATTTAATTAACCACAAACCACTTTTATCTCACCTAACTCCTAGTGGAAGATACTTTGGGACTAAGTTTTTCCAAATCTCATTGTGACAACACTTCAATCAGCACTGTAATTTTTCCACTTGAAAGTACATCCCACTAAAAATAAATCTAAAGGTTATGGATACATTGTGCAGAGCATTCTACAGTTTGGTGTTACTTTCCACATTCAAAAAGATTAAGTAAACAGAAAATACTTTTTGTAATTTGGAGATGACTGTTAAAATAAAAGATAGGGGCCCTATGTTATATGTATCTTATTCCCAGTTGTTTATTTCAATGTTAATTTCAATTCAGTATTTACAATATGGAACCTTGCATTTTGGAAGCAGCAGCAGCTGCTATTGTCGCTATTCATACTTACAAACTTACCTTCAATCGCCAATATACTGCGAAGTTCTCTGTTTAACAGCTCAGATCTTCTTTCTAGATCATCCTCTTTCTCACTGAAAATAAAGCATATATTTCAAATAGTAAAATACTGGAACAAAACTGCTGCTGTACATTGTCTGAATTTAATGTCTCCTCAAAATAAAAAAGAACATGTTATGCAGATTTCAATCCTATTGTCCGAAACAGTCACTATGAGTGTGTGGTTATGTGAAAACAGAAAATTTGTTAGTTAAGCCAACATCTATTATCCATCACATCATTTAGTAGTTACAATTAATTTATGATTTCCAACAAACAATTCATTACGACATATTGTTCCAAATGTATGCAAAGCATCTTCAACTGCCTGGTACCATTATTCAAAATACACTACCAACTGAAAATATTTTACTTCTGTCAGAGTTGGATTTTTCAGTACATTTAGGAACTATTTCACGAAAACTCAGTGTACATACACTAAAATTATTGAGAACTTGCAACACCAAATTCTGTGATAATGTGAGCTACACCTTTCCACATGGCAACAACAGCAGTACTGAAAAGTAACAGGAATATGCTTGCACTTAAACAAAAGATAAATTGATTGCTACCACAGCAAATGATAATACAGACCTAACACAAATTTAAATCAAACACATCTACATAATACAGAGCTACTAATAAAACTATCTGTTTTTGAATGGTGTACAATGACTGGCCAGTACTTACTATAAGCAGGCAAAATTCGAATACTGCTGATAGCTACATTTAAAAGTGAAACCACTAATCCTAGATTTTTTAACTATTTGAGCCTTCTTAAGGGAGGATAGAAGGAAAAGTTGCAGAAGGTTAGAAAGAAGTGGCAATTTACTCAGACACCATCTGTTGCGAGGACGAGGAGGAAGACGACAAAAGCTAGGATTAATATTTTTACTTTTGAATTTCTCTATAGGCAACAATACAATTTTTCCTTTCAAGGGTAAGTACATTCCAACCATTCTGTCTTCACCAAATTTGCCTTTTGAAATGGTTTCTTGTAAGTGACAATTTGATGTCGCTTGACACATTCTCTTTACTTTTTTTTATATTTAGTCTGAGCATTATTTTTTACTATAATTTTTCTCAATGATTTGATAATTAAGACATTCAGACTGTCACTGGCATTGTGCACTATCTAAAGAAAAACTTGTCTTACATGAATATGGATCTTCAGAATATTATCACTCCTCAAACATTTACACTTAAACTGTGTACTTACAGGATATTCAGCTGCATTTGCCTCCTTAGCAACGCATTTTTCTTGTTGACTAATGTGAACCATTTAGACATAAGTATTTCTTCTCTTTCCCTGTCATTACCTGCAATTTACATCACATACAGTAACAACTGCAGATAAAAAAGGGAATAACTATTAGCGCAGAGAGGGATGCTACGGAGATTTTAATTGCAAACATAAATACACAAAAATAAGTTATGAATAAAAGGGACCACTCAGTGAACAGCAGAAGTACTGAGTTGTCAACAGGGACATATGCAAAAGAGAATGAAAACTCTATAAGGATTTCTTCTGAAAGCTAGCAAAGTTTTCATTCTCTTTTGTGTGTGTGTGTGTGTGTGTGTGTGTGTGTGTGTGTGTGTGTGTGTGTGTTTGACAACTTAACGCTTCTGCTATTCGGTGAGTGGTCTCTTTTACTACCAACTTATTTTCACTTTTTCAGGAATTTCCTTACTACATTTATACCATCACTAAATGATACACATTGTATTTCAACATATATGTATGAAACAAAAAGACTCCCTATGGACTCCAATCTTTGTAGTTTGTTCACGGCAAATAAAGACTTTAGGAGATTATCTCCAATGAAACATTGTCAACATATCGGCCTTATCACCAGTAATGCAGAAGAAGAGAATCACTTATTTCATACAAATTTTGTAGCTCCCAAAACACACAATCATAAGACAATGAGAGATGAGAAATTCAAGAATGAAAATGAGAGGAAAGCAGTTGAACTTCACATAGCAGATTCAGAAGACAAAAATAAAATCTACATCCTCCTTAACAATTACAAATTTTCAACAGAAATCGAGTATAGAAAGGATACAGATGTTTCAGTTGAACAGAGGAAAATCATAATCAAAATTAAAGGAAAAGTACTGACTACGGTATGTTGATGATTTTCACTTATGGACCGTCTGACAGCAACTGAATAAAACACAATTTTAGTGCCATACGCGTTTCGCCTTTATTTTCTGCAAGGCATCATCAGTGGCAGGTTGCGTAGACAGTTTCTTACATATTACGCTCCTACTGCATTTTTGGTCTTGTTCTTCTTCCTATGAGCGCCAATTTGCTGTTTTTTCTGCATTCCACAGCACTATGCACTGAACGCTTTTTTTAATGCAATGTTTTGGTTTCTGTTGCCGACTGTCGGCAACAGGAGCGTAATATGTAAGAAACTGTCTACGCAACCTGCCACTGATGATGCCTTGCAGAAAATAAAGGCGAAACGCGTATGGCACTAAAATTGTGTTTTATTCAGTTGCTGTCAGACGGTCCATAAGAGAAAATCATCAACATACCGTAGTATTACGCGCAACTGAGGAGGACAGGACCAAAAAATTGAGAAAAGTACTGAGTATATTAAATGAACCAAACAGCATTTCAAAGAAAAAGTTAGCATGACCAGTAATGAAAATAGTAATTAATTAGTTTGAAACAGTTCATGGATGAGCTGCCAGATTCCAGTGTCCTACAGGCACAATATTTTGGCAAATGACCATGTTGCCATCATCAGGTGTGCTGATGAACTGACTGATGGGGGCTGGCACCGCACTTTAATCTCCTTCCCCTCTCCCTCCAATTGGCCACTCCACAGATGAAGTGGCCGATCAAAGGGAGAGGGAGAGGGAGAGGGGGAGGGGGGGAAGAGAGATAAGCCTGGTGCTGGTCGCATAGTCATTTCGTGAAATATTGTGCCAGTTGCACACTGACATCTGTTAGTTCACAAGTTAACTATTTTGACATGAAGTGCACTGGGAGAAGCTGAAGAACCATAATTAGTTACATTCACACTGCAATTTTTTTAAAAGGATGTACACATGTGAGTTACTAATTTCTACCTATTACCTTTTACATGTCACAATAACAGAAATTCTTCTACAGAATAGAACGAATTGTGGCGAAACTTCCTCAGTTTGTTTTCAAATTTTGCTTTTCTGTGTGTCAGACATTTTTTATCACTGTGCAACTGATCACAAATTTGTTGCAGCATTGTGTACACCTTTCTGTGTTAAGAGCTACCTTAATGTGGAGTACTGGATATCAATTTTCTTTCTGGTATTATAAATATGTACATCATTTTCCCTTTTGAAATGTTGTGAACTATTTGCAACAAACTTCACAAGGGAATAAATATACTGTGAAGCAATAGTCAGAATGTCCAACTTCTTAAACAGATATGTGCACGACAGTCATGAGTGAGCACCCCCACTGCTCTTGCAGTATCCTTTTGAACAATGAAGACTCTCTTTTTAAAGATGAGTTACCCCCCAAAACATTATTCCATTTGGCATTATTGAATGAAAATTTGTGGAACATGTCGTCTCACTGATTTCTCTCTCCCCAAGATTTGCAATGATCCTAAGTGCAAATGTGGCTGAACTGAGTTTTTTTTTAGGAATTCCAGAATGGGCTTTTCCCAGTTTAAATTCTCATCGATATGGACACTTAAGAATTTTGAAGTCTCCACTCCATCTAATTTTTCCTCACTTATCATTGGTGTAGAACCCCTGGAGGTGAAGAACTCAATACAATCTGTCTTTTTAAAACTGAGGGTGAGACTATTCACAGAAAACCAGTCAATGATACTTTTAAGAACATTGTTTACCATTTTTTCTGTTTCATTACATATGCTTTGACTGAACACAATACTAGTGTCTTCTGCAAAATGAACTAATTCTGCTTGTTGTATGTTAGATGGAAGATCGTTTACATATATGAGAAGCAATAGTGGACCTAAGATTGAGCCTTGGGGAAACCCATATGTGATTGATTCCTCCCCAGTCAGAATTAGGTCCCGGACTATATTGGTTGAATTACTAAGTAAAACTTTCTGCATTCATTTGGTTAGATATGGCATTAACCATTACCAACAATCTTATAACACTCCAGTTTATCTAGGAGAATACTGTGATTCACACAGTCAAATGCCTTAGACAGGTTGCGAAAAATACTGACTGTTTTATTATTTAATGGTTGAATGAAAAAGCAGTGAGTGTGCTTCTCTTAGAACCTTCTGACAGCATTAAGAATTGCTGTCACAGTCTTTTTTTTAAAAAAAGTGACAGATCGCTTTGAAGGTTCATTTTGTACTGTCCATTGTATATTAAATATCTGGATGTACTGACTGCTTTGTAATTAGGTCCAAATAACAATGAGCAATTATATTTTTAAAATAAAGTATTTGTAAAACTCAAGGAACTAGGAAGTCGTGACGGAGTGGAGTTTTCCCTCTCTTTTGTTTTAAGAAATTACAGATTATTATTCAAGAGGGGAAAAAAGAAGTGATAAGTGCTGCATCCAAAGTATGACAGTAGACTTTTCTGAAATATCTATAGTTACAGAATGGTGTGAGAAGCAATGATTTACAAATGTTAGGTACAGGGCCACATGGGCACAGCATCCGGGTAACCTGGTGATTCACATCTATGAGTGCCATACGAAACGAGACCAACAGTGTAGTCTGTGCATGACCTGCTGAAATAACATGTGATGCCATTCAGGTGAACATAGGACCATCAACCTCATTTACTGCTGTAAAGTAGCAAATATTCGAAAAAGGTTAAGAAAAGAAATAGATTAGGACAGATACATCACTCCAGATGTGTACGTGCAGGTAACAGCAGGCTATGATACAGCAATGTACACAGTTCCAGATAAAGCTGAATGTAAAACATATTTTATGTATGATGCAAGCACTGTTTCTGTAGTTAAATGGGGACCAATACTCTCGTAGGCAAGCTCTGATCACTGCACAATTGTGAGACCCATTGCTCAGAGTGGCAGGTGGTTAATCAGTTTCAACAGAGAGAAAAGTACATAAGTTAATGAGAGGCCTTGGTATCCTATTATCAAAAACATGTAATGATACTGCCATGGATTTTTGAGGACTCCTGCATTGTCCTGAATGAAATAACCATATGTCTTTTCATTAGTTGTTAGCTTTCTGAAGATAGGTTGTAATGTACTGTTCATATACTCATCAGAAATCATGGACTGATGGAAAAAAATCAATCTCATAATTTGTGATGGACTAATTACATACAAATTCTTGTTTTCACAACATGCAGACACTCTATGTGTAACTGGCGAGGATTTTCAGCACCCAATGTCAACAGTTCTGTGACTTCTTGTAACTGAGGCTATGCTTCATCGAAAAAAGATCAGTTCAAGATCAAACATGAAAAATTTACTCCTATACATATGTACACACTTTGCAAGCCATGATATGGTATTTGGCTGAGAGTGCCTTGTACCGCTAATAGTCATTTCCTCCACTGTTCCACTGACAGAGTGAGGGGAAAAAGGACTGCACTGCCTCCATATGAGCCCTAATTTCTCTTACAATGTACGCTGGCAGCAGTACAATCTTTCTGTAGTCATCCCTAAAGCCACTTCTCTAAATTTTCTCAACTGCATTTTGCATACTGGACAATGTCTTCCCTACTGGGATTCCCATTTGAGCTCACAAAATGTTTTCATAATACTTGCATGTTGATTGAACCTAACAGTAAAAAATGTAGCAGCACACCTCTGAACTGCTTCAACGTCTTTCTTTAATCTGACCTAGTGAGGATTCCAAACACTAGAGTTGTACTCAAGAACAGGTTGCACTAGTGTCCTATATGCGGTCTCTTTTACAGGTGAACCACTCTTTCCTAAAATTTTACCAATAAACCAAAGTCTTCTCTACTACTGACCTTACATGCTCATTCAAGTTCTTATCACTTTGCAATGTTACACCTAAATATTTAATTGGCATGACTATGTCAAGCAGCACACATACAATACTGTATTCGAACATTAGGGGATTATTTATTCTACTCATCTGCATTAACTTACATTTTTCTATATTAAGAGCATGCTGCCATTCATTGTAACAAACAGAAATTTTGTACAGACCATCCCAAACCATGAACAGTCACTTAATGAAGATACTTTTCCGTATACCACAGGGCCATCAGCGAACAGTTGCAGTTTCCTGCTCACCTTGTCCATCAAATCACACTCTCTGGGCACTCCTGATGATATCCTTGTCTTTGACCAACACTCACCATCCAGGACAATACACTGGGCTCTATTACTTAATAAGTCTTCACAGCATTCACATGCCTGGGAACCTATTTCATATACCCAAACCTTTGTTGACAGGCTGCAGCAAAGTGACATGTCAAATGCTTCCCACAAATCTCAGATTATGGCATCCACCTGTTGCCCTTCATCCATGGTTCACAAGATATCATGTGAGAAAAGGGCAAGCTGAGTTTCAAACGAGTGATGCTTTCTAATCCCCTGCTGATTTGTGGACCGAAGCTTTTCTGTCTCAAGGAAATTTAATATATTCGAACTGAAAATATGTTCAAGAATTCTCCAGCAAACCAATTTTAAGGATGTTGGTATGTTATTTCGTGGGTTTGTTGTTTTATGCTTCTTTTAAACAGGAGCCACCTGCTCTTTTTCCCAGTAACTTTGGACTTTGTGCTGGACGAGAGATTTGTAATGCAAATTAACCAATAGGCCAGTGATGATGAGTATTTTTTAAGCCTTAACTTGATTTCTATCTGGACCTGGTGATTTGTTTGTCTTTAACTCTTTCAAGTGTTTCCCCTACACTGGGGATGCCTATTACTATGTCCTCCACACAGGAGTCTGTGCAACAGTCAAACTCTTGCACAAATGATTTCTTATATGTGAAATTTAAAACTTTGGCTTTCCTTTTGTAGTCTTCTATTGCCACAACAGATTGCTTGATGAATAAATGGATAGAGGCCTTTGACCCACTTAGATATTTTACATAGAACCAAAATTTTCTTGGGTTGTTGTTCAGATCTTTTGCTTTTCAAAAGTGCTCCTAATTTGTCAAGCTTAAGCTGCTAAAACTGATAAGACACCTGCTGAACACTGAGTGACATGCCAGAAGTGGTGCTCAGAGCTTGCTTATGGTATATCGGTTGCCCTGCAATGGTGGAGACAATGTTCGCATCATATGTTAAACACCCTTTACATCACAATTACATCACAAGCTTTAATCATGTTGAAAGTATCACATCTTAGCATGCAATGACTACACAGAACTGCCATGTTTTTATGAATATAATAGAGGGAAACATTCCACGTGGGAAAAATATATCTAAAAAGAAAGATGATGAAACTTACCAAACAAAAGCGCTGGCAGGTCGATAGACACACAAACAAACACAAACATACACACAAAATTCTAGCTTTCGCAACCAATGGTTGCCTCGTCAGGAAAGAGGGAAGGAGAAGGAAAGCCAGCTTCATCCTGACCCACAACTTCTTCACTTTTGAAGGCCAGACATACCAACAATTAAAGGGAACAGCCATGGGTACCAGGATGGCCCCCTCGTATGCCAACCTATTCATGGGTCGCTTAGAGGAAGCCTTCCTGGTTACCCAGGCCTGCCAACCTGAAGTTTGGTACAGATTTATTGATGACATTTTCGTGATCTGGACTCACAGTGAAGAAGAACTCCAGAATTTCCTCTCCAACCTCAACTCCTTTGGTTCCATCAGATTCACCTGGTCCTACTCCAAATCCCATGCCACTTTCCTTGACGTTGACCTCCACCTGTCCAATGGCCAGCTTCACACGTCTGTCCACATTAAACCCACCAACAAGCAACAGTACCTCCATTATGACAGCTGCCACCCATTCCACATCAAACGGTCCCTTCCCTACAGCCTAGGTCTTCGTGGCAAACGAATCTGCTCCAGTCCGGAATCCTTGAACCATTACACCAACAACCTAAAAACAGCTTTTACATCCCGTAACTACCCTCCCGACCTGGTACAGAAGCAAATAACCAGAGCCACATCCTCATCTCCTCAAACCCGGAACCTTCCACAGAAGAACCCCAAAAGTGCCCCACTTGTGACAGGATACTTTCCGGGACTGGATCAGATTCTGAATGTGGCTCTCCAGCAGGGATACGACTTCCTCAAATCCTGCCCTGAAATGAGATCCATCCTTCATGAAATCCTCCCCACTCCACCAAGAGTGTCTTTCCGCCGTCCACCTAACCTTCGCAACCTCTTAGTTCATCCCTATGAAATCCCCAAACCACCTTCCCTACCCTCTGGCTCCTACCCCTGTAACCGCCCCCGGTGTAAAACCTGTCCCATGCACCCTCCCACCACCACCTATTCCAGTCCTGTAACCCGGAAGGTGTACACGATCAAAGGCAGAGCCACGTGTGAAAGCACCCACGTGATTTACCAACTGACCTGCCTACACTGTGAAGCGTTCTATGTGGGAATGACCAGCAACAAACTGTCCATTCGCATGAATGGACACAGGCAGACAGTGTTTGTTGGTAATGATGATCACCCTGTGGCTAAACATGCCTTGGTGCACGGCCAGCACATCTTGGCACAGTGTTACACCGTCTGGGTTATCTGGATACTTCCCACTAACACCAACCTGTCAGAACTCCGGAGATGGGAACTTGCCCTTCAGCATATCCTTTCTTCTCGCTATCCGCCAGGCCTCAATCTCCGCTAATTTCTAATTTCAATTTGCCGCCGCTCATACCTCACCTGTCTTTCAACTTCATCTTTGCCTCTGTACATCCGCCCCGACTGACATCTCTGCCCAAACTCTTTGCCTTTACAAATGTCTGCTTGTGTCTGTGTATGTGTGGATGGATATGTGTGTGTGCGAGTGTATACCTGTCCTTTTTTCCCCCTAAGGTAAGTCTTTCCGCTCCCGGGATTGGAATGACTCCTTACCCTAAAACCCATATGCTTTTGTCTTTCCTTCTCCTTCCCTCTTTCCTGACGAGGCAACCATTGGTTGCGAAAGCTAGAATTTTGTGTGTATGTTTGTGTTTGTTTGTGTGTCTATCGACCTGCCAGCGCTTTTGTTTGGTAAGTTTCATCATCTTTCTTTTTATATATATATATATATATATATATATATATATATATATATATATATATATATATATATATATATATATATATATATATATATATATATAATGGAAGGAAACATTCCACGTGGGAAAAATTATATATAAAAACAAAGATGAGGTGACTTACCGAACAAAAGCGCTGGCAGGTCGATAGACACACAAACAAACACAAACACACACACAAAATTCAAGCTTTCGCAACAAACTGTTGCCTCATCAGGAAAGAGGTAAGGAGAGGGGAAGACGAAAGGAAGTGGGTTTTAAAGGAGAGGGTAAGGAGTCATTCCAATCCCGGGAGCGGAAAGACTTACCTTAGGGGGAAAAAAGGACAGGTATACACTCGCACACACGCACATATCCATCCACACATACAGACACAAGCAGACATATGTCTGCTTGTGTCTGTATGTGTGGATGGATATGTGCGTGTGTGCGAGTGTATACCTGTCCTTTTTTCCCCCTAAGGTAAGTCTTTCCGCTCCCGGGATTGGAATGACTCCTTACCCTCTCCTTTAAAACCCACTTCCTTTCGTCTTCCCCTCTCCTTACCTCTTTCCTGATGAGGCAACAGTTTGTTGCGAAAGCTTGAATTTTGTGTGTGTGTTTGTGTTTGTTTGTGTGTCTATCGACCTGCCAGCGCTTTTGTTCGGTAAGTCACCTCATCTTTGTTTTTATATATATATATATATATATATATATATATATAGTCTGCTTGTGTCTGTATGTGTGTGTGTGTGTGTGTGTGTGTGTGTGTGTGTGTGTGTCTGTCTGTCGACCTGCCAGCACTTTCATTTGGTAAGTCACATCATCTTTGCTATATATATATGATGATGTGACTTACCAAATGGAAGTGCTGGCAGGTCGACAGAAACCCAAACAAACACAAACATACACACAAAATTCAAGCCTTCGCAACAAACTGTTGCCTTATCAGGAAAGAGGGAAGGAGAGGGAAAGACGAAAGGATGTGGGTTTTAAGGGGGAGGGTAAGGAGTCATTCCAATCCCGGGAGCGGAAAGACTTACCTTAGGGGGGAAAAAAGGATGGGTATACACTTGCGCACACACACACACACACACACACACACACACACACACACACACACACACACACACATCCATCCACACATATACAGACACAAGCAGACATATTTAAAGACAAAGAGTTTATATATATATATATAGAAAGAAAGGAAAATCTGTTGAACAAAATGAAATGAATAAGTAGGTTTAAAAAACAAATTCCAAAAATTTTCAAATTTTATTTCTACCACTGCATAGGTTTTTCCTTCAGTTTTTTTGAAACTATTTCTGTGTATAATTGCTGCAAAAGGTCTCAACAAACCTTACCTGCTTCCATTACCTTCCGTAGATCTTTTTCAAGCAATGCAGCCTGTTTATCTATTTGTTTCTGCTCTCGTTCTAATGCTTCCAGTTCATTCTGTATGTAGTTATTTACATCCTTTCCACACTAGAAACAAAAATCATAAATTAGTATAGAACAGTATGAATATGGAACAAAAACCATTTACCTCCACTTAATTTGTAAGTACAGACCCCTCTTTGATGAGCGTCTGGAGACTTTTCTGGTGAAATTCTATCCATAAGAGCAGAGAATGAATGAAGTGGTGATATCGCTGGTTTATTAGTGTTTGCTTCATCCATAATATTTTGTGCAACATGACTATTATCAGAGGTCTCCAAAACCTTTGTGGGACTAGTCGGACTTTTCGTTGGACTCCATGGTGTGATGTTACCATTCTGTTCATCCTTTAGACAAAATTAATTCATTTATGTGGTTGGTAAAAACAGTGTAATTCAAATGAATGTTTCTGAACTAAAGAAAATATGTTAAAAAATTTGAAGTAGCACAATTGTAAAGGACAGTAACTTTTACACTAAAGACACTGCTAGTTATAAATGGTGCTTCATAGTCCATTACAGTCAGAGAGAAAAGTTGTCAATACTATATCAATAAAAAACTGTAGCTCTGGGAGAAAATTTTGTCCTTAAATTTCTACTAATACTTGTTAAAGCATAGGTGAACAATTTAGCAGGGCTTGCAGCAAAATATAACCACAAATTACAGTAAGCAAAAATATATTCTGCAAAAAGTAACTAAGGAGAATGGTGTAAAGAATCTTGGGTATAAACTGAAATAGAAGCAAATCTTTAATGCTAACAGTCATTTATGGATGCAGTGTCAAGGTATGTCAACCAGTATATTAAAAAAGGTAACATTCATGCACTTAGAAAAAAGATGCAATTCTGCCACTGCTACAATAGAAGACGATCGTTATTTTTATATACCTCTTTGCTATTCAGCATTTTTTATGGAGCAGCAACATGGCTTCTATTCTATAGATGACTTTATGGGTTCCAGCTTAGGATAAAGGGTACATAATACTGTGTGTTATTTCTGGTGCTTGTGTAGGTTTGTGTGTAAAAAAGGTAATACTTATTGTTCTGTAATACGCTTAATGTATGCCAATTCTGTCTGTTGTTGCCAGTCCCATAACTTTGTGAAAGCACAATCTAATAATTCTGGGCTGCTACTAATGAGATGGTGACGAGGAAAGGACACGGAAGTGACAATTTAACTGGCATCACTCAAGGTTTGGCATCTAGCATATCTGAAGAAGACAAGGACAGCATCACAAGTTAAGGAAATTTGGGGCACAGCATAAAAATGCAAGGAACTCTAAAATAAGCTAGAAGAAAAACAGAATCAGAAAAGAAGATATCTATTGTTACACAGCAGTCATGAGAAGCACGTAGGCCAGCAGCCAAAGGAAAAAATTCATTCAGAGGAACAGGTAAAAAATTTTAAGAAACCAATTGCTAGTCTTAGTCATGTAGCTAAAGAGGTAAGAGATTTAAATAAGCAAGGAACAGCTCTATCAACAGAAAGAAGAAGACGGCAACCATCACACAAAGGCTAATTGATGTGACTGATGGGTTAGAAGTTCTAGTGTTGCATTCGAAATTCAAGCACACAATATTAAAAGAAATTAAACAAACATGTACCTCCAATTAATCACATAAGAGTGGGGGTATGTGAAACCACAGTGACAGACAAAATTTTTGATGACAGTGTTGCTGTTTCCATACTTCCAGTTGAGATTCCTGGATTTCACTAAAGCTTGTATCAGTTCCTTTAATTAAATCTGACATGCACTACACTTCTTTATACTCTTTTAGTACTCACTATCAAGTCTGGAGATGATGGCTACCGAGAGTTAAATGATAAGAAAAAGTATATTCCACTCCGAAGCACTGCTTAAAGTAGTGCAACAAAGGTTGGTACTTATGTGAAATAAAAAGTTTTGAAAAATATGAAGCTTTTATAAAGTTTTGTTAACTAATTTGAAAATCCTGCAAGATATCACATACAGCTGGACACAAAATCTTAGGCGCAGGAATCACAGACTAACATCCGAAAATATAAGTTCTCTCTTCACGAAATATTACTCACATCTTTATAATGTTATGGCAGGAATCTAATGCAAGAAGGCTCACTGCTGCAGGCAACTGCTTGGGGCAATATGCTCACACAATATTGCACCACGACACCCACACAGGCGACACCACCCACCTGCTGGTTTGTGATTGAGTTACCAAAACAACGGGCATACTGACATGCAGTGTACACAACATTCGTGTCAGCCACATCACAACACACCCACTTTGGTACATTTAAATAATGGCTGCTAGGTCAGGCAGGTCATCTGGTCGAATTGGCAAGTCGTCATGTCAACGTCCAGTATGGCCTCAGCTTCAACCATGAAGTCAATACTGCCCCATCATTACCATACCACCTACCAGAGCGTCCAGCCACAGCACAGATGGCCTGGGTGTCAAATTGGGGGCCTCCTAGCCACCAATCAGGAAATGGATGGGCAGAAAACCTGACAACCAGCCTATGTGTCAGGGCAGCTAAATAAGGCAGAACTACGAAGGAAGAGGTCCTCAAGGCGATTTATGGTATTACATATTTTTATTGCTATCTTTGAAGTCATAACAGATTATGTAGCATCAAATGGATGATGAGCCTTAGGGATCCAACTAGTCTAACACTTCTGAGATTGAGTTCAAGTCTCAAGGCATACTGTTTTAATGTCTTATGTCTTTACTACTATTGGGGTTGGTTCATAAGTTCATAGCATTTTCTGAAGTTAAATGAACACAACAGATACACATAACATAGAATTTAGTCATCAATAATATATTCTCCTGTGCTATTTACAACAGTCTGCCAATGCTGGAGTAACTTTCCGATTCTGCAATGATAGAAATTATGTGGTTTTGAGGCAACTTGCTGAGCCGTGGTCGAAGCGCATTTTCATCTGGGAAGGAAGTTCCTTGGAGGCTGTTCAATACAGAGTGGAAAAACGTGAAAATCCAAGGGCACAAGATCAGATGACTTCCCAACCCAATTCCTGTAACTGTTTTTTGTCAGTCCAGCAGAATGTGGGTAGACATTATTGTGGAGTAGTATCACTTCACACAGTCTTCCTGATTGTTGTTCTTAGATTGCATCTGCAAGATTCCCAGTTGTTAAGAGTAAATGTCAGCAGTGATGTTTACACCGTGGAAAATCAATTCAACAGTACACCACACCATCATTGTTCCACCAAATGAAATAACATTAACTTTTTTTGGATGTGCGCATGTCTTTGTAAGGGGACTTGCTGTTTTATTTGGGCACAACCATTCCTTTCTTTTTCTTATGTTAGAATGAAGATGTCATTTCTCATCAGAACTAATGATACAAGATAAGAATGATTGATGTTGTTCATGAGCCAACTGAAGACCAGCAAGCAGAGCTGCTGATTTTTTTTTTTTTTTTTTTGCCTGGCTTAGAACATGCAGTATCTGAACTCCTGATTTTTGAACCGTCCCCCATGCAAATGTTGCATGGTGGTAGAATGATCACAGTTCAACACATCTGCCAGTTATTGAGTAGACTGATGTTGATCATTGTGGGTTAATGTGTTTAAATGATCTTCATCAAACCCCGGCAGTCTTTCTGAACATGGAGACACACTACTGTCAAAAACAGTCCTCCTTAAAACGAGAAAACCATTTTCTTGCAAAGCTCTCTGCAGTGGCATTATCCCCACACATGGCACAAATATTTCAGGCAGCTGTAACCCCTCTAATAAACTCAAACAGAAGAATACCTCAGAAATGTTCCTATTTCTCCACTTTTCTAGCATCCATAGCTCATTTCACTATCTCTGAGTCACAAAACAACAATATGCTAGCTCAAATAGCAACACTGAAGTACAAATAAAAAATGACAATTGATAAATAAACCAATAGCAACTGGAATACCAACATGCACAACAAAAGCACGACAAACTTGTGCACCAATCTAATACATTTATTCACATTAAATTTTGCAAACAGAATCCACATATACCAGTCAATGTCCCAGCAAAATTATGTAATTGTACAACACATGGTTCAGAAGATATAATGTCTATGGTCATGGGTCAGAGGCCACGTGCAACTCGAGCCTGTCACGAACGTCATATCCCGAAGGTCTTTCTGGCTAAGTGAACCTGATTTTGAAATAGTACACTGCCCTGGGTAATAACATGGCAATGCTGATGGATTAAGTCACAAGGTACAGGTGTTAGTATATTTCTGCAGACAAGTGGCATACGGCTTAGACCACTGACAGACTGTCAGCAGTCTGCAATGCACGGCCAGTTCTGCGCTGATGAGCCAGCAAGTTTATGCGATGAAGTATTGAGGCAGGCTCACAATTATCTCAGCAGCACAAGGACACTGTCTACCTTCCGGCATCATTTTGTGAAAAATTATTGATGGAGAATGCACAAGTGGGACCTGAAGCATTATGTGAAAACTGCATACTCACTGCATAATGGGCTGAGATCAACCTTCAGCGAATTGTATTACAGCGACTACCAGAGGTCAACCGACGTTTCCAAATGATTGGTATGGATATCCTCAGACCATTTGCACAGACATTGACAGGGAATTAATGTATACTAACAACAACTGATCATTTTACGGAACATAGTTCTTATTATAGGAAACAGCAATCTATAATTATTATAAATAAACTGGAAGCAGTATTGATCGAATAAATTTTTTAATGTGGTGACCGGTTTCGATCTTATTCTAATCATCTGATAGAGGCGGCGGCACATGGCAACCCTCTTGCTTGTGGCAGGTGGTTTACTGCCACAGTCTGGTCTGAAGATGATCTTATAATAAGATCGAAACCGGTCTCCACAGTAAAAAATTTTTGTGATCAAGACTGCTTCCAGTTTATTTACAACTGATCACTTTTCGTGTTATTTGGCTATGACTGTTGTGTCAAGCCAGTAGGCAGAGAAGCTGCTGATGCAATGGTGAACCATTTTGGATAACTGGAAACTGACAATTTATCTGGGCACCTATTCCATGTCAGAGTTAATAAAACAATTATGAGGTGTGATGAAAATGGAATTTTCATTTTTCTCCAAAATCTTTATTTATTCAACAACATCAATTTTGTCCCCTTCAAAGTAAGAGCTTTTTTCCAATCTTGGTTGCACTTCAGGAATTCATTTTTCATTATGGCATTCAGCTCCTCCAGCAATTCTGTTTTTATCCCATCAATGGTGGTAAAACAATTACTTTTCGTGGTTTCTTTTTAGCCTCAGGAATAGAAAAGTTGCAGGGGGCCACGTCCAGCAAATACGGTGGCTGAGGTAACATAATTGCTTTGTTTATTGCCAAAAAATCATGATCAAGCATTGAGGCAATTTAAAAAAGTAGTTTTGCCACAACTATTGTCATTTTCTTCAGACTGCTTCAGGTTCATACAAACAGTGCACAACTTCCAGGTAGTATCCCTTATTGGCCATACAGCCATAATGCAGGAACTCACGATCCACTATCACATTGTAATTGAGGGGGTTGGGTTGTTTGGGGGAAAAGACCAAACAGCGAGGTCATCGGTCTCATCGGATGAAGGCAGGATGGGGAAGGAAGTCGGCTGTGCCTGTTCAAAGGAACCATCCCGGCACTTGCCTGGAGTGATTTAGAAATATCATGGAAAACCTAAATCAGGATAGCCGGACGCGGAATTGAACCGTCGTCCCCCGCATGTGAGTCCAGTGTGCTAACCACTGCGCCACCTCGCTCGGTGTAATTGAGGGAAATGGTGAAAAGAACCTTCACATGTGATCAAATTTGTAGAATTTTTTTTGGTCTCGGTTCTTCAGGAAGTTTCCAGTGGGATGAATCGACCTTGGTTTCAATGTAATACGTACACACCCATGTTTTGTCATCTGTTATAACAGACCACCTTAGAAGTTCTGGATTTTTGTAGACTTGATTCAGCAATTTCTGAGCAATGTCTACATGACATCAGTCTTGTTAAAAATCCAACAATTTTGGAACAAATTCTGCTACTACATGTTTCATGCCCAAAACACCTGAAAACATTGCTTGGCATGAGCCAAAGGATATGGTGAAACCATCAGCAAACCCTTTGAAGGTGATTCAGCATTTTCCCGAACCATTTTCTTCACTTTTTCCACGCTGTGGTCAGTAACTGATGTGCTAGGGCATCCAAGGGCAGTCATTGTCTTAAACATCTTCTCGACCCTCTTTGAAAGGTTTATACCACTCCAAATCTTGTCTTATTCATAGCAGAGTCACCAAGAGGCACAGTCTCCATTTAGATTCTGATGGTGTATTTTATTCCATTTTTCAAGCAAAAATTTAATAGAAATTCTTCGATCCATCTTTTTTGAAAGAAAAATTCACTGAGCTACCAAAAACTTGTACAACCATTTCGACTGTCAACAACGAACTAAATATTCTAAACAGCTGAAAATGTGATAATACATCAGGACTGCATGTAGCAAGAAGATTAAGTTTGAAAATCTGATGCATAAAGCCATCAAAATTAAAAATTATTGTTACTTTATGATCACATCTCGTACGTTTTTTGCAGGTTTAGAAATTGCAAATGAGCATATTACATCCAAGATCTAATGGGAGAACAGAGTGAATGTAAAGAAGCACAGGAAAAATGTTGAGCTGTTACGTGAACAGTGTTCGCCACCTTAGCTGGGTGGTCAGTTCATCTGACTGCCGTGCAGCGGGCTCAGGTTCAATTCCCGGCTAGGTCAGAGATTTTCTCTGCTCAGGGAAGGGTGTTGTGTTATCATCATCATTGTCAAACAAGTCGCCCAATGTGACATCAACTGAGAAGACTTTTAACTTGATGACAGAACTCCCACATGCGGCCATCAATGCCATACGATCATTTCACTCCATTTTATGTGAAAAGTTGCCATAGTGACAGGGATGCTCTCTACTATTGTATTTCTGTAATTCAAAGGTACACTGAAGTACAGGAGTATCACCGAACAAGCTCATTTTTAGTCCCCTTTAGAAATGTCTGAACCACTTCCTGGATAAGATGTATCAGCTGTACATTATTTACCAAGAGGCTGAGGGGCATTTGGTGGTAGGTTCAAACAGCAAATACAAAAGAGCTGGGCTTGCAGGAAGAGATACAAAAAGAGATGGCCAAGCTGCCCAAGTACCAAGTTGGACAATGTGTAATGAGTAATGTTGGTAAATCCCTTTGTTCCCATGGGAAAAACAAAGACATTCATTACACAGTACCAAGGGGCTTACTCGGAAACCGAAATGACCTCTCTGGTCAATGTTAAGTTACAACTCCCAACCTGGTATGTACTACTGTGGTGTACATAGGACCATTTAAAGGTGGCCTGAAAACCCTGCCTCAGCTGCAGGTGGCTTCCTCCAAAGGGAGTGAGTGAAATGGGGGAGAAGAAAGACAAGGCCCAGCAAAAACAAATTAGCCCTATGATTACTCCAGCTTATTCATATGCTCTATGTCCATGGTGTGGTCTAGTGAGCTAATTGAGGATTTTCTCTTCCTCTAGGGCACAATATGTATGCAAAATTTAAGGCACAATATGTATGCAAAATTTATCTGTGCTTTCTCATATTAGTTACTGTGTGTGTGTGTGTGTGTGTGTGTGTGTGTGTGTGATTATATTTGTGCACATTAAGAAATAGTGAGATTCAAATCATAAAAAGTATTATATTTATGAAGGAGGTTTATAAGCAAGCATAAGGGAAACATTTTTCTGTAGTTAAAATACATGTTTAAATAAAATTTTAAAGGAAATTTTATGTGAGACTTCTATTTATAAGGAATGTGTAATGTTGTTGATGATGCAAAGAAATTTAGCACCAATGTTTTCAAGCTCAGTTATGTGTACACGAATGTGCTAAACTCAGCAAAGACAGTTAATAATGTTATTTTCAAATCATATTTCATGGATAATATTAGTTGAGAAATTTGTATGTCTGAAGATAGGGGATGTGCTGCTGGCTGCAACTGACCAGCACTTGCAAAGGCTCTTTTCAATGGCAGATCCAGCAGCTGTCATCTGCATATGCTATGACCAGGGTCAGTTAAGGAACAGGGAATGATCAGAACCGCAAAGGCAGGGTCTGTTAATAATCAATGGCTCTCATTGTGACATCTTGGGTCATCTGTTCCTGCTAACTGCCACCATTACTGGAACCGCATCCATAAATACCACCTTTTCCTTACTCTACCAACTCGCTTTTGCCTCAAAATTCTCTCCAGATAAATCCGACCTACCTAAACGCCACCCTGGACTCAACCTTTCTCACCTCCACAGATCAAATGCCAGCTAGCCAGAATGGTTGGACTTTGAGGGAGCTAATACAACCACATACTTGGGAATATATGACTGCACTGTAATGAACATTAGCACAGACTCATCACATGGGGAACCTCCATATCAGTCACACTCTTAATTTTGCACTGTCTATTACTGTCTCAGAGACAGAATTGCACAGGTCCCGCCCCTCACAATCTTCCACCTGAAGGCTCACACTAAGCATCGGGTCCTGTGAGGAAGTAGCTTAGTTGATGAAGTGTTGTAGAAGACTAAAAATAATGAAACTAAAGACTAACATAATGTGTCCATGAAGGAGTGTGGAAGTTAACCGGTTCTAGGTACAGCAGCAGAGAGAATTCAGATAGCTGAATTTTTCCACAAGGAGAAGAGTGGTACGGCGTGAGCCTTACACAAGAAGGCTCATTTCTGTAAGCAGCCACTTGCTACAATAAGGTGGTGTGATATTGCATCACGGCATCCACATAGGTGCCACCAGCTGTCTGTATCACTTCAGCATGCAGATGTACAGCTGCCCAGCAAGGCCGGCCATTGGGCCACATCAGTGAGTCACAGTTTGCTGTAGTGTTGGCTTCTGCCACGAGGCCACTATCACTGCATCATTATCCTGACAGGACTGCCTACTGTGGGGTCCAGCCACAGCACAAACAGGTCAAGGGTCAAACTGAGGTGCTCATAGCCACCTGGCCATGGGGCACCCGCCTCGCATCCCAGACATCTACGCTACCATCACACACCACAGCTCGGGCAGGTGGCCAACATGTCCTGTACTCAGCTGGCTCCACCAGCTCCCGACACAACTCTGCTCAACCACTCTGCTGCCCAGTCAGGAATACTCGTGCTGCACGTTGGTTCACTGTAGTGTCAAACTGGGCGCGGTCACTATTTATGTCTCCACGACAACACTTCACAGCCGAAGTCCACAGAGTTCGACACCTATCACCCACCGCTGACCAGATGGGGGCACAAGCCACTAAAATGAACTACTGAAAAGTAGTAAAGGGATTCTGCTGTCACTGAGTGGCTTTTGACTCACCTCAACCCACCACTCTCCACCAGAAAACACCAGCCAGCACCCTTTACACTAAGACTGTGATGAAATGAACTGTAAGGAATTGTCCCAACACCTCATCCCCTTTTTCTTTTCATGTTTCGTATCATCATCTAAGCCAAACGTACTACTCAACCTGGTTTCTCTTCAAGGTTTATGCAGTGTCCATTTTCACTTGTTAGTTCATCTCTTCTATGGTTGTCTTGTTCATTTAAACAGTCATATTTTATTTGTTTGCCCTCTTGTTTAGAAACCTGTTTTTCTTTTTCTTTTTCTTGAAAACTGGCTGGCTATAAACATTGAATACGTGGAGTACAGAAAATGCAAAAAGTTGGTCCAAGCTGAGTTTTTCCGTAAAGACTGATGCTGCAATGGCAGAACAACGTGCTCAGTCACTTCATGAAATCTTCTCAGGTGGCTAACTGAAAAAATACCAAATGTTGGATCAAATAGCTGAGTTTGTGTCCCAACCACAAGATAATTTTCACAGCCAAAAATGTCTATTTTACTGAATACAGCCACAGAGAAAAGAGACTCTACTAGAATGAAGTGTGTAAGTAACCCAAAAAGGAATATGTACAGACTCATAGTTAGTACAAATGTTTCTCATGTAGTCAAATGACACAAAACAGTTATTAATGGGTAATACTGAACTATTATTTCATGAACCAATGAACCAATTTAATATATGCTATCAGCTACTTAGTAGCTAAAAGTTAAGATTAAGATGAAGGAAAGAATTCTGTAAAGGAGTGGGAAAGTGGCACCCAAGCATAAACCTCGCAAAAATATTGAAATGTATGTATGTATGTACATACATGGTGATTCAGCTGCCCCTACCCGATGCCGTTTTATGCAACCTGCAATGTTATATCTGGCCTTCAAAAACCATGTGTGAGATTTTCATATTATCTTGCCTACTACGCGCAGTCTATTAGTCACACAGAAGAAATGAACACGACCTCTTCGTACAAAATTTAATGCAGTTTGTCCTTTATATGCCACTGGCTGAGTCTAGAATTTACAAATTGTAAAACTGACATTTGTATAAATTTTATTTAACAATTTTGTGAATTTTAACAATATAAAATAAACAATTACATCATCATTGTACTTGCACGGCCTTCTGACTCCAAAACTACTGTGCTTATAATGGTTAAGTTTGAATCAAAAAAGGAAGGCTGACTTTAACGTCCTGTCGACATCGAGGTCATTAGAGACTAAGCACAATTGCCAATTGGGCAAGGAAATTGACTACGTCCCCTCAAAGGAACCATCCCAGCATTTGCCTGGAGCGATTTGGGGAAATCACGGAAAACCTAAATCTGGATGGCCGGAGGCAGGTTCAAATTGTCCTCCCGAATGAGAGTCCAATCTGCTAACCACTGCACCACCTTCCTCAACACATTTGGACTGAATTGTCAATCCAATTAGTTTTAGTGTAACATTTCCAAATGTCTCTTTTCTTTCATTACCTGCATGGCCACATTAACAAAATAGCTGACTATGCTGGAAGTGTAATGACCCAATCAATAGACGCTGAAAAAGTTTAAATATTGGGAATAGTTTGTGTAGTCACAAATTTTTGCACAATTGCAGGAGGGAGTGCCACAAACAACAACTAGAAACCCTGACTGGTGAGGGATCAGGGTGGAGGTGGAGTTGGGTTTGAAGATAACTTTTGTATGTTTTTCTTGATTAACTCAAAAACTATGGCCTCCAGAAAAAAAACTAACCAGTACAAATTTTAACTATGTTAAATTTCCTACAAAACTGTCTTATTCATTTTTTTCTGTAGGATTATAAGTTTGTGCACAGCATGTGAGAGACTATGAAAATCTCGGGTGTGGTTTCTGAATGTCAGATATGAGACTGTTGTTACTGTTGTGGTCTTCAGTCCTGAGACTGGTTTGATGCAGCGCTCCATGCTACTCTATCCTGTGCAAGCTCCTTCATCTCCCAGTACCTACTGCAGCCTACATCCTTCTGAATCTGCTTAGTGTATTCATCCTTGGTCTCACTCTACGATTTTTACCCTCCACGCTGCCCTCCAATACTAAATTGGTGATCCCTCGATGTCTCAGAACATGTCCTACCAACCGATCCCTTCTTCTAGTCAAGTTGTGCCACAAGCTCCTCTTCTCCCCAATTCTATTCAATACCTCCTCATTAGTTATGTGATCTACCCATCTAATCTTCAGCATTATTCTGTAGCACCACACTTCGAAAGCTTCTATTCTCTTCTTGTCCAAACTATTTATCGTCCATGTTTCACTTCCATACATGGCTACACTCCATACAAATACTTTCAGAAACGACTTCCTGACGACAAAACTCTGCTAAAGACAAAGCTCAACTTCAGCAATAACCAACAATAAATCAACTTTAATGTGATGATAATTTCAAATTATTGCCATTTTATGTCACTTAGGAGACAGTTTTCTGACTTTCATAGAAATATTGATCTATTGGTTAACATTATACAAACTATCTTACACAAATTTAGTGGGATCTGTTTACAAAGAAAATGGCAAGAATGACAAACTGACAGGCTTTAGATCTACTGCCTGACTTACTTACTTTATGCTCTGGTGATTGCACTGGAGGTGAATCTTTCATTCTCTCCAAGGTCCGTGACAAAACATTATTCTGGTCATCAGACTTTTCATTCTCCCTAGAAGGACTATTGTCACTAGCACCTGTGACTGCAAAAAAGATTTAAAAAAATGCAACCTGTCAAGTTTCAGTTTTACAGTTTCACGTACATAGAGATTTATTCAAAATAGAACAAAATTTCTTTTTTACCTTTGCTGTTAAACTCATTTGGTGAAGTAGGAACAACACCCATTCTTGCTTCAGCAATAAGCTTTCGTGCTCTTTCTCGTAACTGTTGCTGCCTCTCCTCATCATCCTGTAACACCAACAAACAGTAAAATGTAACAAATTTATAAGGACTGAGTGATTTCTCAGCATTGTTTTTAACCAGATTTTTAAATTACAATGTAATGTTATCTACAAAGCATTGATTGAGAGTTGTGGTAGTCATACAAGAGTGATGTAACACACACACACACACACACACACACACACACACACACACCTGTACCTCTATATTGTGCTGGCTGCACATACAATTCTGAAACTGGAGTTTGGTTGGTTGACTAGGGTGGGGGTGCGTCTGATGGGGTGGTTAGAGGAGGAGGGGAGAAGCAGGAAGAGGGGGGGGGGGGGGAGTTTGGGACAGACAGCTAGCAGCTCAGCAGGATGCAGCAGGTGTGCAGACTAGGAATGTGGGAGGGAGGATAGCCATGAAGCACAAAGGACCAGAGACAATGAGACTCAGAGCATGATGAAGGTAATGTGGAGCAGTGTATTAGGAAGGGGTGAGAGGACAGAGGAAGGGGAGACAGTTGGGTAGAGGGTGTGGGGTCAGGGGTTAGCGGAGAATGAAGCCAGGCAGATTATGGGAGCGAAGGATATGTTGCAAGGACAACCCCCATGTAAGTAGTTCAGAAATGTTGGCACTGGAGGGAAGAACCCATATGGCACATGTTGTGAAGCAACGCTTGAACTTTAGCATGTTACGCTCAGCAGCATGTTATGTGACTGGGTGGTCAACTTCGGTCTTGGCTACAGTTTGGTGGTGGCCATTCATTCTGGCAGATGACTAGTTGGTGCTAATGTCCACATAACATGATGTGCAGTGACAACTACTATACAATATGGATGCATTCACAGGTGGCTCTGCCTCTGATGGGATATGATAAGCCTGTGACAGGACTGGTGTAGGATGTGCTGGGTGAATGAATCAGGCATGTCTTACACTTGGGTCTTCCACATTGACATGATCCATATGGCAAGGGGGTTGGGAGTGTGAGTGGCATAGGGATGCACCAGAATGGTGTGCAGTTCGGGTGGGCAATGGAATGCTACTTTGGTTGGGGTGGGAAGGATCGTAGGTAGAATGTCCATCATTTCTGGGGCATGATGATAGACTTGTGAAGAATATGGCTCAGTTGCTCCAGCAGTCTGGGCTGACGCTAGGTGATGAGGGTGGCACTTCTTTGTAGCTCATTCTTGGGGGTGGGGGAGGGGGTTAGGGGTGTGTGGAGTAATGGCATAGGAAATGGTCTGTGGTCTGCATTTGGGGGTTAGTGCCTGCCCTGAAGATGTTTGAGAGACTGTTAGCATACTGGGCGAGGGAATTCTCGTCACTACAGACATGCCATCCACAGGTGGATGAGCTGAGTAGGAGGTGTTTTTTGGTGTGGAAAATGTGACAGCTGTCAAAATGCTGGTACTGTTGGTAGTTAGTGGGTTTAATGTGGACAGGGTTGTGGATGGTGCCATCAGAGAGGTGGAGGTTAATGTCCAGGAGAGTGGCATATTATCTTGAGTATGACCAGGTGAAGCAGATGGGAGAGAAGGTGTTGAGGTTATGGAGGAGTGAGGCCAGAGTGTCTTGACCAGTGTTGTGTATGAAGAATGAGATAGTGTGTTTGGTGTTGGAAGGACTTCTGGAGAGCTAGTATTTAGCTGTGGCAAAGCCATGGGCATGAGGGCTGTTGGTGTATAGTGAGGTAGCACAAACAGTGATGAGAAGAGGTCCAGGATGTAATGGGATGGGGATAGGTGAATGAAGCAGTTATTATCTTTCAAATACAGGGAGACAACAATTTACCCACAAGCATACACTGAAGTTGCAGTCCATCTTATTTAAAAAAGTACATAAGTGAAACTGGTTTGTGTGACTGCTCGGACGGTGGCAAGCACAACTCTGAATGGAATATAACAAAAAAATATGCACCACAATGCACATGAACAGATCATACAGGAGATAAGGTAAGGGACAGATTGTGCTTCAATCCCCCCAGAAGGATGACAATGCTGGTGACGAAACAAGCTTGTGAAGACACAGACAACAGCTGAGAAGCCAAGTTAGAATTTGTTGTGGAAGTTAGGATCCATAGTTAAATTTAATCTTATGGTAAGATTATTTGTGGTAAGGATAGAAGAAACTTCTACAGTCTTCTTGAATGGACACACTATTACAGTTTTCATTTGTGGGAATCAAGATGGTGACATTAAATCTTGAACTTGTTCTTTTCTAGTTTATGTCCAATATTTCTACATCACAAAGAAAACAGAGAAACAACTTATACTGTTTGAGGGGATAGTATAAGTTAAGAAAAGAAAGATAGTGTGTTGGAGTCTATGGGGCAACTGGTAATAAAATCAGTTGAAAAGAGAAGAAACGAATGAGTGAGCAACAAAAAAATCAAAGATGACAGGGACCATGAAAACAGCTTTCAACTTAACCAAACCTCATTCACACTATCTACATAACATAGCTGTCTGGCACTGTAACAGCCAGAAGCCATCTTGCTCATACTATCTGTGATTACCTCCACTACAAAATCTATGCTACAGACCAAGTTGTTATCAGTTTTTTGAATTCAGGCAATGTGTAGTATCATTTACGTAATAAAATTAAGAACATGTTTAAGAGCAATGCATGAGAATTTTTAATTTGCTGTCCACCATCTACCTTTTTGCTTCTTCAGTGAAAATTATAAAAGGAATTATCCAGCATTATTCAGACTATTCTTGTCTTGTTATTGGACTGTTACTGATACTGATCTATGTTTCCATAGGCACATGGCCACCAAACTGTATTGTGTCTTATTTTTATTAATAATATGGTAGAGTCAATTTACATTTAAATTCAAAATTCTTACTGTGATCAACCTTGTCATTAATACATGCATTATAGTCTTTACAGATATTACAATTTCCATTGTTTGAGTGTGAATTACTGATATCATTTACCAAGCACACAGATTCTTGCATGTGTGGTTTAAAGAACATGCAGGATGTAGATCTAAGTCTGATTTAGAGAAAGTTAACAAGTTATTGGGACTTCAGTCAGTATTTATGTGGTCAATATTTTCTGCATTTAGTTACTAACATCATTACTAGAAAATATACAAAGGGTGATCAAAAATTTTCTGTGTGAAGGCCATACAGTCCAGAATCAGTATGCCAATCATGCAAAATCATAGTGAGCATTGAGGCAATCATCCCTCTGATACACCAGACTGAAGATACCTGCTGCATGAAGAAGTCCGTAACTGCCTGCTGCACATCCTCATCAGACAGGATTTTTTTGATACTTCAGGGCTTTTCTTAATGGACCGAAGGCATGATAATCGCTTGGGGACTATAAAGCAGGTGCTCAAATGTCTCAAACTCGAGTTGGCGTAACTTCTGCTTTATGATATTTGCGATATGGGGATGTGTCTTATCATGAACTTGCCACAATATTCCAACATGATGGTTTTTCAACAGACATGCCGCCTCATGCACATTCTTCATTCTCTAAAGGATGTCTAGGCAGTGTTTGCCCTTCAGCAGCCAAGTAAAGAATAACAGTACAATGGTCCTGTTTGGACTCGTCATTTGTTCATAATGTCGCCATAGATCATGTTTCCACATTTAATGTACGCATGTCAGAAAGACACAAATACTACATTAATCCCTTGCCTACACGTCATGTCAGTGTTTATATACTCACATCCAAACCATGCTACACTGCATATACACTGCAACAACTCCCGCAAATGGAAACTTTTTTATCATCCCTTACAATGTAAGTGGTAAGCGATACAAAATATCTGGTAGTACTTACATCATGTTTTATCAACAAGTACTGGTCAACATTCTCAATTAAAAAAAAAGACTAATGATAGTAAGGGAAGTTATAATATTTTACTGCAAACTATTCAGTTACATGATATCGGTTCCACCCCTTAAACACACACACACACACACACACACACACACACACACACACACACACACACACACACACCTCATCCCAGTACCATCATTTCAACAGAAAAACAGATTTTTTTTTTCCTCATAGTACGTTTGAATTTTATTCTGAAGGTTATATCTGTTTCTGTCTTTCTGAGGTAAAATATATTCAGGCTACATAGTAGCTTATGGCTGATGAATTCTTTTAATATTTCACAAAAGGTGAATGTTTCCAAAGTTGGGGCGCCACACCAAATCAGAGACAAGGACATACATTGTGAAACAGAAAATTGTGAGTTAATTATCATGACCTGCTCTGGTTTAGCTCACTTCTGTAGTAACATATGAAACTGCTTTGTATGCCATTAGCAAATATGAATAATTTTTGTATGATAATCCTGCAACAACTGTTTGCGCACATATAATGATCATTATTTTATACAACATTTTCAATATTAATACATATAAACTGAAGTTCATTTAAAAGGAAGAATGACAACCAAATTATACATACCTTGACTGGTGACTGAACTGTTAAATGGCTGTTAGTCCCACGAATTGTTACTTCTCTTCTGGCTTGTTCCAGGAGCTGACGAGCACGCTCTCTCAATTCATCATGACGTGTTAGAATTTGCTGACCAAGCATCAGTTACATTATTATTATTATTATTATTATTATTATTATCACTCATAATGGATAATTACATATTTAGTTGTGAAGAAAACTCACATGCAGTGAATGACATATTGTTCTATTTTTCAGAAAGCAAAACGTTCAACTTTATCTAGACAAATAAAACAATATCACGGTGTCTACAAATAAAACAGTATCTCACAAATACAAACAATGTTATAAGCATGGTAAGGGAAGGAAACATAACTGGATGCTATAATAAGAAAGTACACTTTTTTACTACTACAAAAATACCACACACCAGTTTAATATTCACAGCAAAGTAATTACTTACATGCCGTGTAAGTGGTTCACTATGGGCTGGTGAAGCAGGCTGGTCCTGCAAGTCTGGATTCTCTTTGTTCATCTTCGTGTCATATGATTTAACAGATTGCTGAAAACAGAAACAAAGCCCATCAATGTAGCTATCACTAAACATGTTAAGGGATTACTTACATATTTCTCACAAATGTAGATACCAATTTTCCAAACACTGCAGGTATATCCAGTTGCCAAAGAACATACAAACATACTAATTTAGTAAACACAAATGAGGAAGTCAGTGACAACTATGCTGTTACAGCTTCAACAATGACAAGGCTTCACCCTCTCTCTTCTCTCACACACATTTAAAATACAATACACTTCAGAACAGAAAGGTACTAAGTGTGCAAAGCAGGATTACCTTTCCCATTAGGGAGTGGAGCCTTCCCTCAAGGTCATACAGCCAACAATATCAAATGGTTATCTTTAACTGAATCTGTTGAAGGAATTTTCCCCCTCACCAAGTGGGGAAAATAAACAAACTTTGCAGATTATATGGGTAAATAACATCCAAAGTTCATTTCCAGAGTTTAAAAAGATGGAGTATTAATACATAAAATTTATGAATACTGAATAAAACAGTTTATAAATTGTGCCAAGAAAGATTGTGAGGAGTGGTTCAATCGCCATATCGGAAAGTTGCTACAAAAGCAATGAGAAATTCATCAGCGATTTAAATGATGTCAAAGCTGCATTCGCAAACAATAAGTGAACAAAGCCAGAAAGCCATAAGGAGGTAAATCTGAGAACCATTGAAAGTAAAATTCTATCTATCACTCAGAGATACTGAGATAAGTGGTTGTGGAACAGAAAATCAACTAAAATGACTTAACACAAGAGAAAATGTAGGTGAATCAAATGTGATTCCTACATAATCTTACATAGAATATTTATCTCTTTCTATCAGCAAATTTATCACTGGTTACAGGAGCAATTAATAGTTCAAAGTTACTAGAAAAAGGTGATAGTCAATCTCCACTTTTCAAGAAGGGTGATTGGACAAATACCCAAAACTATGGGGCATACTGAAAGCATCAATCTGTTATAGAATTACGAATCATATTTTATGTATTTGTATTATAACTAAGGGACTGAAAATCTCTTCTGAAGGATCTACATGGATTTTGTGAAGCTCAACTCATTATGTTCAACAATAAGATAAGCCCAGCATTCCTTGATTTCTGGAAGATATTTGATACAGTGGCATACGAGGCACCTAATGTACAAAATAGAAGAGTATGCAATACCAGGTCAGCTTTGTGGCTGGACCAGACAAGTCCCAACCTACAGAACTCAGCACATAATTCTTAATGAGGAGAAAGTAGCTTCAGGTGTACCCCATGGGAGAGTAATAAGATACCTGCATTACTTTAACAACTATGTTGAAACTGACAATTTCTGAAATTATTACATTAGTGGATTGATACAAGAAAGGGCACTGTAACTACTGTGAGGGTATCAAGGTCATGGTCCTAATCAGCATACTAATAACCATTGCAAATGTTATAAGTAAGAGAAATTATAAGCTGGTCATTCAGAATATCACGACACATGGTTTTTACTGTCACATCTGATAGTCTCTCTGTCTTTGTGGGATCCTCAAGTTCAAGAAAAATTATACTCAAATTCAGACATCATTTCCAACATTGCCCTCTGTATGCAAGGACTATTTACACTTCTTTTCTGCTTAATATTTCTCCCGATATTACATGTACGTTTCTTTCCATATTCTAAGTAATCCATATGAACACTGCCATCATGTGTTTCTCCTCACCAAATGAACCACAAACCTGCTTGGATATCAACTATATTGCACAGTATATAGCAAATACTTACATTGTCTTGTGACAAGCGATAGAGGGACACCGTATTTGTTGGAGATTTCTTTTCTTCGCCATCATTTTTGGGACTGAAACAAACAACCCAGGTGGGTTCCTTTAAAAACTATACTGAGGAACATCAACTACAACACATAACACAGCAATGTTGAGGTGTTCTATGTGATTTTATACTATCCCTCATACAAAGTATTTTTTTCCTTTTTTTGGTCTTTTATATATATATAATAAATATACTGTGTATATCTGAAATCCTTATATTCTTATATGTGATGTTACTTTCTAAAATTAATGTTCACCAAGTAGGTTACATGCCACTGATGCTGGAGAGCTTATTATATATTTTACTTTAAGATATTTTCAACATTTATGATACCCACAAACTATGTGCACTTGAAAATTTGAGCCTGCTAGGAATTATTTGTTGAAAGATTGATATACTTTGTTTGAAAGCCATAATTCCCCTCTTTTTGGAAAACAGTTTCTTTTTCAAAATCATAATCTTTCAGAAGTTAAACAATGGAAAATCCAGGATGGAATAATGCCAATATCATGAAATGCAATATTTTCTACTCACCATCTACACTATATGGTGAATAACAACTTTTCTTTTCATAATATTGTCATTTTTCAGAAGTTATTTTCATATGAGGTTGTCACAGTCTAGAATTTTAGAATCTATAAATCCTATTCTTTCCAAAATTCAATGTAATAGTTTTGTTGCCCTGATGTTTCTGAATACGAAAATGTATAATTTCACTAAACTAACATGTTAGTTTACAAAATATTCTAATTAGAAATTTCAAGTTTCCAGAAAATTTTTCGCGGCCTTGGATGATCAAATTGCACATTCAACATTATGCACCATCAAGCAGTACTAGCAGTTTTTGCCATTTTTAGACCATATAGTTTATAGTTAATCAGAAAACTACCTTCTCTAGCACATATATATGGGTTAATTAAACAATGGAAAATCCAGGATGGAATGTAACAATACGAGAGAAGGAAAGTTGCTACTCACCATATAGCAGAGATGCTGAGTTGCGATAGCCACAATAAAAAGATTCACACAATTAAAGCTTTCTGACATTAAGGCCTTTGTCAGCAGTAGACACACACACACACACACACACACACACACACACACACACACACACACACAGACACAGATGCGCGCGCGCGCGCGCGCGCGCACACGCACACGCACACGCACACGCACACACACCTTGCATGCACATCAGCAGTGACTCAGACTGCTGGGGTGTGTGTGTGTGTGTGTGTGTGTGTGTGTGTATACACACTGCTGACAAAGGCCTTAATGCCCGAAAGCTTTAATTGTGTGAATCTTTTTATGTGCCTATCGCAACTCAGCATTTCCGCTATATGGTGAGTAACATATATGGGTTACCTATTTTTCATGTCTTTTAGATTATTATTGAGAGTACAACTATTAGTCATTTGCATTTTTACAAAAGCTTCACTCTACATGCATCTACATATTAACAATATACACAAACTCAGTCCTGTAGAGTTATATTAGGCTAAACGGAGCTTATATATAAGGTGCTGGCCTGATGTTAAGAGCTTTGATAACAACTCAAAGCACTTATTTAGTCATCGGCAAGGGAAGAAGGAGATTTGGAAGACTACTGAGGCATTGAATAAACAGGTCAGTAACCTTAAAATCTCTGTATCTGAAGAAGGAAATTACCTATTCATACACTAAGCTCTGATCATCAGAGTACAGAGGAATACTCCTGTTATTGTGAGGGATCAACCCTCTGAGCCTAAATTTCAAACAAGTGAGGTGTTGCCTAATGGGATAATCACTGTTTCTTAATGATAATGTATAAGGATTTATGTTTTATTGCTCCAGGTGAGCATCCAGCTGTCTGCTCACTAGATGCATTCTGGAGGCCTACCTGGAACAGTCCACTTCACGAGATCATAATGGAATTTTATTGTTCTGTTAATGTTGGTGTTGTGTATTCGCCGAACTTTCAAAGTGCCGCCGCGCAGTTATGAGCGTCCTCTACATGCAGCGCTGTTTGCCAGCCATGCAGCAGCCCCGCCACCTAAGCGATCAGCCAGCCAGCGGCCGTTAGACTTGGACTCAGTGCTGATTTAACCGTTACAGTGTACACAGGTCTTACTTCGTTTACTTGATCTGTGACTTACACGTTTTGCGTCGTCTTAGAAATATATCTGTTCAACTTAACGTTATAACAATTGGCGACGAGGTAGTGAAAATTTCTTTTTCATCGTTGACCCACAGGTTTCCATGGCTACTTTAGAGCAACTACTGCAAGTTCTCACAGAACAGCAAACGCTTCTCACATCTGCGATTTGTGATTTCACCGCAGCATCAAATGCGGGGTGTGTCTCGTCATTGTCTCTACCTCCTTTTCCTCCTTACGACGAGACAGCGGAAGACTGGTCTGATTACGAAAAATGTCTTCGACAGCACTTCTTGGCATTTCATGTCGCGGACGACCAAACATGTAAGTCTCTGTTCCTTTCATGGATTTCACCTCAAATGTAACGGTTGTTGTCGCAATTGGCTCCTTTGAAGGATCCTGCGTCCTTGTCCTTTGCTGAAATGTGCTCACTTCTATCCGTATATTTTCAAAAGCATACGCACATGGTAGCCTCTCGTGTTGCCTTTTATCGCTGTCAAAAACAACCGAATCAATCCTATCACGCTTGGGCTGCTGCACTTCACGGCCTCAGTTGAAAATGTCAATTTGTTACTGACGTTCACAAAGAATCTTACACCAATTCCATGGTACGAGATGCTATTATCCGGTAAGCGCCCAACAAATAAGTTAGGCAACGTGCCCTTCAGGTGGTAAATCTGACTCTCGATGAAGTCCCATCCATCGCTCAGTCCTCTGAAATTTCTCGCACCACTGGAGCACAAACAGAGGCATGGGGTGACGTCGGGGAAGTACAACCTCTGTGCGCTGTTGACGAAGTGTGCGGCGTATCCCTGGTGGCCGACGTGGCCGCAGTACGCTCCCAAGCGCAGCCTTGGCCTATCCATAAACAAACCCCTAAGAAACTGCAGCAAAACCCATGGCAACTTCCTTCATGTCCGCGGTGTTTTACAAAACATTCGTGGGAGGATTGTCCCAAACGTTGGACTGTGTGTTACAAATGCAAAAAGAAGGGCCATGTGCCATCCGTTTGCAAATCCGACCGCATACCTGACGTCCACGTACGTGATGCTGACTCTGCTTCTGTGTTGTCTGTCAATGGTACTTCTTCCCTTTCAGGGAAGTTATTCCTCACTGTCCAAATCCTTGGTCGGGATGTTCGCATGCAGGTGGATACTGGTTCTGCTGCCACTATCATCAATTCTCAGACGTATCTTCAGTTGTGTTCTCCAGGCCTGTCACTTGTCACTAGGCAATTATGGACGTACAATAAACAGAAGATTTCTCTCTTGGGCCAATTTGATGCTGAGGTATCTTACAAATCTGTCGTTTGCACTGTTCCCATATTTGTGGTTGACCATAGTAACGTGGAGAATCTTTTTGGTTTCGATGCCTTTCGCGTTTTTGGATTCTCCATAGATGACTCTGTCAATATCGTCTCTGATGCTATTCCTTATGCTGAATTGGATTCCTTGTCGACGACATTTTCGTCCCTTTTTTCTCCTGGGTTAGGCCATGCAAACGACTTTGAAACTCATATCACGCTCAAACCCACTGCTCGGCCTAAGTTTTTTCGGGCTCGGCCCATTCCTGTTGCCCTTCGTGATCGGGTAAAACGGGAGCTGGATCGTCTCACTGCTTCAGGGGTCTTGCTTCCTGTCACTTCCAGTGAGTGGTCCTCTCCTGCCGTCGTCGTTGCTAAGCCAAATGGTGATATTCGTCTCTGTGGTGATTTCAAAGCCACTGTAAATGCTCAATGCCTCATCAACACTTACCCTATGCCCCGACCTGAAGAATTGTTCACCAAACTTGCTGGAGGCCAGTATTTTTCCAAACTTGACCTGTCAGAAGCTTATCATCAACTTCCTCTCGACGCTGCTTCAATGCAGTTCCTGGTCCTTAACATGCTTTTCGGCCTGTATCAATACCAACGATTGCCATTCGGGGTTGCCAGAGCCCCTGCTCTCTTTCAGCGATTCTTGGAACAATTATTGCTCGCTGTCCCTGGGTGTATAAATTACCAGAACAACATTGTTGTCACTGGCTCCACCACTGAAGAACATCTTCAGAATCTCCACACACTTTTTCATGTCTTACCTACTGCCGGTCTTAAGTGTAATCTTCAGAAATCAAATTTTTTCAGGCATCTATCACGTACTTGGGGTTTCAACTCTCTCGGGATGGTATTCGTCCACTTCAGCAAACTGTTGCTATGGTCGATGCCCTTCGTCGTCCTACATCTGTTAAGGAACTGCAGGCCTTCTTAGGGAAGATAGCATACGATCACAGGTTTTTACCATCTGCGGCTTCGGTGGCTCAGCCGTTGCATCGCCTGTTGCATAAAAACGTGCCCTTTCACTGGTCCGCGTCATGCAATGCGGCTTTCCAGAAATTGAAGACTATGCTGAAACAGGCCCCGTGTCTGGCTACTTATCGACCTGGCCAACATCTTGTTCTTGCCACGGACGCCTCTCAGTACAGGGTTGGTGCAGACCTTGCGCACTGTTTTTCTGACGGTTCTGAACAACCCATTGCTTATGCCTCCAAAACACTCACGGATGCCCAACGAAAATATTCTAAAATTGGAAAGGAAGCTTTAGCCATTATTTATACTCTTCATAAGTTTGGGGTTTTTCTCTATGGATCCAAATTTCATCTTGTTATGGACCACAAACCACTTGTTTCCTTGTTTCATCCATCAATGTCGCTTCCTGACAAGGCTGGACACTGCCTCCAGCATTGGGCTCTTTACTTGTCTCGTTTCAATTATGAGATTCATTTCCGGCCGACGGCTCAACGTGCGAATGCTGATGCACTGTCTTGCCTTCCCGTGAGTTCTGATCTGGCATTCGATAGGGACGAACTTTTGTGTTTCCACCTGGATGTTGCTGAGCAGCGGGTTGTGGATGGGTTCCCCATCACCGGGGACCGGCTGACGGCTGCTACAGGTTCTGACCCTACCCTGTCCCGGGTTTTATGCTGTATTCAGAAGGGTTGGCCAGATCGTCCATCCGCTAAGACTTCTGATCCGTTGTGGAACTACTACGCTTTGCATTACCGCCTCATGGCTAGGGATGGTTTTATCCTCCTTTCCACTGACAATGCTTCGGCGCATGTTGTGGTACCTGCTTCTTTGCGTGCTTTGGTCTTGCGCCTCCTTCACTAAGGGCACTGGGGTGTCTCTCTCACAAAATCTCTGGCTCGCCGTCATGTGTACTGGCCCAGCATCGACTCTGAAATCGCACACAAGGTCGCTGCCTGCGGCCCTTGTGCATCACAGGCTGCCACCCCGAAGTCATCTTTGTCACCATGGCCTTTGCCTGAGAACCCCTGGGAGAGTATTCATGCTGACTTCGTGGGACCTTTTTTAGGTACTTATTGGCTTCTCGTTATTGAAGCCTATTCTAACTTTCCTTTCATTGTCCACTGCACGCCGCCTACCACCGCAGCAATCACCAATGCTCTAGCTCGCACTTTCTCCTTGAAAGGCCTTCCCTCTACTCTTGTTACTGATAATGGTCCGCAATTTGCCTCTTCCGATTTTGCAGCTTTTTGTGCCCGTCACGGCATCATGCATGTCACGGCCCCTCCATTCCATCCACAGTCAAACGGTGAGGCTGAACGACTGGTCCGCACAAATTTAGGCTCAGATGAGGAAACTCCTGACTTCTTCTGCTGCTGATGATGCGCTTCTCCAATTTCTGGCTTCTTACCGTTTCACCCCCATGGGCGACCACAGCCCGGCTGAGCTCTTACATGGCCGACAGCCCTGCACGCTACTTCATCATCTGCAGCCTCCCACCTCACGGCCGCGGGTGCCTTCACTTGGCCGGTTCACCGCCGACGACCTCGTCTGGGTACAGGGATATGGCAGGTGGCCAAAATGGAGTCCTGGCCACATCTTACGACACCGTGGCTGACGCCTGTATGAAATCCAGACGGACACGGGTGTTGCAGTGAGTCATTCGGACCAGCTTCGGCCTCGAGTGCTGGCAACGCCTGTTCCAAATGACGCTACACCACCTTCGGCTCCACCTGACGCTCGGGATTTTTGAATCTCTCATTACTCACAACGCAATCCTCTCACCATCATCTCGGTGCCATCACAAGAGCTGACGCCACCAGGACACGTGCCCATGCAGGAACCAGAGGACCATCATCTGTTGGAGCAACTCTACTCGCCTCCTTCTCCTATGGATGCCGACACATCACCCATGCCTCCTGTTATAACAACCGGACTTGCCGCAACGGGCAAATTGGGGCAAGGGGCCCCAGCAGATTCGACCCCCATGTCTCCTGTCATCTCGACCCATTATCATCGGGGACACTTCCGTCCATATGGGAAGCCTCCTCCTCGAGACTTTATGGCCAGTCAAACAACACCTATGGACGTTAGCAATCTACAGGCCACCTCCATCGAGACAAGTGCAAAAAATTCAAAGGGGGGAAAAGTGATGTGACTCGCCGATCTTTCAAAGTGCTGCCGCGCAGTTACGCGTGTCCTCTACATGCGGCACTGTCTGCCAGTCATACAGCAGCCGCGCCACCTAAGCGACCAGCCAGCCAGCGGCCACTAGACTTGGACTCAGTGCTGATTTGACCATTACAGTGTACACACGTCTTACTTTGTTTACTTGATCTGTGACTTACATGTTTCGCGTAGTCTTAGAAATATATTTGTTCAACTTGACATTATAACAGTTTGATATTACATTATAGAACCAAATTGGTTTTGTATGTAACTAAAAAAGAAAGACACTATTGATTATAGTCTCACCTTATAACACAGTAATCTATATTAGATTCATGATAAATATATATAGCCTACTCTCAACTGATGTATAGTTTTGTAGACTCGAGCTTAGCAATATTTATGAAAACATGCAACAACAAACTTCTTACATAAAGTTTATGATGGAAAGGTACATGTAAATGTTTTAATAAAATGTGAATGCACAAACTGCATAGATGTAATGACTAATTAATTAGAAATTAACTTATGAGCTAACAAAGTAAAAATATTGCATATCATAAATTGATATGAAGGAAGACGACAAGAATTTTAATTCTAGTTGGATTGGAGCATCACACTTGCCGTGCTGGTCAAAGGAGATGGAATGAAGGGATTGGGTAATGAACTTAATGGTTGAATGGACAATTTGGAAATTAAAATTAACAACAAAATTACAGAAACCACACATATAAGAGAATGATGGTATAACAGTGAAGAAATAGTAGCCAATGATTATGGAGAGTGTATTTTCGGTATAGATGAACATGAAACTGGTGTAGTGTATTTAATAATCAGGTCACTGGGATGTTACCTACGGAAAATATTGTGCAGTGTAAAACCCATACATGTTCTAAAAGTAGTGTGTGTGTGTGTGTGTGTGTGTGTGTGTGTGTGTGTGTGTGTTCTTTCTGCACATCTCTCCTAAACCTTTGGACCAATGTTAACCAAACTTGGTACATATATTCCTTACCGTCAGACAACAATCACTGTGGGGGTAACAACCGTCTACTTTTTACAGTCCAGAACATAGACGTCACAAACAATGTGAAGCAGGAAAACTGCTGCATCATGCATTACTTTTATATCCACATATGGCACTGGATGTATCTACAAAATTATATCAATGTGTGAAATACAGATCAGGAGATATGACGCCATAAACACTGAGATGCAGGAAAAAATGCTGTGTCATGTATGAAATTTTAAGACTTTTTTCTTTATTACTAGGACACTCCTACAGTGGAGTCAACTTACGGAAATGCTTGACACCTGGTAGCACTTTTGGCAGCTTTCGACTATGAAGTGCATGGCTATAGGCCTAAACAAAAGCCATCTACAGAGCTATGAAGATGCATTGAACATAGACACATTTACAAAATCACATTGTAGACATGTGAAGCAGCTGCACCCAGTATACAGACCATCTCACACGGAGTCTCCTGTAGGAGTCCACACAAGGTTTCGGTTTTACAAGGGTGGTTTGAAAAGCTCTCGGAATGGAATAGAAAAAAAATACTTGCATCACTGAAACTTTTTTTTTTTAAATTTTCCAATGTAGTCTCCTTGTAGATTAATGTGCTTGGTCCAACGATGTTCCAGTGCCTTGATCCAATCTCGAAAATTAGTTTCCTCCAGGCCTGAAAAATATTAGTCAACTCTGGCAATCAATTCTTCATTTGAAGTGAATCTTCATACACCAAGAAAAATTTTCAGTTTTGGGAAGAGATGGAAGTCCGACAGAGCCATATCAGGTGAATAAGGTGGGTGTGGCAACAATTCATACCTTAGCTTGTGTAATTTTGTCATAGTGACAGCACGTGTGTGCAGGCACGCATCAAGAGTTGCGGCACCCATCTTCCAGATAATTTTTTCATTTCTAATTCTTCAGTTAAAATGTGATATACCCTTTCAGATGATGTCTGGCAAGCATGAGCAATTTCATGCACTTTCAATCGGTGATCCTCCATGACCATTTTGAGCACTTTTGCGATGATTTCTGGAGTAGGCACACATTTTGGCCGACCACTGTGCAGATCATCATCTAAACTCTCCTGACCAAATTTAAATTCATTTGTCCACTTGGCCACAGTTGAATATGAAGGAGCAGAGTCCCTCAGTGTATTCTGGAAATTGGGATGAATGTCCTTTGCTTTCATACCTTTCTTTACGAAGTACTTAATCACTGCTTGAATCTCGATTTTCCCACCTTTGCAAATCACTACGCGGGAACATCAACAGAGCCACCACAGCTCTCCTCCAAGAGCACTGACATGGCAAGTGTTTACAGGCAACAATCAAATGAATATCACGTGAACAACTCATTGCACTAGCACTGACCTCTCATGGTGATTCTGAGAACTTTTCAAACCACCCTCGTAATATAAAATTGGCAAATTGAATACCTGAGAAATGCCAAGTTTCGTCAGCTAGCAGAATACATAAGGAACAAAGAAACACGGTATACAGCAAATTCACCAACTGCATTACCAGGTCATAAAATGCAGGTTTTGATAACCGAGATTTGCATCCTTGGTGATTTTTGTGATAAGGGTCCTGTTATACAGCATATTTCTGTGCTTAATGTCTCATCTTCATAAGGTGGAGACATCATCAGACTATGAAAGCTATATCACAATCCAGTCATTGTAGGGATATGTATAAACAGTTCAGCTTGTTTAGCTTGTTTGATTCTGAAATTACTATCTGAGTCTTCACAGGCTCTGATGATGTCTAGATCATTATGAGATGAAATGTTAGGCACAGAGGCATGCACTAGGCCATGGCCTAAAATTTCTGAAGGATGGTATGCATGAGATGTGCTTGCTCGTGTGAATGTGTGTGCGTTTTGTTCGCTGAAGAAGGCTTTGGCTGAAAGCTAAAATGCATAACAGTCTTCTGGTTGTGGCTGTCTGCAACTCAATGGGTCATCTTTACAGTGGGTAGCAATCTATCCTTTCTCTGATATTGTTGATATTGTTGATATTCCAACCTGACTTTCTGTTGCACTTTTTAGGTAGTGAAGCAAGAATAGTGCCTGAAGATACCTGTGTATTAAAAAACCATGATCATATTTTTAAAAACATAGTGAAACTAATTAGTACCGTTGAAGTGGAAGGCTATGAATACGACAACACACTACACAAGAAACTAAATTGTGAACTGAGAAATACTGTCAGATAAAATGTCAATGCTGCAGTTTAGGCATAGGAGCAAATCAATAGTAATTTATCGTAGTGGTACTGTTGTTAAGCATTGTTACAAAATGCAGCAAAGAATAGTCAAAAGAGAAATAACTATTCTCATAACAATAAATAATACTCAGTGGATCATAAGTCTGCTAATTCTGACAGAACAAGTTCCAGACATCATAGCCATGGCAATTATTATGGAAATACTAAAAGGTACACAATCTATGGTTAAATTCATGGGAGAAATTTTTGAACACTTTGAAAATCCTATCTGCTGACAAAGGCTCCACCACTATTTTCTGAACTGCAAGGATTACCTAGCAGAGGAACTTCACCAACTGTCAAATTCATTCACCTAGAAATCCTGCTACAGTGACCCAATTCCAGAAATCCAGCGGCATCTCCAGTCTCCCCTCACATCCTTAGCCTCATCCCAGAACCTCTCCTGCAAGTCTATCTCTCTTGTCAGGCCTACCACTCCTCGCCCTCTTACCTTCTACATGCTTCCTGAAGTCCATAAACTCAACTACTCAGGATGGCCCATTGTGGCTGGTTACTGTGCCTCCACTGGGAGAATCTCTGCTCTCACAGGCCAACAACTTCAACTGATTACCTGCAACTTACTCTCCTATACAAAAAACACCAATCATTTCTACTCCTTTACCACTGATACCAGATCCCTGTATACTAATACCCAGATGCCCCTAGTATCACTGCTATTGAACACTAGCCTTTTCGAACGCCTGACTGACTCCAAACATACTACATCCTTCCTGGTCACCAAGACCAGTTATACTCTTACCCATACTTACTTCAGTGCAAAGGCATCACCTACAAACAAATGCGTGATATAGCGATGGACACCCGTATGGCACCATTCTACACCAACCTATTCATGGGTCATCTAGAAGAATCCCTGCTAACCACCCCGAATCCCAAACCCCTTACCTGGTTCAGAATCATTGATGTCATCTTCGTGATTTGAATCAAGGGTGAAGACACCCTATCCACATTCCTCCAGAGCATCAACACCTCCCCCTTTCACTTCACCTGGTCCTCCTCAACTCAACAGCAATCTTCCTTGATGTTTACTTCCAACTACAAAGACGGCCACATCAATAGCTCCATCCATATCAAACCCACAAACTCCACTCTGACACTGCCACCACTTCCACTCCAAGAAATCCCTTCCACATAGCCTAGCCACCCATGGCCACCACACCTGTAGTGATGAGCAGTTCCCATCCAGATACACTAAGGGTCTCATTCTGGCCTTCACAGACCAAAATTATCCTCCAAACCTCGTACAGAAAAAAATTTCCCATGACTTATCTTTCATATCACCCACCCCCTCCCAGAGGCCCACTGTCCAGTGACAAAGGAGCACTCCCCTTGTGACTCATACCACCTGTATCACCCATGACTGGAACAACTGAATAACATTCTCCATCAAGGTTTCAATTACCTCATCATGCCTTTAAATAAGGAACATCGCTGCCCTACACAATGTTCTCCATTTCAATGACTGCTTCACTGCCTGGTGCCATTTGCATCATTCCTAGCAACATAATTTTTTTCTGAATTGTGCAGGTGTGAACTCTCCCTGCAGTATATATCCCATATTCCTGTAACCCCCCCCGGCCTCAACCTTCATTAACACTGTCCTTCAACCATCTGTCCCCTTCCCTGCTCCTCCAACTCCTCTCTCCCCCCCCCCCCCCCCCCCCTCCACACACACACACACACCAGTCTTATCTCTCAACTTCACCTAGCTGCCCTATCTTGCCCCACCATGTTCCTATACACTCCCACAAGCACCACTTTACTGTAGATGGTCTTTCAGCTCAAGTGTTTAGTGGTCTTCTTCTTGTACCTGTCTGCACTTGACATTTCCACTATGTGGTTAGTGTCAATCTATTCTTTCCATAATATTGTCATTATTCCATCCTGTTTTTTTTCCACTGTTTAGTTGCAAAATTCATGCCCCAAAATGGAAATAGCCTTAATACTTACAAAAGATTTCAATAGCATAAAATTCATCTCAAAATATGCAAAACTGAGATACTACAACACTGTTATCAAACCAGAATATCTTTAGGTGACTGAAATACTAATTTTAACCAGAAACAGAGGAATTAAAAAATCCAAAACAACACAGAGAAAAATGACTGACTAAAAATATTTTAAGTTAAAATTATACTAACAAGAGAACCTCCCCATCGCACCCCCTTCAGATTTAGTTATAAGTTGGCACAGTGGATAGGCCTTGAAAAACTGAACACAGATCAATCAAGAAAACAGGAAGAAGTTTTGTGGAACTGCGAAAAAATAAGCAAAATATACTAACTCAGTAGTCCATGCGCAAGATAGGCAACATCAAGGCTGATGTGAGCTCAGGAGTGCCGTGGTCCCGTGGTTAGCGTGAGTGGTGCGGAACGAGAGGTCCTTGGTTCAAGTCTTCCCTCCAGTGAAAAGTTTAATTTTTTATTTTCAGTTTATGTGTCAAACTCTTATGTTTTCATCACTATTTTGGGAGTGATTATCACATCCACAAGAAAACCGAAATCGGGTAAGGTAGAAGAATCTTTTTACCCATTCGCCAAGTGTACAAGTTAAGTGGGTCGACAACATATTCCTATCATGTGACGCACATTCCGTCACCAGTGTCGTATAGAATGTATCAGACGCGTTTTCCTGTGGAGGAATCGGTTGACCTATGACCTTGTGATCAAATGTTTTCAGCTCCCATTAGAGAGGCACGTCCTTTCGTCTACTAATCGCACGGTTTACCGGTGCGCTCGCAAAACACAGACACTAAACTTATTACAGTGTACAGAGGCGTCAATGAACGAACGGACAGATCATAACTTTGCGAAAATAAAGAAATTAAACTTTTCACCGGAGGGAAGACTTGAACCAAGGACCTCTCGCTCCGCAGTTGCTCACACAAACCACAGGACCACGGCGCTCCTTAGCTCACGTTAGACTTTATGTTGCCTATCTTACACATGGACTACTCAGTTTGTATATTTTGCTTATTTTTTCATAGTTCCACACAACTTCTTCCTGTTTTCTCGATTGATCTGTGTTCAGTTTTTCAAGGCCTATCCAGTGTGCCAACTTACATCTAAATCTGAGGGGGGTGCGATGGGGAGGTTCCCTTGTAAGAAAGAACATACAAGATTTACAGCAAATAACAGAACTGAAAAGTATACAAACATTTATTTGTATATATAGAAAAAAAAACCAGGCTAAAATTTTATGGTACATTAAAAGAATGGAACTAACCATTTGAACTATACACATTGTTAAACACAACTACACAAAATGACACAAACATTTTTGGGCAGAAAATTCATGACTGGATAGTTGCCCCGGTAGAAAAACTCCAGGGGACTGGAGCATCTTGGTCCAACAAATAGAAAAGAACCCACTCTGAGGAAATGAAAGTAATTGGGGGGTGGGGGGGGGGGGGGCAGAAGAACCAAAATTCTGAAAATACCCTTTGTTGTGCATTATAATAATAATGTGCATAATAACAATAACAATAAACACTTGTTCATTCTTATTCTCCCATAATGTAATCCACTGATATTGTAATGAGGGATACGAGGCAGGTATGGGGAATCTGTGTGCTGTGTGTCTATTTTGTATATGTATGAAACAAAAGAAAGAAAGTATGTAAGAGAGAGAGAGAGAGAGAGAGAGAGAGAGAGAGAGAGTGTGTGAGTGTGTGTGTGTGTGTGTGTGTGTGTGTGTGTGTGTGTGGTGGGGGTTTGAGCAATATTTATTTTCGTCAATCCTATGACAGTTTGTCAGTCTTTGCATTATGAACATTTGGATATTTATCCAAAATTAATGTAATTCATTACCATGGGCACTAATTCACAATTTTGTATTTTACACTCTTCTGTGAAGGGTCAAGATAGTAAGTTAGTAATAGTTTACTTTAGAGCATAACATCACCTCTCATCTTCTTCATCTGATGCAAACGGATCAGTCAGTTGACGCCTTGTCATAAGTACTGGACGCTGAGTATTTGCTACTGGAGATTTACTCTGTAAACATACAATGATCGAAAAGAGATATAGAACAGCTACAATTATTTTAACTCGTGAACAATGCAAGTCTATACAACTGAAACAGGAACTAAGGCTCCTAGTAATGTTATACAAAGTATTTGCTAATTTCTGTTATATAAGGAGCGATCAAAAACTTTCTGTTCACAGTCCTTACAGTCCAGACTCAGTATGCCAATCAGAGGCAAAATTACTGAGAGCATTAGGGCAATCACCCTGCTGATGCACCACGTTGAAGATACACAGTCAGTGAAACTTCGTGTCCTGCTGCATGAAGACGTCTGCAACTGCCTGTTGCACATCCTAGCCTACAGAAATCATAGACCCTTCAAGGCCCTTTTTAAGGAACCGAAGATGTGGTTATTGCACAAGGAGAGATCAGGACTATAGGGTGGGTGCTCAAGCATCTCCCTCTGGAGTTGGCATAACTTCAGCAATAAGAGAACAATGTGTCATCATGAAGCAGGAGCACCCCTTGTCACGTATCATTCCACAATGGTGGTTTTAGACAGACATGATACCCCATACACATTCTTCATTATCAGATGGATGCCCACCATGTTTGTCATTTGGCAGCCAAGAAAAGAATAACAGCACAGTAGTTTGGATGCATTTGGTAATAACACCACCACAGTTTATGTTTCCACATTTACCACACGTGTGTCAGAAAACCACAAATGCCACGCTAACACCCTGCCTACATGGTTGGTGCTTTCATAACCACTTCAGAGTTGTGCTACACTGCATATATGCTGCAGCAACACCCTCAAATGGAAAGTTTTTGATTGCCCCTTATATAAGATGACTGAGGCAAAGTCAGGGAAGTCACATTGCTGCTAGGTTCTCCCAACACACTGTTTTTGGTTTTAAGCCCAACAGAATGCATTTCAGTGTACAGAAAAGAACTATTTTGTCTGGTCATCATCAGCACTCTCAGTGGTCTCTCATAGCATTTTATAGTTTTCTATGAACTCAAACAAACTGAGTTTAAGAAACAAAGACTGGTGGGGAACAGAAAAAGGTATATTCTCAGTGTTTTTTCCCATACCAAGAAGTATAACAAATCAGTATTAAATAATCTAGTTTATAGAACTATTAAGAAAATGTACAATTATAATTAACAGTTGTAAGCTAGTTCATTACTTATTAATATAAATTGTAGAAATATTACAATTAAAATCTTCAGACTCTCTCAGGGTGTGCCGAAATCCCAGAACTAAAAAAAAAAAAAAAAAAGTGGTGATGGGTGGGGATGGGAGGGGGGGTGGGGAAGGAGTGAAATATGTTTAGCACTTTTTCAAGGGTACTGGTAAAACCAACTGTGATGGAATGCATAGAGGAAACAATGTAGACATAATTTTCTACATTGTGCACATTGATCAAACTAATTTTAGGATGCATTTCCAGATGTGCCTACTTCAGTAGCAACAGCAGGTAAGGTAAACGAATGAGCAACTGCAAGTATTAGAAACCTCTATGAGGCTCAGCAAGCTCCAAATTACACAGTCTGCAGATTACCTGTGTACAGTCTGGAAATCTTTGAAGAAATAAGAAATGAAAGCTGAAGTATTCTATTACAATCAGAATAAATATTTTCATTTAGAATACACTATTACACATGTGACTCGTGTTTTACCACCAGAAGATGAAGCCATCCCCAATCACACTGTTTGATGTAACTGAAATATTTTTCTGTTGTTTTCCCATTTCACCTTCAAGAAAATGTAGAGACTCTATCCTGATACGTTCATGGCAGATTTTCTGTCCGTCTGTCAATTTAATAAATTCACTTGCAGCTAAGAATTGATAGCTTTTAACTCACATAAAACTGATAGTAAAAGAAAATGGTTTAGATTTTCTTCTGGGATGCTTCCCTTCTTTTTCTAGGTTGATAAGAAATGGCAGCATACTTTTGAAACAGCACCAGCAGGTATGGGTAGCCAATCATACTTTTCTAGCCATTGATAATCGCAGCAACAACCTACCTCTGTCATCCTGCAGAAAACGTTCTTGTTTTGTATGAAAAGATGATTTTTGTGAGTTATCTTCCACATCACTCACACAGCAAATAAACCAAGCTGTCATTGTGACAATGAAAATACGTTACCCACTGAACAATGAAAAAGCCTGTGCAAGAATGTTTTAGACGTCCTCAGTTTCTGGAAATCCTTATATATTCCTGATGCAATCAGCAGTATTTGTAAGGCCTGTGACAACCTGAAGACAACAATAACAGCTAACTCATGGAAAAAATTGCAACATCATCTACAACAAGTGGCTTTCAATGCTATAGTGGTGATGAGCATGACGATACTGCTACTCAACTTGCCAATCTTGCGAAACAAATTTCTTGTTGGGAAGACGTACACGATGACAAAATTTGGCGAGTGGTTCAACAGTGATGACTTTGAACCAGAATTTGAGCTGCTAAATAATGTGGATGTAGTGAGCAAAGTTAGTTTCGTACAGAGGACATTAAGGAGCTTATTAACACACAAACTAAGACACCGAAATGCGTTAACCTGTTATTGCAGTAATACATTCAATTAAAAGAACGGTGTGCTTTATTTCCTAGACTGCAAGCATCACACGCTCATGGACACTCTTGCCTCAGTAAGTAATCAAGTGTGAGAGAGTGCTTCTGAAGTGGAGCTACTGCATGCATATTGTTACACTATGCTTCATAGATCTCTCCCCCTCTCCACCCCCCCATGAACCATGGACCTTGCCCTTGGTGGGAAGGTTTTGCGTGTCTCAGTGATGCAGATAGCTGTACCATAGGTGCAACCACAACGGAGGGGTATCTGTTAAGAGGCCAGACAAACGTGTGGTTCCTGGAGGGGGCAGCAGCCTTTTCTGTAGTTACAGGGGCAACAGTCTGGATGACTGACTGAACTGGGATTGTAACATCCACCGAAACAGCATTGCTGTGCTGGTACTGCAAACGGCTGAAAGCAAGGGGAAACTATGGCTGTAATTTTTCCAGAGGGCATGCAGCTTTACTGTTAGTCCCCCATTCAGATCTCCGGGTGGGGACTACTCAGGAGGACATCTTACCAGGAGAAACAAAACTGATGTTCTAGAGATTGGAGCATGGAATGTCAGATCCCTTAATCGGGCTGGTAGGTTGGAAAATTTAAAAAGGGAAATGGTTAGGCTAAGGTTAGATATAGTGAAGTCTGAAGCCAATACGAACAGCTAGTCATGTGGATACAGGTTTGCAAATACAAAATCAAATAGGGGTAATGCAGAAGTAGCTTTTTTTAAAAAAAGTAGGAATGCGGATAAGCTATTATGAACAGCGTAGTGGGTAACGGACACGAAGCCCATGCCTACCACAGTAGCACAAGTTTATATGTCAACTAGCTCTGCAGATGAAGAGATTGAAGAAATGTATGGTGAGAGAAAAGAAATTATTCAAATAGTTAAGAGAGACAAAAATTTAATAATCATGGAGGACTGGAATTCAATAGTATGAAAAAGAAGAGCAGGAAAAGCAGTAGATGAATATGGACTGGGGGTAAGGAATGAAAGAGGTAGCCGTCTGGTAGAATTTTGTAGAGCACAACTTAATCATCGCTAACACTTGTTTTAAGAATCATGAAAGAAGGCTGTCTACATGGAAGGGACCTGGAGACACCAGAAGGTTTCAAACTGATGATATAATGGTGAGACAGAGATTTAGGAACCAGGTTTTCAATTTTATGACATTTCTACAGGCAGATATGGACTCTGACCACAATCTATTGATATGGAATGTAGTTTAAAAGTGAAGAAACTGCAAAAAAGGTGTGAATTTAAGGATATGAGACATGGATAAACTGAAAGAACCAGAGGTTTCAGAGATAGCATTAGGGAACGACTGACAAGAATGTGGGAAAGAAATACAATAGATGAAGAACAGGTATCTTTGACGGATGAAATAGTGAAGGCAGCAGAGGATCAAGTAGGTAAAAAGACGAGGGCTATTAGAAATCCTAAGGTAACACAAGAGATATTAATTTTAATTGATGAAAGGGGAAAATATAAAAATGCACTAAATAATCAGGCAAAAAGGAATACAAATGTCTACAAAATTAGACTGATAGAAAGTGCAAAGCAGCTAAGCGGGAATGGCTAGAGGACAAATGTAAGCATGTAGAAGCATATATCACTAGAGGTATGAAAGATGCTGGCTACAGAAAAATCAGAGAGACCATCAGAGAAAAGAGAACCACCTGTATGCATACCAACAGCTCTGGTGGTAAATCAGTCCTAAGCAAAGAAGGAAAAGCTGAAAGGTGGAAGGAGTATGTAGAAGATCCATGCAAGAGCGATGTGCTTGAGGGCAATATTATGGAAATGGAAGAGACATAGATGAAGATGAGATGGGAGATATGATACGGCGTTAAGAATTTTAAAGAGCACCAAAAGAACAGAAGTAGAAACAAGACCCCAGAAGTAGACAACATCCCGTTAGAACTACTGATAGCCTTGGGAGAGCCAGCCATGACAAATCTCTTTGATCTAGTCAGCAAGATGTATGAGACAAGCAAAATACCCTCAGACTTCAAGAAGAATATAATAATTTCAATTCCAAAGAAAGCAGGTGATGACAGGTGTAAGAATGACCCAACTATCACTTGAATAAGTCACAGTTGCAAAATACTAACACAAATTCTTCATCGACGAACGAAAAAACTAGTAGAAGCCGATCTCTGGGAAGATCAGTTTGGATTCTGTACAAATGTAGGAACACATGAGAAAATACTGACTCTACGACTTTTCTTAGAAGCTAGGCAAACCTACATTTATAGCATTTGTAGACTTACAAAAAGCTTTTGGCAATGTTGACTGGAATATTCTCTTTCAAATTCTAAAGTTGGCAGAGGTAAAATACAGGGAGTGAAAGGCTATTTATTATTTGCACAGAAACCAGATGGCAGTTACAGGAGTTGAGGGGCACAAGAGGGAAGCAATGGTTGAGAAGGGAGTGAGAGAGTTGTAGCCTATCCCTGATGTTATTCAATATGTACATTGAACAAGCAGTATAGGAAAGTAAAAAACAATCTGGAATAGGAATTAAAATCCAGGGAGAAGAAATAAAAACTTTGAGGTTTTCCAATGGCATTGTAATTCTGTCAGAGACAGCAAAGGACATGGAAGAGCACCTGAACGGAATGGACAGTGTCTTGAAAGGAGTATATAAGATGGACATTAACAGAAGAAAAACAAGGATAATGTAATGCAGTTGAATTAAATGAAGTGATGCTGAGGGAATCAGATTAGGAAATGAGACAGTTAAAGTAGCAGATGAGTTTGCCATTTGGGCAGCAAAATAACTGATTATGGTCGAAGTAGAGAGGGTACAAAATGTAGACTGGTGGTGGCAAGGAAAGTGTTTCTGAAGAAGAGAAATTTGCTAACATCAATTATAGATTTAAGTATCTGGAAGTCTCTTTTGAAAGTATTTGTATGAAGTGTAGTGATGTATGGACGTGAAACATGGACAATAAACAGTTTAAACAAGGAGAGAACAGAAGCTTTTGAAATGTCGTGCTGCAGAAGAATGCTGAAGGTTAGATGGGTAGATCACGTAACTAATGAGGAGGTACTGAGTAGAATTGGGCAGAAGAGGAATTTGTGGCACAACCTGACTAGAAGAACGGACTGATTGGTAGGACACATTCTGAGGCATCAAGGGATCACCAATTTAGTACTGCAGGGAAGCATGGAGGGTAAAAATCACAGAGGGAGACCTGGAGACAAATACGCTATGCAGATTCAAAAGGATGTAGGTTGCAGCAGTTACTCGGAGAAGATGAGGCTTGCACAGGATAGAATAGCATGGAGAGCTGCATCAAACCAGTCTTTGGGCTGAAGACAGCAGCACCACCACCACTTCACATTACATCTCCTACATTTACTTTCTGCACCAAGCTGAGAAAATAGATATACAAACTTTCTCTACTGTAGGTAGGCTGATAACACCACTTCCTTCATATAAAAAAATACTGAATATAAGAATGATACATAGGGAATCACAGCACAGGGTAAACACACTAGCCAAAAAAGTTCCCCTCTTGAGTATACAGAATCATATTGACTTTGATATCAAAAACTAGGAATTCATTCGAAGCACAAGAAAAATGAATAAACATCACTTAATATTCAGAATCCATGGTAATTACTCAAACTAGTATAGAAGAGAGAACTTCAACAGTGGTCCCACGACATCATCTGTTTCAATGGGTGGCTATGAGGTATATCACGCCAATTTCAGTAATGTCATGTTCGACCACTACACTCTTGGCACAATACAAGAGGTTTGTGCGACCCAATCATACCACTTCTGTGGCTATTAAGTTTTTCTTTCTACAAAAACAACTAAGGGCATAAGTGCCCATGTCATAACCTTAGATAAAAAAAAAACTTAAAAGTGACTAGATGTTAAGACTTATCAACAGAAAGAATGTGAGCTAAGAAAAAGGACTTCCTTGTGGAGAAAGGTGCCCAAAATACACAATGAAAACAGCAGGTGTCCCAAACCATAGATTCGCCATATTTCTATGACGGATAAAAAGTAAAATGTGGTCGAAAGCCTGCGCATATTTCACTAAAACAGCTGATAACTCAGATGGAAAACATACAATAGAATGTAAGTGGTTAAGAAAAGGGCATCAGGTCAGGAAATAGCAAAACATATAAAGTTGACAACAATGAGCACTAAGTGGTGGGGAATCACCACTTAACAGATGGTGATGGCTAAAACGACAGAGCCCAATTCGTAACATAGCTAAAATAATCTCCTTGTGTAGAGGGGGTCGAGATGAGGTCAGCCAAGCCGTGGGATAGCTTTAATTCCCTGGAGCTTGTTCCCATGGAGAGAAGACCAGTGGTGAAACCAAAGTGACACCACCTGCCAACAGACGGCAACACATCCGAAGGGATGGAAGAGCTAGCAGACCGAGGTAGATGGACTTCAGCCTTGGCAGAAGCATCAATGGCCCCATTTCCTGTCAGACCGACATGACCAGGAACCCCCATGAATGTCACAGTGGCTCCCTCAACAGTAAGTGGAAGCTTTCTTGAACATGCTGCACTAAGGAGTCGGCTGTTTACCGAATACACAGGCTCTGAAGGGCACTATGAGAATTGCAACATATGACAATTAAAAAGCCTGTATTGCCAGATGTACTGGGTGGCCTGTTGAGCAGTGTTCTGGAAGCCGATACCGAAAATGGTAGGTGCCAAGAGTGCACACCTAACCCCATGGTTGCTCTTAGAACCATTAGTGTACACATCAGATCAGTGTACATGAAGATGCTGTCACTAAGTTGTGTGCGAAGGTCGACAAACTTAATGCGATAGACCAAATCTAGGGTACTTTCCTGAGGAAGTGAATAAAGTCCAAGATGAACACAGGCTGCCACACAAAACTAAGGTGGTGAAGGGTTCACACCCATCAGGAACATGGCAGGCTGCATGATGTTAAGCTGCTGGAGCAGGATCCAAAAGCAAACTCTGGGAGGTAACAGAAAACGTGACAGCGGTAGTTCGGCAGCTTCTGCATAAAGGCTCTCAACCAGGCTGTGTAAAAGGCACCAGTCACCAAATGGATTCCACAATGGTGGATTGTGTTAAGACTGTTTAAGATGGACGAACGTGCAGATGCCTAAACAAAACACCCATAGTCTAGTTTCAAATAGACAAGGGGTTGGTATACATGGAGAAGGGTGTCTGATCCTCTCCCCAGGAAGTACCACTTAGGAAATGTAGTAATCGAGAGACTGGGTACAGTGTGCTGTCAGGTAAGACACATGGGAGGTCCAAGAAAGTTTTCTATAATGCAAGAACGCCAGGAATTTTGTAGTTTCTGCGAACAGAAGAGCAACAGGCCCAAGATGTAAAGAAGTTGGAAGAAACTCTTTGTGCTGCCAGAAATTCATACAAATGGTTTTGTCAGTGGAAAAACAAAAGTCTGGACAAGTATAGATGATCAAGACATTGCTGAAGACACCACTCGGAGACAAGTCCGTGGAGAACAGCAATAGATCGCAGAGTTGTCAACAAAAAGAGAGTTGGAGATCCCTGGTGGGAGACATACTATAATAGGGTTAATGGACATATCTCATGATGGAGCTTTGAAGCACCCCATTCTCCTGGTTGGCGAACTCAGACTTGGACGAACTCACACATAACTTGAAAATGTGATCTTTTAAAATTCCTGAAGGAAACAGGGTAGGCGGCCTCAGAACCCCATGTGTATAGAGTACGGAGGGTACCAGCCCTCCAGCAGGTGTCTTAGACTTTCTCCAAATCAAAAAAACATGGTCACAGTGCGGTATTTCCTCAGAAAACCACTCATGATATGGGTTGGCACAGCCACGAGTTGGTCAACTGCAGAACGATGTACTCAAAATCCATACTGTGCAGTGGTTAGCAGATTGTGAGACTCAAGCCACCATATACGACCCAGCTTGAATCCATCCCTTTGCAAACACAGACAGTGGGAGAAATTGGGCAGTAGCTGGAAGGAAGGTGTTTGTCCTCATCAGGCGTAGGTATGGGTATGACAGTGGCTTCACACCAGCATCTGGGAAATCTGCGATCTGACCAGAAAAATGTGATTGTACGTGTGGTGGAGAAATTGCTTGCCCACAGGAGAAAGCGCTGCACCATCTGAATGTTAACACTGTCCAGCCCTGACCGAAAGATCGGGATGAAGTAAGAGCAAGATCTAGCTCCCTCATAGTACAGGCAGCTTTGTAGCATTCATGATTCTGAGAGGAGAAAGGTATCACCCAAGTTTCCTCCACTCATTTTGGAAGGAGGAAGGCATGATGGTAGAGAGTGGAGCTCAAAATCTCAACAAAATAGCAGCTGAAGGTGTTGCAGTTAGCTAAAGGGTCCACAATGACATCACCTGTTACAGTCAGACCGGAAATCTGGGAATCAACCTTGGTCTCAGAGAGCTGACAGAGATTGACCAACACGCCAGAAGAGGAAGTGAGTTGTTGAAAGAACAGGTAAATAAATAAAGCTAGCTTTTTTGCTATCACAAAGAATGCAACAACACTGTGCACATAATTGTTTATAATGGATACAGTTCACCATTGTAGGAGGGCAGTTAAAAAACTCTGATGTCTCTGAGAGAGAACTGTGTCACAGCACAGAACATCTCAGTCCACCAGGTGACTGGGGCACTGTGCAGGAAAGATGAAGTAGGGGGGTATGGAGTGTTTTGCAGTGGCAAGAATAACGATCATGAGGTACTTTACCTGGTCATCACAACTGCGAAAATGTTGTTCATCAAAGGTTAGCAAAGAGGATACAGCCTCCAGTCATTCTCAGAAAGCTGCCAATTGGGTTTATACATAGGCGGGGTAGGAGTCAGCAAATGTATAGCACATGGGAAATGGTCCCTTGAGTAAATGTCAGAGAGAATGGACTACTCGACCAACATTCTGGGCAGCACAGAATGAGAAGTCCAAATGGGAATAGCAGTGCATGGAGTCTGAAAGGACCATGGGTGCTCCAGTGTTAAGACAGATGAGGCCAAGTTGATTGAGAAGGTCAGCCAACAGGGTACATCTCAAGACAGGTTCTGGAAGAGCCCCAAAGTGGGATGTGTGGATTAAAGCCACCAAGCAACATAAAGGGGTGACAGAGTTGACCAACAAGATGGAAAAAGTCTGCTCTGTTGACACCGAATGAAGGATGGAGTAGATGTTGCAAAGAGAAAAGATGAAGCAAGGAAGGATCATGTGGACTGCAACAGATTACAGCCAAGTGTTCAGTGAGATGGTTTGGCTATGAACATCATCCCAGATGAGCAGCATGACTCACCCATGAGATGGAATGCTGACCTCGGGGGAAAGTTGAAAGCGGACCGGAAGGAAATGCGAGAGGTCAAAGCAGTCGTTAGGACGTAATGCTGTTTCTTGGAGGCAGAGAACACGTGCACGCTGGGATTCTAAGAGCAGTGTAATTCCTCCTTGAGGGACCTAATGCCATGAACATTCCATTGTAGAAGAGGCATAATGGGGAATAGGACGCAGGGAACAAATGAAGAGTAACAACCTCGGCAGCTGCCGAGTGCCAGGCTTTCAAGACTTGTTGCTACAGGGCATAGCGGCTATGAGATCTACAGAGGCGTTGGCATTCTCACTGGGTTGGCCTGCTGATTCCAAGACAGAAAAAAGGTAGGCAGTGCACATAAACATAATGGAGGTCAGTTGGGTGAGGGTACCACATGAAGACATTGTTTAATAGCATCTGCAAGTCAAGAAAGGAGATGATCATTTGCTTTTGTATGATTTCTTGGAGTCTTTGCAGTTGGCAGATGAAGACTCAGATGTTTGTTGGCTAGTGGGATGTAGTAAGTTTTCATAGGAATATTATGTCTTTTTCCTGGCCCATCAGTTGTGTAGCAGGCAATTCACCACCAGAGGTGAAGATTTGGTGGCTTGTTGCACAGCTGGAGGAGAACAGGAATGGGATGCTACAATTATACTGGGCAATTTTACAATTGCAGTGCTGAACTGGAGGTCACAAGTTTGTGTGGCCATGGCCATGTCTTTTGTGGAGCGAGATGTAACAATAACGGTGCCGTAAGTGCTGGATGGTGAGATGCAGAGATTTCGACAAGCCAACAACTTGCAAGCAAGAGGGTAAGGTACTTTTTCCTTCACCCAGATCTCCTGGATGGCCTGCTCATCTAGATACATATGACATTCATGAGATAAGATGGCACAGTTGCCTTTACAACTGATACAGAGGGGAGGTCACCTTTGTGAGCATCCCTACAATAAGTAACACATTTGGCCATGTTTTTACAGGACAGGTGAGTGTGGTTGTAATGTTGATGCTGGGAGCAATGCACTGGGTAGGGAATGTATGGTCAGACTGTGATGACTTCATAGCCTGCTTTTACCTTCAATGGAAGCACTATTCAAGCAAACATACGGAAAAAAGTGTGTTTAGGCATTAAGGTTGCAACAACCTTTTTCATTACCTGACGGACAACAGTGACACCCTGATCAAAGCAGTAAGTTTGGATTACTCCTTCAGTCAGACCATCAAGCAGCTGAATGTAAACACCATAACACGAAGAATTCAGCGTTTGATGGGCCTCGACATGAACAGAATAGCCATGGAGCAGCAAAACTGTAAGCAGTTGTTGGGCTTGAAAATCACAATTGGTCTCCAGAAGCAAAGTCCATTGCATAAACGAGAGCAGGATTTCACAGGGCTTATAATAGCATCAACACCTTTCTGAACAATCAATGGATTAACTGTAGCAACGGACTCAACATCTTTGGTATGTGATGCCATGAGGCACCGAGGTGCAGCTGGGAGAGTCTTGGAACCTTTAGCCTCATTCTGTTCACTTTTAGTAGACATAGACTGAGATGGTGATTAGCTCACTAAGAAAAAATCCCCCCATGATTTCCAACATCTCTGATGGCAGGCTCCTTCCAACTGGGGGTCCCCAAGATTGGGGCTCACCCGCCTTACATGATTGTCCATACCTCAGGTCACATCTCCTGAACTCCTGACTGGGACAAACTGGCAATTTTGGAAGGTCACAGCTCAGGCAACCACCCCTCCGTGGGCCTGACCTGTAACAGGCAGTACGTACAACCCCTATCTGTCAAGCTGGGTCTTGGAACTACACATTACTCAGTCACCTGTTACAAATCAAACACATGGACTGGCCTTAAGGAGCACACTGGGAGGAAGAAGAAACAACGAGGAACCTTACACACCCAGTCAGAGGAAGGGTAGGACATGCAAAGTGAATACAGAAAGAAAAAACAGATGTGGGACTGCTCTGATGGCAGGCTACTAAAACTTCAGAACACATTCCCAAAAATATCCCAGACGTGTTCCTCAAGGGAGGGGAAAAATTACAGCAGGAGGAAAGACATGCAGCACAGAAAGGGAAAAGGTGTTGCAAAGGCTGTGGTTCCAAGGTACCCAAACAATGGTGAGGCCCCTGGGATGGGGGTAGTAAATTGGGGAACTTTCCACTGTGCACAGTTTCGTCTGACAGGTGCACCAGTATATGTAAAGAGAAGCAACAATACTTTACTAGTCTCAGAGTAAAGAACATTGTAAGGGCAAAAATCTGCAGAAGAAAACTGAATGGTGGTTGTGTTAGTTACGAGACAGAACTCAAAAATTATCTTATGTTGAAAGGAGATCTGAGCACGTGAATGATCTGTCAATCTATGTACAAAATATTAAGGAACTGATTTACTTGTAAAACCATTTTTAAATATAACAGTTATTGCAAGAAACTTTGAGTTCCTTGGTAGTTTTGAGAGATGATGAAGTTATCTTTCCAGCACTGCAACTACACAAGAGGATATGAGGTCCATCTCTTACTGCTGGAGCATGGTTATCAGGTACTGATTAGCAGGCCCCGATTCCCAGCAAAGTACACACATCAAAAAAAGTTGTGCATCACCTCGGTTCCGAGAGTTCTGGAACCTGTACAGAAAATTGGAATAGATATCAACATAAAAATCATGTCCGCCCTTTTTATTGCTCATGAAAACCACACATTGCATGTTGTACTACCATACAGCGGGATCATCAGAGATCATGGTCCAGACTGCTGTACACACTGATACCTTTAATACCCAGTAACACATCCTCTTGCATTGATGCAGGCCTGTATTCATCATGGCATACTAGCCACAAGTTCAAGTCACTTTTGGTCCAGATTGTCTCACTCCTCAATGGCAATTCGGCATAGATCCCTCAGTGTGGTTGGTGGGTCATGTCGTCCATAAACAGCCCTTCTCGATCTATCCCAGGCATGTTCGATAAGGCTCATGTCTGGAGAACACGCTGGTCACTCTAGTCTAACGATGTCGTTATCCTAAAGGAAGTCATTCACAAGAGGGGCACGATGGGGGTGCAAATTGTTATCCATGAAGATGAATGCCTCACCAATATGCTACTGATATGGGCACTATCGGTCGGAGGACGGCATTCACATATCATACAGCCATTTCGTCGCATTCCATGGTCACCAGTGGCATATGTCGGCCCCAAATAATGCCACTACAAAACAGCAGGGAACCTCCACCTTGTTGCACTTGCTGGACAGTGTGTCTAAGGCATTCAGCCCAGCATATGTGACACTCATCAGTGAACAGAACGTGATTCCAATCTTAAGTGGTCCATTCAGCATGTTGTTAGGCCCATCTGTACTGAGCTGCACGTGTCATGGTTGCAAAGATGGACCTTGCCATACACGTTGAGAGTGAAGTTGTGCATCATGCAGCCTAATGAGCACAGTTTGAGTTTTAACACTATGTCTTGTGGCTGCACGGAAAGCATTAATCAATATGGTGGCGTTGCAGTCAGGGTTCCTCCAAGCCATAATCTGTAGGTAGTGGTCACCCACTGCAGTAGCAGCCTTTGGGCAGCCTGAGTGAGGCACGTCATCAACAGTTCCTGTCTCTCTCTGTATGTCTTCCATGTCCGAACAACATCACTTTGGTTCACATCAAGATGCCTAGACACTTCCCTTGTTGAGAGCCCTTCCTGGCACAAAGTAACAAAGCGTACTTGATCGAACTGCAGTATTGAATGTCTAGGCATGGTTGAACTACAGGTAACACAAGCCGTGTACTTCCATCCTGATGGAATGACTGGAACTGATCGGCTGTCTGACTCCCTCCGTCTCTAATAGGTGCTGCTCATGCATGGTTGTTTACGTCTTTGGACACGTTTAGTGACCTCTCTGAACCGTCAAAGGGACTGTCTCTGTGATACAATATCCACAGTCAACATCTATCTTCAGGAGTTCTGGGAATCAGGATGATGCAAAATTTTTCTTTGATATGTGTATATCAGGCAACTGGAATATTTTATAAGACACATGACTGACAATTTGAGAAACTGTAATATGTAATGTAGGGGTTGGTAAGAAAATGAACCCTATTCGTAAGCAAGAAGAAACTTATGACACATAAGACACCCATAAACCATTATTTATTAATATTCTTTTCATCAGCCACAGAAAGAAACCTGCCACGGCTGATAAGACAGGGAAGTCTGCTAGGATGCTGAGACAAGGGAGCCACAATGTAAATTATATTTACAGGTACACACTTTAATTGTGTGAAACTAACTTACGATAATATACCTTTTCTCTATTAAATTTGTCCTTGGTAGGGGACAAAACTTTTCCAATTATACTCTTTGAGCTGGCAAGAATTTTGTCTTTGACATCTTTTACCGATGTTGGAGACTTTTCTGAATTGTCCCCAGAGTCACCAGACACAAGTGGTAACCGGAGCCTAAGTAAAGAGTTCTGCCGAGCTGTCTTTGGGGAAAGAACTGCACTTTTGTTTCCTTCACTGTCACCTGTTCCTTCCGAATCAATTGAAGCAGACCTGAAACACACACAGACTCAAAAGTTACACATAAACAATAATTCAAGTTGTTGGCCATCTGGGCCAAACTAGAGATAAAACTTTAAATTTCTTCACACTGTGAGGGATCACATTTGCACAGCCATTTAACATATAACTACCATCAGTAACAGATCATCCACAACTCAATCACTGTAAAATAGCATTTACTAACAGAAAAGCAGTTCTTTCAAGAAGAGATACGTATAGAAATTAGGACTTGCAGCCTGTTACAATTTTATACACTGAACACCCAAAATTCCAATAGTAAGATTTTCATCAAATATAGAGTGCAGTAGTTGTTCCATCATCCATACTTCCTTAATCAGGCAGTACTGTTAGGCTACAAGTCTGAACCAATGTGAATTTATTAATTTGCTTATGTCAATTGTTACAGCCATTACTGATCGAGGACCTGGATATCTGTTGACAAAAAATAAAGCAATGAGCTGGATATTACATGAATATTGCAGAAGGGACATACAAAGAAGAATTTAGCAGGAAGCGCCAACACACATTCCTGCCCATGACGGCACTAAGTGGAAAACCGGAAATTTTCATCATCGAGCTGAAAGCATTAAGTTATGCATGACAAAAGAGTAAACAAAAATTATAGGAGTAACTCAATGTCATTAAACAGTAGATACAAGACTCTTGATTAGCATGTGTAACTTTGATTCGTCCCAAACAATGAGCGCCAAGGAGATTTTGTACTTAGATGTCTACTGCTACTTGAACACATAATCAAAATTTACAGCTGCAATATCATAGTTCTTATAGTAAAGGTGCTCATTGTAGTGTGTCAGAGAACACGCTAGATGAATTACTAATGAAAGTTTATACCTATATTATCTAAATAGCGAGTTTAGTGTGGTGTGCACGGTGTTCCATGTTAACACACAGTCACTTATGAAGAATGGCAAGCCATCACATTCCCTCTACTTATTTCCAATTCTGGCCTGGTACATACAGAAAGTACGTCGTGTAAATACATTAAACCACAGCATGTTCACATGCTTTATCCATCTATGCCTTTCATACATTGTGAACCATCATGAAGTGTTATAAATTATGTAATGCAGTATTCCATCATTTACCTAGTGTGCATCCTGGATAGTATTTGTGTTCTTTCTTCTTCTGATATTTTGGCTGGGGCTGGCTGTTTTGAGGGAAGAGACCAAACTGCGAGGTCATCGGTCTCATCGGTTTAGGAAAGGACGGGGAAGGAAGTCGGCCGTGCCCTTTCAAAGGAACCATCTCGGCATTTGCCTGGAGCGATTTAGGGAAATCACGGAAAACCTAAATCAGGATGTCCGGACGCGGGATTGAACCGTCGTCCTTCCGAATGCGAGTCCAGTGTGCTAACCACTGCGCCACCTCGCTCGGTCTGATATTTTGGCTGATAACTTTACAGTAATCTTTAAGGTGAGTCATTGGCATGTTATCAGGCAGAATATGTGAGAAATAAATAATACTATTATGGATCTGCACCTGAAAGATGATGGATTATTCTACCTGCTAGCAAAACTTCAAGAAACATATGTAATACTTTTCAATAGTGTCACTTCCTCTTTATTTTCTTTTGACACCCTACTGAATGCTTGCATTTTTTAAAATATTTGTATGTATCAAACAGTCTAATGCAACCCGAAAAGCAGAATCTGACTCCCCCCCCCCCCCTCCCAATTCCCACCACCATTTCTCTCTTTAGAGTTTGCAGAATGATTAAAATTGTATTAATTATGCTGGCTACATCAATTCATAAATTCTAGATGACGGACCATGCTCTAGCATTTTCCTTCGTAGGCCTACGACAGTACTAAATACCAATATCAGTGAATGGTACTAAATTACTTTTGGTTACAGACACATTTCCCTAGATATACTTTGATATTCGTGTGACATGGCTTCTGAGTCAAAGATGTTGAAGATATGTTTAATTTATTTCGAACCATTCATTCTTCATAAGTGGCCATAAAATGAAACACTGTGTTTGCACAATGTGTCCTCATTTTTTTCTATTTTTGAACATATTTCATGTATAGATTTTTTTTATGTAGATCCTATTTTAATAATTCGAATCAATAGACTGTGTTAGACATTTCTCTCCTTTTGTCCTGAATGGAATAATAAAATGCGAATGGGAAACAAGCAGGGTTACAGTCTCTGTCCAAATATCCAGATATAGGTTTCCCATGGTTTGTTTAATGCTAGGATGATTTCTTTGAAATAGACACATGAATTTCCTATCCTTGTGCTGCGAGTAATTGTGAATTCCTTTTCTGGAGATTGACCTGTCATAGTTTTATTACTTGAGACATGAAGAGGAAAATGAACATGGATGATACAAAAGAGTAGTTGGGTACAGGAGTTACTGTCATCCTAATGCTTACTGAGGCAGTAACAAGGGACGGGATTGGACAAGGTGGTTCTGTGATTCAGCAGGCAGTGTTTCAACTCATGCTCTATTATCACTGGAGACTTCATTGTGAGTATGCCCGTACAGTTGCTCATTTACACTTCTTAAAGTGCAAACTTGATGCTAAGTGCTAACCTGTTGCTAATTATGGAGGAAAAAATGAGAAACTTCACAGAAAGCAAGTGCCACTATTACTCAAAAACAGATAACAGATTCTGAAGACTAGGGCAGATTACACACGCGCCTCTTTTCTTTCTTTGTGAAACAAATACTAACAAAGAGAGAGAGGGGCTGGCCAGTACTTACCTCAGCTCAGTACAGCCGATAGATACACATAAAACAGAACAGAAAATTTACATTCCTAGCTTTCGGAACTTTGTTCCTTCATCAATGAAGGAACAAAGTTCCGAAAGCTAGGAATGTAAATTTTCAGTTCTGTTTTATGCGTATCTATCGGCTGTACTGAGCTGAGGTAAGTACTGGCCAGCCCCTCTATCTCTTTGTTAGTATTTGTTTCACATCTTATACGAGATTTTCCATTAATCTTTTCTTTCTTTCTTTATTTTTCTTTTTTTTACAAATCAAGCACTGTGTGTGTGTGCATGTGTGTGTGTGTGTGTGTGTGTGTGTGTGTGTGTGTAAAAAGTGTAATTTGATCAGTTATGAAGTCAGCACAAAATATTTAAAAATGCTACTAATTGAGACAGAGGAGGAACAAAGTGTCAAAACACACACATCCGGAACAAGGATGACATAAACATTAATTCCATGATATGTTCAATTGCTAACTACAGTATTTGCTAATATTATCATCAACTGCATAGGAGCACCTTAGATTACAATCAGGCAAGGGATCAAGTTGGCTGTAGACATAGATACACCACAATGAACCACTTCCAATTAAGTTAAAGAAGAGAGAAGTGAGTGAGAATTACTTTTTATCTGAAATACATAGATTTTGGGAAAGAGTTTGGCTCAGTTTTATCAAAATCTGTACAAACAGACCTTGAAAAACAACACACTGGAATCAATCTAAATATGTACACTGAAGAATATGCACATCATTGCTACATCATCAATTACACTTCATTAAACAATAATTCAGAATTCAAAGGCAAAATTCCGTATCACTAAATCAATTATCAGCAGCTGCAGAATACATTTTCATATCCTTAATGTGGGAAAATGAAAATACATGTTAATAGAACATACCTGAACCTCTTTCATTCTGTGGAAGACACTTTTTTACTGTAAGTGCAGATAGCCTTCAATAACAATCAGTATGCAGTACCAATTTTGAATTCACTTGTGAAACATATTTTTCAAGGAAGTAAATATTTAAGCAAGCAAGGTTTCCTTAAAAATTACAATTTCTTAAAGTATCCAATAGCTAGCAAGATTCTAAAACAATAATTTCTACAAAAAAAGGTGATAGTACATTGAAACACTTTAGCTACATGTACAACATTGAACAATGAGTCAATTTTAATTTTTGAATGTAACAGTTTTTTCATATATCTAAAATATCACAATGATTATTCATTTCACGGTGAAGTGTACTATATTTGTCTATGAAATCTCTTATCTCAATGAGAAAAATACAACCATTCATTCTAAAGGCATAATATCCTGAAGCAACAGATCACAAAAGGGGAAGGTCTATTCATATTATATTACAACTAGCGAAACCTTGACTGGGAATTTATGTGACTTGAAATGAATTGGTAAATTGGTTGGGATCTTTGGTATTAAACATTTTTATACACTGATCCGCTACAACATTATGACTACTGACCTACTATTGATACAAAACCATCCAGGCAACAGCAGTGTAACTTGGCGAGGAGTGACTGCTAGACACACACACACACACACACACACACACACACAGGCTGCATGTAGTATCAGTGAGCTTGCTGCCCTAGAGTAGAATGGGGAAGGCGTGCGCTCTATCTGAGTCTGACCAAGGACAGATCGTGATGACCTGGAGGCTCGGCAAAAACGTTTCTGAAACAGCACAGCTTTTTGGGTTTTCCAGGAGTGCTCTGGTGAGCGTCTTCAACACATTGCGAAACCAAAGTGAAAACATGTCCAGACATTGCGGGGTTAGGCAGCCACCCCTCATTACAAAGTCGAACTTCGTAGGCTGGGCAGACTGGTGAAATGGGACAGGTGGCAAACTGTGGTAGAACTAACATCAGATTTTAATGCTGGACACAGTACAAGTGTGTCTGAACACCCAATCCACCAAACACTCCTAACAATGGGCCTCTCCAGCTGACAACCCATGCATGTGCTAATGTTAACACCATGACTAAGACTAAAATGGGCACATGACCATCAGTACAGGATGTTGGCACAGTGGCAGAGCACTGAATGGTCTGATGAATCCCGGTACCTTGGGGGGGAACAAATCTGTAGTCTTCCAGGCGAACAGCTCCTCGACACCTGTACTGCAGGATGACGACAAGCTGGTGGTGGCTAATTATGCTCTGGGGAACATTCACATGGGAATCCATGGGTCCAGAAGGAGTGTCATACACTGGTTGCAGACCACATACACCCCTTCACGAAACATGTTTCCCGATAGCAGTTGCATTTTTCAGCAACATAATGCACCATATCACAAGACCTGGAGTCTGCTGGACTGGTTTGAGGAACACAGTGGTGAGTTCAAACTGAGGGTTGCTCAGATTGTCTTCTAAATCGTTAATTGGAACAGAAACAGAGGAATGCCTATAACACTTCCTTGCAAATGCCAGATATTACTTCTGTTTGACTATGATTTTACAATGATTACTACATACAACGATCTTCCTAACAGGAAATCATGAATGCAGTCACACGACTAAGACTATGCCCCACAGGCGCACAATTTAATTAATGTTGCTTGTGAGAAACTTCACATTTATTGCCGTCAGATGACATTTTCAGTTGGAAATCGCACTATAACATTTACAGACACACATGCACACAGCTATACTGCTACAAGAAAGTAACATCGACATCTGAATGAGTAATTTGATCACTCAGTGAATGAAACTGCATTGTCACAAAATATGGCAACAGCACAGCACGTGGGAGAGAGATTCTCACAGTCTAATTTGTAACTTATGTCTAGCCGCTTGGAACGAGAATGAATCTTACTGGCTGTTAGCATTTAATAGTGGGGGATGCACATGATGGCTGAAAATAGGGCCGCCTTCTAAAGTGACGTGAACTATAATTTTAAACAACAACAAAAATAATCAATTATTCATAATAAAATGTAAATGGAGAGATTAAAAAAAAATCTGCTCACCAAGCTGCGGCAGGGGAACACACACACACACACACACACACAAGTATTTAACTTTCACAAGCTTTCGGAGCCAGTGGATCCTCCTACTGGCAGAAGAGTTGAAGAGTAAGGAAGAAGGGTGAAGGAAAAGGACTTTAGGGGATTAGGGAAAGGAGTACAGTTTAGAAGCCACTCAGAACCCCAAGTCAGGGCAGACTTACCAGACGGGATGAGAAGGAAAGACCAATTGTGGCCTGCACAGGATGAGGCTTGAAAACCTGAGAGCTTAAAGGTGGGGTCATGTCATGTAGTACAGGGTGCTCTGCAACAGGATCTTGTGTGTTGCCTGTATACACCCTCTGCCTATGCCCATTCATCCTGACTGATAACTAGGTGGTAGTAATGTGACGTGGAAGGCTGAACAGGTTTTATATAACACCTGGTATATGACATGTCGTTTCACAGGTGGCTCTCCCTTTGACAGTATATGTTTTGCCATTTACTGCACTGGAATATGTGGTGGTAGGAGGGTGCATAAGGCATGTCTTGCACCAGGGACAGTCACAGGGGTAGGAGCCACGGACTAGGGAGATGGATGCAGAAGGCACATAGGGTCTGACAAAGATACTGCGGAGACTGGAAGGGTGATGAAAAGCTATTCTAGGTGTGGTGGGCAATATCTCAGACAGAATGGATCTCATTTCAGGGCATGATTTCAGAATGTCATGGCCCTGTTGAAGAAGCTGATTGATACACTGAAGACCAGGATAATACTGGGTGACAAGTGGTGTGCTCCAAAGTTGTTTTTTGGAGGGATCAGCAGTACCATGATTAGATGTGAGGGCCTGAGAAATCTGCTTTTGAACTAGGCTGTTGGGACTATTAAGTCCACTGAAGGCTGAAGTGAGAGTGGGGGTGCATTGCTCTAAAGAGTCTGCATCCAGACAAATACATTTGCCTGAGCAATACACCGCCTCACTCACTTCAGCCTTCACCGGACATAATAATCCCAACAGCCTGGTTCAAAAGCAGATTTCCTGGACCATCACATCCAATCCTGGTCCTGCTGATCCCTCCAAAAAACAACTTATGAGCACACCACTTGTCACCCAGTACTATCCTGACCTTGAATGTATCAATCAGCTACTTCAACAAGGCCATGACTTCTTGTTGCCATCACAATATACATCCAGAGGAAGATAAACATATAAACATTGCTTCCACCAAGTAGGCTCATGGACAGTGAGACTGTGAAGATACACTCTAATAACTGCCACTTCCATCCAATTATTCTCCTGGTGAACTCACATGCAAAAAATCTAGTATGGCACTCCTCCTCTGCCCCAGGAGATAAAACACACTGTTATCAAGTATGAAGACTTCCACCTCCTCAATACTGGACTTATGTCTCATGTCACAACTGCTTCAGTGTTGTTTCTCCAGTGGTGACCTGTCATTATGCTCCCCATCCCTCAATAATGATGCTCTGTGCAAAGTGATTCTGATCTTCACTCAAGTTACCAATTCCCTGTTCAGCTTCACTAACAACACAGAGCAGTTCCTGAATGGAAGCTGCTGACATGGATTCTCGGAATGGAAATAATTATGATTCACCAGTCACGTACAGAAGGGTGGAAAGTTACAGGGATTTGCCAACTGTTGAGAAGCTCACAGCACTTTAGGTTATGAACAGCAAAAGCAAAGTGAAGACTAAAAAATGTCATGGTAGAAACTTCTGGACTTAATAAAACAAACCAAAAGTTCCATAAAATTATGGGAAGGAGGATTTTCAGCAGACAATCCAGCACACCACTATCACCTGTATTACCAATTAAGTCCACATACAAACACTGGAGACACTGGCCAGGTAATGACAGAATATTATGCTGGAGCAACCTCTACAAGTAGTCTAGATCCAGCTTTTCACTACTAAAAAAGACACTGAGTAGATGGACACATGGAATTTCATTTAAAAAACTAAACAAGACCATAACACCCACGTTCTGCTGGAGGTAAAATCCATACTAACTAAGGCTTGGAAAACTGCTCTTGCTAGTGAATAGAATCAGTGAAGCATATGAAAACTTAATAAGATAGTGAATGTAAATAATCCAGAATGAATATTTCATTCTACAGTGGCGGGTGCAAAGATATGAAACTTCCTAGCAAATTAAAACCACGTGTTCTGGTTCGAGTCCTGCTTCAGCGCACGGAGACGAGTGATGTAGCTCCTATGTGACATGGATTATATTCCAAAAATATGCTTTCTAAAGATCTAATCACATAGAAGAAGGGGTATACAGGTGAGACAATTTGCTGTTTGTGAAATGGAAAGACACTTGGAACATATTTCCTTTGATGACAAAGCACAAAATAATTTCATCTCATGTCAATGTCAGAACAAAATTAGGAATGATAGACAAGATAAAACATGCCAGTATTCTAGCTTATAATAAAAACACGGAAGGTGTGGACCACAGTGACTAGCTATTGGGCTACAACCCTTTTGAGAAGAAACAAATAAAGAAGCGGAAGAAACCTTCTTTTCACATTTTCAGGATGATGATCATAAATTTGTACTTCTTATGCAAGGAGCTGAAATATGTTAGCAAACATCTTGTTGAATTTGTTACTGAATTGGCAACAGCTTTGACAAACAAAGGAGGCTTGATGGAATCAGCTTCCATTAAATTAGTTCATCTCTAAACAGACTCAGTGGTAGACTTTTCCTAAATTGATTCCACTTACAGAAATGTCAAAATGGCCTCAGAGGAGGTGTAAGTTTTTGTGCAGAATGAATCGAGGCAAGATGAGGCAAGATCTGGGAAAGTGACAAGGAAAGATAACAGGTACTATTGTGAAGAATGATTGTTTTCCAAAATCCTCCATTGTTTTTAATACAAGACAAATGTCACTAAGTAATTTTCAATAAGAAACTACATTTTCATACAGTTTTATTTTTAGTACCAACAACTTCTTGTTCTATCTCCTTGTGAAGCAAATCATGACAAAATTTTTTGTTGTTGTTGAGAAAGTAGCACGTTTCAGTGACAGTTTTGTTTCTTTACAGAATTTCATAAAAAGGAGACCTTTCTTTGAAATGCAGTAAACTGAAGTCAGTCCTGCACAGTAGAATCAACTACACAAAATCCAGAAAAACTATGAAAAAGCACAGTACCAGCCAGATGAACTAAAACCTAGTTGCCTAGTTCTCAAATTGTTAATCTGTCAAGAATTTTCAAAATGAAATCCTGTTCATACTATCTAGTGACAGTTGGAAGGATGCACTTTTCCACAGCCTTAGAGGCAATCCTCATTCTCCTCTCAAAGCAAAAGCTTATTAGCAGCAAAGGGAAGACCTTTGAGGGCATGGTGAACCAACAACTGATGTGTGTTGAAGAAATAAAAAGAGCTTTGTAGTTGCTTTCAGGATGTGTTCAAAAAATATTTGCCTAGTGATAAGATGACAATACTGGAAGCAGCTTTACAGCAGGCATACCAATACAGGCAGAATCTAACTGTTCTACTCAACACAGAAAGAGACATTCCTTGGATTCTTAACCTCTAACAAGAACTCCACAAATTGGAATTCTGTGGTTCACTCTTCATAATCACACAGTTCCCTCACACTAGAATATTTCTCCAGGAATCACACTGATTCTGTCACGTGAGACCATTTAGAGCAGCGGAATGGCACACATGATCAATGGAACATTGCTTACTATGGTGCTCGCTAACTGATTGATTGATTAATTGAGGGGGGTTGTGGGACTAAATGGCGAGGTCATCAGTTCCGCAATTCCAAAGTTACTCGCAGAAGAGAGGGGGTCCACTAAAAGTGAACAGTCCTGTCAGAGGAGCCAAACTATATAACGAGGAAGTTAAAACATACAGTAGAAGGCATAAAAGGGTATAACAAATCTAGAAACTGGAGAAACAGAGGGGTAAAAGATTGGTCTTTCCATGGGGGATTGGTCAGAGTCCCAAACGAAGAAAACATGATCTGCTCCAGGAGTAAAGCAAAACCTTATATCTGAAAATAAAAAACACTTTTACGGAGGAAACTGATGACCAATTCAACCGTCTGAGAGTCATCTGCTAATATTAAAATTAATGAATCTGAAAGTCTACACCTAGTACAAAGGGCTAAAAGAAGAGGACATTACACCAACATATGGGATACTGTTAGTCTGGCTCCACAGTCACATTGCAGGGGTTGTGGTTGAGCTTGGTATGGCCAATTCTTAGATGGCATAAGGCAGTGGACTCCTTCTGAGAGGAGCGGAAAGAAGAGTGTCAAACTGTAGTAGTCTCCTTGATTGTGTAGAGTTTATTACTGAGAGCAGTAGTGCACCAGATGTCATTCTACTTTTGAGCAAAGAGAGATTTGACATAAATCCGCATATCTGCAGCTGGAATCGTAAACAGAAACGGGGGATAAGTATCCGCTTCTCTAGCCAAACAGTCAGCCAGTTCATTCCCTGGGATGCCCACATGACTTGGGAGTCAGAGAAAGACAACTGAGCAGGTGGCACGGCCAACGGCAGAGAGAAGGTCATGGATAGTGGAGACCAGAGGGTGATGAGAGCATTGGTTGACAGCCTGCAGGCTGCTCATTAAGTCGGTTGATATTAAAATACTGTGCAGGGAGGCCGAATAGCAAAATGGAGGGCCCTGTTAATGGCAAACAGTTCTGCTGTGAACCACTACATGGTCCTGGCAATAAATGGTGTTCAAGTCAGTAGGAGATGTGAAAGTGTATCCTGCCTTATCTATCGTCTTAGAACTGCCAGTGTAGAAGATAGTAGCCCCCTGGAACTCTCTAAGGATGGATTGTACAAGATATCAGAAGACCACAGGGGCAACAGAGACCCTAGGATCCTGGAATAGGTTGGTCTTAATCCGTGATCAAGGCACTATTCAAGGGGACAGTGTGGGGGGACACACACAGGGCACATTCCAGTGAGTGGATATGGAGATCCAGACAGAGGAAAGAGAGACACATTCCAACTGGCTATCCCACTGGGGGGGTGGGTAGGTTATTAGGAGGGAGACAACCCTCATTTCCAAAGAGGACAGGCTACATGGGACAGTCAGGGAATCAGCACACAGTGATGGTGTAAAAAACCAGGAGTTGGCTACGTTGTATTTGTAGAGGGGGAATCCCCACTTCTATGAGAATACTGTCAATGGGACTAGTGCAAAAGGTACCAATAGCCAGTCACACCCCACAATGGTGAACAGGATCAAGTATTTTCAGGGTGGAAGGAGTCACTAAGCCATAATCTAATCCAGACAAGACCAGAGCATGGTGAAGATTGAGAAGAATAGCATGGTCTGCACCCAAAGATATGTGAGCCCGAAGGCGGACAGCATTAAGCATCAGCATGCAGGTAGTCTCCAGTTGGCGAATATGGGACAGCCATAAGCTGGATAGGGGGACAGTAGTGCCAGAAGCAGAACCACCAGTTCATGGGTGGTGGGATGTACAGCTAAACGTCACATCTGTAGCACATAACCTTGACTTTCTCTGGGAGGGTATCTCCCTTGAAAGCCAGAATGAAGGGACCATTATCAGTGTGGTTGTCTTTACAATCCTGCTGCACACGTCTAACAAAAATGAACGCCGCGTCGCTCCAGATTAGCCGGAGTTCCTTATCAGTTGGCAGGATGAGATTCCTATGAAAATTCACTCCCTGTACCATATTCAGAAACTGATCAGCAGTAACCGACACTGGGACATTGCCAAGACGATCAGAATCACGAAGAGCTGCAGGCTGGGCAGCAGAAGTAGCTTTGACCAACAGGGAGCTCAACCGCATCTTACTGAGAGACTCCACTTCACTAAATTTGTCCTCTATATTATTCACAAAAAACAATGGCTTTGTGCAGTAAATGTCACCTTTCCATCTATGTATGAAATAGGTAGCGAGGAAAGTGCTTCATCCCAAGACAGCGAGCCTGGCCCTCCTCCCAGGGCCACTGGGTCACATGAAGCAGCATTCGATGATCCTTTACCATTCCAAGAGATGGCCATTTGAGAACACCCAGATTTTTGCAGCTTGATACACTTTATGCACCAGGCATCTGCCCTGATACCACCCACTCTGATCAGGGGCTCTCCCCACGGTCACCACCCAGCCACAGCAAAGCCTGCCTGGCACGGTGGCTGTAGCCACGCGTTCCGATGCTCCGGGAAGACAAGCAACCATTCCTTGGCATACACATGGAGGGAACAGTTCAGGTAGTAGTGGTGTGATCCCTGTGTTGTCATGAGCTGGCTACACGTGCAGGTGACCTAGTGGGATGGAGGAGGCTAAGGTGGGGAAAGAAAGGGAGAGAGGAACCACACTGTAGATACCAGGGAGGGAATTCATCCCCAAATGGCTCACACTAAAAACAGAAAATTTAGAAGTGGATGTCAACCCTCATGCAGGGACCTAAATGACAAAAATAGAGAACAGGCAGAAGGAACAAAATTGCAAGCAATACAGGGAATTAGGTTGATAGCCAGGTCGACATAAATCAGAGCACGAGAGAAGGAGGGTGCAGCAACGAGGGAATGAGGATAGGGGAGGGAGGGGCATGGTGAAGGAAATGTAGCCAGGTACACTTGGGGCCCCCATGTGCACCACAATGAACTCACTAAAGAACTGTGAGCCCACTATTTGTGAACTATTTCACTATTTTCTGGTTGACCTGTCACTTTTCAACCACCATGCACCATTTTTAGGTCACAATGAAGTAGTTGTAAGAGGGCTGGACATTAGCGGTTGTAAGTTCTTTAATGAGAAAGAGTGAGTCACTTCTATCAACTCTCATCAAGCTTTTGGTGCCCCTGAAAAACTGAATGAGGGACACTATATCAAATATTACCAATTCTGCGAGGTATCTGACCCTTACTTTAATTGATAAACCATGGGGTTGACTGTGCTAGGAACCGAAAGGCAAAATGCCGAAGTTTCTTAATTACACCTCAAGGAAAGAAATCAGAACCTATCTACACAAAAGCTACTGCATTTTATTATTATTTTCGATGATTTTTCAACAGGACCCTCTGGGTCTCTTTGGTTGTGGGTGTTGGTGTTATCTTGTGAACAGCCCAAGTCCCTGGGAATAGTAGTAGTAACTGTTGTGCACTACATCCCCATAAAGTGCACCTGAGCAAGGACAATACAATGGAAGTGGCAACTGAACCAAATAGAAAATTTGCAGTGAGTGACTATAAGAAACTTTATTTCTGATAATTTATTTCATTTTATGATCCAGAAATAAACGAATGTAAATTAGTGAGCTTGTCTCTCAAAAGAATATCAAGACACTATCCATTAACAGAAACAACAATTTTATTTTTAAACACAAATCAGTACCCCATGCAATGTTACTGCAGGCATATCAAATAATGTGTAAGCTTCATTTCAATCATGTTTACCTGACACCAAACATTCTGACCACTCGAAAGTGGTGAAAGGGCAGTCTTTGTAACTATCAATTTTTTCAAATTACAATGGCTTTCACAGAACTTCCTTTTATGATAGGTTTACAACATTTTCCGTGCACACCAACATCAACTTGGCCACTAATTTGGCATCTGAGGCATCAAAAACATCATGCACAAAGTTCCCTCACTAGATATGGAACTTACTCCTGATACTGCACACCAACAACTTATTCATCTCAACAGCCATCCACCTCCATGGATTTCCCCCCCCCCCCCCCCCCCAAACTATATCCACCTGAACCTCCTTACTGTATTCGAGTCTTGGTCTCCCTCTACAATTTTTACCACCCATACTGTCTCCATTACCAAACTGATGATTTCTTGATGCCCAGTATGTGCCCTACCAACCAGTCCATTCTTTTAGTCAAGTTGTGCCACAAATGTCTTTTTCCCCAATAAGATTTAGTACCCCCTCCTTAGTTATTTCATCAACACATCTAACGTTCAAGCTTTCTTCTATAGCACCAAATTTCAAATCTATTCTACTCTTGTCCGAACCATCAGTGTCCACACTTCATTGTATACGAGATTACATCCCAGGCACAAACCTTCAGGGAAGATTTTCTTGCTACTGCCAGCCTACATTTTATATCCTCTCAAATTGGCTATCATCATTTATTGTTCTACCAAAATAGTAAAATTTATCAAGAACTTCGAGCGTCTGATTTCCTTACACAATTCCCCGATCATCACCCACTTTAATTTGGCTGCATTCTAATACTGTTATTTTCCTTTTGCTTGATGCTCTGTTTATCATCTCTAGCACATTACTCACTCCACTCAACTGATCTTGCAAGTCCTTTGTTGTATCTTGATGGAATCTCAGTATCATCAGCAAATCTAAAGGTTTTGATTACTTCTCCCTGCACACCAATTCCCTTTCCAGTATTCTCCTTGGTTCCTCTTACTGCTTGCTCAAAACAGAAACCTGCAACCATGTCTCACTCCCTTCTCAACTACTGCAATATGGTTTCTGTGTAAGTTGTGGATAACATTTCACTCACTCATTTTATCTCTGCTAGCTTCTGAATTCGATGAATCTAGTCCATTCAGCATTGTGAAAAGCTTTATCTAAACCTACAAAAGCTATAAATGAAAGTTTATCTTTCTTTAAGTTATCTCCTAAGGTAAGTCACTGGGTCAACATTGCCATGCATATTCCTAAATTTCTTTGGAACCCAAACTGATTAACCCTGAGACTGGCTCCTATCAGCTTTCATTTTTTCTGTAAATAAACTGTGTCAGTATTTTGCAACTGTGACTTACTAAACTAATAGTACAGTAATATATCTGTCAGCACTTGGCTCTTTTAGAATTAAAATTATTACACTCTTTTTGAAATCAGAGTTTTTTTCTCTCTTCTGTATCCTGCACATCGAGTGGATTCGTTTTGTGAAGACTGGCTCTCCCAAGGATTTCAGTATTTCTGAGGGAATGTCATCTATTTTGCAGGATTCTTTTTTTTTCTTTCTTTTTAACACTCTGAGAAGAATCTGAAAGAGCAATGAAACCGTGCTCTGTCAAATTCTCTTGCAGTATCACATTTTCCATTTGATCTTCATTTACTTCCTTCACGTACATTACCCTTTTACAGTATTTCTATATATTCCTTCTACCTTTCTGTTTTCCCTACTTTGCTTAGTACCAGCTTGCCACCTGAGCTCTTTATGCTCACATAACTGTCTCTGTTTTCTCCAAAGTTTGTCTACTTTTTCCAATTAGGTGGCATCCATCTTTCCCATGTTATGTATGGTTCTGCAGCCTTGTATCTGTGCTGTAGCCATACCTGCTTCCAACATCACAAATATAATAAGTGTTGATCGTGTACTGTGGAAGAATACAAGTAAGCAAATGAAGCAGGGTGAACTATGTACCTTGAAGCTTCCTGGCAAAGTAGAACTGTGTGCCGAAACAAGACTCAAACTCGGCATCTTTGCCTTTCACAGGCAAGTGCTCTAGTGACTGAGCTACCTAAGTGTGAGCCATCCTCGCAGCTTTACTTCCATCAGTACCTTTTCTCCTAAACTCCAAACTTCACAGTAGCCCTCCCACAAATGTTCAAGAATAGCACTCCTGGAAGAAAGGATATGGCTTAGCTACAACCTGGGGGATGTTTTCATGTTGAAATTTTCACTCTGCAGGGGAGTGTGGGCTGATGTGGGAGGTAGAAGACAAGGTACTGGCGTAAGTAAAGCTGTTATGATGGGTCATGAGTTATGCTTGGGTAGCTCAGATGGTAGAGCACTTGCCTGTGAAAGGGAAAGGCCCAAAGTTCGAGTCTTGGTGCGGCACACAGCATTAACCTGCCAGGAACTTTCACATCAGCACACACTCTGCTGTAGAGCGAAAATTTCATGCTGGAACTATGTACTTTGCTTGTGATTATGCGCATGTGTCAAGTTTGCGAGGTATGCAAAGGCTTGTAAACACATTGCTACAGTGCCTCGCTGGGTACAAAATATTTGATAAGGCACAGACTTGGAAGTTTATGCTAACACGAGTATTAGCTGCAGAGCAAGGCAAGACAATATTTTATAGCACCTTCGAAAGAAGTGTCAATGAATAGTGGTTACAATACCACAATTTGTGGAGGAACTTTGTCATCATCTAAAGATCTCTCGTAATGTTACCTGAATCAAAAGAAAGCAAATGGCTGCTTGTGTAACACCAGTGTGCCCTGTGTAAGACAATGACACTTTACACACTTGTCATGTGGCGGGATGTACCCATGTGTGAACTCCAACAAAGAAAGAGAAACTTATTAATTATTAATCTATTCATCTAATTACTGATTTTGGATTCTTTCCTAATGATCAACCCACAGGTGAATAAACCTTAGAGCTGTTTATTTTATGTCTGGCTTCCTTAAATATCAGTTGCAAATTAACCACTTAATAAAAACGACAAGAGAGAGGAGGCTGTAGTAAACAGATTTCTGATGTACTGAGGAACTTAAATCTGGAATCAGGTTTTGATTGTGGTTCTTCAGAGAAAACATACAGGGATACAGTGACAACTAATTTTTTTCTACAGTTCCAATTGAGGCAGAACGTTAAATCTGTCACAAAAAGAAGTGGTCAGTTTCCTATGTCACAGCAGATAGTCCTTGGCCACCTCTACTCCTACCCATACTTGTCAACGGCTGTATGTTTTTTGGTCAGAAGCTCACTAAAGTGCACTGATTCTGAGGCTATTAAGACCTGCAACTCAGCCATCATCAGCAACAATCTATCGCTTGCATCCAGACTGATTACTACTGCGAGACAATATCCATGCAAACATGCTTTGCTCTTGGCATGTGCCACCTCCAGTTTTTAACAGTTTGCCCATTTATTAATTTGAGTACACTGTTGGAAGGTCACTTACATACAACTGTTACCATTTTTACTTGGCAAAAGTGGTTTAAACGCATCTTGACTGAATATTGACAGCCCTATCCAGTCTCCTAAGTAATCAGAAACCCCTGCAAGCCAATGCTTTCCACAGTTGGAACTGAGCAAGAAGTTGATTTCAATCCCAGTGAAATGTTAATTCTGTTTACCCTGGTGCAAGCTCTTCTGAAACTGCTGTCTGAAGGTGGCCCTAACTGCGAGAGGGTAAATGAATTGACAATTGTTAGAACTGTGCAGTAGCTGGACACCAAAACGGAAATACTGAATGCGGAGCTGCCAACACTGTGCATGTGACACACACACACACACACACACACACACACACACACACACAAGTGCCTACACTAGTGCATGCATCACCATCAGTTACGATAAATTTCAACGGCACATCAGTTGCAGGAAATTCACCTCTGATGATGCGAATGACAATCCAACATTCTCACCTCCTGTACGAAGACCTGTTCTGCTGATTTCGCTCTGCTGTTTCCCGTTTGCGGAGATTCATAATTTCTTGGCCAAACAGCTGGACTGTGACATCCGTGTCAGTATCCGTATTGAAACGACCAACCATGTATGAAGATTCATCAGTTGTTTTCCCAATTTGCTGCACTTCCAGTTCATGGCCTTGTTTGCAGGAGAGTTATAATGAAAATAATACATATACTCTGTACCATCTCTGAGCACACCAATCAATCTTAATGACTAGTAATTTAACAAATTTCACACTGGAGCAAATGTATTTAGAAATTTTGTATTATTCTCCACTTTCATGCTCTTGTTATAAAACAAAGTTAATTAGTAGAAAATCAAACAATATAAAATTCAGGATGGAATAACAAAAACATTATCAAAAGTATAGATTATTGCTCACCATATAGAGGAGACAGTGAGCTGCAGAAAGGCACAACAAAAAGGTTGCTATACATTTGAGTTTTCAGCCAAAAGGCCTTCTTCTAAAGTAGAAAAAACATACATTTCACCCACGCGTAATATACAAACACACATGACCAAGCAGGGTTTGAGGTCAAGGAATTCTCGAATGTTAATATGTTAATGGGGGGGGATGATCTGGGGGCAGTGGGGGTGGATCACTGTTTGGTGGAGGTCAGGCAGGGTCCAACATTGGCTTTGGGTTCAGTCTGATTGGTGGGTTTGGTGGTGATAAAGCGTTTCCACTGTAGGAACTGGGAGGAGAAGAGAAGGTATTCAACAAGTCCAGCATTATTGAATTCAGGAGTGGGGGCAAAATGTAAGGCCTTTGGAAAGGACTGATATTTTTGTGGGAATAAGGCTTTTGGATGAAACATTGACAACTGTGTTTCAGGTTTGTTGAGGTTCTGGATTATGTATGAGGATGTATAAGCATCCCCCCCCCCCTCCCCTCCTTGTCCCGCCCCTTTGGGTAAAAATCCACTTTTTCCCATGTGAAAGTACATTTTTTTCTGTATTAGGTGACAATATATTTACCACTGGAACTGTAAAACTTATCAGTCCTTTGAATGGTAGTGGTTTTATGCACCAGCCTACAGTTCCCTGGCACTTCAGGAAATGAAACCTATCAAAAAACACATTGTGAGAAGATCTTTCATGCGTGGCAATGTGTACACTGCACATTTTTGTATTATGAAAGTCAGTACCAATTTCACCAAATACATCAGTACCAATTTCAACAAATACAGCACGGCAGCTCCTGAAACACTCAAATCGAGATTTCTCTGAGTGATGTGCTTTCGTCAGCCAGTCATAGCTCATGTCACGGGATCTCATCACTCAATGACAACAAATATGGAGAGCGAAGGCATGTGATGTAGTCAGCCAATAGCAACACCACTGTTAAGTAGCGCAAACAAACAAATAGGAAAAGTTTTGGTTTAAGTTAATTTACATACAGTGTAGGTACAAGAAAAGCTAAACTTTCACATACAATATTCTCGTCAATTTTTTATTTATTTATTTTGGAGGGTGTGGTTAAGCAGGATCCAAAGAGCATGGCAGCTGAATATTTGTGGCAAACTTAATTATAACTTTCACTGCTGTGCACTGAAGGTTTCATGGATTACCTGCCTGAAAACATGTTCCATCGAGCACTTCAACTTTTCTGTAGAAAAGCCAATTATATTTGAAACTGTTCAAATGCTCACGTCACACTTTTAAGGATTATTATACTTTTTGACATCATTATTGCATAAATTGTGATCTGTGAAAGGACTGAAAAAAATATACAAACCTAACCTTGAAGTTTGGCCTTTTTTAGTGTGTGTTACCCTTTAAGATATATCAAACACAAATGTGCCAGTAAAATTTTAGATAATGGCTGCTCTTCTGGGTCCAATTTTTTTTTAAGTGTCTGGTCCTCCAAATGTTAAGATTTGAATGAGAGTCAAATGCTCCATGATTTAAGAAAGTCACTGCACTTTCTCCTACAACATAATTCATCTTGCATGAAAGGAAATTTACTTAGAAAGTAATGCTTCCCAAACCACTATTCACAATATTTTCTCACAACCTGTAATAAATGTAAACAGTTGAGACATCAAGAACATTAAAGCAGTTTGTTGTTACGAAGTATTGCATAGTCGTCATCCAAAAGCCTCTGACACATTTAATGTTGTGTGTGTGCACTATGTTCTGTTGCTTGTAAATGGCACATTTTCTTTGCAACTTAAGTTTTATTTTGGTGTTATTCTCTTGTTTATGTTTTATTGCTGCAGTATTATTCCACAGTAGTGGGCCAAAGTAAAATTCTTTGTTGGAGTATCAGTTCTTATCAGTTAAAATTACAGAAAATTAACTGAAAATTAAAACAATGAGAAATGCCTGGAAATTTTAAAAATTTGCAGGTTTCTCACAAATGAAACAATTCCCTCATTTTTCCTGGATTTCCTGAGGGTGTGGTAAATGTAGTAGGTCTGCGAGGCAGGGTTTGTCGGCTATGAGGAGTTGTGAGGGAGGTTTGGAGGCTGTTGCAGAGGTAGTGGATAGTAGTACTCCAAGGTAGGAGTAGGAGGTGAAGAGGCTGGAAAGCTTTTTGGGGTGGTGGTGTGCATGCTGCCCTAGTTCATGGAAGGAAAGTTTCACTGCGAGAGATGGGATGCAGGAATTTGGAATTTTAGAGTAGGAGAATTTTATGGATGGTGAGGAGGTGTTACAAGAGGTTTGGGCCTGATTTGCACAGATTTACAGGATGGGATTCTTGAGGAATATGGAATCGCAGAATCTGCACAGATAAAAGTCATCTTGGAAGGAGGGTTTGCAGTGGGTAATTTGCTGGTCAGGGCATTTGTGGAGACTCGATCAACTATACAACAATGGAGGAACAGTATACGGGACTGTGTTCTAACTAGGCATAGGAAACTTTTCTTTATTGGTGCAAAAGGAAGGAGCAATGAATCATGGGCGAGGATAAAAAATGTGTAAAAATATATAAACAACTGTCGGGAAAAACTCTCTGCTCCAGCCTCCTCCTCACCCCCACCACCCACAGACTACTTTTCTGATAGGCACAGTTGCTGTACATGGTTTGGCCTCAGCAGCCAGAGGTGTGTGTGTGTGTGTACTTAAGAAGGAGGCCTTTTGGCTGAAAGCTCAAATGTACAGCTGCCTTTTTGTTGTGCCCATCAGCGTCTCAACATCTCCTCTAAATGGTGAGTATCAATCTACCCATTTCATGATATTAAAGTAGGTAGTTGGGTATATCAAACGCAATTCTCAATCTTACTAACAAAATTTCCAATACAAATTTAATAAAAAGTAAACACAATGTAAAGAACTCAACAGACAACAATCAAAACTCATTATAGCACTAATGTACCTGTGAAATGGGCCCTCAACTGATATAAATATGTCATTACTGCCAACTTGTCTGGCACTGTTAACAAATCCATGTCTCCTGGTTCAATCACCTTTGGTATTCCCAGGGCTTCACCAGCCTCAAATGCTTTCTTACAATTTCCTTTCACATCATGAGTGGAGAGTGAATCAAATTCTCTGCAAAAAAGAAAAAATTATCAGCAAAATTATTATTCACATATATTTATACTTCTGTTCCAACAGAGACACAACCTACATAGCTATCACTGTGTACTATACATGGGAGATTTTGTTTACTTTAGTAACCTGAATATTTCATGAGTCATATTCATTAAACTATGACGTGTAATTGGAAAGGTGGTTTCTGAATGCAAAAATATTCACACAACTGTTATACTTTTGTTAATCTAAATTTCAATGTAATAATCAAGTATAGTTCGAAATTTCTCTGTAGAATAATAGTAGTTATCAAGCAAAAACGATTTCAATTTGTGTTTAGAACTATTTTTAATATCTATTAGTGCCTTCAATTCAAGAAGAGGTGGTCAAAAATTTTATAGTTGCATACTTTGCTAGCTTATGTGCAAAAGTAAACTTAAGTTGATAGCAGTGGTACCCATTATTAACTCACTCAATATGTTTATGAATACTACTTCATATTCTAATCCATCTTTAACAACAAATTTCATTAACAGTTCAAAGTACTGTTGGGTGACTGCTACTTTTCCTACAAAGGTTTCAAGGATGCCCCCTCTCACTCTATTTTCATTTCATGATCAAGATTTTGAAAAAAGCAGTATCACCAGCAAAACCTACTACATTTGCAACTTTTGGGAGACCAAAATAAGTGTTACTCATTGTCATTGTTGTTGTGGTCTTCAGTCCTGAGACTGGTTGATGCAGCTCTCCATGCTACTCTATCTTGTGCAAGCTTCATCTCTCAGTACCTACTGCAACCTACATCCTTCTGAATCTGCTTAGTGTATTCATCTCTTGGTCTCCCTCTACAATTTTTACCCTCCGTACTTCCCTCCAATACTAAATTGGTGATCCCTCGATGCCTCAGAACACGTCCTACCAAACGGTACCTTCTTCTAGTCAAGTTGTGCCACAAATTTCTCTTCTTCCCAATTCTATTCAGTAACTCCTCATTAGTTATGTCATCTATCCATGTCATTTTCAGCATTCTTCTGTAGCACCACATTTCAAAAGCTTCTATTCTCTTCGTGTCCAAACTATTTATTGTCCATGTTTCACTTCCATACATGGCTACACTCCATACAAATACTTTCAGAAATGACTTCCTGACACTTAAATCTATACTCTATGTTAACAAATTTCTCTACTTCAGAAACGCTTTCCTTACAATTGCCAGTCTACATTTTATATCCTCTCTACTTTGACCATCATCAGTTATTTTGCTCCCCAAATAGCAAAACTCATTTACTACTTTAAGTGTCTCATTTCCTAATCTAATTCCCTCAGCATCACCTGACTTAATTCGACTACATTCCATTAACCTCATTTTGCTTTCGTTTATGTTCATCTTATATCCTCCTATCAGACAACGTCCATTTTGTTCAACTGCTCTTCCAGGTTCTTTCTGTCTCCGACAGAATTACAATGTCACTGGCAAACCTAGAAGTTTTTATTACTTCTCCATGGGTTTTAATTTCTGCTCTGAATTTTTCTTTTGTTTCTTTCACTGCATGCTCAATATACAGATTGAATAACATCGGGGGAGAGGCTACAACCCGGTCTCACTCCCTTCCCAACTGCTGCTTCCCTTTCATGCCCCTCGAGTCTTACAACTGCCGTCTGGTTTCTGTACAAATTGTAAATAGCCTTTCGCTCCCTGTATTTTACCCCTGCCACCTTCAGAATTTGAAAGAGTATCCCAGTCAACATTGTCAAAAGCTTTCTCTAAGTCTACAAATGCTAGAAACGTAGGTTTGCCTTTCCTTAATCTATTTTCTAAGATAAGTCATAGGGTCAGTATTGCCTCACATGTTCCAACATTTCTACAGAATGCAAACTTATCTTCCCCGAGGTTGGCTTCTATCAGTTTTTTCATTTGTCTGTAAAGAATTCGCATTAGTATTTTGCAGCTTTGACTTATTAAACTGATAGTTCGGTAACTTTCACATCTGTCAACACCTGCTTTCTTTGGGATTGGAATTATTATATTATTCTTGAAGTCTGAGGGTATTTCGTCTGTCTCATACATCTTGCTCACCAGATGGTAGAGTTTTGTCAGGACTGGCTCTTCCAAGGCTGTCAGCAGTTCCAATGGAATGTTGTCTACTCCCAGGGCCTTGTTTTGACTTAGGTCTTTTGGTGCTCTGTCAAACTCTTCACGCAGTATCGTATCTCCCATTTCATCTTCACCTACATCCTCTTCCTTTCGCATAACATTGTCCTCAAATACATTGCCCTTGTATAGACCCTCAATATACTCCTTCCACCTTTCTGCTTTCACTTCTTTGCTTAGAACTGGGTTTCCATCTGAGCTCTTGATATTCATACAAGTGGTTCTCTTTTCTCCAAAGGTCTCTTTAATTGTCCTGTAGGCAATAACTATGTTACCCCTAGTGGGATATCTCTCTACATCCTTACATTTGTCCTCTAGCCATCCCTGCTTAGCCATTTAACACTTCCTGTTGATCCCATTTTTGAGATGTTTGTATTCCTTTTTGCCTGCATCATTTACTGCATTATTATATTTTCTTCTTTCATCAATTAAATTCAATATATCTTCTGTTACCCAAGGATTTCTACAACTCCTCATCTTTTTACCTACTTGATCCTCTGCTGCCTTCACTATTTCATCTCTCAAAGGTAACCATTCTTGTTCTACTGTATTTCTTTCCCCCATTCCTGCCAATTGTACCCTAACGCTCTCCCTGAAACACTCTACAACCTCTGGTTCTCACTTTTTTGCAGTTTCTTCAGTTTTAATCTACAGTTCATAACCAATAGATTGTGGTCAGAGTCCACATCTGCCCCTGGAAATGTCTTACAATATAAAAACCTGGTTCCTAAATCTCTTTCTTACCATTATATAATCTATCTGAAACCTTCTTTATCTCCAGACCTCTTCTTTCATGATTCTTGAACCAAGTGTTAGCTATGATTAAGTTATGCTCTGTGCAAAATTCTACCAGGCGGCTTCTTCTTTCATTTTTTACCCCCATTCCATATTCAACTACTTTTCCTTCTCTTCCTTTTCCTACTATCGAATTCCAGTCACCCATGACTATTAAATTTTTGTCTCCCTTCACTATCTGAATAATTTCTTTTATCTCATCATACATTTCATCACTCTGTTCACCATCTGCACAGCTAGTTGGCATATAAACTTGTACTACTGTGGTAGGCACAAGCTTCGTGTCGTATCTTGGTCACAGTAATGCATTCACTATGCTGTTTGTAGTAACTAGCCCACACTCTTATTTTTTTATTCTTTATTAAACCTACTCCTGCACTACCCCTATTTGATTTTGTATTTACAACATTGTATTCACCTGACCAGAAGTCTTGTTCCTCCTGCCACCAAACTTCACCAATTCCCACTATATCTAGCTTTAACCTATCCATTTCCCTTTTTCAATTTTCTAACCTACCTGCCCAATTAAGGGATATGACATCCAAGCTCCGATCTGTAGAACACCAGTTTTCTTTCTCCTGATAACGATGCCCTCTTGGGTAATCCCCACCCGGAGATCCGAATGGGGGACTATTTGCCCCCTGCAACTACTGAAAAGGCTACTGCCCCTCTTCAGGAACCACATGTTTGCCTGGCCTCTCTACAGATACCCCTCCATTGTGGTTGCACCTACGGTACGGCTAACTGTATCACTGAGGCACGCAAGCCTCCCCACCAACAGAAATCTCCATGGTAATTGGGGAGGGGGTTGCTCATTGTTGTAGCAATTTTCCTTGAAATGGAATACCAATGCCCTATCCTCACTATATGTTAAATTTAACATATTTATATCCTATTTTCTCAGGCACTATCCAAATTAAGGAATCAAAATTTTGCCAGGAAACACAGCCATATCTTATACAGTCACTGATCTAGTATCACGTATCTAACTTAGTTACAAATCAAGATGTGAATTTTCTAATGAATTTCGTAAAAAATTTATGTAATTAAAAAAGCGATCAGACTATGAGAGCTATCTCCACATAAACACAATAATGCTGTCAGTAAGATGTAAAAATTTAAGACTTTTGCCTTTCAAACAGGTTCAACACCAAACTGGCTCAACACATTGTTCCAATACAAAAACATGTGCAAGGCCTAAAGTAATGAATTTCATGTATGTGAACACAGCTGCAAGCCAGAAAAGACTCTCTCTCCTCTGAATTTGTTTGCCTATATCTGCCTGAAAGCAAGGGGAAACTACAGCCGTAATTTTTCCTGAGGGCATGCAGCTTTACTGTATGGTTAAATGATGATGGCGTCCTCTTGGGTAAAATATTCTGGAGGTAAAATAGTCCCCCATTCGGATCTCCGCGCGGGGACTACTCAAGAGGACGTCGTTATCAGGAGAAAGAATACTGGCATTCTACGGATCGGAGCGTGGAATGTCAGATCCCTTAATCGGGCAGGTAGGTTAGAAAATTTAAAAAGGGAAATGGATAGGTTAAAGTTAGATATAGTGGGAATTAGTGAAGTTCGGTGGCAGGAGGAACAAGACTTTTGGCCAGGTGACTACAGGGTTATAAATACAAAATCAAATAGAGGTAATGCAGGAGTAGGTTTAATAATGAATAAAAAAATAGGAGTGCAGGTAAGCTACTACAAACAGCATAGTGAACGCATTATTGTGGCTAAGACAGACACAAAGCCCACGTCTACTACAGTAGTACAAGTTTATATGCCAACTAGCTCTGCAGATGACGAAGAAATTGATGAAACGTATGAGGGGAGAAAAGAAATTATTCAGGTAGTGAAGGGAGACGAAAATTTAATAGTCATGGGTGACTGGAATTCAAGAGTAGGAAAAGGGAGAGAAGGAAACAGTGGGTGAATATGGATTGGGGGTAAGAAATGAAAGAGGAAGCCGCCTGGTAGAATTTTGCACAGAGCATAACTTAATCATAGCTAACACTTGGTTCAAGAATCATGAAAGAAGGTTGTATACCTGGAAGAATCCTGGAGATACTAAAAGGTATCAGATAGATTATATAATGGTAAGAGAGAGAGAGATTTAGGAACCAGGTTTTAAATTGTAAGACATTTCCAGGGGCAGATGTGGACTCTGACCACAATCTATTGGTTATGAACTGTAGATTAAAACTGAAGAAACTGCAAAAAGGTGGGAATTTAAGGAGATGGGACCTGGATACACTGACTAAACCAGAGGTTGTACAGAGTTTCAGGGAGAGCATAAGGGAACAACTGACAGGAATGGGGGAAAGAAATACAGTAGAAGAAGAATGGGTAGCTCTGAGGGATGAAGTAGTGAAGGCAGCAGAGGATCAAGTAGGTAAAAAGACAAGGGCTAGTAGAAATCCTTGGGTAACAGAAGAAATACTGAATTTAATTGATGAAAGGAGAAAATATAAAAATGTAGTAAATGAAGCAGGCAAAAGGGAATATAAACGTCTCAAAAATGAGATCGACAGGAAGTGCAGAATGGCTAAGCAGGGATGGCTAGAGGACAAATGTAAGGATGTAGAGGCTTACCTCACTAGGGGCAAGACAGATACTGCCTACAGGAAAATTAAAGAGACCTTTGGAGAAAAGAGAGCCACTTGTATGAATATCAAGAGCTCAGATGGAAACCCAGTTTTAAGCAAAGAAGGGAAAGCAGAAAGGTGGAAGGAGTATATAGAGGGTCTATACAAGGGCGATGTACTTGAGGGCAATATTATAGCAATGGAAGAGGGTGTAGATGAAGATGAAATGGAAGATACGGTACTGTGTGAAGAGTTTGACAGAGCACTGAAAGACCCGAGTCGAAACAATGCCGCGGGAGTAGACAACATTCCATTAGAACTACTGACGGCCTTGGGAGAGCCAGTCCTGACAAAACCCTACCATCTGGTGAGCAAGATGTATGAGACAGGCGAAATACCCTCAGACTTCAAGAAAAATATAATAATTCCAATCCCAAAGAAAGCAGGTGTTGACAGATGTGAAAATTACCGAACTATCAGTTTAATAAGTCACAGCTGCAAAATACTAATGCGAATTCTTTACAGACGAATGGAAAAACTGGTAGAAGCGGACCTCGGGGAAGATCAGTTTGGATTCCTTAGAAATGTTGGAACACGTGAGGCAATACTGACCTTACGACTTATCTTAGAAGAAAGATTAAGGAAAGGCAAACTTACGTTTCTAGCATTTGTAGACTTAGAGAAAGCTTTTGACAATGTTGACTGGAATACTCTCTTTCAAATTCTAAAGGTGGCAGGGGTAAAATACAGGGAGCGAAAGGCTATTTACAATTTGTACAGAAACCAGATGGCAGTTATAAGAGTCAAGGGGCATGAAAGGGAAGCGGTGGTTGGGAAGGGAGTGAGACAGGGTTGCACCCTATCCCCGATGTTATTCAATCTGTATATGGAGCAAGAAGTAAAGGAAACAAAAGAAAAATTCGGAGTAGGTATTCAAGTCCATGGAGAAGAAATAAAAACTTTGAGGTTCGCCGATGACATTGTAATTCTACAGCAAAGGACTTGGAAGAGCAGTTGAACGGGATGGACAGTGTCTTGCAAGGAGGATATAAGATGAACATCAACAAAAGCAAAACAAGGATAATGGAAAGTAGTCGAATTAAGTCGGGTGATGCTGAGGGAATTAGATTAGGAAATGAGACGCTTAAAGTAGTAAAGGAGTTTTGCTATTTGGGGAGCAAAATAACTAATGATGGTCGAAGTAGATAGGATATAAAATGTAGACTGGCAATGGCAAGGAAAGCGTTTCTGAAGAAGAGAAATTTGTTAACATCGAGTATAGATTCAAGTGTCAGGAAGTCATTTCTGAAAGTATTTGTATGGAGTGTAGCCATGTATGGAAGTGAAACATGGACGATAACCAGTTTGGACAAGAAGAGAATAGAAGCTTTCGAAATGTGGTGCTACAGAAGAATGCTTAAGATTAGATGGGTAGATCACATAACTAGTGAGGAGGTATTGAATAGAATTGGGGAGAAGAGAAATTTGTGGCACAACTTGACAAGAAGAAGGGACCGGTTGGTAGGACATGTGCTGAGGCATTAGGGGATCACAAATTTAGCATTGGAGGGCAGTGTGGAGGGGAAAAAATTGTAGAGGGAGACCAAGAGATGAATACACTAAGCAGATTCAGAAGGATGTAGGTTGCAGTAAGTACTGGGAGATGAAGAAGCTTGCACAGGATAGAGTAGCATGGAGAGCTGCATCAAACCAGTCTCAGGACTGAAGACCACAACAACAACAACAACAACAACAACAACAACATCTGCCTTGATAAACAATGATAATCACGTGGTTCATCAAGCCCATTTCTTCTTTATCTCCTGATAATGAAGCTTCATCAAAAAATACACCAAATATATATATATTTGTGTCACTCTTGTTGAACCTGTATAATAACTTTCACCAATTCACAAAATGCATAATGAACTCAATCTTGAATCTAACTCAAGTGAATGACAAACACAAACTTCGGATTGTGCCAAGACAAAGATACTCCTCACAGTCAGTGGCCATCTAACTAAGCCATCGGTATTACTCACTCACATGCTTCCTACCATGGCAGGAAGTAAGCAGCACAAGGTTCAAGCTTTGAGTATCTCACTGGACCACAATCTAGATGGCAGCTGAAAATTCATTTATTAGGAGAGACCAATGTCTGTGGTGTTAAGATAGCCCAGCATGTAGTTCTAACCCATCACTGAACTTTACCTTATAACATTTTTAAATAGCTAGCTAAAGTGAGTGGGAATATCTCAGTCACATCGTAAAAATATAATTTCATAATATTAAGAGACAAAGAACTTAAGTGAAATTACATGGGATCCCAAAAGAGTGCTTAATAGTCATTCATTCACCATATATATAATTAAACAAAAAATTACAATAATCTGGACTAACATAAGATCTGGACGGAAATGATGTATAACAGCACAGAAGGCCATGCCATTCCTCCAAGATGTTGTTAGATTGGTCACTTTCACTCCAGGATAATCTTGGGTTACCTCTTTGCACCATTCCAATAGGTCTTGGCCTGGAGTGGTTTCTGCAAGTTTTGGAGATTTTCGTTCACCCTGGGAAAAAAAAAAAAAGACTCTTGTGAATGTTTGGCACTAATACATGAACATCAGAAAAAAGAAGATCACACTAATGTGCCAGAAAAAACTAACAAGCAATTTTTAAAATACATAGCTGAACTCTCAAATAATAAAAGAAGGAAGTTGGAAGGTATGGAGACGAAGGAGGACAGAGCTAATGGGTATTTATGCTGAGAGGAAAGAGTAGATAACAGCGACTACTCACTGAAATTAATCCATTGATCATAAAATAATTGTTCTTCATTTATTTACACAATATACAGCACTTGACAAACAATAAAATACCACTACTGGATATTGGATGTTGTCAGTGTAGGTATTGTCCCTATGGCCATTACTCTGACTGGTAGTTTCATGGACGTCATGTAAAACAAAACTTGAGAGTCAATTATTAGGCTGGAAGTAACAAACAAAGCTTATAGTTTAAGGTACCACCAATGACAGGTTGCATGTGTTCTCTGTCATGTTTCTCTACTCACATAATACAAATAACATGTATTTATTACAGATGGGGCTGAAGTATATCATACTTGATGGTGTCAGACCAAAGGGCAGTCTTTACAACATGATTGTCACATATTAAGACTTATGAAACAATGTAACATGATAAGAAGTGTAGTAAGATCAATAAGATCTAACAAATATATGATGGAGGCTGTGTAAATAACAGAAGATTGCTATCACAAGGATGTGAAAAGTGATGTATGTAGTTGCAATTTCTTCCCAGCATAGCATGGAAGCTGACTAACAGAACAAAATACAGAACCTGATACTTCGGAAAAATGACAATTTTTCAGTTATAATGATCAGTCCTCTTTCATGCAATAATGTCTCTTTCTTATAAGAATGTAGACATACAGCAACATGGGACTGAGGGGGATTGGGTGGGGGGTGGGGGTTTTAAGCAGGTTGCCTACCATAGATTCATAGGTGGCTGAAGCATTACACAATCCAAGTGGCATAACTTTAAAGTCAGAGACTGTCAGGAGTTATGAAAATCTTTTCCTAGTCAACATCAACCTCATTTTGGCAGTAGTCTGTCTTCATGTCCATAGTTGAGAAATACTTTGCTCTTTTCAAGCGGTGTAGGATGTCAACACCAGACAGTGGATAAGCATCTTTCCCTGTAATTTTATTCAGCCTTTGGAAGTCGACACAGAAGCACCATGTGTTCTCCTTCACAAAGGCCACAGGAGAGCATTAAGGACTTTCTAAAGGTTCAATGTTATTAACTTGCGGCACCTTCTCCACTTCCTTCTGGGTTACCTGCTGTGCTGCTGGTGACACCCTATACACAAGTCATGGCTAATTGGTGAATGATCCCTAGTTTTGATACCGTGTTTGGCATGAGCTGCTTGGTCTCTCTCTTCTCCACTCCTGATTAAGAGGCACCTGAAAATTGTTGCAGAACAGCTATCACTCACCTACACTGTTCATCTGTTAGTCCAGACCATATCGGCAATTCAATAGTGGCTTCCTCTCCTGCACTGCCTTTAGTGGTAATGGAGCACAATAATTCGTTGGTTAACACTAAGCTGCCTTTCCTGGACTTGTTTGCTGTCCCAAAGCACTTACCTTTATGAATGAGTTGGGGTTGCTTGTGGCTATCATCCAATAGTTCTCCTTTACTGACACCAATGCTTATGATTATCGCTGGCATGTAGGTTTCTTTGGTAAGCCTAGCAGCTTTTTGAAATCTACAAGAGCTTCACGTATACTGAAGTAGAAAGCTCTGAAATATTTAGTGAGGCATGGATGGTATATTGGAAAGACAGATTAGATGCCACAGGAGGAGCATTGTTCATTGCAGTTGACAAAAATATTGTTTGTACTGAGGCCTGACTGAAAAGTTATCTGGACACATGTAACAAGTCTAGGTAAATTCAAGTCAATATTAGGGTGTTGTCACCGGCCACCTGATCCTGTCATCACAGTTTTATAATCGCACAAAGAAAATCTATGCATAGCAGTGTAGAAACAGGAAGATCATGCAATATCAATTGGAAATGACTTTAACTTACCAAGTATAGGATGAAATGTTTATGGACTCATTTCAAAAGATACAAATAGACAGTCTTGTTAAGTATTTTTGAACACTTTTCCAAAAATTGTCTTGAGCAATCAGTTAAGACAGCCCACAGGCAACAGGAATATTTTAGACCCTATAGCATCAAACAAGCCTGACCTTATTGACAGTGTCAGTATAGAGACAGGGTTAGTGATCATGATATAACGACCATGGTTACTAAAGTTAATAAATCCACCACGAATGTCAGGAGAGTATTTTGCTAGAAACAGCAGATAAGCAGTTGTTAGCATCCTACTCCAAAAATAAAGAGACTTCACTTACTTCCCATATGACAAGCACATGATGCCTTAGGACAGGAGAAGGCGAAATGAGTATGGGATAAATAAAGTAACTAGCTGGAAAAGGCAGTTTTATTTACAAAACAGTACTTAGCAAAAGATCTTGCTGAGAATCTGAGAAAATCTAGTCTTACATAAAATCATTAAGCAGGTCGAATATTTCTAACGAGTCACTCGTTGACCAGTCTGGTGTGGCAGTTGAAGAGAGCAAAAGAAAAGCTGATGTTTTAAATCTCGCATTTAAGAAATCATTCACACAAGAGGGACGTACAAACAAACCATTGACCATCACACACGCTCCAATATGGAATAGATAGGAATGGGCATCCCTGGTGTACAGAAGTAACTGAAAGAGCTGAAAACAGATAAGTCACCAGGCCTGGATGGAATCCCAATTTGGTTTTAAGAAAGTACTTTCCGCAATGGCCCCTTACTAAGCTCACATTTGCTGCCAATCTTTCACCCAGTGCCAAGTGCTACATGACTGGAAAAAAGCACAGGTGATTGGGAATTACACACCAATATTATCATCATCAGTCTGCTGCAGAATTCTTGAACATCTTCTCAATTCGAACATAAAAAATTTCCTTGAGACAGAAGAGCTTCTGTCCACAAATCAGCATGGATTTAGAAAGCATTACTCACGCAAAACTCTGCTTGCCCTTTGTTCACATGATGAATGATATCCTGAAAACCACTGGATGGAAGGCAACAGGCACATTCCATATTCCAGGATTTCCAGAAAGCATTTGACACAGTGATCCACTGCAGTGAGTTAATGAAGGTATGAGCATATGGAGAAGGTTCACAGATGCACGAGTGGCTCTAAGACTCCTTAAGTAATAGAACCCAGTACAATGATCTCAATGCCGAGTGTTCAGCAGAGACGTGGGTATCATTTGGAGTGCTCCATGGCAGTATGATAGGACCACTCTTATTCTCTATATAAATAAATTACCTAATGACAGGGTGAGCAGCAATTTGCAGCTGTTTGCTGATGATGCCATAGTATAGGAGAAGGTATCATTGCTGCATGACTGTAAGATAAAAGACGAGTTAGATAAATTTTCTAGTTGGTGCTATTAATGGCAATTAGCTCAAAATGTAGAAAAACATAAGTTAACGCAGATGGGTAGGAAAAACAAAGCCATAATGTTTGGATACAGCATTAGTAGTGTACTGCTTGATATATGTCGTGTCAGTTAAATATCTGGGGCTTAACGCTGCGATTTTGGGAGAAGTTTTGCCAAGTATGTTTCAGCCATAAAGGAGACTGCATACAGAACACTAGTGAAAACCATTCTTGAGTACTGTTAGTGTGTTTGAGATCCCCATCAGGTTGGGTTACAGGAAGACATCGAAGCAATTTAAGGCAAGTTGCTAGATTTGTTACTGGTAGGTTTGATAAACACATGAGTAGTACACACACACTTCACGAACTCAAGTGGGGTCCCTCAAGAGAAGATGAGGTTCTTTTTGTGGAATACCACTGAGAAAATTGGGAGAACTGGCATTTGAAGCTGATTGCAAGACAATTCTACTGCCGCCAATGCACATTTTGCATAAGGGCCATGAATATGAGGATTTAGGGCTCATACTGAGGCATAAAACAGTTGTTTATCCCTTGCTCAATATGCGAGTGGAACAGGAAAGGAAATGGCTAGTACTGATATAAGGTACCCTGTATCACACACCATATGGTGGCTTGGGTAGTATGTATGGAGATGCAGATGTAGATCACCATTGACAACTGGGACTCATCTCATTGATGATGTGATAACAATGCCTTCAATGGCAAACAACCACCCACGGCAAAGTTTGTTATGCATGCTTGTTCGGATGGCTTCATCAATCTGGAGCACTGATCTTGCACAGCAAGTGCTTGTGATGCCTACATGAAGTCCCGTCCAACATTAACATTATGACTATAGCCTGTCAAAATGATGAATTCTGGGGGGGCTGTTTTTTTGTCACAGATAGTTATTCTCACAATACACGTTCCTATCAGACGGACATATTTATCATTTGAAACTTCCCGCACAATCGCTTTCATATCAAGTCAGCAGCTAGGCAAGCAGTTGGCACCTCTATATGGTGATTGGTAATGGCTACAGCATGCTGGGGCACAATTTTTTTCCAACAGGTCGATTATAATCATCTGCAGTTGACTGGTGTTAATAAGACTCATGTTGGGTGACATCTTGTGGCATAATAGTCACCGAACAGTTATCTTCTTTCTCTGCAGTAATATACAATGTGTCTGGGGTGTCCACAATGAAAACATACCGATATGTTCATTATATCTTCTCCAAATGTCTGTCATTCTATAGGGCATCATATTAGGCAGAGGAGTTGGTTGTATCTGCCGGGTTGTCTCTTGATGGTTGCGGCATAAATATGAGTTGGCCGTGTCCTTTCTTCCCGACGAATTTCACTGGTGGTGGAGAATGGGGCTACAGATTGATAAACCTCTTCTTTGACTATTCTGTTACATATTGATGTATGAGGGTCGGCAGTTGTGGCTACCATCTCTGTGCCTTTGGTCCAACATTTGTGGCTGCCACATTGCTGTATCTCTTCTCTTATTACCTAGTTAACGAGAGAGATGAGCTCATAATCATCTTCCACAAGTGTCACATGGTACACATTCAGCAGTTGGTCATACTTCTTTCATCCGAATCTTTCCTGTTGCATTTCCTCAATTTTCTGTGACAGCATATATCAGAACAGTGTGGTACATGTCTTCTGTGATTCCTTTCATGAAACGTGAGATTTTGTCAGCTTCTGTAATATTCAGCTTCATGATTTGACATAAGACCAAAACATTCTTTATGTATTACTGAGTAGATCCCCATGGTATTTGGCACTGTTCTTCAGGTGTTCTTGCACTAAGTGTACTCGCTGCTGTACGTCACCAAATGTTTTTTTTGGTTCGGCCTCAAATTTTCCCCAGTTACTAACCTTCTCTTCACTCTTCTCAAACCACTTCTAGGCTGCGCCGTAAAAGTAAAAGTACATACTTGCCGAACAACACATGATGTCATCCCATGTGTTACATTTGGCAATTCAGTTTAATCCTTACAGCTATTTCGTCGGACCCTGACCAACTTCTCCAGAAAACACTGAAGAATGTCTGATTTATAGTTGACTTACTATTGTTTTGAAATCAATCTACCTCCTGAATATATGGACCTTTGGAATGAACTACTGTTTGTATTCTGGTTTCTGCCTGTGAAGGAATTGGCTGTTAAGTTGCCTAATTGGAGCCGCAGTGAAGTAGGTGTCCTGAAGTACTCGGCATCTCCACAAAACAATGTCGCACTGAAACCACAATCACGTCCAAATCTGAAGGCAGGTTCACCAGTGAAGTACGTAGCACATTTATAACTGACACTAACATATCACCAGAACAGAAATGACCTCTTGGACAGAGAATGCAGTGATTTATACAGACATTGAATACTACTACTACTTCTTCTTCTTCTTCTTTTTCTTCTTCTTCTGTTGGGCAGAGCCCCGGTGTCCTGGCTGGCTGCCCGGCGGTATATCTGGAGGAGTCGATTCGCCCCTTTGGGCGCTCGGGCTCCCGGCAAGCGCGCGCGGTTCTTCCCGGATGACGGACCTACCTAGCCTGGCCCCGGACCCGCGCCGCTGTTGGCTCGGGATGCTCTCAGGCGGAATAATCGCTCCCGTCAGCGGCGCTTCAGCTTTGGACAATTTCACGACCCATCATGAAACACGGACCAAGGAGTCTAACATGTGCGCGAGTCATTGGGCTGTACGAAACCTAAAGGCGTAATGAAAGTGAAGGTCTCGCCTTGCGCGGGCCGAGGGAGGATGGGGCTTCCCCGCCCTTCACAGGGCGGCGGCCTCCGCACTCCCGGGGCGTCTCGTCCTCATACTTCTTCTTCTTCTTCTTCTTCTTCTTCTTAACTGTCACTTGGGCCTTGGAGACTGTACATGTTCTCTACATTCCTCTTTCAGTACTCTTTTCCTAGCTTTTGTAGTCCATTCTTCTTTATCACGCCCATTGCCACCGCGTCCCCGTTGACGTCATCGTTCCATTTGGTTCGTGGTCTTCCTCGCTTCCTTCTGCCCCCTATGGATTCAGAGAATGACACTTTAGGTAGTCGTTCATCCTCCAGCCTAATTAGATGTCTGGCCCACATCAGTCTCCTCCTCTTCATCCTTTGACTAATATCAGCCTGCTGATACAGCTCCTTCAGTTCCTGGTTTTGAAGTATTCTCCGCTCCTGTGTCTCTGGGTCTCTCTTGGGTCCAAAAATTTTCCTTTCAAAAACTAGTAATTTTTGTTCATCTGCTTTTCTGAATGTGAAGCTCTCTGACCCATGTAGAGCTACTGGCAGAATTACACTCTGATGTAGCCTAAGTTTGAAGCTTCTGGAAACAACTATACTAGATAACACATCTCGTAGGCCAAAATGAGCTTTATTCCCTGCTACTATCCTCGCTTTAATTTCAATTTCCATTTTTTCTGTTCATTGATGATGCTTCCCAAATATATGAAGGTGACTACTCTTAAATGTGAGATGATCAACTGTCAGTGGACTACCATTACTGGGTGTCTTGCTCATGACCATTTACTCTGTTTTCTTCTCATTAATTTCTAATCCTGCTTTCCTTGCAATGTTTCTGTAGGAACTTGAATACTCCAGAATATATTAATATTATGGACATGAGGTATTTCAAGAACCTTCCAGAAATGATAAATACTAAACATATAACTTCTGTTGGTTGTTTCTTAATTGAGTGGGTATTGCACGACAATTCACCGCAATCGGTACTGGTCTAGTGCAACAGCTGTAGACCGGGTGAAACTTCTAAAATTAGCAGACACATTATCCGCGTGCCAGAATAGACAGCAGTTCTAAACTGCCGTCAATCTGCGCATGCACACCAGGTAGCAATAACTCGCGCCATGTGCAGAATGGGCTACCTCAGTGCTTTCTGCTTGTTATTTTGCTTATTGTTCGGTGGCTAGTACTAACTTCAGTTTTCATGTTAGGGATTTTTTGCATTTTTTTCAGTAAGTAGGTTTACATAAATACAGAAAAAAAGACATTTTTTGTTTTTGCAGTAGACTTTCCTTTATACCAGCTATTTGTGAAAGCATTTTTTCTTTTGATTACTTCGTATTATAAAAATGAAATGGAGCAAAGAGGCGTTGAGCATCTTAAATCAGGCATACAGCGAGAAAAGGTGTCTATATGACCCACTGTATCATAATACGGTTGATCTCACAATATTGCTCCAGAAGTTGGACCATTACGGAATAAGGGGAGTAGCTCACAATTGGTTCACCTCTTACTTTAGCAACAGGCAGCAAAAGGTCATTATTCACAATGTTGATAACGGCTGTGATGTGGGATCTGAGTGGGGTACTGCCAAGTGCGGGGTGCCCCAGGGATCAGTGTTGGGGCCGCTCCTGTTCCTTATTTATATAAATGATATGCCCTCTAGTATTATGGGTAACTCTAAAATATTTCTGTTTGCTGATGACACTAGCTTGGTAGTAAAGGATGTTGTGTGCAACATTGACTCGGTTTCAAGTAGTGCAGTACATGACCCCAGTTCATGGCTTGTAGAAAATAAACTAATGTTAAATCACAGTAAGACTCAGTTTTTACAGTTTCTAACACACAATTCAACAAAACCTGACGTTTTAATCTCACAGAACGGGCATATGATTAGTGAAATTGAGCAGTTCAAATTCCTAGGTGTTCAGATAGATAGTAAGCTGTCGTGGAAAGCCCACGTTCATGAGCTTGTTCAAAGACTTAATACTGCCATTTTCACTATTCGAACGGTATCTAAAGTGAGTGATACTTCGACACGTAAATTAGTCTACTTTGCTTATTTTCACTCACTTATGTCGTATGGTATTATGTTTTGGGGTAACTCTTCCCATTCTAGGAGGATATTTTTGGCTCAGAAACAGGCGGCTCGGGCAATAAGTGGTGTGAATTCACAAACCTCTTATCGACCTCTGTTCACGAGTCTGGGCATTTTGACATTGGCCTCTCAATATGTATATTCCTTATTGTCATTTCTTGTTGCCAATATTAGTTTATTTCCAACAATAAGCAGCTTTCACTCGGTTAATACTCAGCAGAAATCAAACCTCCATTTGGATCGGACTTCCTTAACCCTTGTGCAAAAAGGTGTGCAGTATACTGCTGCATCCATTTTCAATAAGCTGCCATTCGAATTCAAAAATCTTAGCAGTAATCCACGCGCTTTCAAATCGAAACTGAAGAGTTTCCTCATGGGTCACTCCTTCTATTCTGTCGAGGAGTTCCTTGAAAAATTAAGCTGATTCTCATTGTATTGCTGATAGCGTTTGCTTAAACTTATGGACTGATTTTCTTTCAGGTTCACGAACATTTATTTTTATCTGTTATTACTTTTATGTTGTAAGTTCATGTACTGACACATTCCATGACCTTGGAGATTTGCTCCTCAATTTGGTCCTACAGAATTTGACATGTAAATAAATAAATAAACGTGCTCATCATAACTTCAGACATTTCATTGGCTGGCTGAGAAACAGTCTTACTTAAGAAAGGGAAGTCTTTATTGCTGTCACTGCATCTTATCTTAACCAGATCATCAGGGCCAAAAAGCATGGTGCACTCCACCTTTGCAACTGGTATTTCAGTTGGTGCCATGGTCAAGAGGATGCCACGAGCTTCTCTATCACAATTAAAGCCACGAGAAGTGTAATTCCATGGTCAACAGCATGAATGTGGTACTGGCTACAGTTATCAAGCTCTGACTACACTAGTGAACAGATCAGCTACAGTACAGCAGAATACATTCAAATTATTTGCTGAACAACAATGTAAAACCAGTCTATCATGAATTGTCCTTTTCTTGTGTGGTACCAAAGATATCATCTCCATGACTGTCTGCTAATTGCTCATTGAAGAGATAAGAGCATGAGATCAAGTACATCATAAGTGGCCACACAGAACATGGAAACAGTCATATGGAATATTGAACCACAATACATAGTCATAAGTGCCAATATAGTGGTGAAAGTGTATCACAAAGAACACAAGGTAACAGATTTTTCTAGCACAAAGTACGTTGTTCAGGTATATATGTGGAATGTTGAAGTGGGATATAACTGAATCCCTTGTACATCTCTCAAAGCCCCATGCATACAAACTGTACTTTTACCTTCTGGGGTATCATATATGGGCACATAGTTTTTCTCTTAGAACTACAGTACTTTGTGTTCAGCAATACACTGGATCATTCCATCGTGTCTGCAGAATGTTGACTTCACAATGAACAAGAAGCTGCTTGCCTAGTCCAGTAGCTAATGTACTCTACCTTCTATTGAGCAATGTGAGATTCTACTAAAAGATACAGACTTGACTTTAGCACTTTACCCACTCTGACAAAGGCCTTTGAAAGCTAAGTTCCTCAATGTGTCTGCCTCCTTCTGGAGGTCTCTTCGATAATGTAAATAGTTATCTACCCTCTTACAGATATTTACATTCCATCCTGATTTTCTTCCCCCATAATATATAAGTAATTATTATCGTGTTTATGATATTTTCTTATGTGTGTGTGTTGCAAGAATTTATAAACTGTAAAATCTACATGGTGTGTAATTCATACACTACACTATAGAATATACAACCAAACAATAAAATTAAAATAAAAGATTGTTGCGAACACATCAATGAATGAAAACAATGACCTTCAAAATTCAAGTGTTCATGCAATTAACATACTACAAAAAGTGTTACACAAACAGATTTGCGAAATTAAGAAGAAAGCTGTACAAACTAAAGAAAACATTATATCAAAGTATAAATTCCAGCATAAGGAAAGACAACCACTCATATTCTGCAGATGAGTAAGTGATAAACAAATACATGCAAATTTCTGGGATGATATGTGTGTTTATCTAGATATACACAGAAAGAAAGGCATAGTAACTTTAAGAGGAACAAAAGAAAAGAATGTTACTGAAAAAGTAGAAAAACAGGAAAAATTCAAAATGGGCAAGCTATATTAATACACAGCATTTACCACAACTATTGCAGAAAAAACAATAGAGAGACAGAGAGACCCTTAAACCAGCCTATTGATGGTGATTAGTTCTTCTTCTTCTTCTTCTTCTTCTATATCTCAAACACTTTCAACCAAAAGGGCTTCCAGATTTAGTACTGGTGCATTTTCACTTCTATTCCTGATCAGAATTTAACATCTGTTCATTTTGCACTTCTTTTCTTCATACTTTTACCGCCTTCATTGGTTCTTAGAAATGCTAGTTATACAGCATTGGTGACCATTATTGAATTTCCGGGTTACCATGCATGTCACTTCTAACTTATCATTCCACCTCACAGTTGTACTTCTTAAACAAAGACAGTGGTCAGGTGTATGAGAGTTTTTAGCAGTCTACAATGTAGGAAAAGATAGCTAGCTACTTACCAAAAAGATGACACACTAAGCTGCAGACAGTCGTACGTAAAAGACACTTACACATACGCCTCTGGCCACAGCCTTCATCATAAAAGACAAACAGACACCATTTATTCGCTCAAGCAAGCACACACACCCACACAACCATCCACACACACACACACACACGACCACCAATTTCGGCAGCTCAGGCCAGAATGTAGTCTTTTTGTTGTGCCTGTCTGTGACTCAAAATTTTCCACTGAGTAGCAATCAATCCTTTTCATAATATTGTAATAATTCCGTCCTGGATTTTCCATTGTTTAAGTTATTTCAAAGGTATTATATAATCCAACATATTTTATTGGCTTGTGGTAATCTTTTCATCTCTGTATCTACTACATGCAAAATCCTGAATAATGTGTCTGACATTTTAATCTTTATCAGCTCCTATCTTTTTTTGCCCCTGCTTGTTTTTTCCAGTGCCAAGTTAGTTTGTGGGTACCTACACTTATCTCCTGCAAAATATTCTTTCTTCTGACAAAGATTCTCCATAGAGTTCTTTTCTCCTCAAATCTTTCTGGTGTGTCTCTAGCATCTACTTTATCTACCCATTTTATTTTCATAGTACCAAAAGTAGCAGCTATGACAGACACAGTATTACATTTTAAATGTGTCCAGTTTATTCACTATCAGTACCCCATTGGTCCAAGTTTTATTTCCATATAATAGTTGGTTTGAGATATGCAATCTGAAGGTTTTTTTTTTTTTTAAGTCAATATCCGATGCCAAAAGTCTTGTCACAAAAAGCTTTCCTCACTAGTACACATCTACTTCTGACAGCTCCATTGGCTGTGGTGTCTCGAGTAATTTGCAATTCCAGATAGCCACATTCCTCCGCTAATTGTATTAGGTCTTCTCCAATTTTGAAGTATAGCAAATCTTTATTCTCTTTGTTACAATGTTCCAACCCTTTCAACTATGTTTTATTTACTCTTCATTCACATTGTGTATTAGGTAACCTATCTTCTCCACTCAATATTTCTACTATATTATTACACTTTTTACCAAATAGACTTTGTTGTTTGAGAATATTAGCATTGGTATCTGTTCATTCACATTTCTAAGTATGCTGATTAATTTACTTTCCTTGACTTCGTTGTGTCTTTGACAGTTCAACAGTAGCAATGATAAGCTTTCCCTTACATCCCTTTTTTATTGCTGCAAGTTTTGCATCCATACATTCTCATTGCTATCTCTTCCTAAATGACAAACATTTTACTGGTTGTGTTACTATTGGAAAACGTAGTAGATGTATACAAAAATATGATAGTATTTTTACTTGTAGGGTGACACTGTAGATACCTTTCAGTTGTAAAATATGCATAACTGGGTTTACTGGTTATCTTATCTACTTGCTGATTTCATTTTAGTATTCTAGCCATGGGCACTGAAATTTTACACAATATTCCATTTAATTAGAGACAACCAATGTCTATTTTTTGTATCTTTAGCTTATTGCAATTTGTTTTAAATGACATAATCTGTGTTTCCCTAAGACTGCAGCTTACACTTTTTTGCTGTTGATCAATTGTTTGTTTGTTCTGTTATGGTTTTGGTTATCTGGCTATACTAAGTTATGATCCATGATTAATAAGCAAGTGCCAAAAGCAAATATTATCCTTTTGGACATGCCATTACAGTCTCCAGAGGGTCAGACATATATGTGAAGAGGGTGAGCATATCCCTTGTGAGAGTCCTTATTTTATCCCACATTCCAATATTTTGGTTCTTGTGATGCAACCTGTGGAAGTGGCCCTATACTTTGTATTTTGATAGTACAGCAAAATCCAAAATATTTGAAGAACTTGTCGTTGCATGGATCCAAAACTTAATCACAAAAATATTCCATTGTGCTTAACAATCGATGTGGCTTTCAACAAGGGAAAAACATCATAAATGCAATAAACAGTTTTGTTTGGAAAAGAAGCACATCATTAGATAAGAGTGATCTCACAAAGGCACTTGATTCTGTAAACCATTCCTTGCTTTTTCAAAAACTTGACGAGTGCAACATTAGGGGCAGTGCCCTAAAATGGCTTAAATCCTACTCATCAAAAAGAAAGAAATGAGTTAGCTTTATTGTAATGGGGCTTTTTTATGTGGAAAATAATATTTCAGGGTTTCCCATAAGGCTCCATACCAGGCCCAGTCCAATTTCCGTTCTCTGTTACTGATTCACAATTACATATCAGCTCCCATTAGTTTTTCTCACATATGACAGTTCTGTGCTAGTTACAAATTAGGATGCAGAAAAATTTCCAAATATTTGACTGCTACTCTCAGTACCTTACAAGCTTTATTTCAGTTAAATGGGCTGGACATTAGCACATCTAAGATTCACGAGATACAATTCAAAACTAAACCGGCAAAACTCAGTTAACATAGTGCAGATACTTAAGATACAGAAAAAAATCATTTGGAAAATGTGCACTGTAAATGATGAACACGTCACCCCTTATTTAGAAAACTTACCCTCCCATCCCTATATATTTATGATATTATTATCTTTTTGTACCCCAAATAGGAATTATTTGAGGGAAACTATTTTGTTCATACATGTGATACAAGAAACAAAGAAAGAGTCTAAACATGGAAGCTTTCGAGCAGAAGGGCTTCTTCTGAAATAGACAACACACACACACACACACACACACACACACACACACACACAATGCTGTTCACACACACAACCACTGTCTCTGGCTGCAGAGACCTTCTGACCAAAAGCTTACATGTTTAGTACTCTTTTTGTTGTGCCTGGCTACAAATCAACATCTTCACTATATGGTGAGTAGCAACCTATCCTTTTCCAAACACTGTCATTACTCCATCCTGGATTTTCCATTATTTAAAGAAACAAAGAAAATTGTATGCTCCCCACCACCACCTAAAACTTCATACCCAGGCACCTCAATATATGAAAATTAAAGTTTATCCTAAATAAAAAGGGAACAAGTTAATGCAGGTGAATTTATGTCCACTGAAAAGAAAGCTACATGAGGGCGCTGATACTGAAATGCTATTACTGAGTGCATGAATTCATCCAGGATGAACCAGTAATTTGAGCTGGATGCAACTTATGAAAATAGAAAAAAAAGGTCACAACCCATTTGTGTGTGTGTGTGTGTGTGTGTGTGTGTGTGTGTGTGTACTTTTACTAGAGAGAACAAGATCTCAGTAGCTAGTCTAAATGCTACTTCCTGTTGTGTGTTCTGTGCATCACATGTAAGTCAGCAATAGGCGAATGTTTGCCATGCCTTTATATTATGTGTTACTCCATCTGGGAATTTCCACTGTTGTTATACAATTCACAATTTCATACAGAAACAAGACATTAATGTCTTAATGCTCTAGTTTGTCACGTAGATTTTTACTGAGCACACAGTCCAAAACATTTATCTCCAATTTTTTACTTATAAACTCTTATTAATGCTACATCAAGCATTTGAGGATTGTAATGAATATTTAACTCTGAGAACAAACAACAACAGCATATTTCTGATGTGCCACCTAGCAACAAGTAGTTTTCACTTTCTTCTGTTTATTATGTAAACACGTGTATGACAGCATACTCTAATCTCCAATAAGAAACAATGCCACCCTTCATACAAATATAATTTCTTATGTATCAATCAACTATGAACCATTTTTAAGAGTTGAACAAAATGCACAAATGGTAAATATGTGAATGATTACCTGCTCAAAATTCAGAGGCTGCAAATTCAGGCTCAACTTTCTTTTGGGAGTACTCTCCTTTTCTCTGCAATGTATGAAATTGTGGATCAGACAACTAATAAAACAAGAAATGACTGTACTCAACAAAATCAACAATGAGCTTTAAAAAAATAAGAGCTTAAAAAAAAACAGGTAAACAACCTTTATTGATGCATACTAGATGCTAGTTCAGCAGTATTTACCTTCAGGAGATGAAATTCCAGTACAGTTGACACATGTTTTGAAGTAATAAAATATATAGTCTTTGAAGAAGAAATATTATATAATTGAATTTTTGTTGATTTTTTCCTTACTTGGCCAATTAGTATGCTTGATTCTCAGCACATCTGTTGTTGGCACAGTAATGGCAAATTTTAAATTCTTTATGGTGAAAACTATGTTATACCAATACTGAGTAAGACAAACACAGGAAAGAATAGCTGGAAATTCTGCATAATTGGATCATCACACATATTGTATACAATACTGCATAAATGCAAAAGTGTGTGCAGTGATGGCACATTAGTATTTTTGTCACATATTACTCAGTGTTCGAAAGCAGTTTTCAAGTCAAAGCTTCAGTTCATGAAAGTGGACAGTGTTTCACAACACAGCCTTTTTACCAAAGAAGAAATTGTTTCTCACTGGAAAGTACCATATGAAACTGTGGATTCATTCCTGAGAGTGACTGACTACCATAACAAAATTATAATATTATCTATATCCCATAACATCACTCACTAAAACTAAGAAATTCTGTAGTATATTGGCTGCTTTATTTTAACCAACTGGCTGTTATTTATTGTGATGAAATGTTTTCATTACTCTGCACTTTGTTGGTGTCTGCTGAAGATGTTAGAATATTCATTTAACTGTAAGTTCTCCTGTAAATGAAAAACAGATAACATGTGAAAACATGAGAAGATTCAGTTAATTTACTTACACAGCAGAAGAATTAAATCTCTACATGAACACTTTGGAAGAATTGTGAGTAGATGCAAGACTAGAGAACTAATCTGCGAGACTCTCACAGACACAACACCTCAAGTGAAGTTTCTTGGTGAAATATCCAAGCATTTTGAAGTACATACAGGAGTTCAACAAGGAGATGGCCTCTTTCTGTAACTGTTTAATATCGTATTAGACAAAATCTTTTGCTGGCAATCTATCTTCACAAAGAAATCAAGTATGCCGTAGAGAAATTACACGATATAGCATCAAAGACAGGCCTTCAAATATTATATGAGGAGACTCATTTGATGGAAAATTTACATCATCAATATATCAGATAATTTCTACTACAAGTGAAATATAGGACAATTTTAAGTGTGTCTTCTTTTAAATATCTCACAGAAATCATAATACCATGAGGACTAGACAGTAAAGCCAATTTAGAAAGTGTGTACAGAACAACACAGAATCACTACAACAAATGAGTGATATCCCATTAGGGGAAATTTCAGTATTACAAGACAGTTGTTTTATGTGGCACATTAAATGATTTAGAAACTACATTAAAACTGATGAAATTGGAAAGTAAGAGTGAAAAATTCACAGAAAAATATATGGTCCCATCAGTATAAATGGCATACGGATTAAAAGCCTGTGCACAGCAACAGACACGGACAAGAGGTAAAAGACACTTTAGGTTCTATGGCCACATCTACAGAATGGATGACACCAGAGTAATTAAAAACTTAATATAGGATGTAAAGAAATTAAGTATCAATTTTGTAGAAAATGATGGTGTAAGGGTAAGGCGTATAATTATGCTGGTATGCTGCAGGTGCACTGCAAATGTCAAATTTTTAGTTGTTACTGTAAACTCAGAATTGGCTTCATGGCACCACTAAATATGTGTTCTGTTGTTATAGGTATCTGAATATTGTGATGTTAACTGTGCAGGAGGGGATATCCACTGTAGCGGTGGAGTGATAGAGGTTGTAATATGGTGAAATTCAGATGAGATTTTATCGCTGATTCCATAAAGCTGGACCTACTGGTAAGGCAATTCAACAATTAGTGAACTAATTCAAATGCCCCGATCTCCGCCGCTCAAATATGCACTGAACGTAGTCTAAAGTCGGTGTAGCGATTGTTGGTGTAAATGGTCATTCCACTCGATGGTACATAAAGTATTGTGATACACGCTGAAAAAAAAATGCCGTACCATCTGCATGTTCTCCGCCAATTACAGGATGAGGATTTGGCAGAGTGTATGAATATGTACCATGCCTAATTATTATTATTATGGACTTGCCAAACTTTAATAATGCTTACTGTGATAATTCAATCTGTATATTGAGCAAGCAGTAAAGGAAACAAAAGAAAAATTCGGAGTAGGTATTAAAATTCATGCAGAATAAGTAAAAACTTTGAGGTTCGCCGATGACATTGTAATTCTGTCAGAGACAGTAAAGGTCTTGGAAGAGCAGTTGAACGGAATGGACAGTGTCTTGAAAGGAGGATATAAGATGAACATCAACAAAAGCAAAACGAGGATAATGGAATGTAGTCAAATTAAATCGGGTGATGCTGAGGGGATTAGATTAGGAAATGAGACACTTAAAGTAGTAAAGGAGTTTTGCTATTTAGGGAGTAAAATAACTGATGATGGTCGAAGTAGAGAGGATATAAAATGTAGACTGGCAATGGCAAGGAAATCGTTTCTGAAGAAGAGAAATTTGTTAACATCGAGTATAGTTTTAAGTGTCAGGAAGTCGTTTCTGAAAGTATTTGTATGGAGTGTAGCCATGTATGGAAGTGAAACATGGACGATAACCAGTTTGGACAAGAAGAGAATAGAAGCTTTCGAAATGTGGTGCTACAGAAGAATGCTGAAGATAAGGTGGGTAGATTACGTAACTAATGAGGAGGTATTGAATAGGATTGGGGAGAAGAGAAGTTTGTGGCACAACTTGACCAGAAGAAGGGATCGGTTGGTAGGACATGTTTTGAGGCATCAAGGGATCACAAATTTAGCATTGGAGGGCAGTGTGGAGGGTAAAAATCGTAGAGGGAGACCAAGAGATGTATACACTAAGCAGATTCAGAAGGATGTAGGTTGCAGTAAGTACTGGGAGATGAAGAAGCTTGCACAGGATAGAGTAGCATGGAGAGCTGCATCAAACCAGTCTCAAGACTGAAGACCACAACAACAACAACAACAACAACAACACTGTGATAATAGGATCAGAATATGAACAGAGCTACTTCTAATACTTGCAGGCTGTGCACAGTTTTTGTACGAGATTGACAGATTTCAAGAAAAGTTACTTATGAATTTCATACAGTGACTGTGTTTGTTAGAAATGTTTGCAACACACGAATAATTACAAATATGTTCGGTTACTGCACTCAAACATTATTATTACATGACATCAACTGTGTGCAGTATGTGGCTAACACTCCATATGTGCAAAAATTATGATAGATAAGACATGATCTGGCCCTAAAATATTGGTTATCTAACATCGAAATGCAATTAAAGTGTTTGAACTGCAAGCTTTATGTGGACCTCATTATTTAAAATAGCCTACTTCAGATGACCACTGTTCAGCCAGATTAGATGGCGGCACAACTACTGATGCAAAATTAGCACATGTAAACAGAGTTATGTTTCACAGACAAAAATCTACAGCCCACAATCCTTCGCTGAGAACTCCATCAGTTAGGAAGTGTATCTGGATACGTAGCAACACTTTCTTTTACCACAGCTTGTGCAGGATGAAAGTGTCCATAACGTCATAGATATGGGTACTTTTAAATGATGTGTTTCCTAGAAGATCGATAGGCATGCAGAACCCATGATATGGGTGGTGCATTCTCAATTCCTCATACCCAAGGACTACTACATTTGAGGATACATCACAAGACTTGTGTTTCACCAACACTGTATCATCTCATTGGCAGAGCACTGAGACTGCATTAGACAAGCTGCTGCAGCTATAGCACCACAAATGCCCTGGAAATGTCTTTCATGCGGCAGCCAGGAGATGGGAGCTGTGGTGGGATGCAAATGGTGCTCATGCTAAATGTAGCATGTGATAAACATATGTCACTACAAATTATTTCAATAAAATTCATACTTAGCTGTATAATAAATTCACAAAAGGTAAAAATCACTAACAGTTAGAAGTTAAGCAGGACTTATGAGAAATGAATGCCACGAATGACATCTTCAGACAATGCAAAGCATTTGGATTTATAGTAGCAAATCACACATTTGCAGAGATCAAATGTTCTCTAACTGGGCATAAATAAGGATTATTATTATTATTATTATTATTATTATTGTAATTGGACGAATATACAGTTAAGCTTGACATTCGATCATCTTAAACTGATTTATGAATATTTTTCATTTATAGACATTGCTGACTGTATCCAAGAAGGCAATAGTAGCCAACAAAGATGCCAGTAATTCACTGCACTCAATGCTGAATGTTGGTGCTGTATTTTACAAGAGAATTCAGGTAATTTACAGGAAGATGATGGAAGCAAGACTGTTAAAAGCATTTTATGGTGACTTGGGCAGAAAATGTAGTGTACAGGCAAGGACAGGAAGAAAAACTCCAATAATATGCCAAGAGTGCCTGTACATGCCTACACTGAATACAGAAGAAACTGCAGTAATAAAATTACTCAATATAATACAAGATAAAAAAAGTTAGGTCTATCATGAAAACAGACCAGAGACCTGCTCAAAAAAGTGTCCTGAATTTTCTGCTGATGGTATTTGACATATTCAAAGATAGGATGTCATTCGATCAGAGGAAGATTTTTTATGAACTTACAAGTGGCCATGGTAGTACATATGTATGTGTAGTCTACCTCAAAGCATTTATTCAAAAGGTAGTAAGTTTTCATTCTTTTTTGTGTGCCTGTCAACAACTCTACACTGCTACTATGGGGTGAGTTGTCTCCTTTTCACATAAGGCATTAGTGACTCTTAAAACATTTAGTTCTGAGCAAGAGTACATGTGAAGCCTTCAGTGACTGCCATAGAAGAGTTTTAATAAGGGACCTCTCCCAAAACATGAAAAAATTCTGGTTGCATGTAAAGTCTGTAAGCTGCACCAAAGTTAGTAAACCTATTCTGCCAGCCATAGCTCAAAACTGGATTTCTTGTTTATCATGAGGACCCACTTTAACAATTAGGCTATCTGAGCACACTTCCATGTCTAGTTAAAACTTTCATTGTCAATGGTGTTTTTATCATCATTTCCATGCATTTATAGCAGAGGTTCATAAACAGGGTAAGTGGGAGCAGTACCAATGGGGAAATGGAGGCAGTGAAGAACAATGACTTACACTGCCACAAGCAACGTATATTAAATGAATTTAACAAGTGGCCGGTGGTGGCCACAGCAGACAGTTTTGTTGCACCAATGGCAGTCAGTGTATTAATGAACTGAAATGAATGAATGGACTGATGGTGATGAAAGCAGGAGATTGGAGTTGAAGTCCTGGCCTGACACAAAGAACAGTTTGCACTGGTTTCACTTCATGAGACTGCCTCTTCACAGATTTTACCCCATCATTTCATTCACTCAATGCATTTCATTATTGTACATGAATCTTGCGGCAGGGTAAGCCTACATCTAGTCCCTGCCCCAATTGTCCTATGACTATATATTCCTTGGGAGAACCTATGATACAAGATGTGGCAATTTAATAACCACACTAGTGCTACGAAACATTTTATTTGCCACCAATTACATCATAAAATTTATCACCTTCAATATATTCTTCTTACTGATTCCTACAACAATCCATAAGAATTTTGCATTACTCACAAAGCAGTGTTAAAAGGCTGTTTCTGTCAGCTTGTTGAAAACCTTCAGCACTTTTGCTTTCACCACTTCCATAATGTCAAATCATCTTGTCCCCTTAAGCACCAATTGGACTTAAAAGGAGCCACCACCACAGGGGACCTGGCCAGCGAATATAGTGAGTGGTCCAACATGGTGATGCTGCATTCCATACGGAACGCCTTTACAGACAAGGTGGAATGGGTTGATGCATTATCTTGACGAAGCACCCAGGACTCATTGTTCTAAAAATCTGATCATCATTTCATGTCATTTGCATTAGCAATAAATATTTGCTTCTGTACACTTCCTTTAACATGGCACGAGTTTGCCCCAGTTTCACAAGAAACTTCAGGTTAACTTTTTGCTCCATCTGAACACAGGATGTCCACCCAGATGCCAGCACAAGGACTTTAGTGGATGTCTGTTATCACAGGACTGAGTGATGTCTAACTATGCCCACTGAACACTGAATGGAGAAGCATCAACTGACACAAACATGTTAAGACCTGGCACAGTGCGCTCACCGTTTACTGGTAGCAGCACCAATCCAGTTATTTAATTGTCATGCCACGTAGTCTACAGAAATCACATGTGGAACACTAGTGACAATGAGAGTTTGACTCAGATTTGGAAGTATGTTCAAATAGCCTGATCGTTAAAAGACTGCTCATAATAATCAGGAAACCTATGTTAAAGTGCAAGTATTGCATAAATAGTAAATTTTCAGTTGTCGCTATAAGTTTGTTAATATCCAGGTTTAGCATGTCTGAATAGTTTGCACTGATGTAATTTCACATTACTACACCTTCACTGATTTCATCCTCATTGTTCCACTATTTTCATTAACAAGAATTTAATTACTTCCACAAAACTTACAAGTCCAGACACTCGTGAATGACACAAACTGAAATCAAGGGTAGCAAAGCTACTGCAGTAATGCTGAACTCCGCTTTCAAATGATCTGTCTACAGAGGAGTATCCAGGAGTACTGGCCCAATTCGATCATCAAACCACAGCAGATATGATTGACATAGATATTAGTGCAGCAGCTTTGAGAAGCAAATAGAATTGTTGAAACTGAGAACTGCCACAGGACCCAATGGAACCTTTATCATATTCTATATAGCATTTATGGATGAGTTAACACCTCTTAACTATAATATACTGTATATCCCTCTCAGAAAGCAAAAGTGTCCAGCACTTTAAAGAAAGCACTGGTTACAACCCCCTACAAGAGTAGCAGCAGAATTGATCCACAAAACTACTGTCCAGTATTACTTGCATCCTTGTGTTGTACAAACTTAGAACATATTCCAAGCTCAAATACAATGAGATGACTGAAACATAATTAACTACTCTTGCCAAGCATGGATTCGGAAAACATCAGTCACATGAAACCAAACTCTGATTATTCTCACAGGGCATCCCGAATGCCATGGATCAAGACAACCTGGTAGATTCAGTATTTCTTGACTTCCAACAAGTTTTTGACTATCACATCAGCAATTATTAACAAAAGTACAATCAAATGGGGGTATCAAATGAGATTTGTGACACTATTGAGTATTTTTTGGTATGGAAGATGCACATGGTGATCTGGGATGGAGAGTCACTGACAGATGTTGAAATAGCTTCAGAAGTGCCACAGAGAAGTGTGTTGGGACCCTTGCCATTCCTGCAGTAATGTATTAATGACATGGCACACAACAGTTTGGTTTGTTAAGTGTACAAGCGCATTCCATAGCACAATCCTTTGAAAACAGTGGAGTACAACTTGAGTTCAGCCAGCCAGTCAGAGTGTGTCACTAGAGACAGCAAATACCAGTTTGTGTTTTGATTGATGCATGCAACTGTAGGAGAATATCTACTTCAGAAGTAAAAATTAAGGTTGGAAACTCTGAGATTACTATTGCTGATGGAAAAAAAAAAAAGCAAGAGATGCCGCTCCAAATCTGAAGTAAGAAGTATTTGAAACTTACTTCTTAACTGTTAATATAAAAATGACAAGTAGGATTTCCAAAACATATCTCCACCCATGGGGTCTATTCCACCATCTGATTCATCATATGTTTCACTTTTCTGCACATTATAATGGATCTGAGATGATGAGTCTTGCAGTTTTCATACAAAATGTGGCAAAACTGCAGAAGCTGTCATTTGCCCCGTATAAAGTGAGTGATGTTATCTGGACTTAAAATTAAAACATAAGATTGCCATTTACATGTGATTACATCAAGATACAGCATATCTGGAAGTCCTTCAAAATTATTCAATATACAGAAGACTAACTGAAATTTGTTCTCCTACTTTATACATATAGCAGACTTTACTTTCCAGCTTTACTGTTTTATTCTTATTTGGAAGACTTTTTTAATAAAAATATTTTTACTTTAATAAACATACTGAACATAGCATCATACTGAAAATGAGAAAACGGATGCTATTTTTTATATAAGCTGGTCCAGCATTCTTAGAAATCCGTTTTTGTCAGTAACTGTATACCACTTTTCCACTAGTGTCAGCTTTAGAGAATACAATCAACAAATGTCTACTTTCATGCTCTTCAATGAAGCCGAGCAACACATCCCATGCAAAACTATTATAACTTCAATGTTTACAATTTAGTGCTACAAGATACTAGTTTTAAAATTGTTTACTACATTCAAGAACAAAAAGTTTGTCAAAAGCTTTGCAATAAACAAATGAACAGAGTACTGTGTCTTCTACTTTTGTGCAATTGAATTAAAAACAAACAAACAAACTCACTGAATTTCCAGGGTCTCTTGTGGGGCACCATGAGTACTGCTTTCAATCATGCTTTTGCTTCTTGCATCATCACTCTTTTTATCGAGTTCAGCGACAACATCTGGAATCCCTGTAACTACTGAGTCCCCCATGAAGCTCATATTTTCAGATGCTATAGGTGTTGTTTCATCTTTAATATAGGAGGACAAACTTGCAACTGAAAAATTGACAGATCCCTAAAATCAGTACAAACTAACAGAGAATAAATGAAATATACACAATATTTACGCAAGTGTAAAATGCATTTAGTTGTTGCAGTACCTGCACACAATGTAATTAAAATCTGCTTTAATGTGAAGAGAGATTCTATATGTCACTAAAACAAATAGACACACAAACTGCCATAAAAGAGAAGAATGACTGTTAAACAGTAGCCATGTCATGGAATCAAAACAACTAATTTATCAAAATAGTGCACTTACAATCTCATGGGAATAATTACAACCTCCTACGGTACTCTACTGGTTGTATGGAGATTAATGGGCCACACTATGGTGTCACAAGTGCCTCGTTCACAAAATAAGCCCCAAGAGGATATTGTTGCCAGATTGTGGTAAAGGCTGTCTGGTTGTATTGCTACGGTGTGTTGAACTGAGGTATTGGGGACAATAACAATCCTTCAGTTTGAAGTAATTGCATAAGATATAAAATGAATGTAGGGTCAGGTCCGCTTGTAGACTGGGGAGTAGATGGGGACCCTGATGCGCTCACTCTGTGGTAAGAGGGCACACACTGCATATAAGCCCCAGCCAATGTACTGGAGATATGAAACAGTGACATCATAAACAACACCCCATTAGACCATGGATGGGAAGAGAATTCAAGCAAAAGTGGGAAAGGAATAAAGAAAATAGTGAAGATCACGAAGACACAGATGATGACAAAACAAGATAAAAAAAAGATAAAAGAAAGCCAGCAGGCAGAAGCCAATATGAATGCGCTAGCAGAGAAATACTTGTCACTGAGACCTAAGAGAAGACCTTGTATGTGTGTTATCAAAGGATACTGTGAATTACAGTGGTCTATAGCCCGTAAACTGCTCATGAGTCACTGTATATGTGACTTGGTGCGGACGTAGTGAAGGACACACATAATTTCCATCCATTCTGTCATATAAATACTGCATCCACTAGGCAGGGAGTGATGTTCACTGGTCCTAGTGCAAATGAAGGAGTATCAAACATATCTGGTCTTCAACTCTTGAGCCATCGGAGGAAGAACAATTGAAGGGCTCTGCACAAGAGAGTGCTATGCCACATATTCCTCTTATCCAAGTTGGTAGTTTCCTCATTGTCTCTAGGAGCAGCACAACCCACTATCTCTGTTAGGTTCTCGTATCAGGCTACAGTTAGCAACTCAGGTATTCAAGCTTCTTATTGTCTCAAAGAGATCACAGTGAATATTTCAACACAAGTAAAAAAGAAATTTAAAAAAACCACACACACAAAATGGCATTGCCTGATTGTAGCAGTGGAAAGACGTCAGTATGGAAACAGCTTTATCTTTCAGGAAGCTGTTCTCTCAGATCTTGAAAATAAATATATTCCTCACACATCTGACCAAGAATCTTCTGGGAAATAGACATCTGGGGTATGTATTACATTTTCTTTGATATTGTGGCATAGTACTGCATTGTTGAAAAATTTGTCCAGTTAATGTTGCATTGTATGCTATAACCAAAATAATTTATCTGACCTTTACACAATGGGTAGGTAATGTATTTAGTATATTAGGAGGTGCATATTTGTATATTAAGCTATTACAGCATGCTAGATTCAACATAGACCTTGTAACTCTTGAATAAGTAGCATAGTATTCTGCAGTGCGCATAGCACTATACTGCCAAAATTTTATCCAATGTATTTATAGTTTCTCAAAGTCAAGGTTTAATTGCTATGCAACAATAATAACCACATGCAGGTTGTTGACAGTCTGATTATTTCTAAAAAGGCCACAATAAAACAATGTGGTGATATCCATTTTCAGGACGAGGATGAAACTACCAATAGACCAACCATCATGAAACCTATGAAGATTAAGAAATCTTACTGGAGAAACAGAAATCCAAATAGCACCCAAAAAATGAAGAGGCAAGTAAGATGAAACAAAGGTTCTGCCTATGTCAGTGATAGAACAAAAGAGAGTTACTGGGCAAAGGAGCTGGAGCCTAACTGTAAATGCAAAAAACAGTGCTGGGTATTAATAGAAGGTAAAGCTTCCACAAATTTTAAATCTTTCTGGAATATGTTCAATTTCAACACACACAATGTATAATTTTTTTCTTGCATTATGGCAAACACAGTTACAAGGAAGAGCGTAAAAAAGGGCAAACATACCAATGAATCTAGAAGAAGCTTTAGCTATTCGTATTCAGTAAACATTTCAGGAAAACATGTAGATATTTGTCATGATTAGTTTTTGTCTTTGCATCAGTTACACAATAACAGGGGATATCTTTGAAACATTCGGAAAATAGTAGTACAGGTTCTGTGAAAACTGATGGTAGAGGAAAGCATTCAAAACAGGCCAATGTTCGCCTTATTCTGAAATACCAATCACATTCAAGAAGCCAAAACCCAACTGAAGTTTATCTGGATTATGACTTAACCATACAGTCTCTTTACACAAAATATTATGTACCTTGGTGCAATGAAAGTGGTCATGATACTGTCAGTGTCAACAAATACAGATGTATATTTTGAACACAGTTCAACATTGGATTTAAGATCCCCAATCAGATACAGGCAATAAGGGTGATAAGTTAATCATAGCAAAAGAAAATGCCAGCATGACAAACGACCACTAACTTTGAAAACTCGAAGCCGAACACAAAGCACATTTACTCAGAGCAGAGTGAATGAAGACGCTCCTACAACAGTGAGCTGAAGAAGCAAAGGAAAATGCTAACATACATGTGATAACCACAGATCTTCACAAGTGCTTCCTACTCCTATGAAGCGGTGTTCTACAAATGCTAATTGTGTCCAAAAGCCTCTGACACATTTAATGTTGTGTGTGTGCACTATGTTCTGTTGCTTGTAAATGGCACATTTTCTTTGCAACTTAAGTTTTATTTTGGTGTTATTCTCTTGTTTATGTTTTATTGCTGCAGTATTATTCCACAGTAGTGGGCCAAAGTAAAATTCTTTGTTGGAGTATCAGTTCTTATCAGTTAAAATTACAGAAAATTAACTGAAAATTAAAACAATGAGAAATGCCTGGAAATTTTAAAAATTTGCAGGTTTCTCACAAATGAAACAATTCCCTCATTTTTCCTGGATTTCCTGAGGGTGTGGTAAATGTAGTAGGTCTGCGAGGCAGGGTTTGTCGGCTATGAGGAGTTGTGAGGGAGGTTTGGAGGCTGTTGCAGAGGTAGTGGATAGTAGTACTCCAAGGTAGGAGTAGGAGGTGAAGAGGCTGGAAAGCTTTTTGGGGTGGTGGTGTGCATGCTGCCCTAGTTCATGGAAGGAAAGTTTCACTGCGAGAGATGGGATGCAGGAATTTGGAATTTTAGAGTAGGAGAATTTTATGGATGGTGAGGAGGTGTTACAAGAGGTTTGGGCCTGATTTGCACAGATTTACAGGATGGGATTCTTGAGGAATATGGAATCGCAGAATCTGCACAGATAAAAGTCATCTTGGAAGGAGGGTTTGCAGTGGGTAATTTGCTGGTCAGGGCATTTGTGGAGACTCGATCAACTATACAACAATGGAGGAACAGTATACGGGACTGTGTTCTAACTAGGCATAGGAAACTTTTCTTTATTGGTGCAAAAGGAAGGAGCAATGAATCATGGGCGAGGATAAAAAATGTGTAAAAATATATAAACAACTGTCGGGAAAAACTCTCTGCTCCAGCCTCCTCCTCACCCCCACCACCCACAGACTACTTTTGAAACCATTAAATTGCAAAAAAATATAATGTTCCAGAAATATTTTCTGTGGTTTTTTACCTGTAATTACTAAATAAATCTGTTGTTTCTAAAACTGAATGTAACATCTATGTCATTATATACTTACCACTGATGGGTGTGCTAGCAAATTCTGACTCACTCAAACTATTAGTCAACAAGTCAATCTGATTTGCAAGATCCGCCACTTCCTGAAGTTTTGAACTATCTGGAAAATGAAACAGCAGCAAGTCAGTCACATGTCACAACAGGAACATTACAGCAATGGCTGAATTTCTGACTAGACCCACATGCAAGTAAAGAGCATAATGTGTTGTGTGTGCTGAATAGGTGGAAAGGAAGGGATATCAAGTAGCCAAATGCAAAAATTTGACAGACCAAAGAGCATAATGTGTTGCATGTGCTGAATAGGTGGAAAGGAATTTGACAGATCATAATTCCAGAGTTCTACGAATTTTCCCGGTATCCACTACACTGTTTTTATTTTGGTCTTCACATACTCTTTAAAGAAAAATTACAACATTTATTTCTTTTCAAAATTACATAACCAGAAAATGATTAAAATCTCAGAAATGTCAGTTCAAATTTTGTTTTAAGCCACAGCAACAAACAAACTTATTTTGAACACACAACATTCATCAATTTTATACTGCTGTCCATCTACGAATACTTATAGGCATAAAAAGTCAGTGTCATTTGGTAAGCTGTGCTTCAAAGAAACTACTCCACTTTTACAGTACGGAGAAGTTGATTCTGAATGTTCAATGTCAGGTCACTTTGGGTGGAACCCACAAGGCAGTGCTGCATTAACAGGCACAAGCTGGTAACTGCCAGTTTTGCGAGATGTGGGTTACAGTGACAGAAATGCCAGCGCATTATGAAGCCAGGATAACCAAGTGCAGCAGTAAACTGTACTGTGCAGCAGAAAGTGTGTCGCACATGGGGCAATGTCGTCACACCAGAATAAGTCTCTTGTTATGGGTGATGTAAATAGGTGCCGGGTTTCAGTGAAACAAATGTGTGTAAAAGGCATGTAAATAAGTCTGCACTTTGAGGTAAGTGCTCATTTCTCATCACTGGAAACCAACAGCAGCACCACCGCAACATCAGAGGTACACTAGACCATGAGACAACTGGGCACCACCAGCAGCAGCCATGGGTTCAAGACCGAGCTGCACCTGCTGTCAGCTCTATGCCCTTCACAGGACCTTACAGCCCCAGTGACCTGCCATCTGTGCCTGCCACCTACAATGCCGATTCCTTCATGGGCTTTTGTACCACAGTGGCAGCTGTTGCCCAACTTCTACCACAGGGCAGCAATACATACCCCACCCACAGTAGTCCCCACATACCATAATCGAGCGCAAATTTTAGTACTGCATGGGCAAAATATAACTTTTCGTGCGCACGTCATTTTAGTAATAAGAACTTGTGTCTTGAAGGTAGGTGCAATGTGAAACTAGGCACCAAGTTTTATCTGTGATGCACCCTTGAACTGACTGATGTTCTGTATGAAATGGATAATTTTAATCAAGCTACTATATTACAAAAACTGACAATCTTACTGTGAAGGAAAAAATGTTGCCTAACAATATGTGTTTTAAATATTAAAGAGGTTTTGTTTCATCCAGTTCAGGTTAAGGGTAATGAACAACCAACTTAAAGTGAACACATGCTGGAATATTCACTCACGCATCATAATACTGAAAATCAAAAGGCAGAGCTTATGGAGGGAAGGGATCACTGTGAGGGACATGATCATCAGCTCCTGATGTCATTTGCACAGCATTTGAATCTGATCTATTGCATAAATCTTTTTGGCCAATTGATTCTGAGTTGTACAAAACTGTAATATAAGCACATCACTAGGATGGAGTGGCATAGTAGGGCAGAGATGAGAGCGGCAACCAATAGGAAGCAAACAAAAAGACGTAGTGGGCAAGTCATATTTAAGCTGGTCTTTAAAGTGTGAGAAGCTCATTTTTAAGGGTGCAAGTTTTGGTGACATTTGTGTGATTGATTTTTAGGTGTCTAGTGGCCATTTAGTACAACTGTGGAGACTGATTACTTCGCGAGTCCACTGCAACATAGAATTTTTCAGAAAGCGTGATCTTAGAGGAAGTGGAAAGTTTCATATGGAAGTGAGTTAATACATATAAACAGTCTGAACTGTTTTAATTATGTATAGCGAGAAATAATTTACGTCTGCTTTGAGAATTCGGTTGTCTGCCAAAGTGGACTGAAGTAACTAATGCCACCACTAAAATTGCGTTTAGGGAATGAACATTATAATTTCAAAAGTGTTTGTTGTTGCTTTGTTCATTTGTTACAAGCTATGAGCTACAATGATCAGCCAGAACATTATGACCACCTACCTAATAGTTGGTATGTCCTTTGGCACAGATAACAGCAGAAACATGTTATGGTGTGGAAGCAATGAGCCCCCCATAGGTCACTGGAGGGAGTTGGCACCACAGACACATACAAGTCACCCAATTCCCGTATATCCTGGGCAGTGGGATTAGCCCTGACACTATTTCCAACCACATCCCAGACGTGTTTGGGTTCAGATCTGTCAAGTCGGGGGGCCAGCACATCAATTGGAACTCGCCACTGCATCCCTCGAACCTCTCCATCATACTCGTGGCCTTGTGAAATGGTCCATTATCTCACTGAAAAATGCCACTGCCATCAGGAAACGTGATCGTCATGGGGAGGTGTACGTCGTCTGCAACCAGTGTATAATACTCCTTGGTCATCATGGTGCCTTGCACAAGCTCCACTGGACCCATGGATGCCCACGTGAGTGCTTCACAGAGCATAATGGAGCTGCCATAGCTGTCCCATAGTTCACCTGGAAGACGATGAATTCACACCTTTCCGTTGGCAGGATGAAGTAGGTATTGGGCTCCATCATACCACACAAAACGCTGCCACTGCACCTATGTCCACTGCCAATGGTCAAGTGCCCATTTCAGTAATGCAATGTTGTGGTGTTAATATTGGCACATGCATGGGTCGTTGGCTGCAGAAGGCCATCATTAGGAGTGTTTGGTGCACTGCGTGTTCAGACACACTTTTATCCTGCCCAGCATTAAAGTCTTATGTTAGTTCTGCAATGGTTCACTATCTGTCCTGTTTTACCAGTCACAATGTCTGGATGTAGTTTTGGCTCAGTTTTGCCATGTGTTGAAGACATTCACCACAGTACTGCTTGAACACCCAACAAGTCGTGCAGTTTCCTAACTGCTTGTGCTGAGCCTTTAGGCCATTGCAAATTTCTCTCAGTCAAACTCAGATAGATCGTGTGCTTTGCACAGGGACAGCACACAGATACTAAATGCACCATGTGCGTGTTCACTAGCAGTCGTTCCTGACTAGGTGATGCTGCTATCGCCTGGACAGGATTATATTAATAGTAGGTTGGGGGTCGAACATTCTGGCTGATCAGTGTAGATTGACAAGTCCACAAAGAACTTCTAAGGCTAGTATACATGGTGACATTAGGTTGCACAATCTTTTCCAGAAACGAGTTCTGTGCATGTAGTTTCTTACACAGCTGTAGACACAGCGACACCAGCGTACACACCAGTTTCATTGTTTTGTGAGTGCCGGACTCGTGCCTGGAAGTTTTGGCAGCTGCATAAGTTGTAGCGAAATTAATACTTGTCAGCATGAAATCGCTGCATAAAAAAGGAAACAAGATTTTTTGGGTTTGTAACTGGTTAAACAAAAGATATCAAGCTCAGTTGGTCAGCACCCTTGCTGAAAGAAATTGTTGTGGAAGACCTGAGAAGTTATTTCTGTCTATAAACATCACAATATCATGAAACTTCCTGGCAGATTAAAACTGTGTGCCGGACCGAGACTCGAACTTGGGACCTTTGCCTTTCGCGGGCAAGTGCTCTACCAACTGAGCTACCCAAGCACAACTCACGTCGCGTCCTCACAGCTTTAATTCCACGTCGTCTCCTCACTTGCCTGCAAAAGGCAAAGGTCCCGAGTTTGAGTCTCGGTTCGGCACACAGTTTTAACCTGCCAGGAAGTTTCATATTAGCGCACACTCTGCTGTAGAGTGAAAATTTCATTCTAATCACCAGATCAGTTTACATTTCTTCTAAACAAAGTTAATAAGGCAATAAGGAAGAAAGATAGTGTAACGCATGAAGCATTGTAGCTACAACTGAAACTACAAATTAAACTGTCTACATGAATACTCTGCAAATCACAATTAAGTGCCTGGCAGAGGGTGTGTTTCTTGGCAACTGGTGAATCATAATCATCTCTACAATACCTATAATGTGTTCCAAAAATCAATACTGCCAAATTCAGCACTGTTCTCTTAGCAGTTGCAGACAGTAATTACTTTTCAAATAATTTTGGGTGAATCAGGAAGAGTACCCGACAGTGAAATTTTTACAAGCAGTATTCTAAAACTGGCAACAGCCGGAACTCTCAGCCTGCCAGAAGAAACAGTTTTTAGCTGGTGATGATGCATTTCTGTTAACACCACATTTAATGGAATCTTTATCAAAGCATGATCCACTGAGTTTCAAAGAAAGAATATTCAATAACAAATTGCCAAGAGTTTACCTTGTAGTGGAAAATGCACTTGGGAATTTAGTTTCCAAATTTCCTGTACACACATCACCTTAAGAAAGAATCGGTATATTCAAAAGATGGAATTTTAACCTTGTAGACATGAGCTGTTCCACAGCCAGATGTTTTGTTTATCTGTATTTTTCTGAATTCATTGTATATTACTCCTAATTGTATGACTTTTGCTCTTCAGCTCAGATATTGTCAACCCATCTATATGCAGACTGTTTAGGACACTCAATTGCAGCAACATGTCACTGCTTGTTTTTGTATTCCACATCGTAGATCTACAAAAAGCAAGCAATCTCCTCCATTCCCAACTTCATATTTCACTTTACCACTTTACCAACATGACATCTACCCACAGAACGAGTGCAGCTAGTGTTGCCGAACGTGTACCAAGCCGAAACTATTTAGTTTCACCAATGAGTTACACAAACATGCACCACGCATATAGAGTGCCTGGTAAGGCTGGTAGTGCAGTCTAGAGTCATAGTGTACACTACGCTTTACACATGTAATCTTTATAAATAGGAAATATTTTGCAAGGTTGTGTGATCATAGACTGCAATTGATAGACCAAAAACAGATAATTTGATTGATCATTTATGTTTCCCACCTGCCGGTAGCTAGCAGGGATCCAGGTTGAAGGTGAGAAAAAAAAAATCACGTATCTAGCATCTGCCAATGACATGATCCGATTTCCCAGATCTAAGGAAGCACTGATACAGTGAGAGACAATGTAGAAGCTGCTGTGAGCAAGCCCTGTTTTCTGGTGAATGAAATGAAGATTGAATATCTGGTGACATAATTTTTTCAAATTCATGGCAGGATTTCACAGCAAGTGGTGATAAACATTTTGAAAAGAAACAGTCTTGACTGCAAAACAGGTTTTATTACTTTATATTTTGCTAGTAACATTTCACCTTGTTTAAAGGATCTTCAGATTGGCCTACAAAGAAAATACAAACTTTTCTTGCACAGTGATGATGCAGCCCTTCTCTCTGCCCAGCTTATCTGATGATAACCAGAAATCGTGCTTATCCAAGATACCCACTCCAGCTACTTGTAGTCACAACCAGAGCTTAAGAAGGGTTCACGATCTTAAATATCTGGAGGTTATCTTTAAAGAGGATGCAATGCATGAAGCAGACAACAAAATGAGGATCTAAGCCAAAAACCATTCATACGTAAGTCTGTCAGCTTTCTAAATTTCTTAGTCTGTTACGGAATTTCAAACTCCAGCAGTTTAACAAAAATCTAATCCACCCATAAGGCTGTATGCACCGGTACAAGATGATATCACTGGAGAACAGAGGTTACAACATTGTGCGCCGGATGAGTGCTACAACTGTCAAAATATTGTAAACCTGATGTGAACCAAACATCTTGTTGCAGATCGGCATAGGGGCTAACTGGTGGCAGAAAACAGGAAACACAATCCTGTGGAAGAGGAGCCTTGGTGTCACATGTGGTCCTCTGGGTCCGATAGTGTAAATAAACTAAGAAGTAGTACTAAAACTGATAGTACATTTTCAGATTTTATCAATCAGTTACATCAATAACAGTAGAATAAAATGCTATCTTCAGAAATAATTATACTTATTTGTGAAGATACAAAATACTTTAGAGTAAATGGAAATCACCACCTACACTGCTCTTTGAAAATATTTCAATTTTCACTACTGGTTTGTTTCATCATCAAACATCACCAGGTGGCAATTACCTAATTACTAGATGAAGTTCAATGAAATGATTTGATAGTGAATATTTACGTGTTTTCTGAACAGCAGGTAAGGTAGTGATTTCCATATACTTCTTTATCCTACGTTTGGAGATGGAGAAGCCAATTTAGAAACCATTTTCAATTTTATCTGATTTCTAAATAGTAATTACTTGCAGAACAGAAGGAATGGTATGAGATACAAATATCTCTTCGTCAACTAAGTTCAAGAACCCCTGTATCTATACTACACAAAATTAGTTAGGTATTCCAATTCTGTAGATTCAAAGCATGAAAAATTGTGCAGCAGTGAACAACAGCACTCAGTTTTAAATAATAATAAAACCTATTATAAAGGGTGTTCCACCTAAACTTTTCACTGCCAGTATCTCTGGAACAACAATAAAGATTGACAAACAGCTTTCAAGGCATGACTACAGCCGGAACTCACAATAGTAAATACTATGAGACCTTCTAAACAGTGTGCAAATATTGGTTTCAACACAAACTGACACCCCACATTATTCTACACACAATCATTAACATGAGAAACCACAATAATAATGGTGTTGGTTGCATCGGGATATGTTAATTACATTCTGAGAATTTGGAATGTGAAGTCGATGCGTGAAATGAACAAAATGCGCCACTACTGCACTTCCTGCCATGCAAGCGTGACCTGCACATCGCTTGTAATCACAATGTGATTGATGTCCATATTCTTACTTTCACTGTTATCCTAAGGACAGAAAATAATATTAGGGAGTCCTGCCACACACATTGATATGTACATAATGGTGTCCCTTGTTCATACTGTCTTTGTCCGTACAGACTACAGAACCGGCTGGTGTACACCGCACCATTACACCACCCAAGTCAAATACTTGCCTCTGCAGTTGTGTACAGGAATGGGCCGCAATCAGTGCTGTGTGTGGGAACGACTCATTGCGAAGCAGGCAGGTCTGTGTGGGTGTGCAGAGAGGTACACAGCACCAGTGACTGTACATTGTAATTGGGGTCACTCTGGTAATTGTGATATTAAATTATACGTACATCCGTTCAAGGAATTTGAACTGGTATTCACAAAAGAGGAAATGGCTGACATAATATTACTGTATGGAGAACGTCACCAAAATGGCAGATCTGTGGCACAGGTGTATGCCCAATGGTACCCTAACAAATGTTATTCGACCCATCATACATTTATGAATATTGTTACAAGACTCCGCATGACGGGACGATTGTCTCCACGAACGCATATCTGGAGCAGAGGCATAACACATGAAACAACAGAGGTAGCTCTTCTGGCAGCTACTGCAATAAACTATCATGTAAGTATTCGTGAAATGGAGAGACAGATGGGAATCCTTCGAACAAGCGTTATGCATATTCTGCACGGGCACAGATAACACCCAATCACATGGTGCTGCATCAAGTCCTCCATGGCAATGACATTCATTGGAATACTGTCAGTGGGTTCTGCAGCAAGGCTATGACTTTGTGCATAGGGTACTTTTTACTGATGAGGCCATGTTTAAAAACCATGGGAATGTCAGCTTTCACAATATGCACTACTGTCACGAGAAAACCGACACTGGAATCGCCGGGTTGAACATCAAGATCAAGGCATGGTGTGGTATTGTAGGACACCACATCATTGGACCATATTTCAAAGATGGCACTCTTAATGGGCGACAGTATGAGCGGTCCCCGAGATGTACCTTACCTGGACCAATTGAAGATGCACCCCTTCATATTTGTAAAGTATCATCATGATGGACGCCCCACGCATAATGCCATGGTGGCACAACAGGTGATAAACCAACAATTCCTACAACAATGGATTGGACGGGGCAGCCCCATTCAGGTATTTGCAGCACAGTCACCAGACCTCAACCATATGGACTTTTTTCCTCTGGGGACATGTGAAAGATGTGACTTATCAGCAGGTCCCAACAATAATGGCCAATGTGAAAGCCCGTATTACAGCTGCATGTGCTGCAATAACACCACAAACACTGACAGCTGTGAATGGAGCTATGATGGAATGCGCACAGCGCGGTTGCCAAACAAATGGCAATCTCTTCTAACATACATGGTAGCGTTTCGGCTGCAAGACATGTATGTGATTGCACACCAGCAAACATTTTGTGTATTACAGAGAAGATATATGTTTATTCTGTTAGTACTAGTTTATGTATGCATTGCACCATCTGCAACAGTTCAATTGTGTTGCAGTCATTAAAGATGTTCAGTGACTGTCCTGTACATAGCACGTGCCGTCGTGTAATTGATGTAGAACTACGTACAAATAACATGTAGCCCCTGTGAGACCCTTTGACAGCCATTAATTTTGTTCACTCTGGCTGGCGGTTATTGGTATTTCATTACTGTTATGTCCATTTTATTACTGTCAAAAAGCTCAATAAACCATGCCCTTGTTTTCATTGTGGGTGACATGACTCCCAGGCCACATATTAGCAGTATGTAAGTACAGTGTCTGTGGCATCACAATACATCAATCACACCAAGATTACGAGCAATGTGTGGGTCACACATGCATTGCAGCAAGTGCAACAGTAATGCGTTTTGTTCACTGTATCTGTCAATTTCACATTCCAATTTCTCAGGAAGTAACAGATCTATTGCAATGTAAACAATGCCATTATTATTGTGATTTCTCGTGTTATTGGCTGCATGTGGAATAAAATGGGGTGTCCACTTTCAAAAACATAAGTATATGTTGAAACCAATATTTTCACATAGTTTAGAATGTGTCTCAGTATTTACTTTCGTGAGCCCCTGCCGTACATTGTTACCCGTGAAAGCCATTTGTAAATATCTATTGTGGTTCCAGAGATACTGGCAGTGAAAAGTTTAGGTGGGACAACCTGTATAGTAGCAGTACTCTCCAAGGGTACACACTTTATGTGTAATTTCATTTCAAAATAACATATGGAATTTAAGGCTTTGTAGCATTAATTACATGCAATTATAAGTAATACACAAAATGAAACTGCTACTCAAACAGTTTTGTTTGTATACCTGTGCACAAAGAAATAAGTATGGAACGACACAGAGTTACTGAAGAACATGTTGGAGGAGTGAGAGTGTTTCACACATAGCCCCAAGACATCAATTCAGAAGGCTAGTCATAAATTAGTAATTCTAGTGATGTCTGTGGGGAGACTTAAGGAGATGCCTACAGCTGTGTCCTTATTGTTTGCAGAAGTTACAACCTCTAAAACTTACAAACTATGGTTTATGTGCCAATTTTGCAAATTAAAGTTGCTGCACGATGAAGATTTTTCAGGATTGTATTTTTTCAGTGATGAATCAACATTTCACCAAAGTAGAAATGCGAACGCATAAAGAGTACATCTGGCGGTCAGCAAATCCCCAAGAGATTGTGCAGTTGCAAGATCACTCCTTTAAATTGAACATTTTTTGTGCTTTATCCTGGCAGAAGGTTTATGGGCCTTTCTTTTTCGAATCAACTGTAACTGGTGTTTCTCATCATGATGTGCTAGAACTATGGCTATTCCCTCAACTGGATGAAGCTGATCCACAGAAATTTATTTGGCAGCAAGACAGTGAACTGCCTCAATGACATAACTCAAATGCGTGACTGGCTAAACAACATTGTACACAACTACTGGATTGGACACAAGGGTCGAGATGATAGAACTTGTTCTGCACGACCTCTAAATTCACACATGATCTGGCATTCACACACAAGCTGACACCACAAGATTTTTACTTTTGGTGTGTCATATAGGATATTGTTTCTGTGCCTCTGCCACAAGCTGATCCAACTTTAGAAACAGCAGTGCTGCAACAATTACACCAGAAGCTCTCCTAACGATTCTGTATGAGGAATGGTGTTCGCATTAAACACTTGCAAGAAAAACTTGTTTGAGTTGCTCTTTCATTCTGTGTATTATTTATAGCTGTAAGTTTAATGTAATAAAAGCTGCAAAGCCTTAAAACCAGTACATTTGTTTTGAAACGCCCTGCATATACTGCCCAGCATTCTTTTGCAACTAAAACCAACTTACAATATCTACAAGGAAAAGAGTCACCAAATTTCGATTTCAACTAAAGATCTCAGTTTTCTTACTTATCAGACAACTGCTATGCATCTTTGCTGCAGGCTACAATAATACAGTAAAAAAATAAATAAATAAACTAGTGTGACAATCTGGTCTACTGCCACAACTCTCAAGCTTTTTACCCCCCCCCCCCCCCCCCACACACACACACACACACACACACACACACACACACACACTAGCCAGTCTGGGAATAACTAGCTTACTACATTACCTTTCCACAGTGCTTGCTGGTATTCATCAATTTACTCGCATACCAAATTAACCCTTCCCCTTTCCCCACTTTCTTTCCCCTCTCTCCTAATTCCATTTATGTTAGCACTGCTGAGACAGTACGAAGACATTGCAAGTGCAATCCAACTTCGCATAGTTAGTCTTATCCCACAGAAGATTAATGTTCTCAGATGACATCTGGAATCATGAAGTTGACCCACTCTTTTCTCTTGTATGCCTCTACACCTACCATTCTCTCAATGAAATTTCATAATTTCCTTTCCTTATCCTATTGCAATGGAGCATGAGATGAATCAAAATTATTTGAGAGATTTATGGCTATCATCAGACCTTGATGTCCAAGGTAACAATGATGGTAACACTCAATAGTACAGTAACAAATGGGTTTTAATAAAACAAGTTTAGATTCTGTGGAATTTTTTTGGACTTACCATGACAGCTATTTAGTAGCTTAAAAGCATTTACCATTTTTTTTTAAAGCAGTGGCATAAAGTTGAAATAAGGAGGCTTGCATAAGATAAAATTGCATATGAGCTCAATGTCATGGTTCAGGTAATGAATGACGTACGAACAATATTCAAATGATTAAAGAGATGTGTTACCAACGGCAAACAATCTTTGAAGCAACATCACAAAACACGGAGACAACTGGAAATAATGGTGATTTCAAAAAGAGTAAACTGCCAGTGCAACATTGTGGTATCAGTAAGAGGCAGCAGTCTGCGGCCGGGCAGGGTGAAACAGCAAGCGGCAGCTTTATCCACACGCTGATATCAACAGCAATGTTCTGCCTTCATGCATATTGTGAAGAGCAGCAGAATTCCAACTGAGAAGTAGAAATGACAAAGTGTATTGTCTTGTATAACACTATGTTTCCGAGACTTGTGGTAGGTGTAGTAAGAAAACAAAAAGAATAATTCATCACTGAAGGCTCACTGATTGGTTGTAAAATGGAAGTAGTTGCTGTAAATATCATACTGGAAGCTATAGCAAAATTGGATGGCCAATTGGTAGACACTGAGGACACTACTAAGGATCAAGCAACTAAACTTCATAAGCTGATCTTGGAAACAAGTCAAGTCAGAGATACAACACACACAGCCGGGCAAAGAAAGGAAATGAAATGAAATTAATTTCATGGATTCAGAGGGTATGTGATGCTATTTCAGTGATTGCAAAATTGAGTCCTATTTACAAGGAACTTGGCAGTAAAGACATTCACCCCCTCTGTGCTGGATGCATGCCTTAATTTGGTTGGAAAAGATGTCAAAGCCGTTCTATGCTCTTTTGAAACAAAAAACACTATCTGAACAGGCCTTAAAGGCCCAATTGAACTGACCAACCTCCATGTTGTCCTCAGCCTTTATGAGTCACTGGATGCAGATACAAAGGGGCATGTGGTCAGCACACTGCTCTCCCAGGTATTGTCAGTTTTCGTGACTGTTGCAACTATTTCTCAATCAAGTAGCTCCTCAAGTGCCCTCACAAGGGCTGAGTTCACCTCGCTCGCCAACAGCACTCGGCAGACCCGCATGGTGCCCAACCCGAGTGCTAACCAAGTCTGACAGGAACCAGTACTACCATTGCAGCAAGGCCATTGACAACAGGCTAACAAGCTGCCCCACAAATGTTTTAATTGTTCCTTGATATCCTGGATACTGCCACTGGAATGGAGTTTATATCCAAGCTGGTCCCACACATTCTATCATGGAGAGATCTGAGTCTCTCAATAGCCACATGAGTGCCTCAACATCCACTGCCACAAACCATGTGTGAACGAGCACTATCCTGTTGAAAAAATGACACCACGATACTCTCACACGAGAACACAGGGTGCCTGTGATGAACTCTTGTGCAGTCACAGTTCCCTCAGTCACTACCAGCTGACTTGACATCGTACCTGATAGCTTCCCACACCACAATGACAGGAATAATACCACTGTGCCTTTCCAAAAGGTAGAAAGAATGGGACCTTCCTCAGGTCACCGCTATACTACTGACTGGTGATTGTCTCCTGTGGCAGTGCACAACCACAATTCATTGTTCAACACAATGGACACCATTTAGCAATCCGTACTTCATGGTCATGACAACAGTCCAAATACAGCTGTTTTTGTTCCGGCGTTAATGCCATGTGCTATGCTGTCCAACATCGAGCCACTATCACATCCGAATGCCCCACAAATCTGTATATTGCTTCATTTGACCACCTGGCCAAATGGAAACTCACAATGAGGCCCCTTTCAAAATCTGTCAGATACCGAAAATGCTGTCTCTCATGAGTAAGCAGCATCACAATGTCCTTCACAGTGATCACTGAACACCTAATGCTGTTCACATCTCTTAGATACCCTACCAGGCTTGATAAGAACACTAAACACCAAAACAACACTAATCCACTCTGGTATCCATTCTAGCTGTTGCAGAGAACGTGTCTCCCCCCCCCCCCCCCCCCCAGCAGTGTAATTCAAAGAGGTAGATCATGTTGAACGGCAAGGTCAGGGTAACACTGACAGAATAAAATGAATTTTGTGACCTAAACGATCCATACTAGAAGACAGTAAGGGATTTTTAAATTGGCAGCAGCTAGATAATGTTCATTTTGTTTTGTTTTAGGGCACAAAAACAAGTAGGATCATAAGCGCCCATGTCAAAAGTGCAGAACATGAAAACAAAGATAAGAGTTAAAAATGACTACATATCAATCGACAGAAAACAAGACAGCTAAAAACATGGACATGGAGAAAGGTCTATAAAATATGCCATAGAGAAACGGAGGTCCAGAACTAAAAATTAAATGGCCTTCGCCATATTGCTATGACAGATAAAATCTAAAACGTGGTCGACAGCCTGCACGTCATTCGCTTAAAAGGCCGATAACTCAGATGGCAAACACAAACAGGAATGTAAGCGGTTAAAGAAAGGGCATTCCGTCAGGAAATGGCAGACAGTCAAAAGTTGGGTGCAATGAGCACAAAGTGGTGGGGGAGCAATAGATGGCGAGATTGTCAACAAAAAGAGAGCTGGAGATACAAGGCAGGAGACGGGGGAGACAGCTCACTATAGGGTAAATGGCGATAGCAAAGAGGGCAACGCTCAGGACGGAACCCTGAGGCACACCGTTTTCCTGGATAAGGCAGAACCCACAGGTACCCTGAGAACTCAGTCTATTAAAAATTCCTGAAGGAAACATGGCAGGTGGTCACAGAAACTCCAGGTGTAGAGAGTACAGAGGATACCACTCCTCCAGCAGGTGATATAGGCATTCTCCAACTAAAAAACTATGACCACAGTCTGGGATTTCCACAGAAAACTATTCATGACATAAAAGTGACGAGATTGTCAACTGCAGAATGCTGCACTTGAAATCCACACTGTGCTGTGGTTAGAAAATTGCACAACTTGAGCCACCATACCAGCCAGGCATGAATCATATGCTCCATCACCTTTCAAACACAGCCAGTAAGAGACATGGGGCAGTAGCTAGAAGGAAGGTGTTTTTCATTGCCAGTCTTGGGTATGGGTACGACAGTGGCTTAACGCCAGCATCTGGGAAACATGCCCTCTGCCAAGATGCGGTTGTATGTATGAAGCAGAAAATGCTTGCCCGCACGAGAAAGGTGCTGTAACGTCTGTATGTTAACAGCGACTGGCCCTGGGGAGGAGGAATGGGATGGAGTGAGAGCATGATTTAGCTCCCTCATAGTAAAGGCAGCATTGTAGCACTCACGATTCGTTTCCAATCGAGGAAGGCAGGGTGATAATGGGAGGAGCTCAAAATCTCCACAAAATGGCAGTCCAAGGTGTTGGAGATAGCAACAGAGTCCACGATGACTTAGTCTGTTACTGTCAGGCCAGAAGTTGGGGAACGGATCTTGGTCCCAGAGAGCTGTCAGAGGTTGGCCCACACAACAGGAGAGGGAGTGGAACTGTTAAAAGAACTAGTGAATGAAATCCAGCAAGCTTTCTTGTTATCCCGATGAACGTGACAACATATGCATGCATTTGTTTATAATGAATGCAGTTTGCCATCATACAATGACAGTCAAAAATGCAGAGAGCATGCCTCCATGCGCAATATGCATCGCAGCATGCCTCAGTCCAACAAGGGACTGGGACACATCATGGTAATGAGAAATAGCGAGGAATGGAACATTCTGCGCTGGTAAGGATAACGCTTTAAGATATTCCAGCTCGTCGTCACAACTAGGGAAATGTTGTTCATCGAAGGTCGTCAGGGAGGAGTAAAGCCTCCAGTCAGTCTTAATAACTTGCCATTTGGGTATGCACAAAGATAGGGTAGGAGTCAGCAAACAGATAGCAGACAGTAAATGGTCACTTGAGTATGTGTCAGAGAGAATGGACCACTCAAGACAATGGTCAAGCTGGGTAGTGCAGAAGGATAGGGCCAAATGGGAATGTGTGTGTGTGTGTGTGTGTGTGTGTGTGTGTGTGTGTGTGTGTGTGTGTGTGTGTGTGGAGTCTGAAAGGAATGTGGGTGCTCCCATGTTAAAGCAGAAGGTTAAGTTGATTAAGAAGGTCAGTCAAGAGGGCTCTTCTCGGACAGATTCTGAGAGAACCCCAAAGGGGACGGTGGGCACTGACATCACCAACTAGCAGAAAGAGCTGAGGTAGCTGCCTAATAAGGTGGAGGATGTCTGCCCTCATGACATTGTATGATGGAGGGATGTAAATGGTACAAAGGCAAAAGGTCAAGTGAGGAAGGAAAAGGCACAATACAATAGCTTGAAGGTAGGTTGTCAGGAAGATGGGTTGACTATGATCATCCTCCCATACAACCAGCATGACTTCCCCATGAGATGGAATGCCAACCTCAGGGGGAAGTTCAAAAGAGACCAGGAAGAAAAGCGAGAGCTTAAAGCGGCCATGAAGATGCAAGTTTGTTTCTTGAAGGCAGAGAACAAGTGAACACTGATTCTAAGAGCAGCCATAAATCACCTTTGTTGGACCTAAGGCCGTGAATGTTCCATTGGAGGAGAGTCATAATGAGGAAAAAATGAAGGGGTGTCACCTCGGCAGCTGCCAAGTGCTAGTCTTCAAAGACTTCCTGCTACAGTGCACAGAGGCAGGAGGATCCTGCTCCATGAGGTCTACAGAAGCATCAGCATTCTTCTGCTGTCGGCCTGTGGAGTCCTGGGCAGAAAAATGGTTGGTGGTGTGCACCGCTGACACAAGAGGTCGGCCGGGTGAGGGCACGACATGGTGACGCCATCTAAGAGGATCTTCAAGAAGGCGAAGGAGAAGACTATTTGCCTTTGTTTGACTTCTTGGAGCCTTTCCAGTTGGCAGAGGAAGACTTGGGTGTTGGTTGGTTGGAGGGACGTAGGACATCTTCATGGGAGTTTTCCTTCTGTCCTTTCCGGCCTGCTGGTTGTGTGGCCGGTGACTCTGCACTGTGAGGCGAGAGGATGGTGGCGTGTTGCACAGATTGAGGAGGAGACGGGGACGCTACCACGATGCTGGATGACTTCACAACTGCGGTGCTAAATTTGAGGTCACGTCTGTGTGGCCACGTCCATCAAGCAGCGAGATGTAGCACGAACAGTAATGTAGGTGCCAGTAGTAGAATGGAGGATTTCTGACTAGCCAATAACTTGTGAGCAAATGGGTACGTAAAGCACTTTTTCTTTCACCCAGATCTCCTTGACAGCCTGCTCATCGAGATACACGGGACAGTCACGGGGAAGCAGTGGCACGGTCATCATTGCAGTTGATGCAGCAGGGAGAAGGAGACAATCACCTTTATGAGCATCCCTACTACAGGTTACACATTTGGCTGGGTGTCGACAGGACACTAGTATGGTTGTAATGATGGCACTAGTAGCAGCGCATCGGGTTTAGAATATACAGGCTGACTGTGATAACTTTATAACCTGCTTCGATGTTTAACGGAAGAACCACTCTATCAAAACTGAGAAAGAGTGTATGTGGGCACTAAGGAGGCATCTACATTTTTCATCACCAAATTGACAGCAATGACACCTCGATTAGAGAGGTATGTTCGAATTTCTGCCTCGGTCAGACCATCGAGCACCCTAGCGTAAATAACACGACAGGAAGAATTCAGCATCCCATGGGCCTCGACATGAACAGGATAGCCACAGAGGAGTGAAGCTGCAAGCAGTAGTTGTGCTTGAGAATCAGTAGTAGTCTCCAAAAGCTAAGTGTCACTGTATAAATGAGAGCAGGATTTCACAGAGCCAGCTACTGCATCAACACCTTTCTGAATAATAAACAGATGTACTGTAGCAAACGACTGGCTGTCTTCAATACATGAAACCACAAGGAACTTTGGAGCAGCTCTAAGGGTCTTTGAATCATTAGCCTCATACCATTTAAGTTTCATAGCCACTGACTGAAGGTGATTGGCTCACTGCGAGAAAATCCCCCAAGATTGCCAGCATCTCCAATGGCGAAGTGACTGTTCATGCCTCAGGCCTCCTGAACACCTTATAGAGGGACCAGTCAGCAATTTGGGAAGGTAGCAGCTCAGGCAATCACCCCTCCCTGGGCCTGCCCTATACCAGGGGTACGCGCAAACCCTACCTGTCAACCCGGGGCTGGGAATTGCGCGTAACCCTGTCACCTGTTATGCATCAGATGCATGGACCGGTCTTTAGGAGCGCACAGGGAGGAAGAAAAAGAGGAACATCAAATGCCGAAGTGGAGGAAAGATAGGAGAAGGTGAATGAAGAAAGAAGAAAAGGACAGTGGAGAGTATTCTGATATTGACTACTGAAAATGCAGAATACATTTCCAAAAACAACCCAGCCATTTTCCCCAAGGGACAGGAGAAAGAACAGCAAGAGGATACACATGCAGCATGGAAGGGAAAAGATGCTGCAAAGGTTGGGGCCCCGTGGTAGCCAAGCACAAACCCACCAAAGAGCAGCAACCCCCTGTGGGGCTAGATAATGTGTTTTAATAAATGAGTACAGATCCAGGAAAAGTTTATTTGACTATTATGACAGTTATTCACCATTTGGAAAGTATCAAGCAGTTATTTTTAAAACTGTTGTAGAATCTCTCTGTGCGTTGAGAGTTACACTTGGCCAGCAGAACCCTGTGCCTCAATTGTATTGACACTTATAAATATTTGGGCTAGAGTCAAGTCTAACTTATAAATGGCACGCGCCATAATATAATAAATATAAATTAATTTACTCGCATGTACCTTTAATGAATGATATCTCAATAACACATGTAATCCTGTTAAACTTGTGATTCACGAACACACACACACACACACACACACACACACACACACACACACACACACACACACACACACAGAGACAGAGAGAGACCGACCATAAATATGTCTTATTAACTGTCAGTATGTCGGATACTTTATTACTGAACCTGGGGATTACATTCGTTGACTCACTCTTCTTCAATCATTACGTTTTACTCGGAAACGTCCGACTGAATGATAACTGAGCTGCAAGTGACTGAATTTTTTAGAATTCAATTTCTCACATTTTATACAGATCAGATAATAGGACCATATCTACTCTACATGAGGTGAAAGAAAAAGTACTGTGAAAAGAAAGAAATGAACAAACAAACAAAGGAACCCATGAATTTACTACTGTCACATACAGACTCTGATCTCTCGTCAGATAAAAATCCCGTCACACTTTCACAATCTTAAGAACAAATTTGCATCTGGTTTCAGTGTCTCCTAGAGTGTATAATGAAGCACAACAGGGCTAAATTATTAAAGTTTTAATGTAAGATTTCTAATTCAAGCTATAGCATGCTCTTTGAATAAGGCCTCAAAATATTTCATGGTGTCTCAAACACAATTTTAAGTGAAATCTAATTTCTTTTGTATAATTAAACTTACAAAAGAGCAGAGACCTTTCACAATTTCAACATTTCTCCAAAAAGTGTGAACACAGTTTAGTTATCATTATTTCTGCAATACATATAAATTAATTTACTCGCATGTACCTTTAATGAATGATATCTCAATAACAAATGTAATCCTGTTAAACTTGTGATTCACCAAAACATGAACAACACTAAAACACATTCACACTAAAAAAAATCAGTATGCATTAGGAATCAATTTTACGGCACACATTTATTAATTATTTCATATCTACATGGTGGCGCAGATAAAAGAAACCTGTGTAAGTATAAAGGAAATCCACTGAAATTACAGAAACGAAGAGCCAAAATGGACTTACCATTTATTTATAATGAAAAATACAGTGAAAAAATATACTTATATAAGATGCTGAAAGTGACTTCAGTACACAGCTATGAACATCTAAGAATATTCAGGGATACACCCTGTGTCAAGTTCAGATATCAATGGCAGTAGCTTTACAGCTGATGATGTCTTTCAGTTCCTCTACTGCATGTGGATTTGTCTCTTCAAGTGTCTCAAAAAAAAAATCACATGTTGTTAGATCTGGTGAATGTAGTGGCCAAAAAAATTTGCTGACAGTTCATTACTCAATGAAGACATCATGGACTTGTTCCTAAGATGCCTCAGATGCGTGGCATGTTGCCCCATCTTGCTGGAAGAAGCATTATTAGCTTTCATATTCAGTGATGTGAACAAAAAATTTAATGAAAATTTCCATATATGCATCCGTGTTGAAGGCAACATAAAGAAAATATCAGTCCAATGACGCACATCCCTGCTATACTGCACCAAACACCGATGTTTTCCATTGTGGAGTGGTTGGTGATGCACAATGTTAGGATCTTTCATTGCCCAGTACCTCATGTTCTGTGAATTCATATGACCAGAAAAATGAAACCCTGCTTCATCACTCACAATGTAATGGAAAGAATCTAACAAACCATTGTTGTTGTTATTCAAAAGCTACGTGCAATAATCGGTGTGTTTCTGAGTATCATCCTCCCTAATTGCTGCTCAGCCATCATACAACATGGCTTCAAATTTAGACTTTTCAATATCTGCTAGTAACTCTTGCTGCCGACATGGGCCTGTTGGGCCCATTTACGAGTAAATTTCTTTGGGCTTTGAATAATCCTCCAGCAAATGTTTGCCATAACTTCTGGTGAGCAAACTTAAGGAATTCTTTGTCGTTTTACATTTTATATAGATCCTTAGATGCACCAGTTTTTATACAGGCTCTATCCTGATACCTGAGCATGGAAATTTTGCGAGTTTCCTTAATAGAACTTGTTTTCACATGTGTCTGCGATTTCATTTCTTTCTTCTACCAAGAAAGTCATTTTGCAGACTGCAAAGAGAAATGTCTACCTTCATTGACGAAATAAACTGAAATGTTAACAGAAGATCGCTAACCATCAATTATTGCATAAAACTTTGCATTGTTGTAGCCATTTATTTCAGAAGCCAATATATTGCATTTGCATTCAAAGGGAAGGCGGGCTACTTTTAACTGCGCCACCCTTACTGTTCCATAAGAAATATTCCTATATCTACATTCCACTTCTAACTCACCTTCCTCCTCATCCTCAAAATCTTCAAGAGGTGCTATGTCACTCATACTCATCAGGCTCGCCATACTCTGCATATCTTCATCTCTGAATAGTATTAAAATATTGATCAATTATATTTTTCTCACGTATGGGCACTGAGATTATAAACACTTAACTGTATATGAAACACATAGTCAGTCTGTAACATTCATATTGCACAAAACTACAGTGATCACACACTGCAGCACAGGAAGGAAAGATGACATAATTGTTTCACCATTCTCGAGAAACAATGGATACAGCAAACTTAGTAGTGTAAAAAAAGTTCTGTCATAATATGTTGTACTCACCACATACAGAAACACTTCGTGTGTCTACCTAGGTTGACATGTATGAAAACAGAAATGCATTACTTTGAATACTGTACAAATGTTACAGTTTGAATAAGTGTGGATGATCTGCCACTTTACTCATATACTAAAGATAGTTTTACAGTTGTGAACACAAAGCATTGTGTACATAATACAAAATCATGGAAGTTACTTATTATAAGAGATATTTCTCAGAACAGAGTAGGAAACTAGTTGACTGTCCAATAAACATTCTTATAATTGTAGAGCTTACGAGCATGAAGGAATTCCAATTACTATAATTATAATAAATTGAGGATAAGCTGTCTTAAAACAAAGGTAGTACAGTGATTTGTGATATATTCCGAACAATATAGAACATATAGATATAAAATTCTGTGAATGGAAGAACATTACACATGCTGCATGCAGTGAACAAAGACAATTAAAGAACTGTGAATTCTGAGAAAAGTATGTTTTCATTCCATTTTCTCATGCATACAAACAACACAAAACAAACATTACAAGAAAGAGAACAGTAACTTTCCATTCTCTTCCTATATATAGGATGATGTAGACATTTGCTGCATGCTGGCATACGCCAAATTTCTCTAATACAAGGTTTCATTTTCAAACACATCTGCATAACATAATATTCACACAATGTCCAATGTGTATATGATCTCTTATTCCAGCTTGGAAATACTACACAGAAACAAGAAAAATTTCCAGTGTCCATTGTTTACATGTTGTAAATTAAATCATTACTCCTATTAACTCCATTTATTTTGCCTTCATATGCTCACGAAACTAGAGAATGTGAGACAGCATTTTGGTACTATGATTTGCAGTGTTTATTTTGAAAAAATGGAAACATGTTGAATTATATGCTGGCACAACATGTGATGCTCTCATTTCACATGCAGTAACACATACATTATGAAACAGTAAAGTAGCATGTGCCAGACACATTAATTCAAATACTTACGTGGCTTTCCCTTCCCGGACAAGAACACAAAATAGTGTTGCCTCCAACGTGGCACCAACAATTTTCTTAGTTACTGGTTTCAAAGTCATGTTCAAATGACTCTGCTTGGAGTCTACACTGGCATATTTGCGCATGTTAATATTTGTTGCTGCCAACTGACGACGTTTGCCAGTTGCTGGAACCTTCACCAAGCAAAAATGGAAAATAAAGTATGAAAATGGGACACGTAGTTATGATATTCTGTATCTTTACTGCCTCGATCTTCTTTTGCTAATATACTAGACAATAATCAGCTATTTCAGTGATACTCATGATATTCACACACACACACACACACACACACACACACACACACACAGCAATATTTAAAATTTGTACTAAAATTCACATTATACACAACATAAAACTCCTACAAGCAAATATGTAAATTTAAGCTGTTAGTAGATCACAAAACAGTTTGTAAAAATTTTGTTAGATTGAGTCCCTTGAGACACAACAATTTAAATTTCATATGCACACATCCTACCACATAATAAAATTGCAATCTGTCACTAATAAAACTAAGACTGTGCTCTCACCAGTGTATAAAACAATCTAATAAAGAGTGTTTCACTGAATTCAGTAAGCTACAGACACCACAAAATGGCAGGTCTTTTCATCAAAACAGAACATGCATCCATAGCATGCTCCAAAGATAGGGACATGTCAGAACACAATCTTCTTCATGCCCAGATGGCACTATCCTTAGACCACCCGGCCAGCTTTGGGAAATGAAGCTGCTTAGTCCACATAACCAGCCACAGTGAGGTAAATGCGGGCCAGAGAAAGGACACTGTGTTACTGTCTGCATCTCATAATAGTCTTATGCTACTTATGAGAAATGTCACATCCCTGCATGATCACACAGTCAGATAGCAAGCAGGGTGCAATTATCTTCCCTTGCTGCTGTAAATGGACATGATGTCCACATTCTGCACAATATTCTGCATATTTTGAACATCATCATCATCATCTAGACACAAGTGTTGGTTGCACTGCAGGATATATGGGGTAAATCACCAGCTGAGGAATTTCATATCTTAATCCTGTCTACTCAGCTGGAGTGACATAGCAGTTGAGAGATTTTCTCCACTACAGATAGCCAGCTCATTAAAGACATATCTAGAAGATGCAATCAGGGGAAACAATTGCAGCCAAATGTGCCACCAGCTGACAGCTATCTGTGTATCCAATTTTAAAATAACAGTGTTTCACTTAACTACTATAAAGATAAAACAATATCTGGGCTACGAGACTTATGACATCTACATGCACATATAATAAATACTCCACACACCCTGCAGAGTACAGTGAGGAACACTAGTTTGTACTACTGCTAGTCATTCCCTTTCCTTTTAAGTTGCAAGGAAAACAATTGCTTCAATGCCTCTCTGAAAGTCCTAATCTCTCTTATTTTTTCCTTATGCTCTTTATATAAGATCAACACGGAGACAAAAGAATCTTTTCATAGTCTCTCTCACGTGCAGTTCTCTAAATTTCCTCAATAGCATTTTGTAAAAAGATAATCTTCCCTCCATGCATTCCCATTCCTCAACACCCTTGTACTGATCACATCAACCAGTAGCATATCTAGCTGCACACCTCTGAATTCTTTGTTGTCTACCTTTAATCAAACCTGGTGAGAATCCAAATACACTAGCAGTATTCAAGAATAGGTTGCAAAAATGTTATGAAAATTGTATCCTTTATAACTGCACTGCATTTTCACCACAACTCTACCAATAAACTGTATTTGGCCATTCACCTTCTCTGCAACTGATGTTATGTGATATTTTGGTGTCCTGTGCATGTGAGTTTTTGCACTCTCATGAAGATAAGTTGTTTCTACTGTAATAACAGCTTTTTAAGCTTACTGTTAGAGATATCTTTACATATTATTCCAGAAAGAACTGAAAAAAATCATGTCAGGTTGTAGTCATACCTTTGTTTACATTTTTGTGCAGTTAACTTAAAGAATCCCATTATTTCTGCTCTTTTTCTTTCCATAAATTTAAGTACAGCATATCCATCATTATTAAGTTCATATTTCCAGACAGTAGTATGAATCTTAAATTATGAAATTTAAAATTTTCCCAGCAAATTAAATGCTCAAAGCGATTTCAGGATTGCAGCCGATCATCATAAACTTCATTCCATGATATTTCAACTGGACACCTGCCAGTCACCTTCAGATGAGCCATCAAAGACTGACAAAGGCTTTGTCCACTCCAACTTATATAGTGTGCTGATGCTACTATTGCGCATACATAAGAGTCACTGTGACAGAAGGGCCGCACTGCCAAGTGGCAGCACCCTCGCTGGTGGAACTGCAAGGATAGCTGATCCTTGTAGTTCCACCAGCGAAGGCGCTGCCGCCGGGCGGTCTGGTCCTTCTGTCACCATGAAAATGACGCATGCACAGCAGTACTATGAGCACGCTACATAAGGCAGGGCGGAGAACGTCTTCACAGTCTTCGATGGCTCACCTGAAGATGACTGGCAGGTGTCCAATTGAAATATCGTAGAATGAAGTTAATGACGACTGGCTGTAATCCTGAAATCTCTTCGAACAAATCTTAAATTGTTTGATTCAGAAATTTTTGCATTAGTAGTTTGTTTACATAAAGTTTGTACACTGAAGTTGCATTTCTACTGTGAATAAGTTAATTAAAAGCTACTGTAGTTAAGTGAGTACAGAGTTCTTGTTGTAAGCGGAAATAATTGACTTTTTACATTACATCACATCTTAATCGCTAACCATTTGACTAATTTTGCGGTTCATAAATAACAAAAATTCATGAAGCATAAAGTATGTTAAGTGATTTAATTCTAGTTTTAAACATGTAATCTGTATTGCAATACATTATAAGTATGGATGTTGCCACAAGGTAATCAGAGAGGGAGAGGTATGTGTAGATTGTAGAATGGAATTTCACTTGGGTGACTGTAGTCACGAAACGTATGTTGAAAATGAGGCTCTGCCATGGAACTATAGACTCTATAAAGACAAAAGAATCATTGGAGGCACAGATTTGTGCCCTTCAGGCCAAATTAGAACACATGAAATTTGAACTAGATGGGGTAAAGGAGGGAAAAAGATCATGGGAACTGGAAAACAGTCAAAAGCAATAGGCAAAAACAGAACAGCTCTTCAACTTCATCATCTACATTTGAGCTTACAGTATTGAATAAATTTGACTTTTTACCTGAAGTACGAGGGGAAGAGCCTCATCTGCTGCAGCTCACAGTAAGGTGCAGTGGACTTCTAGCAAAGAAACTAAGTGCAGTTTGGTACCAAATGAGGGTAGGAACAAAGGAGCCTTGCATCTAAGTAGTAGCCATGGGAGGGGCATGGGCCAGACGACACAGGGCAAATCAGGGACAGAATGTCAGGTCACAAGTTCACTGCAGTTGACAAAAATATTGTATCTATTGATGTCGAATTTCAGAGTGACAGTGAGGTTATCCTGATATATATTAGGGGTCTACATGAAATCAAGTTAATTGCTGGATGCTTTTACCGTTCACTCGCTTCTGTTATCACAGTTTTAGGGTCATTCGGAGAAAGTCTATGGTCAGTAGTGCAGATGTATCACGAACATGTAATATTAGTTGGAAGTTACTCTAAACAAGAATGTATACACCGGGATGTCTACGGATCCATAGCAAAAGGTACACACAGACAGTCTTGCGAAGTACTTTTAAACACATTTTCAGTAAACAGTCTTGATTGGCTAGTTAGACAGCTCATGCACATTGGAAACATTTCATTTCAGACACTGTAGCTACAAACGGGTCTGACCTTATCAACAGCAGCAGTGTAGAGTCAGGGATTAGTAATCATATCATAGTTACTGTGGTTAAGTTAATAACCTAATCAAGAAGGCTAGGAGAGCTTTTCTGCTAGAAAGTGCAGATAAGCAGTTGTTAGCATTCCATTTAGACAATGAACTAATCTCACTTAGTTCCAGTACGACTGATGGATGGAAAAGATCCACTATGGTTTAACAACAAAATTCGGAAAATGCTGAGGAAGCAAAGGCTGTTGCACTCTCTATTCAAAAGAGAATATGCAAATGTGCAAGGAAAAGTTAATAGATATTTGTGCGGCTCTAAAAAGACTGATGTGTGAAGCATACAACTACCACTGTCATACCTTAGAAAAAATTCTGCCACACTCGAGAAAATTCTGGTCCTACATTAAATCGCTAAGCAGATCTCGGGCTTCTATGCAGTCTCTCATTAACCAGTCTGGTATGGCAGTAGAAGACAGCAAAAGGAAAGCAAAAGTTTTAAATTTTGCACTTAAGAAATTGTTCATGCACAAGAATTGTACAAACATACTACCATTTGACTATCACATAGACTCCCGTAAGGAGGACATTGTAATAAGCACCCTTGGCATAAAGAAACAACTGAAAGAGCTGAAAACAAATAAGTAACTAAGTTCAGGTGGATCCCAACTCAGTTTTACAAAGCATATTCTATGGCACTGGCCCCTTATGTAGTTTGTTTTTATTGTGAATCCCTCACCCAACAGTGTCCCAAGCAACTGAAAAAAAAAGCACAAGTTTCTCCAGGATATAAGGAGTCTAAAAGAACAGACCCAAAAAATTGTTCTTTGAGATAGAAAAGCTTCTGTCCACGAATCAGCACAGCTTTAGATAGCAACAGCTGTGTGAAACTCCACATGTCCTTTTCTCGCGATATATTCCAAACCACAGATGAAGGGCAATAAGCAGATTCCATATTTCTAGGTTTACAAAAAGCATTTGACACAGTGCCCCACAGCTCACTGTTAATGATAATATGAGCATACACAATAGATTCCCAGATATGTGAGTGGCTCACACTCTTCTTAAGCAATAGAATGCAGTATGTAGTCCTCAATTGCAAGTGTTCATCAGAGACGAGTGTATTATCAGGAGTGCCCCAGCAATGCATGATATGAGTTCTGTTGTTATCTATATCTATAACAATCTGGTGGACAGGGTGAGCAACAATCTGTGGCTGTTTGCCGATGGTGCTGTGGTGTACAGGCAGGTGTCATTGGTGCAGGAAGATACAAGATGACAGACAAGATCTGTAGTTGGTGTGATGAATGGCAGCTAGCTCTAAAGTAGAAAAATAAAAGTTAATGCAAATTAGTAGGAAAAACAAATCCATAATGTTCATAAACAGCCCTACCATGTCGATTAAATATGTAGATGTAACATTGCAAAGCGATATGAAATGGAATGAGCATGTAAGAATTGTAGTAGGGAAAGTGAGTGGTTGATTTCAGTTTATTGGGAGAAGTTTAAGTTTAGGAAAGTGGTTTACTCATAAGGCAGACCACATATAGGATGCTAGTGTGAACCATTATTGAATACTGCTGAATGTCTGGAATCTGCACCAGGTAGGATCGGAGGAAGACATCGAAGCAAATCAGAAGTGAGCTGCTAGATTTGTTATAAGTAGGTTTCAACAACACACAAGTATTACCCAGATGCTGCTGCCACCAAAATAGATGTCAAATAACCAAGAACATACGAGAATTTAAGGCTCGTGCAGTGGCATATATACAGTTGTGTTTTTCTCGCTTTGTTTGCAAGTGGAACAGGAAAGGAAATGACTACTATTAGTATACAGTGTGCTCTCTCCCATCTCCCATGCACTGTATGGTGGCATGTGGAGTATGTATGTAGATCTAGAAGCACAAGTATTGTGACGCCAAATGCTAGAGGTGGAAGAGAACATAAGGAACCTGTGCACATACTTTGGAAAAGAGGATCAGGTTACTGTAACAGGTGGAGCCGGCAACAGCCTTGCTAAGGACAATAATCACAGCATTAGGGATGACCTGCACAAAATAGAAGTAGCAGCTACACACAAATGTGAGTTTTGTGGACAATGTCATGACCGTCCTTGGATTAACAGCACTGTCAGCCATGTGAACAATTTGTTGAGTAGACTGTTGCTGACTGAAATTCACATGAGTGCAGTGCTGCCTATACTAAACATGGCCTACATCTGAACAGGAGACTGAAAGATAGATTGGATGAGCTTTTTGCACAAAATGTATGGGGGGCCGCCATCACACAAAGCAAGATCCCTGTCATTACTGGCGACACAGAAGTATCATTTTTAGGTTAGAATCACGATTTAAGCATCCTTTTGAGAGAAGTCAAAATAACAAAAGTGCCCCACAAACACTTAATAATGCACAGAAAAGTAAGGTTAACTTAATTCACCCCAATATTAGAGGACTGAGTGACAAGGTAGTTTCTGGTCTGTTTGGAAAATTTAGAGAGCTCTGAAAACAGACATCCTGTGCCTCCCTGAGCACTACATAACCACAGTGTTAGATAAACCACATGTAAAAGACTACACTCTAGCAGCTTACTCATACAAAACTAATACAGAAAAAGGAGGAGTTGTTACATATATTAAAACAGAACACAATTTCAAAAACACTGACACAAATAGATTTTGCAGTGATCAGCTCATACAAGCACATGCTTGTGAATTAATACTGAAAAATAGTTCACTATTAACTGTAACTGTATACAGATTCCCACTGGGGAATTGTGATCTGTTTATGAGGAATCAGGACTCCTTACTGCACTACAAATCAAACAGCAGCAAGCAGTTAATAGTCTGTGATGATTCACTGCAGATTTACTACAGAATTCTGATATGAAAAGTGGTCTGTAAACCTTATTTGGATCCTAGAATTTGATCTCAGTAATTAACTTTTGCAGCACAGATACATAAAGACAGTAGGAGCCAAATGGATACTGTTCTCTTTGGTAAAGCTCAGAGCAAGACGGTAACTCTTTACCATGTAACAAATGCTCTCTATGATGCGCAGTTAGTGTGGATGGATAAGATAGCACCTTACAGAAAAGATGCACCTCAGTGGATATCTGTTAGAATAATTAATGACTCCAGGACAATTTTTTTAAGACTAAGATACAAGAGATGACAAGGAATGAAATTTATAATGAACTAAATGCTATCATAAAATTTAATATATTTCATGATACATTTATATCATTATTTAAAAACAGATTTCCAAATGCTAACAAGGAAGGACATTAAACAGCCACGTAAAGACTTTGGCTCACTAGAGTGATTGAAGTATCTTGTGAGAAGAAAAGTGAAATGTATCTGCTGGCAAAAACAAGTAGAGATCATGCAGTAGTTGCTCACTACAAAAACTACTCAAAATTACTGAGAAAAGTTTTTAAACATCAAGCAACATCTGCAAATGTCAGAAATCAGTAATTCTGACAACAGACTTAAGACTATATGGAATGCAGTGAAAAGGGAGACAGGAAGACAGGACAACTAGCCACTGTAATCATTTCTTAAATACACTATGTGATCAAAAGTATCTGGACACCTGGCTGAAAATGACTTACAAGTTCCTGACACCCTCCATCAGTAATGCTGGAATTCAATATGGTGTTGGCCCACCCTTGCCTCGATGACAGCTTCCACTCTCATTGGCATAGGTTCAATGAGGTGCTGGAAAGTTTCTTGTGGAATGGCAGCCCATTCTTCACAGAGTGCTGCACTGAGGAGAGGTATCAATGTCGGTGAGTGAAGCCTGGCACAAAGCCGGCGTTCCAAAACATCCCAAAAGTGTTCTGCAGGATTCAGGTCAGGACACTGTGCTCGTCAGTCCATTACAGGGATGTTATCGTCATGTAACCACTCCGCCACAGGCCGTGCATTATAAACAGGTGCTCGATGATGTTGACAGATGCAATTGCCATCCCCAAATTGCTCTTCAACAGTGGGAAGCAAGAAGGTGCTTAAAACATCAATGTAGGCCTGTGCTGTGATAGTGCCACACAAAACAAGGGGTGCAAGCCCCCTCCATGAAAAACATGACCACACCATAACACTACCGCCTCCGAATTTTACTGTTGGCTCTACACACACTGGCAGATGACATTCAACGGGAATTCGCCATACCCACACCCTGCCATCGGATCGCCACATTATGTACCGTGATTCATCATTCCACACAACAGTTCTTCAGTATTCAATCATCCAACATTTATGCTCCCTACACCAGGCGAGGTGTCGTTTGGCATTTAATGGCACGATGTGTGGGTTATGAGCACCCGCTCAACCATGAAACCCAAGTTTTCTCACCTCCTGTCTAACTGACCTAACTGACATAGCACTTGCAGTGGATCCTGATGCAGTTTGGAATTTCTGTGTGATGGTCTGGATAGATGCCTGCCTATTACACATTACGACCCTCTTCAACTGTCGGCAGTCTCTGTCAGTCAACAGACGAGGTCGGCCTGTACGCTTTTGTGCTGTACGCGTCCATTTACGTTTCCACTTCACCATCACATTAGAAACAGTGGACCTAGGGAGGTTTAAGAGTGTTGAAATCTTGTGTACATCACCTGACCACATCCGAAGTCTGTGACTTCTGCTGAGCGCTCCATTCTGTTCTCTCACAATGTCTAATGACTACTCAGGTCACAGATATGGAGTACCTGGCAGCACAATGCACCTAATATGAAAAACTTATGTTTTTGGGGGTGTCCAGATACTTTTGATCACATAGTATATTTATTTGATCATGAAATTCATAGAAAAAAATCCACTGCAGTTCAAGAGGAACAATGATGTAAATAATTCTTTTGACTACTGCTTCACAGTATATTTATTAAATCATGAAATTTGTTGTAAATAATCCTCTGTAATTCATGAGGAACAACAATGTAAATAATTACAATACCAGAATGAAAAATGGCATTCATTACTCCACATTAAGGCTGTCTTTAGCACAAAAAGGGGTTCACAATGCTGCAACTAATATTACTGATAACTTACCCAGTGATATAAAATGTCTGACAGACAAACAAGTAAAATTTGAAAACAAACTGAAAAGTTTCTCCTTGACAAATCCTTCTATTCCATGGAAGAATTTCTATTGTTGTAATGCGTAAAAGGTAGTTGATAGGAATTACTAACTCACATCTATAGATTTAATAAAAATAAATGTTCAGCGTGTAGCCATATTTACAAATTAATTTGCAATGTGTATGTAAAATGACTCAGTCCAGATCATTATGATTTACTGTGCAAATGAGCCACAGAAGATGAAACTAATGAACTGACTTGTCATTTTACAACAAGTAGGTACTGGGAGATGAAGAACCTTGCACAGGATAGAGTAGCATGGAGCGCTGCATCAAACCAGTCTCTGGACTGAAGACCACAACAACAACATGCCTAGGTATTTAATGGACAAGACTGAGTCAAGCAGAAACCCATAAATACACTAATTGGACATTACAAGAGTACTACTTCTAGCCATCTGCAGCACCCACATTTAAATCAAAACTGCCATTCATCACACTCAATATAGATTCTGTTCGTGCCATCCTGAATCCCTCTACAGTCACTGACAAAATATTCCCACCACGTACAACTGAAACATCAGCAAACAATCACAGATTGCAGCTCACTCTATCCAACACACTGTTTATGAACAAGGAGACACTGCCCTATCAAACTATCCTATACTGTGCAAATATCTCCATCTTCGAATGACGACTATATTCTACATCTATTTTAACCTGCTTACTGTACTCTTGCGTAGGTATCCCTCTACAATTTTTACTCCCTCCCCCCTCCATCTCAGCCCACCCCATTAGTCCTTGGTGCCTCAGGACTGATCCCTTCTTTTCACCAAGTTTTTCAATAAATTTCTTTTCTCCCAATTCTATTCAGTACTTTCTGATTAGTTGTGCAATCTACCAAATTACTCTTCAGCATTCTTGTGTAGTATTACCATTTGTGTAATGAAAACATTTCTTTTATTATAAGTTGGTCCACAGCTATCAGACACATGGTATAATAAACACTAGTTTATGCGCCTTGGTACCACTATACATTTTGTAACGCCTCCTGGAGGCAAAGATGTCTTCTTGTTCCGCACTCTGCAGAATTATCTCAGCAGTGTGCAAATGTTTGTTTCACATACAACTGGAAGCATTACATCTACAAGATGTATTACAGTTTGTTCCAGGTGTTTTCAATCAAAGTGGAGTGCTATAGACATCCATTACTACGTTTTATGAAATATTTTTGTATCTGACTTTTTGTAGGTATCTGACGATGGATAAATTCTGAAATGCATCATATGAGCAATAACATCATTCCTTGCCCAATGTTTAATGATTTTATCATTGCAATCCAATTAGTTTGAATACAGAATTACTGATGGTTTAATTCAGCTCCATTCCATTACCCTTGTTTTACTTTTGTTGATGTTCATCTCATATCCCATTGCTGACACACTATCTATTCCATTCAACCTATCTTCCAAGCCCTTTGCTGTCTGAGACATGATTACAATGCCATTGGCATATCTTGAAGTTATAATTTCTTCTTCCTGAACCTCTACTTCCTTTCCAAATTCATCCTTGGTTTCCTCTATTGCTTGTTCAATTTACAGATTGAATAATAAGAGCAATAGACTACAACACTACATCACTCCATTCCCAACCACCGTCATGTCCTTTGAATCATAAGTGCAGCCACATTTGTGTACATGTAGGAAATAATTTTTCCCTCCCTGCATTTTATACTTGCTACCTTCAGAATTTGAAAAAGTGTATTCTGCTAAAATTGTCAAAAACTTCCTGTAAATCTACGAATGAAAAATATGGGAAGTATCCTTACTTCAACTCATCTTCTAAGACTAGGCACAATGTACAATGAATAGCCACACAGAAGGAGGTAGTATCTAACAACTGTATGGTTTTGCAAATAAGAAGCAATGGAAATTTAAAAAGATTCGGAAAAATAAAAAAAAGCAAATTGCAACATTTGGTTAAATGATACTTCAAAAAGTGGAGGCTTCTTTGGATAGAATCAGTGCTACAGAAGAAGCTGTACTCAACTAACTAAAATCATCCCAGAAGTAGAAGCACTGCAACAAGGAATACAGGCTTCAAACAAAGCCAAGTAGAAATGTACTTACTGTGTAAACTTGTAAGAACTCAGAGTAAGCACAGATTAACCTTTAATTAAATTCAATCCTTTATGAATTTGGTGGGGAATTTAAATTAAGAAAGATGAAACATAGCCAATTATTTTACAATGCTGAAACTTTTTAATAATTCGATCATTAGTGTGACAATTATCACGTTACAATTGTCAAAACAGGCTGCAGCATTAAGCTTGGCTGCTGCTGCAGTTCACTATAACTCAGTCACTAACACTACCTGTAATTTCAACCAACCACTGATGACAGACAACATGAATTCATAACTGTTCTGGCAGCTAGCTACCTTTTGAATTTTGTGAAGTGTTGCATCTGTTGTGTCAGAATTTAATGTACACAGTTGCAAAGCTCCTCACTGTTGTAATCAGTAGAGTAAGTTCTATTTAGTTACAGAATCCTAAAAAGGCAAATTTCCTCACTTCGTTGTAAAACAAATTTCATGTCATAAACGAAGAGAAGAAATTATATACTTGTCAAAGAATTCATTTACTCATGATTAGTTCAAAAGAGGGCCTTGTTTCTTTTCACGTTTTGCAGATAATGACCCTCACGAATCGAAACATGACTGCGTCGCGTCGTTTCATGATTCGAGGGTCAGCAACTGATAAAAAAATGGGGCCCCCGGGGTCCCAAGGTCGCAATGTCGGCGTCACTGTCCCGCCGAGATAATTTGTCCTTTTAGGACAATTATCTGAGCAAGCACCCACGCCAGCAAAAGGTTGCCCGACATGTGTTGACAACAGGATTTGTTTTAACTGGCTGTACCCAAATTTTAGTATATAAGGAGGGTGATTTGGAGCACAGCCCATCATGTCCTCTGAAACAATAACATCTGCATCTACGAGCAGCAGCAGCAGCAACACCACATTTGTAAGTACATTTCTGAATAATGGAGACGCTATATAATTTGGCCAAAGTAGCAGTATGTGGTCAACTCGGAAATGCATTAGATGCTTTAGAATTAGAATTGCCATCTACTGTGGAAGATGATGTACTGTTAACATATAGAGTATCAAAAATGAATTATATCCTTACCAATTATAGATTGCCAGAATGTTGTATTTTTGCTAGTAGTATAAATGTTTCTTCTCTCTTTGGACACAAAATCTAGTGAAATGATTGGAACTGAAAAAGAGAGAAAATCTCTCTGTTCTCTAAGAAAGTGCGTGGATGACTGGCTAGACACTGCTTTAACAGCTCTCGTGTTTTCCTTTCATTCTTTATTCTGCCTTCTGTCTCATATTACAACATCCCTGAGCTGATTAAACTGAGGTGAATGGCAAGGGATTCTGGAGTCACTTTACCCACTCTGTGTATCTACCACTTTAAATAATTATACTTATAGCCATCTGCAACTGAAGACTTATGAAAATTGGTATTTGCATGCACAGCAGTAAATAAAACAAAGAAACTGACACATAACTGAGTCTTCAATGAACATCATATTATTACTGAACATACCATTAACACTACAGTTAATTATGAAGGTCAACAAAACAAGTATCACAGCACTGTCAGCCAAGTATTTTCATAATGGTGCTGTGTATCATTTCTTGAACACAGCGTTCTTCATTGTTTTTTTATTTATTGATACCAAGGGTAGCAATTAGTGAAGAAATTTAACACTACAGTAAAGCTTACATCTTCAACTAGAAAAGTCCAGTCCTTGTCTTCCAGTTCCTGTGTTCTTGGATCTTTGAATAATGTTACTGTAATTTCTTTATTCTCTGGAACTGCCCACACGACAACACCACGTAGTGGATCTTTCATGGTTGGTTCCCACGCCAAGGGCTCTGTTACAACACGTCGACTTCGGCGAGTCCATACAACACTTAATTTTGTTGGCTTCCTGAAAGAAAAAATTTCATTGTTAGCGGTCTATTATCTGTTAATTTAATTTCTCCCAGAAAAAGACTCATCATTAATTCATTGTGTTGTGAAGAACTTTCAGGACTATGAAGTAAATCAAGGAATACATTAATAAAAGAGCAGCAACTCTCTCAGATTTAATCTGCACACTGTATTAACAAAGATTTATACTACTCTGCTTACACCAACTACATTTAACCCACTTAATAACAAGAAATTTAAATTTAAAGCAGATTTATTTGCCTGTAAATGATTGTGGTGGTTTACATCATATCAATACATATGTAATAATGTAAATGATTTGCGTGCATCTAAAGCACATATATGCAATAAGATACAACTTTTTTTGTTCGCTGTCACATTTGTAAAAAACGAAAATAGTTTTCGATTGGCTACAAAATAATTTGTTTTACAGAAAGCTTTTACTTTCAACGAACACTCCACCACAATGCAATACCTTGTGTCACATGGAACATTAATGAAAAATATTTAAGCAACAGGTAAACAATTTGTTTTGACTTTACTTAGCCTAGGCCAAGGTACGTCCAGTAATTTACAGTTTATGGTCCCATAAGAATGCACATCTGATCTAATTTCATATTTCTGGCTATTCTGTTTGGCACATACAAGCAGCCTACTTGGAGTACATATAGACTGGAAGCAATAAGCATTTTGTGTTCAAATAAGTATTTACTGAAATCATTTATGCTACTTAAATGAAAAATAAACCTAATGACTATTCTATATTTACAAACAGAAAACTGCTGCTTCCCCCATTATATTAAATACCTTATATTTATCTTCTATTGTTATTTAAATATAGGCTATACTTTTATATTCAGCTATTTATCAAATAAAATAAATACCTACACTCATGAATGTTTATAATATATTAACACTTATTTGTTGCTTTAAAATGAACATTGCCATTTGGCATGTAGATAATAGAAATGTTTAATCGTTTGATCTAGATAATTAGATAATTTAACATAATTGTATAGCTAAAAACTCTACTCACCAGGAGGCGGCAGGAGAACATACACATAAAAAGGTGTTTATGGAACGAGTGGCTCCTTCTTATGGTAGGAGGGTGGAAGGGAAAGGAACAAGGGTGAAGGAAAAGGCCTGGAGAAGTTTAAGAAAGAGGGCAGAGTTCAGAAAAGTCACTCAAAGCCTGGGATAAGAAGCAACAATAATTAGTAGGAGTTACTAATGAAGTATGTACTTAATATTCTTTCGAACAGGCAGAATTATAAATTTCTTTCTTTATGTTACATGGAAGTGCTCTGAATTTCGTTAACCCCATCTCCTTCACAAACCACGGTGGGATTGCTTGTGTGCCTCATCAATACAGATAAATTGTGCACAGATGCAACCACACCAGAGTGGTACCTGGACACAGGCCAGACTAAATACATTACCTGAAGGGGAAATACGGAAGCATCCAATCCCGCCCGTCTGCTTTGAACCATGGCGTCACAAATATGGTGGAAATGATCATAAACCACAATTCCAATATGGCGCATGTAAAGTCAGTACGTACACATTATGAGGACGAAAATACATCGAAAAACAAACACACACACGTTCCACAAAAAGCCTAATGACACTAACGGGGCATGCGGGGCAAACTGGGGGTTTTTGGGTGGGGACAAACTAAATATAAACAAGTTTAGACACCCACCCCCAAACAAAACGATGAAAAAAACCGACATCACTAAACTCCTCAAATTCCACTAAACACAATATCATCTGGAATCGGACACTTCCCGGGACCTATATAGCTCAACAGCAGCTCCCGATCCCATAAATTGGGATCGAACACTTCCCTTGACCTATATAGACCTATATAGCTCAACTCTCCTCCCCCCCCCCCCCCCCCATGAACCATGGACCTTGCCGTTTGTGGGGAAGCTCGCGTGCCTCAGCGATACAGATGGCCATTTCGTAGGTGCAACCACAACGGAGGGGTATCTGTTGAGAAGCCAGACAAACGCGTGGTTCCTGAAGAGGGGCAGCAGCCTTTTCTGTAGTTGCAGGGACAACAGTCTGGATGACTGGTTGATCTGGCCTTGTAACACTAACCAAAATGGCCTTGCTGTGCTGGTACTGCGAACGGCTGAAAGCAAGGGGAAACTACAGACATAATTTTTCCCGAGGGCATGCAGATTTACTGTATGGTTAAATGACGATGGCGTCCTCTTGGGTAAAATATTCCGGAGGTAAAATAGTCCCCCATTCGATCTCTGGGCGGGGACTACTCAAGAGGACGTCGTTATCAGGAGAAAGAAAACTGACGTTCTACGGATCGGAGTGTGGAATGTCAGATCCCTTAATCGGGCAGGTAGGTTAGAAAATTTAAAAAGGGAAATGGATAGGTTAAAGTTAGATATAGTGGGAATCAGTGAAGTTCGGTAGCAGGAGGAACAAGACTTTTGGCCAGGTGATTACAGGGTTATAAATACAAAATCAAATAGGGGTAATGGAGGAGTAGGTTTAATAATGAATAAAAAAATAGGAGTTCACGTAAGCTACTACAAACAGCATAGCGAACTGATTATTGTGGCTAAGATAGACACGAAGCCCATGCCTACTACAGTAGTACACGTTCATATGCCAACTAGCTCTGCAGAGGATGAAGAAATTGATGAAATGTATGATGAGATAAAAGAAATTATTCAGGTAGTGAAGGGAGACGAAAATTTAATAGTCATGGGTGATGAATTCCAGAGTAGGAAAAGGGAGAGAAGGAAACATGATAGGTGAAGACGGATTGGGGTTAAGAAATGAAAGAGGAAGCCACCTGGTAGAATTTTGCACAGAGCATAACTTAATCATAGCTAACACTTGGTTCAAGAATCTTAAAAGAAGGTTGTATACATGGAAGAATCCTGGAGAACTAGTAGGTATGAGATAGATTATATAATGGGAAGACAGAGATTTAGGAATCAGGTTTTAAATTGTAAGACATTTCCAGGGGCAGATGTGGACTCTGACCACAATCTAATGGTTATGAACTGAAGATTAAAACTGAAGAAACTGCAAAAAGGTGGGAATTTAAGGAGGTGGGACCTGGATAAACTGACTAAACCAGAGGTAGTACAGAGTTTCAGGTAGAGCATATGGGAACAATTGACAGGAATGGGGGAAAGAAATACAGTAGAACAAGAATGGGTAGCTCTGAGGGATGAAGTAGTGAAGGCAGCAGAGGATCAAGTTGGTAAAAAGACGATGGCTAGTAGAAACCCTTGGGTAACAGAAGAAATATTGAATTTAATTGATAAAAGGAGAAAATATAAAAATGCAATAAATGAAGCAGGCAAAAGGGAATATAAACGTCTCAAAAATGAGATCGACAGGAAGTGTAAAATGGCTAAGCAGGGATGGCTAGAGGATAAATGTAAGGATGTAGAGGCTTATCTCACTAGGGGCAAGATAGATTCTGCCAACAGGAAAATTAAAGAGACCTTTGGAGAAAGGAGAACCACTTGCATGAATATCAAGAGCTTTGATTTCCAAACCCAGTTCTAAGCAAAGAAGGGAAAGCAGAAAGGTGGAAGGAGTATATAGAGGGTCTATACAAGGGCGATGTACTTCAGGACAATATTATAGAAATGGAAGAGGAGGTAGATGAAGATGAAATGGGAGATGTGATACTGCGTGAAGAGTTTGACAGAGCACTGAAAGACCTGAGTCGAACAAGGCCGCACGAGTAGACAACATTCCATTGGAACTACTGACGGCCTTGGGAGAGCCATTCCTGACAAAACCCTACCATCTGGTGAGTAAGATGTATGACACAACCGAAATACCCTCAGACTTCAAGAAGAATATAATAATTCGAATCCCAAAGAAAGCAGGTGTTGACAGATGTGAAAATTACCGAATTATCAGTTTAGTAAGTCACAGCTGCAAAATACTGATACGATTTCTTAACAGATGAATGGAAAAACGGGTAGAAGCCGACCTCGGGGAAGATCAGTTTGGATTCCGTAGAAATATTGGAACACGTGAGGCAATACTGACCTTATGACTTATCTTAGAAGAAAGATTAAGGAAAGGCTAATCTACGTTTCTAGCATTTGTAGACTTAGAGAAAGCTTTTGACAATGTTGACTGTAATACTCTCTTTCAAATTCTAAAGGTGGCAGGGGTAAAATACAGGGAGCGAAAGGCTATTTACAATCTGTACAGAAACCAGATGGCAGTTATAAGAGTCGAGGGGCATGAAAGGGAAGCAGTGGTTGGGAAGGGAGTGAGACAGGGTTGTAGCCTTTTGAGGTTTGCCGATGACATTGTAATTCTGTCAGAGACAGCAAAGGACTTGGAAGAGCAGTTGAACGGAATGGACAGTGTCTTGAAAGGAGGATATACGATGAACATCAACAAAAGCAAAACGAGGATAATGGAATGTAGTCAAATTAAGTCGGGTGATGCTGAGGGGATTAGATTAGGAAATGAGACACTTAAAATAGTAAAGGAGTTTTGCTATTTGTGGAGCAAAGTAACTGATGATGGTTGAAATAGAGAAGATATAAGATGTAGACTGGCAATGGCAAGGAAAGCATTTCTGAAGAAGAGAAATTTGTTAACATTGAGTATAGATTTAAGTGTCAGGAAGTCGTTTCTGAAAGTATTTGTATGGAGTGTAGCCATGTATGGAAGTGAAACATGGATGATAAATAGTTTGGACAAGAAGAGAATAGAAGCTTTTGAAATGTGGTGCTACAGAAGAATGCTGAAGATTAGATGGGTAGATCACATAACTAATGAGGAGGTACTGAATAGAATTGGGGAGAAGAGGAGTTTGTGGCACAACTTGACAAGAAGAAGGGACCGGTTGGTAGGACATGTGCTGAGGCATCAGGGGATCACAAATTTAGCATTGGAGGGCAGTGTGGAGAGGAAAAAATTGTAGAGGGAGACCAAGAGATGAATACACTAAGCAGATTCAGAAGGACGTAGGTTGCAGTAGATACTGGGAGATGAAGAAGCTTGCACAGGATAGAGTAGCATGGAGAGCTGCAACAAACCCGTCTCAGGACTGAAGACCACAACAACAACAACAACATATAGCTCAGCAGCAGTTCCCGATCCCATAAATTGGGATCGAACACTTCCCTTGACCTATATAGCTCAACAGCAGCTCCCTATCCCATAAATTAGGATCAAATGGCACATACGGGACCTAGGAACCTGCTACACCGTATGTGCCATTTGGCTTCTCCCACCCAACACCAGTCACTCTGAACTGTGGAGATGGGAACTTGCACTCCAACACATCCTTTCATCCCGCCATCCCCCTGGACTGAACCTACGTTAAACAACCTCACTCCCATTCACTCTTCAGTCTTCTCCTCTTTCCCTTTCCTCTTTAGCCATTCATGCATCTTTTCATCCTACATAGTTGTGTTTATCTTTATACTATATACCTCTTTACTTCTTTATGCATCCTCTTTGGTTTGAAGCTGGCACAGTACTTACAGTAGAATATCTTTGGCTTCCCTCTGACAACCATGCCTCCATCCTTGCTACCCTCCCTATTTTCCTTTCCCTGTTGCTTCATAACCTGGGTTGTGAGTAACTGAATCTCCTTTCCCTTCTTCCCTTTCTTTCCCCTCTCTCCTCCCCGATGAAGGAACATTTGTTCCGAAAGCTAGGAATGTAAATTTTCAGTTCTGTTTTATGTGTATATATCGGCTGTACTGAGCTGAGGTAAGTACTGGCCAGCCCCTCTATCTCTTGATTAGTATTTGTTTCACATCTTTATATGAGATTTTCCATTAATCATTTATAGTAGTTTATTTATCAGCTATGTTGGAAGTGTTTTTGTTGTGCCTTCAACCTTAAGACTGGTTTGATGTAAGCGTCCACTCTAGTCTATTTTCTACAAGCCTCTCCATTTCTGCATAATCACCGCAACCTACATTCATTTCAACTATCTTACTGTAGTCAAGCCAGCCTCTTACACTTTGAAATAAAATTACGAGCAGTTGCTGCTGTAGGGCACGTACCGAAAGATGTTCTAGACAATGAAGTTCTGTTACAGTACCACTCCACATAATACGCTTTGGAGCTCCATTACCGGTGAAATTTACATATTTGAAGCCCCTTAGTTTTTCAATATGGCACAGACATTAACATTATGCTTCGCTACCGGTCAATTTGTTCCCACAACCATACAATATACTTTCACACTTACTGGCTTTGCCAACTCACAATTAATGTGTCACCCAAATTGTCACTTCGCAACCTAAACTAGACCTCAGACTGCACTATATCTACATCTTTACTCTGCAAGCCACCATGAGTTGCATGGCAGAGGGTACTTTCCATTGTACCATTAGTAGAGTTTCTTCCTGTTCCATACATGTAAGGAGTGTGGGAAGAATCCCATGGTCCCTATGTGAGCAATATGTAGGGTGTTGTAGCATGTTCCTATAGTCATCAATTAAAGCCGGTTCTTGAAACTTTGTTAACAGTTTTTCTTGGCAGAGTTCAAGAGACTTTCAGTTCAGTTCCTGGAATCCATGCTGGTTGTCATTGAGGAGATCATTCTGATTGAGATATCTCATTCTGTTTGTGCTTAGAATATGTTCTAAGATTCTACAACAAATTGATGTGAAGGATATTGGATGCTCTTTTTGTGGATAGCTTCTACTACCCTTCTTGCAGACAGATGTGACCTCCGCTTTTTTCCATGAACAGGGCACAGCTTTTTGTTTGAGGGATCTACAATAGATGATTGACAGAAGAAGGGCTAACTCGGCCACAAATTCGGTCTAGAATCTTATAGGGATTCCATCGAGCCCTAGGCCTTTGTCCAGTTTTAACAATTTCAGCTGTTTCTCATCACTGCTGACACTAACACTCATTTCATTCATCTTTTCAGTGGTACGAGGATTAACTTGGGGCTGTTCACCTGGGTTTTCCTTTGTTAAGGAACATTTGAAAACAGAGTTCAGCATTTTAGCTTTTGCTTTGCTACCATCAATTTCAGTTCCTGTCTCATTCGCTAAGAGCTGGATAGGCCCCCTACTGACTTTTGATCTGCTAACAGCCTTTACATACAAGCCAGAATTTCTTTGGGTTTCATGGAATATCATTTGAGAATATTCTGCTACAATATTACGGATCAGTCTGCCACCACAAATAAGTATTCAAGGCAGGGAAGAGGGGGGGGGGGGGGCCTTTAGAAGATGAATATCTTCTGAACATACAGCAAAGCACGCACACTTCAACACCACTAAAGAGTCATTCCCCACCACTGATCCACCTCTCTGCTTGTGGAAGAACTATCAGTTCCAACAGTTAAGAGGGGGTCGTCACCTTTACATTCATGTGCGCATACTGCTGTATGTACTGAACATTTTGACTTTGGAAGGTATAAATCCACTTCAGTAAGGTGTTTTACCCTGTTACTTAGAAAAAAATAGTGAAAGGAATAGTTTTTTAGATAGGCATACATACACAATGTTACTATTTCTGCAGTGTTATGAAAGTACTCTGCAAATCAAATTACTCTCTTAAAATGTGAAATGGGTTTACAAACAGCTAACTATACAATTTTCTTTGACATAATTTCCCATACATGAGCCACACTGAAGATGATAATTTATTTAGATTTGGAAGGAGCTGGCTGTGTGAGTAGAAAGGTGTTTCAATCAATGTATAAATTTGATGATAATGTATATGCTAACAGCATGGAGATTGCATTTTTCGTACACACCAGATGCATACTGGAACTCAAGCTACCCATATAGCCTTAACTATCAACTTTATTATATATCCAGATGATCCAAACCAACACACTAAACACCTGAAGTACTCCACGTACACACTTATTCTCTTTTCATCACTAACCAACTTTTCCTAAAGTCATCATCTAGGTGCCGTGAAGCGTATACCAACACTGTGGAACTACATCAGGAAGTCATATCACAGCCTTTTTGAGTCCTTTACTAACACATGCAAACAAAGAACAGCTAAGCCTCAAACTGAAGTAACACTGACAGAAAAAGCATGAACATCACATATTCTGATCCAACAGCCCACAGGTGTACTGCCAGTTCATAGTGTGCAACAGACTCGCTGGACACTATGAACCATCAATACACCCATGAACTGTTCGATCAACAAATATGCCACGAGACACTGAAGAATCACCACACAGCTTTTTTTTCTTGTTTTTACACTGAAACTGAAAACGATCAGCAGCAGTATATATTTTGTGTTAAAAGTATGACCACATGAAACTTCGAAAAATGATGCAAGTGAATTACTGAAGACTCAACATTGCTGCATCATCACAGCAAGTCAAGTGCATATTAAGGCAATGGACGAACTGGCAGATTACATCAAGCACCTCTGAAAAAAAAAAGTTAACACATCAAACAATCTTAGTAAGTTTCCAATGCTGGTTATTTCGGTTATTTCAAGGGATCCATAGCATACACAAATTGTTCTTGGGTAGAGCATCGTCATAAATAGAGGACGATAATGTTCGTCGTTTCATCGCATTACATATCACTGAATTTTAGTCAAAGCATTGGTGTCCAAACTAAAATATGCAAAACCTATTTGATGGTCGGTCATGGATTTGATTATTTGGCGATTCATATACACTACACTTTTAAACTGTCATTTGATTTAGTACATTTAATTTTTGGCACGTCAAACCATAAAACTCCTCATTATGTGCACAATCATAACAAACAGGCGAAGCGTATAAATGGGACGCTGAAAGATCGAAAGAAATTTACTGAATGAATTTGGAAGTATTAAAATGACAGGAGAATATATAATCGCAAAAGTTATATTATTTCAACGGGTTAACTCACCATTTCGAAGTAGTCTCTAACGTTAGCTGGTGATAGGAAATAGTAAACTGAAATTTTGCTGCTCTCTTGTTAACTCGCTGCAGTCTTTTCCACACAGAAGTCATGTTTATAAATACAGTCCTCTCATCCTCGACATGCCAGTGTGCATCGCACTTCCCAGTGAATCATCCAAACGAAGAGTGAAGCACTGTGATAACTATTCAGCGTCTTTATTTTCCCTTTCTCGTAGTGTCTTACTTACTCCCCAAAAAAACAAAACAAAAAGAAAAATTTCTAAGTTGTTGATTCTGCAAAATGCATTTCCTTGGATTAGATGACAGTGTCTTGACAACAAACTACGCACATTTCGTAACACGGCGTGTCTTTCAATATCAAGTTAAAAATACAACACACGGGTAAACAAGGCACAGTAACTCACGCCCACAAACTTCCTCCCTCATCGCACACTCGCTTCCCTTCTGTGTCAAACACGTCCTTGGTTCCCTGGGTTCTTGCTCTTTCATCGATAATCGGGACTTTATGACAATCGGTTTACGCACTCGATAATGTGATGGCTTCGTTGCAAGATAATATCGAAAATTTTCTGCGTAGCTCGGTATTTCATAACTTTCCACGTATCGGTAAATAGATGTCGCGACATTGAAAGTCATTTTTCAATCCTTTCACTTTGTCATCTGTAGAGCCGTTATCTAGACATATACATCCATGGCACAAGATACGCTATTTGTGGAGAGGCATAATTTCAATAGAAATGAACCACTTAAATACGAGATCTTCAGAAAGTTTGTTGACATTTCCTATGTTGATGTCTGAGTTCTCTAGGTCTTATGTTTCATACGGATCCGCTTCTAGTGATTTTACAGTTGATGGCACGTTAAACCCTTGTCTTACATCATTCCATATGCAGTGCTCGGCAGAAGTTGTCTTTCGTTGAATACATAGCAGACCATAGTTTAGGCAGAAAGAAGAGAAGCTATAACGCGAGTATTACGATTTAAATTTCTATTCTTCGTATAACTGCCTTTTATTTCCAAGTCCATTACTAACAAAATTCACAAGAAGAGTTACGTGAACCAGCAACATCGTTACAGACAACATTTTTATGGACGCATCGAGACAGCAAAGTCATAGCGTAATATCCATTATTAATGGTCTTATAGACAGCGATGGTCTTAAATAGCAAGGGGCATGTTGTTGTTGTTGTTGTCTTCAGTCCTAAGACTGGTTTGATGCAGCTCTCCATACTACTCTATCCTGTGCAAGCTTCATCTCCTAGTACCTACTGCACCATACGTCCTTCTGAATCTGCTTAGTGTATTCATCTCTTGGTCTCCCTCTACGATTTTTTATCCCTTGGTGCCTCAGAACATGTCCTACCAACCGATCCCTTCTTCTAGTCAAGTTGTGCCACAAACTTCACTTCCATACATGGCTACACTCCATACAAATACTTTCTGAAACGACTTCATGACACTTAAATCAATACTCGATGTTAACAAATTTCTCTTCTTCAGAAACGCTTTCCTTGCCATTGCCAGTCTACATTTTATATCCTCTCTACTTTGACCATCATCAGTTATTTTACTCCCCAAATAGCAAAACGTCTTACTACTTTAAGTGTCTCATTTCCTAATCTAATTCCCTCAGCATCACCAGACTTAATTGGACTACATTCCATTATCCTCGTTTTGCTTTTGTTGATGTTCATCTTACATCCTCCTTTCAAGACACTGTCCATTCTGTTCACTACTCTTCCAAGTCTTTTGCTGTCTCTGACAGAATTACAATGTCATCAGTGAACCTCAAGGTTTTTATTTCTTCTTCATGGATTTAATACCTACTCCGAATTTTTCTTTCGTTTCCTTTACAGAGGCATGATAAAAATTAGTCTTAAATTCTTCACTTAGTTTTTCATTTATCAATCTTCTAATTCTCAATTATTGTTAATTTTTATCACTTTTTAGAGACATGATAAAAATTTAAAATAATTGCAAATTAAAAGACTGATAAATGGAAAACGGATTGAGGAATTCAAGACTAATTTACGAAATACATACTGGAAAAATGTACACATAAATAAATAAAATTTATTTTGTAACATAGTTACAAGTAACTTTAGAACTGTTTTCGTACTAAAATGACTGGTGAAAGGTTATTAACACTAAAACACTTGTGTTGCTGTACTGCATACACCACTTCTCCATTTTTCTTATTCTTTGAAGAAACTGTGTTGCTTAACCTTGTCCATGCGCCTTCCATATCACTGTTGCGTTTGTGCGTTAGGGGCACTCAATACAGAGCTTATCAGCGCCCATACGAACATCAACTGAAACGAGCGTGGTACAAGAAAGGAAACATAGATGATATTTCCAGCTACATTCTTAGAGGATAATGGAATCCTGTCAGAATCTCAAAATGGATTTAGAGCGGAGTGTTCAACCGAATAAGCAGTTCATTCCTATCTATTAGAGGCGCTGTTAGCATTAGACAACAAAAAACTTACCATGGACATATTTTTAGATTTGTCAAATGCATTTGACACCATAAATCATGACAAATTGCTACGCAAGCTAGAAAATCTTGACATCAGAGGAACACCTAACAACTGGCTCAGCTCTTATCGTAAGAACAGGGAACAATATATGGAAACAGATCAGGAAAGGGATAATGTCATTAGGAAACATAATTCCAAGCCACTGACTGTTAAATAAGGTGTGCCACAAGGATCAGTAAAATATTTTAATTTACTGATGATACAAGCGTTCTAATTACAGGAAACTCGGAAGAAACACTTATAAAAAACATACGAGAAGTCACAGACAGGCCAACATGTTACTTTAATCACAATGACTTAATAATAAACATTGGTAAAGCTATAGCTGTGGATATATACACAGCACAAACAAAAAATTTGATATCACCCAATCTAGAGCTATGTGGACACACAATTACCAAAACAGCCTGTACCAAATTTCTTGGACTTCATCTACAAGACAACTTGTAATGGAAGCACATATTGGGCACACAAACCAAAAATTAAGTACTACTTCTGGTTTTGTGTTGCATATATCAAAAAATTGTACCAGCTACAATCCTCTTCAGTGTGTATATTATGAAGTAGTACTATCTCACCTCTGGTATGGGATTGTATTCTGGGGAAATTCTGGAGATGCCATTAAAACATTCAAAATTCAAAAAAAATTATAAGAATAATGGAAGGGGTAGATAATCGCAAATCATGTAGATAGTTGTTTAAAAAAAGGATGATATTGCCTCTTACTTGTGTATATATACTTGAAAACAAATATATTTAAAACAAAACTTACACACAAAAAGACCACTCGTCACTCAAAATCCCACAATACACAGCCGACTTTGTGCCAGGCTTCACTGAGCGAATCGATACCTCTCCTCAGTGCAGCACTCCGTGAAGAATGGGCTGCCATGCCTCAAGAAACCTTCCAGCCCTTATGCCTGTGATAGTGGAAGCTGTCATTGAGGCTAAGGATGGGCCAGCACCATACTGAATTCCAGCATTACCAATGGAGGGCACCACGAACTTGTAAGTCATTTTCAGCAAGTTGTCCAGATACTTTTCATCACATAGTGTACTTAAGTATTCATCATTAATTGATATATTAATGTGTGTTATTATGTACAAAGGTATAATTATATACAAAATTGTTAATATTAACATACAAATCCAAATATCTCTTGCACATTGTGCAGTTGTGGATGAAAATGGTTCAATAAGTCAATCAATAAACCAAAAGAGATTTGCGGCAACATGTAGCTGGCTGATTACTTACCAAAAACATGGATGAGCCAGGCTCTTCGATAAAACATTAAAAACGGCAATTAAAAATCTCAGGCAACATGTTGGACAATTCACAAATATTTTAAAGTCGTATTACATTCTTTTGATGGTCAGCTAAAACAGATAGCAAATCTATAATCAAATGAGTTGTTACCCTTTGGTCCAAAAAACACAGTCTAGTAAAATGTGGTGCACTGTGAGCTGTACGCCAAAAGCACCACACATTGAAGGGTTCACTCAGCTGAGCACGAAGCCATGCATCATAGAGCTGTAGCCTATGCGAAGATGAGTAGGGAGGACCTGACACTGCCTGCATGGCTTGAAGGATGCACACCAAGGCCGTGTTGTGGACTAAATGAGACACAGCTTATTATCTGTCACTTGCAGCCATTCTTCTTTCCATGGCACATGACACTGTACCCCAACAGTGACGTGAGAGCATGCAAGGGATGGCCAACTGAACTAACTGAGGGTCATGATACTCGTGCTTGGCAGTTACATCTGCCCTTTTATTCCCTGTAATATCCATATGCCATGGCACCAAGCAGAAAGACACCTCTTTCCCCAGCCCTTGTAGCCGGAGGAGGGTGTCCTGGATATTCTGGACTACTTTATCTGCTGGGCACAATCGTTGTAGAGTGAGAAGGGCACTCAGGGAATCGAAAAGAATAAGGAATTTAGCACTTGAAACACTTCTCATCTGATCCTGTGCCCACAAGACCGCTTATAATTTTGCATCGAAGACATTAAAGTCTTCAGACAGCCAGATCTTGAGGATACAGACGAGGAAAACAACAGAGCGATCACCAGAGTCTTCCTCTTTTGACTCATGTACACTCCTGGAAATTGAAATAAGAACACCGTGAATTCATTGTCCCAGGAAGGGGAAACTTTATTGACACATTCCTGGGGTCAGATACATCACATGATCACACTGACAGAACCACAGGCACATAGACACAGGCAACAGAGCATGCACAATGTCGGCACTAGTACAGTGTATATCCACCTTTCGCAGCAATGCAGGCTGCTATTCTCCCATGGAGACGATCGTAGAGATGCTGGATGTAGTCCTGTGGAACGGCTTGCCATGCCATTTCCACCTGGCGCCTCAGTTGGACCAGCGTTCGTGCTGGACGTGCAGACCGCGTGAGACGACGCTTCATCCAGTCCCAAACATGCTCAATGGGGGACAGATCCGGAGATCTTGCTGGCCAGGGTAGTTGACTTACACCTTCCAGAGCACGTTGGGTGGCACGGGATACATGCGGACGTGCATTGTCCTGTTGGAACAGCAAGTTCCCTTGCCGGTCTAGGAATGGTAGAACGATGGGTTCGATGACGGTTTGGATGTACCGTGCACTATTCAGTGTCCCCTCGACGATCACCAGTGGTGTACGGCCAGTGTAGGAGACCGCTCCGCACACCATGATGCCGGGTGTTGGCCCTGTGTGCCTCGGTCGTATGCAGTCCTGATTGTGGCGCTCACCTGCACGGCGCCAAACACGCATACGACCATCATTGGCACCAAGGCAGAAGCGACTCTCATCGCTGAAGACGACACGTCTCCATTCGTCCCTCCATTCACGCCTGTCGCGACACCACTGGAGGCGGGCTGCACGATGTTGGGGCGTGAGCGGAAGACGACCTAACGGTGTGCGGGACCGTAGCCCAGCTTCATGGAGACGGTTGCGAATGGTCCTCGCCGATACCCCAGGAGCAACAGTGTCCCTAATTTGCTGAGAAGTGGCGGTACGGTCCCCTACGGCACTGCGTAGGATCCTACGGTCTTGGCGTGCGTCCGTGCGTCGCTGCGGTCCGGTCCCAGGTCGACGGGCACGTGCACCTTCCGCCGACCACTGGCGACAACATCGATGTACTGTGGAGACCTCACGCCCCACGTGTTGAGCAATTCGGCGGTACGTCCACCCGGCCTCCCGCATGCCCACTATACGCCCTCGCTCAAAGTCCGTCAACTGCACATACGGTTCACGTCCACGCTGTCGTGGCATGCTACCAGTGTTAAAGACTGCGATGGAGCTCCGTATGCCACGGCAAACTGGCTGACACTGACGGCGGCGGTGCACAAATGCTGCGCAGCTAGCGCCATTCGACGGCCAACACCGCGGTTCCTGGTGTGTCCGCTGTGCCGTGCGTGTGATCATTGCTTGTACAGCCCTCTCGCAGTGTCCGGAGCAAGTATGGTGGGTCTGACACACCGGTGTCAATGTGTTCTTTTTTCCATTTCCAGGAGTGTATAAATATAGCTACAGGGTTATGGTGTTCAGTTCAGCTGTTACGAAATAATGTATTAAAAACATGTGCAGGAGTGCATTCATTCCTGTACTGCAGTAAATGTAAAATCACTCTGGACCTCTGCAGCAATCAGATTGGAAGGCGGTTGAAACCCTGAAGTTTGGGTTGTACATCCTCCACATCAAGTGGTTCATGCACATGCTGCATGCAGATTCCAAACAGCCTTGTTGCTCATGGGCAGTTGGATAAAAGGCATTCCAGAGATGGACGAGCAACAGTATGGTGAACAGGTGAATTCTAAAGAACAAGGAACTTGCATGCCTGACACACCATGATGAACTCGTGCCATCTGGTGAGTGGTGGTTCCCCAGCCTCAGCACAGAGACTGGGTATAGGGCTGATGCTATAAGCACCTGTGGCCAGCCTGATCCCATCACGGTGGACAGTCTCAATAATCTTCAGATAAAGGGCCTCTGTGATCCATACCACAGTTGCGAAAAATCCTATAAAACCGGAACAAACGTGTCCTGTCTGCTCCCCAGGACCTGTGGCTGAGGGTCTTTGAGATATTCAGTACCTTCCGAATTCTGGCTTTCAGTTTTCTCAGGTGTGGTAACCACAACAATTTAGAGTAAAAAATGAAACCTAGAAACATCCCTGTATCTTTAAATGTAGAATGGTGTCCCTCATATGCAAGCCAGGTAAATTGAAGATACTGTGAGAATGATTAAAATGAACACACACACATTTTGATGCAGAAAATTGAAAATTCGTCTTTGCCTCCCATTCCTATATCCTCTGCACTGTAAATTGTAACTGACAAGTCGTTGTTGCAACACCTGAGGAGGAACAGAAAATTGCAGAATCGTCCACAAATAAGTAGCATTGGACAGGACTCCCTACTGTAGATGTGATATTTTTTATAGCTATGGTAAAGATGGTAACAATGAAAACATTGCCCTGAGGGACACCATTCTCTTGCTCTAAACGATCCGATCGTCACCAACGCGAGACCTAAAAAAGCGCTTAGACAGGGAAGACCATATGCAAATTAGAAGCTGCCTACAAAATCCCTATTGATGGAGCTGCACGAGAATATTGTATTTCCAAGTAGCATCCTACACGTTACTGATGTTGAAACTCTGATAACTACTGCTACAGGTTCAGTCCTTTCCTGTTTTGAGGAGGGATATCAAGATTGCCTCTCTCCATGAGTTCGGAAACTAACCTGTTGCCATATCGAATTGAAACAGTCTAGAAGGATTTTCTGTGATGCTGTTGGCAAATGTCAAAGCATGCAGTACTGGTTTTAGTCATGACTGGGTGCAGTATCATGAGTCTCTGACAGTGCCGAATGCAACTCCCACATGGAGAAGTGGCAGTCGTGAGACTCAGAATTGTTAGATCTGAGGTCCAGCTTTCCCCTCTCTATGGTTGTATGGTAGCGGTGGATCTCCTGATCCTGGCTGGCATTGGCAGTAGTCACTGAAAAATGCTCTGCCTTCGCCTGAGATATCTCTGGGCATTGTTTACACACACCCCTCTTTCAGCATTGCTGCTACTGGGAAACGACTATGTTTACCAGAAATCCTCCTGATGGCTTCCCATACTTTCGTAGACCAAGTGGAATGGTTGATAGAGTCAGGAACGCATATCATGAACTTTTTTTACTCCCCTTAATTATGGGTTGACCTTTAGCTCTTACGATTCGAAAGGCTGTGAGGTTGCCTGCTATTGGACGGTATTATTTGGCATATCAGCCACCACAATTTCAAGATTCATTCCTGAAGTTCTCCAGGCAAGCATAAGTGGATTACGACATTACTTAAAGGTAATTTCTAGTGGTTGATTATTGTGTAATTTGATAAAAAGTAGACATGTAGAAACTCCTCTAGACATACCTTCTATTAATTATGTAACTATTTAACTGATTATATTATCACTGTTATTTAGAAACAAAAAATTCACAACCTACTATTACAAAACTTTGTCCTCCTTTGTAGCTCAGGCCACAGCATTGCTGACTACGAGGCAGGGATTCAAATGGTTCAAATGGCTCTGAGCACTATGGGACTTAACTGCTGAGGTCATCAGTCCCCTAGAACTTAGAACTACTTAAACCTAACTAACCTAAGGACATCACACACATCCATGCCCGAGGCAGGATTCGAACCTGCGACCGTAGCAGTCGCGCGGTTCCAGACTGTAGAGCCTAGAACCGCTCGGCCACACTGGCTGGCTACGAGGCAGGGGGCCTGGGTTCAAATCCTGGCAGGGGACTGGGTGTTGTGTGTTTGTCATCATCATTTCATCATCATTGGCATGTAGGTCGCCGAAGTGGCTTGAACTAAAGAGACTTGCACTATGCAATAAAATGCCACACTATCATTTCATTTCATTATGAAACTTTGACAAGGCAAATAATAAATTCATCTCTTTTTTCACAAGTATTATAATTGACTTAAAGTTTTCTACAAATGAAACATTATTTTATACAAACATTATATAAACATTAACTCAGTATTTATTTCTGGAGAAGTTATTGAAGATTTCTGTATATCGTGTCATCAATTGTGAATACGTCTGAGTTCAAACTGGTAAGGTCTTCTTCTTCTTCTGACACATGAGAAGATGTACGTCCGTATGGTGATGGAAAAGTAACAGGTGAATATGGTGGCATGTATTTTAGCTTTTCTTTCGTGATAAGGCTCTGGAACTTTTCTTGCAAGATTGCAGAGCTTCTGGCAGGAAGTGTTCTCAATTGGCCAGCAATGTGTTGGCCAAACAGGTCATACTCGTCCACTAATTTTTTTTTAGACAATGGTCTCTCCATAGCAATTTTTTGTAATTTATTAATTGCACTTTCAACTTCAGAAAGTTTTGAAATGCGTGTTTTCTTTTAAACTGGCGTCGCAAATTGGTTCTCTTGCGCCGACGTTCCTGTTGCTTTTACTGTGCTCTTAGCAATGCTGTCGTCATCCATGTCTTGAGTATTTTCTTCATCATTTTCTTGACATTCAGCACGGAGGCTAATGGTTTCCTGATGTCCATCATCATATTCTTCAGTGGGACTTTTCTGAAAGATACAAATGCGACATTATAGAAATTTTGTAATGATTTGCCTATTTGAATAGTATATTGTTTGGTTTTTATATAGAATAACAAATCAATAAATTATATTTTAATGTTTATATATGTATTTATTTTTTTTGTTTTTTGTTGAAGGTACCTCAAACTTTGCATGAATGGAGACATGTACAAAACAGTTTTGAGATCAAATGGAATTTTCCGTCATGTTGTGGTACATTGGATGGTAAACATACTTCCATCAAATGACCACCTGGAAGTTGTGCAGAATTTTACAACTACGAATTGGGTTACAGCGTAATACTGTTGGCTGTGGTTGACTCTGATTGTAAATTCATTTATGTAGATTTTGGCTCAAATGGAAGGGCTAATGATAGAAGTGTGTTTAGGCTGTCTACTTTGAAAACTGTCATTGACCACAACAGCCTGAATTTGCCTCCATATTACATTATTGTAGTAGATGACGCATTTTCCCTGACTACAAATTTAATGAAACCCATTCTCAAGAAGAAACTTGTCCTTAGAAGATCGCATATTCAACTACCAGTTATCAAGAGCACATAGAGTTGCTTTCGGCATATTAGCAGCTAGATTTACATCTACATCTACGTCTATGTGATTACTTGCTATTCACAATAAAGTGCCCAGCAGAGGGTTCAATGAATCACCTTCATACTGTCTCTCTTCCACTCTCGAATGGCACGCGGGAAAAACGAGCACTTAAATTTTTCTGTGCAAGCCCTGATTTCTCTTATTTTATCGTGATGATCATTGCTCCCTATGTAGGTGGGTGTTAACAGATTGTTTGTGCAATTGGAGGAAAAACTTGTGATTGAAATTTCATGGGAAATCCTGTTGCAACGAAAATCGCCTTTGTTTTAATGATTGCCACTCCAATTCACGTATCATGTCTGTGACACTATCTCCCCTATTTCGACAAGCTGCCCTTCTTCGTACTTTTTCGATGTCATCTGTCAGTCCCACCTGATGCAGGTCCCACACTGCACAGCTATAATCCAGGATAGGGCGGACGAGCGTGGTGTAAGCAGTCTCTTTGGTAGACCTGTTGCATCTTCTAAGTCATGGAGGTAAGAATAGAGGGAGACGCCGTGACGTCACAGCTGTGAAGCTATGTGAAGCCGAGGGTAGCCATCTCAATCCGACCAAAACATTGCTGCTGTAAGCTTGTGTGCATAGGCTTGTCGCTCGCTTTTGGAAGGATTTTGCGCTATTATGGTGATTTGTGTGGTGTTCGGATGTACGAATCTTTCTGATTGTGATGCGAAATCGAAGGGAATAACATTTCATGTGTAAGTTGTCTCGTTAAGTGTGATTTTACAACTGCATTGTGAATGAACGTGTGCTACATCGGTACTTGTACTATAGCGTGTTTTTCTCCTGTATAATTTTAGATTTCCTAAAAATGAAAGTCGGAAAGCTCCGTGGGAGAATGCCGTGAGGAGGAAGAATTGGCGTGCGTCTAAATGGAGCACTATATGTTCTCAGCATTTCCGAGAAGAGGACATAGACCGAACTTCCCTTTCAACAGTAAGGCTCCGAGAAAATGCTGTACCATCAGTTTTCCCTATACACCCAAAACATTTGCAAAAGGTATGTTAATTCAAAGAATTAAATTCTTAGTTCTCAAGTTCACGTTTCAGTATAATACGTACGTATCGTCGATTATCCAAGTGTTGAGTAACTCGCTTTGTCTTCATCATGTGCCAAATTAAAAGCTAACACTACATTAACTGGCATAAAGTATAGGCCTAAACAGGACACTGTGTAGATTTGCTATTCTATGTACCGTATTTCAATAAATATTGGTGGTAATGAACAGTGTTTTCCAGTAGCGTAACGTTACTGTCCCAGTACGTATTACAAACAAGATGTATTTATGGGGCTTTGGAGGGAGGGTATAGCTAACTTAGTTTTCAGTTTCTATTATTTAGTTTGTGATACACGTTTATTACTGAATTAACAAAATTGTATCGTTTACATTGAAGGCTAGCTATTCGTAATATTACATTAAAAACTATTTTTAATCAGAAGAAACGCGGAATTTCGCCTTTACGAGATTTTATTTTAAACAAAAACTTTGAAACAACCAATCTGATGACGTTACATGCGTATATGGTGCAATTAGCGACTGAAATACACGCAGCACTATAGCACACTGGCAATGTTTTGGTCAGAGTGTCATGGCAGCGAGCCACGCCCCCATGGCTTCAATACGTAGTACGGCTGGGATACGTAGCGCCATCTCCCCTTGTTCTTACCTCCATGTTCTAAGTGTTCTGCCAATGACTCGCAGTCTTTGGTTTGCTCTACCCACAATATTATCTATGTGATTGTTCCAATTTAGGTTATTTGTAATTGTAATCCCTAAGTATTTAGTTGAATTTACAGCCCTCAGATTTGTGTGACTTATCGTGTAATCGAAATTTAGCTGATTTCTTTTAGTACTCATTTGAATAACTTCACACTTTTCTCTTTTCTTTATTCAGGGTCAATTGCCACTTTTCGCACCATACAGATATCTTACCTAATCATTTTTCAAGTCGTTTTGATTATCTGATGACTTAACAAGATGGTAAATGACAGCATCATCTGCAAACAATCTAAGATGGCTACTCAGATTGTCTCCTATGTCGTTAATATAGATCAGGAACAATAGAGGGCCCATAACACTTCCTTGGGGAACGCCGGATATTATTTCTGTTTTATCGATGACTTTCTGTCTATTACTACGAACTGTGACCTTTCTGACAGGAAATAACGAATCGAGTCGCACAACTGAGCTGATACTCCATAAGCATGCAGTTTGGTTAGAAGACGCTTGTGAGGAACGGTGTCGAAAGCCTTCCGGAAATCTAAAAATATGGAATCAATTTGATATCCCCTGTCGATAGCACTTATTGTTTCATGAGTATAAAGAGATAGTTGTGTTTTACAAGAACGATATAGTCTGAATCCGTGCTGACTATATGTCAATAAATCGTTTTCGTCGAGGTACTTCATAATGTTCGAGTAAAGTATATGTTCTAAAACCCTACTGCAAATCGACGTTAGCGATATAGGCCTTTAATGCAGTAGATTACTCCTACTTCCCTCTTTGGATATTGGTGTGACTTGAGCAATTTTCCAATCTTTAGGTACAGATCTTTCTGTGAGCGAGTGGTTGTATGTAATTGCTAAATATGGAGCTATTTTATCAGCATATTCTGATAGGAACCTGACTGGTATACAATCTTGACCGGAGGCCTTGCCTTTATTAAGTGATTTAAGCTGCTTTGTTACTTGGGTTTGGGTTGTTTGGGGGAAGAGACCAAACCGTGAGGTCATCGGTCTCATCGGATCAGGGTAGGATGGGGAAGGAAGCCGGCCATGCCCTTTCTAAGGAACCATCCCGGCATTTGCCTGGAGCGATTAAGGGAAATCACGGAAAACCTAAATCAGGATGGCCCGACGTGGGATTGAACCGCCGTCCTCCCGAATGCGAGTCCAGTGTGCTAACCACTGCGACACCTTGCTCGGTCTGCTTTGTTACGCCGAGGATATCTACTTCAATGTTTCTCATCTTGGCAGTTATTCTTGATTGGAATTCAGGAATATTTACTTCGTCTTCTTTGGTGAAGGAGCTTTGGAAAACCGTGTTTAATAACTCTGCTTTAGTGGCACTATCATCAGTGACTTCATCGTTGTTATCGCGCAGTGAAGGTATTGATTGCGTCTTGCCACGGGTGTGCTTTATGTATGACCAGAATCTCTTACGGTTTTCTGCCGGATTTCGAGACAGAATTTCATTATGGAAATTATAAAAGCATCTCGCACTGACGTATGGGCTATATTTCGAACTTCTGTAAAACTTTGCCAATCTTGGGGATTTTACGTTCTTTTAAATTTGGCATGCTGTTTTCGTTTAGAGTATTTTGAAAAGAGATTGAAGTTAATTTAGCCACAGTGCAAGCTGCATGTACAATTCACAACTGGTTACGTAAAGTATCGCCGGGTACAAACTTTGAAAGGGAATGGGCTGATTATGAAGACACAGAAACAGGAGTGCTGCATCCGGGCTATGGCACACAGCTGGAAGTGAGCTACCGTCCATAAGTATCGTTCGTACAGCAAACGCCTACTCAAAGCAGGCTTCAGAAAGGAGAAATAATATGGCTGCTTACTTCAACAACGAAGGATAAGTTCCTTGGCAAATGGACGCCATCGGAATGTAAATATGGTGCAAAATGATTAGTAATTCAAACTTCAGATTGTATCTACTTTTGTTCAACGATTTAGCTTTTCTACTCTTACAAAATTAGAATTTTAATAATCTCTAATAAACAGTTCAGAAGCTAGTAATACTTTTTTGTAAATAATCAATAAAATTTAGTTACCATATTATTTAAAAAATTGTTTCATTTTGCCATTAACATTTCTTGCTTACATTGGAAAATACAAGTAAACATTTCCATGTAGTGACAATTCTAAAAAGCCAATTTTTAACTATTTCTTAATTTAGGAATTTTCAAGCCATGTACCTAGAATAGAATATGTTAATTTACCAAATTTAATTGATAGTCTCGAGTTACGACAATGCTGTTTAGAAACATGTCAGCTGTTTTGAACAAAGGTAGCTTCAGTGTATAAACATCATCAGCCCCAGCTCCTTTTCTTTTATACGAGATAACTTTTAGTAACTCACTTCTGTATGTTGTCTTGATAGTCTTTATTCTAGCTCTCAAAAACGCAACATCAGGAACAACTACATCCTGACTTTCAAGGTCTTCTTTCAGTTTCAGAATACTACTTTCTCTTTTTGTTTTGTTGGAGTAATCTTCATGGTGTATATTCCACAGTAGTTTATAGTTTCGGGAAGTTTCTAAATATGTTTCAATATTATCTTTACCCCACTTCACGATCTTCTGAGTACCAGTATCTTTGTTTGCACTTAACAAGACATATCAAGTCACTACACGACAGCACGGCATGACAACCACTTGATCTAAGCTCAAAATCAACGGCATAGCAACTCATACGATAGTGGAATCAGCTCCAGTGGCGGCCACTGCACTTAAGAACCGTCCAATAATGACCGCCAGTAGGTTACGTGATCGGCTACTGGCCGCCTCACTGGCTACAAAAATCAAATATGTTTGACTTTAGTGGACGCCACTCGCTACTGGCCACGCAAGGCGCCAGTACCCATACACACAAGGCCACTGGCACGATAAATGGTGGCAGCCACTACTGGCCAGTTATAGTGGACACCACTACTGGCCTCGTGTACAGCAGTCTATAGTCAGCTGATTGAACTGCATCCAGTTAGCTCTCCTGATTATCCACTTCCATGGCTTCTATGCAAGTATAGCTCCATCCAGTAATTGGATCCATGGTGGGAATTGGTCACTGGAATGAGGGTCATTAATTGCATACCACTGAGCAGTGTCTGCAAGGACTGGAGAGCAGAAACAGAGGTCGATTGCTGAGGATGACTGAGTAGCATCTGAGAAATGAGTGGGGCCACCTGTGTTGAGGATGCACAGGTCTTCAGATATCATGACATTATCCAAGACTCGACTTCCTACTGCAAGTATATTTTGAGCCCCATAATACACAATGGGCATAGAAATCACATAGTAGAAGAACTGGGAGGGGGAGTAGTTCTGTAAGATCTGTGAGAGCCCCAGTGTCTATCGATTCCCCCAGTGTCTATCGATTCTTTTGGAGGTAAGTACAGAGAGCAAATAGGGTCTTCTGACGCACATGAACTGTAATGGCTACAGCTTGTAGGTCAATAATCATGGAGAGAGTAGAGGAATGGTGTGTGTTATTGGCAAATACAGCAATCCCTCCCTTGGCCCTTTTCCCCCAAAAGGTCATAAAATGTATTTCATCCAAACAGAAGTACAGGGGGCGTTCCTGTCTCAGTTTCTCCACATGTATCTTGAAGCCACTAATGTTCCTCTGCCAGGGGCAGCATTCCAACCCTGTCTTTGCTTCAGGCGGAGTAGTCCATAGCAGTGGAGGCTCCGTCTTGGGGTGAGTTGAGGTCCTATGCCGACATCAAGGTTCATTTGCTCTGAAGACTGATCATGAGAAATGTAAGAGAGAGCGACGTCGCCAGAGGCAGACTGCTTATTTCCCATCTCAGTCAGAGGCTGATCCTTTGCTTTTGACTTTGATTTTTTTGCCTGGGTATGCTTTGGAGCCACAACCATAGAGTTGGTACTGGCAGTGCTGGACGGTGGACCTTTGGATAACCAGGGAGCTCAGCACTGTCGGCAGCCAAGACCTTTTATGATGTTCTGGAGGGAGGTGTGGGCTTTGAAGTAACTGCAGCATCGTAAGTGCATTGAAAAATGTGCATAATAGTGCTGACCCTAGCAACATCCGTTTGTGTAGCAGTATCAGTCTTATGATCTGGCTGTTTAAGAACAGAAGCAAACGAAGTAGCTAACACAGGGCGTAGCGTGGCTTTATATCTTTTTGGCTCACCACACAGCATGAGCTTCATAGTTTTAAGTACTTGTATCTTCCATTCTTCAAGATATGTGCTGAATTGCTGCAGTCCTTACTCCAGACAGGGTGATCCCCTGAGCAATTCACATACTTCAGAGGAGTTTCCGACAGCAAAAGGCACTCTGCTGAAGCCTTCTGTACACTGTTTGCCTCGATACAAAACGTCCAGTGGAATTTGCGAGGTCAGATGCCAGCAGCTGTGCAATACTGAGGCAATACCTTTGTACCCTTACCGCCAAATATCGGTCTTCTCTTTCTGATGTCATACATGGTTGTCTCTGCCCTGGTATTTTGGATACAGTTTCGGTCTCTACAAACTGTCACCACATCCGAGAAACAACAGAACGATTCATGTTAAACCATTGGGCCGCATTGGTTTTGTGACTGTCCTGCTTCCATTCCTCCTACTCCTCTCCACTGCAGAGAGTGTAGCAGGCGTCGTCTCTGAGCCATACTACAGCCCTTGTGACTGTGTAAACAGCGATTGTTAATGTGGGACTACCAAACAAAATACTACCCCATTTGATGGGTGCCCTGACGTCATCACTGAGGTGGATGTACATTGACCAGAATGCTATCTTACATGCAGAACACTATCGTACAAACACATTTTAACAGTTGGTATGATTATATCTTGACTTACACACAGGATGGGAAAATATCGGTTTGTTGCTTTAAATTTGGACACCAGTGTATTTTGGACATCAACAATGCCTTCTTGGCCCCCATTTAACTTTAATTTCATCTTTGGGAGTGTCCATTAGATCTGCAACACCTTTCCTGTAGTTTAAAGTGGTATGGAGCTCAGTCCAGTGGCATATTCCCCAAAGCTTTTGACTTTCTGCAGGTCTGACGCTAGTTGTAAACTTCAGGTTTTGACAAACAGTGTCCCATTTTGAAACCGCTTCATATGTTTTCGTGTACCTGCAGTCCCCTCTAAACCCTTTTGAACGTAAAAAGATGAGACTTTTTCAAAGCTCCCCTCCCTACTTTAACTAAAAAAAAAGACATTCCGATTAGCAGTATGCATTCTGGTACTATATGCACCAGGACTCTAAAATATTCCTGAGTTTGGACACTGGCTATGCGAACCTTCTTGTTATACTGGGTCTTAGTACCTACCAGTGGGCCATCCATTCTGCTAGGAGGAGGAGGAGCGAATTTAGAGACTTCCATCTTGGTCCCATCAGCAGCTAGGGATATAAGGGTCCACTCTTGTCAGATAGAGCCCCACTTGCTTGTGTAAACTTTATGCTGCAGCTTTCCCAGAGGTTGCCCACTACCGACTGTTCTAGCTATGCATGTCATTCGCATGCAGTACACCTTGAGATTATATATATACACATCAGAGCAAGCTTCAATGACCACCATATGTCATGATAGTCGAACATTGTGTGTCACACGGAACTGGGATCTCAGCCTGACCCCTTGGATTGGGCAGATGGTGAAACCCCCTCCCCTCTCTGTCTGTCTCTGTCTTTGTCTGTCTGTCTCTCTCTCTCTCTCTCTCTCTCTCTCTCTCTCTATATATATATATATATATATATATATATATATATATATATATATATATATATATATATACATGAGAGAGACAGAGAAAGAGGGAGAGGTGGGGGTGGGGGGTGGGGGAGATTTTCACAATAAGTTCAATCCAAGGGGTTGGGCTGAGATCCCAGTTCCCTGTGACACACACTGTTCCACTATCATGACTTATGTTGGTTATTGAAGCATGCCCAGAGGTTATGGTGACGGCGGACTGGCAGCACTTACCAGTCCCCAGCTCAGGCCCTTGTCAGTCACCAAGCCCATATCCAGTAATGAATGCTGAGTCCCTAAGGGCTACCATATCACTGAAGTTTGCACCCTTGCCTGGTATTGTAAAGTTATATTTACATTTACTGCTTTTATTATCTTTAACTGTTAAACCTTTCTTTGATTAATTATTTCTTTACAGACTCAACTCACTGTATGTCTACAATAATCATAAATAGCAGCACTTTCACAATTTTAGACCCTAAAGTGCGAATCAGGAGGATGTTGTATGCAGCATACCATGGAACAAAAAGAGGCACGACTACTTCTACATCTACATCTACATTTATACTCCGCAAGCCACCCAACGGCGTGTGGCGGAGGGCACTTTACGTGCCACTGTCTTTACCTCCTTTTCCTGTTCCAGTTGCGTATGGTTCACGGGAAGATCGACTGCCGCGCCTCCGTGCGCGCTCGAATCTCTCTAATTTTACATTCGTCATCTCCTCAGGAGGTATAAGTAGGGGGAAGCAATATATTCGATACCTCATCCAGAAACGCAGCCTCTCGAAACCCGGACAGCAAGCTACACCGCGATGTAGAGCGCCTTTCTTGCCGAGTCTGCCACTTGATTTTGCTAAACATCTCCGTAACGCTATCACGCTTACCAAATAATCCTCTGACGAAACGCGCCGCATTTCTTTGGATCTTCTGTATCTCCTCTGTCAACCTGACCTGGTGTGGATCCCACATTGATGAGCAATACTCAAGTATAGGTCGAACGAGTGTTTTGTAAGCCACCTCCTTTATTGATGGACTACATTTTCAAAGGACTTTCCCAATGAATCTCAACCTGGCACCCAACTTACCAGCAACTAATTTTATATGATCATTCCACTTCAAATCATTCCGTACGCATACTCCCAGATATTTTAAAGAAGTAACTGCTACTAGTGTTTGTTCTGCTATTGTATAATCATACAATAAAGGATCCTTCTTTCTATGTATTCGCAATACATTACATTTGTCTATGTTAAGGGTCAGTTGCCACTCCCTGCACCAAGTGCCTATCCGCTGCACATCTTCCTGCATTTCGCTGCAATTTTCTAATGTATCATCCGCGAAAAGCCACATGGAACTTCCGACACTCTACTAGGTCATTTATATATATTGTGAAAATACATGGTCCCATAACACTCCCCTGTGGCACGCCAGGGGTTACTTTAACGTCTGTAGACGTCTCTCCATTGAGAACAACATGCTGTGTTCTGTTTGCTAAAAACTCTTCAATCCATTCACACAGCTGTTCTGATATTCTGTAGGCTCTTACTTTGTTTATCAGGTGACAGTGTGGAACTGTATCGAACGCCTTCCGGAAGTCAAGGAAAATGGCATCTACCTGGGAGCCTGTATCTAATATTTTCTGGGTTTCATGAACAAATAAAGCGAGTTGGGTCTCACACGATCGCTGTTTCCGGAACCCATGTTGATTCCTACAGAGTAGATTCTGGGTTTCCAAAAAGGACATGATACGCGAGCAAAAAACATGTTCTAAAATTCTACAACAGATCGACATCAGAGATATTGGCCTATAGTTTTGCGCATCTGCTCGACGACCCTTCTTGAAAACTGGAACTACCTGTGCTCTTTTCCAATCATTTAATACCTTACGTTCCTCTAGAGACTTGTGGTATGCAGCTGTTAGAAGGGGGGCAAAGTTCTTTTGCGTACTCTGTCTAGAATCGAATTGGTATCCCGTCAGGTCCAGTGAACTTCCCTCTGTTGAGTGATTTCAGTTGATTTTCTATTCCTTGGACACTTATTTCGATGTAAGCCATTTTTTCATTTGTGCGAGGATTTAGAGAAGGAACTGCAGTGTGGTCTCCCTCTGTGAAACACCTTTAGAAAAATGTGTTTAGTATTTCAGCTTTACGAGTGCCATCCTCTGTTTCAATGCCATTATCATCCCAGAGTGTCTGGATATGCTGTTTCGGTCCAGTTTCCTAGGATTTTCTGTCAAGTCGGTGTATAGAATTTTACTTTAGAATTCACTGAACGCTTCACGCATAGCCCTCCTTATGCTAACTTTGACATCGTTTAGCTTCTGTTTGTCTGAGAGGTTTTGGATGTGTTTAAATTTGCAGTGAAGCTCCTTTTGGTTTCGCAGTAGTTTCCTAACTTTGTTGTCGAACCACGGTGCGTTTTTCCCGTCTCTCACAGTTTTACTCGGCACGTACCTGTCTAAAACGCATTTTGCGATTGCCTTAAACTTTTTCCACAAACACTCAACATTGTCAGTGTTGGAACAGAAATTTTCGTTTTGATCTGTTAGGTAGTCTGAAATCTGCCTCCTATTACTCTTGCTAAACAGATAAACCGTCCTCCCTTTTTTATATTCCTATTTACTTCCATATTCAGGGATGCTGCAACGGCCTTATGATCACTGATTCCCTGTTCTGCGCTTACAGAGTCGAAAAGTTCGGGTCTGTTTGTTATCAGTAGGTCCAAGATGTTAACTCCACGAGTCGGTTCTCTGTTTAATTGCTCGAGGTAATTTTCAGATAGTGCACTCAGTATAATGTCACTCATTTCTGTGTCCCTACCACCCGTCCTAAACGTCTGAGTGTCCCAATCTATATCTGGTAAATTGAAATCTCCACTTAAGAGTATAACATGCTGAGGAAATTTATGTGAAATGTATTCCAGATTTTCTCTCAGTTGTTCTGCCACTAATGCTGCTGAGTCGGGAAGACTGTAAAAGGAGCCAATTATTAACCTAGATCGGTTGCTGAGTATAACCTCCACCCATAATAATTCACAGGAACTATCCACTTCTATTTCACTACAGGATAAACTACTACTAACAGCGACAAACACGCCACCACTGGTTGCATGCAATCTATCCTTTCTAAACACTGTCTGTGCCTTTGTAAAAATTTCGGCAGAATTTATCTCTGGCTTCAGCCAGCTTTCCGTACCTATAACGATTTCAGCTTTGGTGCTTTCTATCATCGCTTGAAATTCCGGTACTTTACCAACGCAGCTTCGACAGTTTACAATTACAATACCGATTGTTGCTTGGTCCCCGCATGTCCTAACTTTGCCTCTCACCCTTTGAGACTGTTGCCCTTTCTTACTTAAGGGTTAAAGGGTAAATCGCACTGGCTGTCATGTCATGCCATGTCAAGATATTCCCCAATGAATTTTAAATGTCAGCATTCAAACAGGCCCTCAACCAACTGTCACTTCACATCGAAGTTTCTTGGGAAGAAAGTTTTGATGGTGGTGTCATCTGCTAACATGAAAAGTTAATCTATTTTCGATTCACTCATTCATATTATAGTAGTCAATATTGTGTAATGTTTTTTCTTTATCATTATTTTATTATTTTGTTTTGTTTTCATGGCAAATTGCAAATGTTGCATGGTGACTTGGATTTTTTTTCAATTGAGTTTTCTTCCACAAGTGTGGTTAGATAACTTAAAGCGAAAAGTTATTTAGGCTTTACAATAACAGAACAGAGCTGTGCTCCTCACACTGTATATAGATAATAAAATAAGTTCATGATGCAGTTTTCATTGAATGACATTTTATGTGAAAAAATCAGCTCTAATGATAAAGAAAAATACAATTGTTAATGTCATTAATAGTTACATCAGACATAAAAACGAAGTGGATAAGGTAAACATGCTCTAGTTATAATATAAAATATATTTGATTATTGTTTGATATGTTTGTATATATAGGACACAAATTATCTAATAAGATACTTACCAGCATTACGAATGTACACTGCTGGAAATTGAAATAAGAACACCGTGAATTCATTGTCCCAGGAAGGGGAAACATTATTGACACATTCCTGGGGTCAGATACATCACATGATCACACTGACAGAACCACAGGCACATAGACACAGGCAACAGAGCATGCACAATGTCGGCACTAGTACAGTGTATATCCACCTTTCGCAGCAATGCAGGCTGCTATTCTCCCATGGAGACGATCGTAGAGATGCTGGATGTAGTCCTGTGGAACGGCTTGCCATGCCATTTCCACCTGGCGCCTCAGTTGGACCAGCGTTCGTGCTGGACGTGCAGACCGCGTGAGACGACGCTTCATCCAGTCCCAAACATGCTCAATGGGGGACAGATCCGGAGATCTTGCTGGCCAGGGTAGTTGACTTACTCCTTCTAGAGCACGTTGGGTGGCACGGGATACATGCGGACGTGCATTGTCCTGTTGGAACAGCAAGTTCCCTTGCCGGTCTAGGAATGGTAGAACGATGGGTTCGATGACGGTTTGGATGTACCGTGCACTATTCAGTGTCCCCTCGACGATCACCAGTGGTGTACGGCCAGTGTAGGAGATCGCTCCCCACACCATGATGCCGGGTGTTGGCCCTGTGTGCCTCGGTCGTATGCAGTCCTGATTGTGGCCCTCACCTGCACGGCGCCAAACACGCATACGACCATCATTGGCACCAAGGCAGAAGCGACTCTCATCGCTGAAGACGACACGTCTCCATTCGTCCCTCCATTCACGCCTGTCGCGACACCACTGGAGGCGGGCTGCACGATGTTGGGGCGTGAGCGGAAGACGGCCTAACAGTGTGCGGGACCGTAGCCTAGCTTCATGGAGACGGTTGCGAATGGTCCTCGCCGATACCCCAGGAGCAACAGTGTCCCTAATTTGCTGGGAAGTGGCGGTGCGGTCCCCTACGGCACTGCGTAGGATCCTACGGTCTTGGCGTGCATCCGTGCGTCGCTGCGGTCCGGTCCCAGGTCGACGGGCACGTGCACCTTCCGCCGACCACTGGCGACAACATCGATGTACTGTGGAGACCTCTCGCCCCACGTGTTGAGCAATTCGGCGGTACGTCCACCCGGCCTCCCGCATGCCCACTACACGCCCTCGCTCAAAGTCCGTCAACTGCACATACGGTTCACGTCCACGCTGTCGCGGCATGCTACCAGTGTTAAAGACTGCGATGGAGCTCCGTATGCCACGGAAAACTGGCTGACACTGACGGCGGCGGTGCACAAATGCTGCGTAGCTAGCGCCATTCGACGGCCAACACCGCGGTTCCTGGTGTGTCCGCTGTGCCGTGCGTGTGATCATTGCTTGTACAGCCCTCTCGCAGTGTCCGGAGGAAGTATGGTGGGTCTGACACACCGGTGTCAATGTGTTCTTTTTTCCATTTCCAGGAGTGTATATAACAGCAAATGACGACGACATATAAATGTGTCGGTATGTATAATGTGGATGTGGCTTAAAGCATCTGCACTTGATAATGGCCTAAGGCCGAAATTGCAATATGTAAATAAAAAGTTTATCAGTCACTGGCATAAACATGATGTCTTTCAAAAAATTTTACATGACTGTGAATCCCAGTTATGAATAGTTAATTAATATTTAATAAGGTTCCACAATCTCTACAAGGACTACCTGAACAAGCATTCAAATTGTATGAGTGGTTAGTTACCCACCCACCCATTCTATGACGTAAATGAATATTTCAACTGTAATATAATATTGTGGTGCTAATTAGAAGCCTATTGTTTCTTTCAAATTGTCAATTGTATTGTATTGTATGTGTGAAGTTTTCTATTGCTAGAATGGGTGAATGTCAATAAAATTATTATTATTATTATTATTATTATTATTATTATATCTTCGCTAGCAAATACATGGCGATGTTTTGAAATGCTATTCCACTTCTCAGCACTTTATCACACCAAACCGACAAAGAGCATGATGTTTGCTTTGACTTTTAATAAACTTTAGCGTTTTTCATTCCTTAATTCTGGTACTATACTCCAACTTATTGTATCACAGATGGTTACTGATAACCTTTCACTATTCGATACTACCATCCTCGCTCAGGACGTTTCTTTTCGCTTTGAAACGACCTGCTACATAACACAGAATGAGCTCCTCATCGTTATCTGCGACCTTAGCGTTCTCCAGTGGTAGTTGCGGCTGCATCTGGCGCGTAATTCACAGTTTCTTTACTAAAATGGACTCGCATAAAATAGCTGCATTAACTCTGTTTGCCATTGTCGAAGTAGGGTGGAGAAAAACGTGAAGAAGATTTTTTATTGGTCCATGGCTTGAACAGCTAATTGCTGGTAGATGAACGTTATATAATGTTGTACAAAGATCTGACACACATACTGGTAAAAGTCATTCATTAACACAACTGAATCATCATATCATTTTCGGTTTTAAATGGAAAGCAGTTTAAGTATGTCAATGGAAAAGATTTTTATTGGCAAGATACATACATGTGGCAGTCCATAAAACCAAAACATAGGTATATCATTTACAGAAAGTGTCATGATAGCAAAAATTCCCAATGTGTAACTTACGTTTACTATCTGACATAGACTGTCAGTCGCATTAAGATTTCTGGTTACTGGAGAAAAAATTTCAGTTGTTGACCTTTGCGACATGAATTGCAGCACTCGCAAACAACATCACCGTTTTCAGACAATGAAGGCAGACTAGCTATTTTTTTCTCCACAAAAAATGGTTCAAATAGCTCTGAGCACTATGGGACTTAACATCTGAGGTCATCAGTTCCCTAGAACTTAGAACTACTTAAACCTGACTAACCTAAGGACATCACACACATCCATATCTGAGGCAGGATTCGAACCTGCGCCCGTAGCAGTCGTGTGGTTCCAGACTGAAGTGCCTAGAACCACTCGTCCACAGTGGTCGGTATTTCTCCACAGCTCGTAATGCTATATTATGGCTTATATAAGGCAGCCAGACCTCCATGTATGGTATACACTGGCATAAGACTGTACCTGCATATGTCATTACTTGACTTCAATGTGCAACTTGTACCAAAAGGGTGCGCTTTTGATTGATCGTCATCGTTTTATAGCATTGAAACGGTATACTTCATAGCACACAAGTTATAATATCAAAAACATCAATTACAGGAAGCCTTTACCTGTTGATATGTAGCATCCTGGCATTCTATTATAACAGATTGTAGCTAAAACAATGTGTCTTTGAGAAATCCTCAATTTTCTGATGGTCTGAAGTAGCTTAAATGCATACCAGATACTCTATGATAAAGAAAACCCACCAAATATGTCGTTCAGCTCCATACAATATGGCAGCTCCTAAGTTCTGCTTGTGATTTAAAAAACGATTTAGCAACTCATTGGCCAAATTCCTGTCTGTGAGGCAAAAATCTGATGTGACTGATTCTTTATTTCATGCTCTGCTATGTAGTGGAACATGGAGTGACATCACCAGCAACTCATACATGTGCATTTTATAGTCCCATGCGAGGACAGCTTTAAGCAAATTGACCTGACATCACATAATGGACAGTAATAAATAATACACTTTCACTCCCAAAATAATTTTGAGCTGACTAACTTTGTAAATCAGTGAAGTGGAACACATGTGTCCCATGAATCTAAGTAGATCCATGTTTTCATATGAACCTAGAATTTTCAGACTTAAGTTGTTACTTTTAGAATGATTTTATGAGGAAGGCAATTATGGATAAAGGTATCACAAATCATTGCTGAAACACATTTATTCTTCTTACAGTGAAAAACATGAAATATCACGCACAAGTTTTCAACATAACATTGGAAGATGGCTTTGACAAACTACACACCTACGTTTCCTACATCCTACGAATTTTTTCTGGGGCATGTACACCTCAATACATTCAAATTATGTACAAACCAGCAGACTTACTGTGGTTTGTAGTAATGTTTCGAAACAGAGTTTATGATGTATAAGAAACAGAATTAGTTATAGTTACTTTAGACATTCTTCGAATGGAGAAGATGGTGATTTGAGTTGATTTTCGTGAAATAGGCTCGACTGACTAATAACAGGAGGTGGAAAGGCGTGTGTCAGGCTTTCATCTGAAATAAGAACTCAGTTACCTGCCGTCCTTCTGCTTGACTGAACTCGGAAATAATCTACGTGATGTTCCTCGCAATGTGTGGTAATCTGTGTCTAGTCCGTCGAATCTGCCAAATTCACGAAATCATAGATCAAAATATAGTGTACTACACGTTAAATGAAATTGACGCTCAGCATAGTAGCTAATGGGCGCGACCATAAAGGCATTTTCCATTTACAGTCGCTCCAATCAGCCCCCACGTCGAGTGGAATTTAGTTTGCGCGGATAGTACCTTGCCTAGCAAAACTTCTGCAGATTCGGCGATCTAAATAAAGATTACCACACATGGCGAGGAACGTCACATGGCCGATCTCCGGGTTCATCCTAACAGAGGAACGTCGCATGACTGATTTCCGATTTCAGCCAGAAGCCAGGTGCACGCCTTTGCAGCTCCTGTTATTAGTCACTCGTAAAGAGGCGCACTGTGGCACCTATAAATAAAAGATACCTCATTTGATCGTTCATAGCCTTCTATATGTCCTTCCCATAGTCCATAGTATTTTCCTCGTAGTTCCGAAAGCATCTCGTTACACTTGATAGATACGAAATATAGACATAACAGTGCTCAAAACAGCATATTACTTTAGTGGGACATAGGCATCCTATGACCCACAAAAGAGTTAAAAATAAATGTGCAAGTAGATGTGATGAATTCAGTACTAAAATAATGAAATATTGTACCCCTGAACTTATGAAAATATTGAATGAATTACATAATTAAACTTCTCACACTGGTACTTTCTTAGAGAGATTTAAATATGCTATTGTCAAGCAACTTCACGAAAAAGGAGACAAAATGTCAGGAAAGAATTAATGACCCATATGATAACTGCCAGCATTTACAACTGTCGAAAAGTTCATGTATAGTAGCTGTGATAAGGACTTAATACAGGAAAACATACCCAGTACAGGGAATCAGTGATCATAAGGCCGTTGCAGCATCCCTGAACATGGAAGTTAATAGGAATATAAAAAAAGGGAGGAAGATTTATCTGTTTAGCAAGAGTAATAGAAGGCAGATTTCAGACTACCTAACAGATCAAAACGAAAATTTCTGTTCCGACACTGACAATGTTGAGTGTTTATGGAAAAAGTTCAAGGCAATCGTAAAACGCGTTTTAGACAGGTACGTGCCGAGTAAAACTGTGAGGGACGGGAAAAACCCACCGTGGTACAACAACAAAGTTAGGAAACTACTGCGAAAGCAAAGAGAGCTCCACTCCAAGTTTAAACGCAGCCAAAACCTCTCACACAAACAGAAGCTAAACGATGTCAAAGTTAGCGTAAGGAGGGCTGTGCGTGAGGCATTCATTGGGTTAGAGAGTAAAGTTCTATGTACCGACTTGACAGAGAATCCTAGGAAGTTCTGGTCTTGCGTTAGATCAGTAAGTGGCTCGAAGCAGCATATCCAGACACTACGGGATGATGATGGCATTGAAACAGAGGATGACACGCGTAAAGCTGAAATACTAAACACCATTTTCCAAAGCTGTTTCACAGAGGAAGACCGCACTGCAGTTCCTTCTCTAAATCCTCGCACAAACGGAAAAATGGCTGACTTCGAAATAAGTGTCCGAGGAATAGAAGAGCAGCTGGAATCACTCAACAGAGGAAGTTCCACTGGACCTGGCGGGATACCAATTCGATTCTGCACAGAGTGCGCGAGGGAGCTTGCCCCCCTTCTAGCAGCCGTGTGCCGCGAGTCTCTAGAGGAACGGAGGGTTCCAGATGATTGGAGGGGAGCACAGATAGTCCCAGTCTTCAGGAAGGGTCGTCGAACAGATGCGCAAGGCTATAGACCTGTATCTCTGACGTCGATGTCTTGTAGAATTTTGGAACATGTTTTTTGATCGCGTATCATGTCTTTTCTGGGAGCCCAGAATCTGCTATGTAGGAATCAACATGGATTCCGGAAACAGCGATCGTGTGAGACCCAACTCGCTTAATTTGTTCATGAGACCCAGAAAATATTAGATACAGGCTCCCAGGTACATGCTATTTTTCTTGACTTCCGGAAGGCGTTCGATACAGTTCCGCACTGTCGCCTCATAAACAAAGTAAGAGCCTACGGAATATCAGACGGGCTGCGTGGCTGGATTGAAGAGTTTTTAGCAAACGGAGCACAGCATGTTGTTCTCAATGGAGAGACGTCTACAGACGTTAGAGTAGCCTCTGGCGTGCCACAGGGGAGTGTTATGGGACCATTGCTTTTCACAATATACACTCCTGGAAATTGAAATAAGAACACCGTGAATTCATTGTCCCAGGAAGGGGAAACTTTATTGACACATTCCTGGGGTCAGATACATCACATGATCACACTGACAGAACCACAGGCACATAGACACAGGCAACAGAGCATGCACAATGTCAGCACTAGTACAGTGTATATCCACCTTTCGCAGCAATGCAGGCTGCTATTCTCCCATGGAGACGATCGTAGAGATGCTGGATGTAGTCCTGTGGAACGGCTTGCCATGCCATTTCCACCTGGCGCCTCAGTTGGACCAGCGTTCGTGCTGGACGTGCAGACCGCATGAGACGACGCTTCATCCAGTCCCAAACATGCTCAATGGGGGACAGATCCGGAGATCTTGCTGGCGAGGGTAGTTGACTTACACCTTCTAGAGCACGTTGGGTGGCACGGGATACATGTGGACGTGCATTGTCCTGTTGGAACAGCAAGTTCCCTTGCCGGTCTAGGAATGGTAGAACGATGGGTTCGATGACGGTTTGGATGTACCGTGCACTATTCAGTGTCCCCTCAACGATCACTAGTGGTGTACGGCCAGTGTAGGAGATCGCTCCCCACACCATGATGCCGGGTGTTGGCCCTGTGTGCCTCGGTCGTATGCAGTCCTGATTGTGGCCCTCACCTGCACGGCGCCAAACACGCATACGACCATCATTGGCACCAAGGCAGAAGCGACTCTCATCGCTGAAGACGACACGTCTCCATTCGTCCCTCCATTCACGCCTGTCGCGACACCACTGGAGGCCGGCTGCACGATGTTGGGGCGTGAGCGGAAGACGGCCTAACGGTGTGCGGGACCGTAGCCCAGCTTCATGGAGACGGTTGCGAATGGTCCTCGCCGATACCCCAGGAGCAACAGTGTACCTAATTTGCTGGGAAGTGGCGGTGCGGTCCCCTACGGCACTGCGTAGGATCCTACGGTCTTGGCGTGCATCCGTGCGTCGCTGCGGTCCGGTCCCAGGTCGACGGGCACGTGCACCTTCCGCCGACCACTGGCGACAACATCGATGTACTGTGGAGACCTCACGCCCCACGTGTTGAGCAATTCGGCGGTACGTCCACCCGGCCTCCCGCATGCCCACTATACGCCCTCGCTCAAAGTCCGTCAACTGCACATACGGTTCACGTCCAAGCTGTCGCGGCATGCTACCAGTGTTAAAGACTGCGATGGAGCTCCGTATGCCACGGCAAACTGGCTGACACTGACGGCGGCGGTGCACAAATGCTGCGCAGCTAGCGCCATTCGACGGCCAACACCGCGGTTCCTGGTGTGTCCGCTGTGCCGTGCGTGTGATCATTGCTTGTACAGCCCTCTCGCAGTGTCCGGAGCAAGTATGGTGGGTCTGACACACCGGTGTCAATGTGTTCTTTTTTCCATTTCCAGGAGTGTATATAAATGACCTAGTAGATAGTGTCAGAAGTTCCATACGGCTTTTCGCGGATGATGCTGTAGTATACAGAGAAGTTGCAGCATTAGAAAATTGTAGCGAAATGCAGGAAGATCTGCAGCGGATAGGCACTTGGTGCAGGGAGTGGCAACTGACCCTTAATATAGACAAATGTAATGTATTGCGAATACATAGAAAGAAGGATCCTTTATTGTATGATTATATGATAGCGGAGCAGGCACTGGTAGCAGTTACTTCTGTAAAATATCTGGGAGTATGCGTGCGGAACGATTTGAAGTGGAATGATCATATAGAATTAATTGTTGGTAAGGTGGGTACCAGGTTGAGATTCATTGGGAGAGTCCTTAGAAGGTGTAGTCCATCAACAAAGGAGGTGGCTTGCAAAACACTCGTTCGACCTATACTTGAGTATTGCTCATCAGTGTGGGATCCGTACCAGATCGGTCTGACGGAGGATATAGAGAAGATCCAAAGAAGAGCGGCGCGTTTCGTCACAGGGTTATTTGGTAACCGTGATAACGTTATGGAGATGTTTAATAAACTCAAGTGGCAGACTCTGCAAGAGAGGCGCTCTGCATCGCGGTGTAGCTTGCTCGCCAGGTTTCGAGAGGGTGCGTTTCTGGATGAGGTATCGAATATATTGCTTCCCCCTACTTATACCTCCCGAGGAGATCACGAATGCAAAATTAGAGAGATTAGAGCGCGCACGGAGGCTTTCAGACAGTCGTTCTTCCCGCGAACCATACGCAACTGGAACAGGAAAGGGAGGTAATGACAGTGGCACGTAAAGTGCCCTCCGCCACTCACCGTTGGGTGGCTTGCGGAGTATCAATGTAGATGTAGATGTAAATGTAGTTAATACTTCACTTTGACAGATCAGAAATCACTACTGCTGAGAATATTTGGTGATTTGGTTAATGGTTCTAATTGTGTGGATGGTGATGTTCTCTTGCATTAGTTACAATATTTTGAAGTGATAGACACAGCACATTTATAGTTTTCACACTACTAAAATTACAGAAGCCAACATGGAATTTCGATATGTAATATAAATGTGGTTACGTTAGTTTATTCTGCATATTTCCATTGAGTAATAAGTCATGGAATCATTTTTTAAGGAAGCTCAGCTTACACTGACAGCATTTTCAGAATTCAGAAACATTTTGTAAGAATTGTACTTCTTGTTTATTTTGGACATGCTTCACACACCTTTTCAAAAAACTATAAAGACTTCTATAGGTTAATATTGAAACCTTCAGGACTGGTATGGGGAACCAAAAGCAATCTTTGGAGCAGGACAGACTTGAACACAATGGTTTGAAAGTGAACAGCCTCTGAGCACCTTGATACAATACTCAAAGTACCCTCCGCCACACACCGTCAGGTGGCTTGCGGAGTATGGATGTAGATGTAGATGTAGACAATGTTAATGTATCAGTTCTATTATTTTACACAGGCACATAATTGCACGAAAGCAACACAGTCCAGTGAGATACTTTTAGACACCAAACTTAAGCCCCTTTGATATATTACTGGAAGCTTAGAAATATGCAGCAAAATATTTTGCAAATTTGGAGTTACTTTATTAACACCACTTTTAACAAACTCTAATAATTAAATCCTTAACTAAACTTGAGTTAATCCAAAACATTTAAAAACATTTTATAACAACATTACCACTTTAAGAAAAGAACATTATTAGAACTTCAAAAAGATTAGCAAAAACTATTAATTTTGAAATTGGTCCACAGAGTGAATGTAGCCCGCAATTGAATTTAATCCAGAACTTGGGCACCGCCCCCTTTCTGAAAAATTATTTACACAGTTCAGTTGACAATATGGACACAGACAGACAAAATCAATATTTGGGCAGAAACCCTATTAGAAAAACACTAATTATCTTGAAACTGGTCAGCAGAATGAGTGTAGTTCCCAGATGAACCTAATCCAGACTTCTGGGACTGGCCATTCTTGTGCAATTATTCACACAGTTACGAATACCAAGATAGGCAAGGACAAACAAAATTAACATTCAGTCATGGGCAGAAACCGTATTACGAAAAATAGCATTAACCTTCAATTGATGTAGCTTCCAATTGCGGTTCACCCAGGTCTCAGGCACTGCCTTTTTTATGAAATTAATTACAGAGTTAAAAATTCTAAGATCGACAATAATAACCAAAATTAACATTCAGTCATGGAGAGAGGCACTGTTAGCAAAAATACTGTTAACCTTGAAACTGGTCCAACTCCCAGTTGGACTTAAGCCAGACCTTGGGCACTGATGCTTTTGTGATAAATCTTGTACAATTAAATATACCATTACAGACGAACACAAAGAACTGATTAATCTTAGCTACGAATCTTGACTCTTAAATAAAAATATCCAATACAGCACGCATAATATGATAAAAGGGATAACTTCCAGTGAGCGTTCATAGTTTAGATAAGTAGGACGCAATTAAGCCAAAAGCAGCATTGACTGAACTGAGTTTTTCTTAATATTACGACCCTGAATCTATGTATACTCAGTCTCAATTAAACTAGGAACTCTAAATTTGATTATTTACTCAGTTTGAGGAGTAACATATCAAACATATGACTTTGGGGAAAGTGATGGTATTCTATCTCTCTAACCACCAAGGGATAGTAGCGATTTTGAACATGCCATTTTTGTTATTTTAGTAAGTAAGTGTTTGTTTTGGGCTGCATATTGTGCCAGAAATTTTGTTTCTTTTGTGCATGTCATGAGAGCGAAGCTGGACGCTATGTATCTGCAAGGCAGGGGCCATGGACACCTGAACTTCCTGTGCACGGAGACGTCTGCTCATTGGGAATGGTATTCTATGAGAACACCGTCTGACCTCGGAAATTTGCTGCAAGCCACAGAACTTCTCTGTGCAATATAATATTCATAACACCACTTGTCAACAGAAGCTCATATTGGACAGACCGGGTTAAATGACAAAGCCATATATGTACTGTGAGTTTTGTTAAAGCTTTGCTATGGTAAAATATAACATTGAATGTAATAAAACAAACAAACAAACAATGTCCGAACAGTCCTTGGAGGCCCAATGATACTGACCGGCCGCCATATCATCCTCAGCCCTAAGGTGTTACCAGATGTGGATACAGAGGGGCATGTCAACATGTGGACAGCACACCACTCTCCCAGCCAGTTTTTGTGACCAGTGCCGCTACTTCTCAATCAAGTAGTTCCTCAACTGGTTGCACAAGGGATGAGTGGACCCTGTTTGCTAACAGCACTCGGTAGGCCCATCCAAGTGCTAGTCAGGACTGACAGTGCTGAACTTCGCTGATCTAATGGTAACCAGTGTTACAACTGCGGCAAGGCCATTGTCATGGAATGTAATAATGGAGGTAAAATATAGTTGCAATAAAGAAGCAGCAAGTGACTGGTGTTTGTGATTTCCAGTTGGCTTGGACTTTGCTTCTTCGAGAAGGTGTCTGCTGCCTCAAGACAGAGCAACATTTTCGAGTTAAACAGTTGACAGAGATTAGTAACGGAGACCAAAAAGACTTGTAGCCTACATAGCCCACCTCCATACGACGCCTGAACAACAGTAAGCATGTTACATTCCGAATTACAGATGGAATTCAACATAAACGATTAACGGTTTTGATGGTTGTTTGGCATTTTGAGATCTACAAGAACATTAGAAGCAAAATGACAAGTACATCAAACGAGCCAACCTACCTTGCTACCTATATGGTATAAGCGTCTTTTGGATGAAATTTTTTTGTAGATATGAAAGTGGCTGAAACCTGTAACGACTTATATTAAATCAAAACTGTGACAGAAATAAATAGCCGTCAAAAACTTTCAACAGTTGCTTCAGTTCTCTAGAGGAATCGTGGTTGCCTTCAAAGAAGCTCTAAAATGTCTTTAATCACTATACTAGTCATATAGTTTCCGCATAATATGATCTACTACTCTTATTCTCACCTTCATTCATCGAAAAGAACGACCTTCCCCATGTCATCCAGCGTAGTTTTCAAAGAAACTGATCATGCCAAACCCAACTCATGCTCCACACATCTGAGAAGCTGAGAGTCAAGGATTAAGACAATTAGATGGATGCAGTATGTTTTGACTTCCAAATAATATTTTATTTGGTACAGAATCATACTTACTAGTGAAACTTAAGGACGAAAGTAACTTTTGCATGATATTTTGATGCCAAGTAGCATACTTCAATGAAACTTGGATCATACATAGAAAGAACTGTTACAGTGTAGTACAGAAGGTAACTGAAAGGAATATGCAATGAGATAAACAGAAATGACACTTTTACCCGAAGACAATAATTACACTGAAGTCACCACGATTCATGATGGTGTCTTGGACATTACCAGATGCAGGACATGGACGAGGGTACCAGCAGAATTTTTTCCGAGACGGACAAGACTCAAAGATCTTCTTTCTAATGTACCGGTAACTACTTCAGTGAGTTTGAAAACATGTCATGCCCAAGAACTAACTATGACAAGGAGTACTTAAAACTTATTACATATAAAAAGACTGATACTTACTAACTTATTATTTCCAAAATAGATTACTTTGGTACTTGAACAGTAAGCATATTGGAAATGGAATAGTATATGCAAGGTTCGTCTTTTTGTGTAATTAATATGAATATGGGTGTCATCTTTCTGGTGCAACGATCATGCATGAGAATGAAAGCATGACAATGCCAGAACACACACGATCGCTGCAACATCTGTAACAATCCAACGCCTTGGTTTTAGTGTCATTGCTCATTCTCCCTACAGTCCTGACCTGGCCCTGTTGGAAAAACTGGACTCTCGTTGAGAGAAGTGTGTTCGCCACCAGGATGACTATGATTCAGTAATAAATATGTAGACATGAATAATAGATATGTTGAACGTTAATAACGGTTGTTATATTTAAAAAGCATTATGAGTTCTAACATAAAAAATTCGGAGGCATTACTTTTCAGCATGCCTTCATAAAACTAGCATAGACTCAGAAAGCCAACATGGTTTTTCTTATCCAGAGACAAATAGTAAACCACAATCGTGATTCCACTGTGCAGCTAGGGCATTCTTTTGAAAATCGAGGATGGTTGACTGGCACATATGTGGCAGCCATGTTTATGTAATGTTGGGAACTGGTGACAGAAGCCGTGTGCCTGGATGGGTAATTAGCTCCTTTCTGAGAACAGTAAGAGCTGAGTGGAGAAAGGCCTGAAAAAGGCTGAAGATATTATTTCAGCACTCTTCTGCAAAGGTTGGCATTTATTTTGTCTGCTGAAAAGTGATGAAACTGTAGGTACACCAAGGAATTGGCATAATTTCCCACGAACAAAGTACTGATTTCCCATCACAGTCGGCAGTGTTAAGTCTATAGTTTAGTGCATTCGCAGACAATGACTGCTAAAAATTCGAGAGAATTCCGTAATGAATAAAAAGCCTGTACCCAGATTCCAGGAGGGGCAAATGCTACCTCCTTCCTTCAATCTTTCGCTCTCGTTGCAGACCCCTATGGACATGGTTTTTAATAGGGTGTGTGAACATCCCAGACAGCAGTGAATATTCTGGAAAGTGTTCTCTTGTTGCTCAGCAAGGCTACTAAGAATTTCTTGTGGTAGGGCGTTCCACTACTCTTCCTGTGAGACTGAAAACTGCTGGATGGTCGATGGTGCATCTGGATGAACTGCATTACATGACCCCCACACAAGCTTGATGGGATTTAAGTCCAGGGAATGGGAAGATCAGACCTCTCACTAAGTATCCTCTCATTCCAAGAGCTTCTACATTGGCACAGTTCGATACAATCATATATTGTCATCCATGAAAATTAAGTCAGTCTCAATGCACCTCTAGAAAGATGTTGCACATGGGAAAGGAGTACAGTGTCACAGTGACCTTGCCAGGTGAGTGTATTGATTCAGAGATCTGGAGATCAATGAGCCAATGCAAAATTATGCCTCCACACACCATAAAACCTGACTCATAAAAAGATCATGCTTGATGACACTGGACATGTTCTCATATGGTTAATGCACCTTGGAACATTGTCTATAAAGATTGTTTAGGTGATCCAGGTGTTATGGTGTCTGGAGACATAATGTTGCATGTGTGTACGGATGTCCAAATCTTTGAACATGGTACATTCACTGGTCAACGTTATTGTGATACTGTACTCCACCCCCATGTGTGTCTTTTCAGAGGTGCATTTGGCCATGACTTCGTTTTTATGGATGACAATGTGTGGCCACACCGAACTGGGTAGGTGCAGGAGCTTTTTGAATGAGATGGTATTCAGCAAGTGGCACGGCCTGACCATTTCTCTGACCACAGTAACATCGAGCGCATGTGAGATGCACTGGGGAGATATACTGAAGCATATCTACATGCACCAATCATCATCCAACAGTTATCAGCTGCGTTGGTGGTGGAATGGCCGTACATCAAGAACTCCTTACCAACTTTATGGCCTGCATGGGGACATGTTGCAGAACATGCACTGTGCCTATGGTGATTGCACACCCTATATCAACTATCTCTTACCGTTTGTAACGTTCAGGGGACCATCATGAATCGCATTGACTTCAGTGTGATTACAGTCTTCAAATGAAAGTGTCGTTTCTGTTCGTTTCATTGTGTATTTTTTTCGATTACTTTCTGTACTACACCATAGCAGTTCCTTCTGTCCTTGATTCAAGTTTCATCGAGCTATGTTATTTAGCAGTGATACATCATGCGAAAGTGTTGAGTAGGGTAGCACAGTGGTTAGCACACTGGACTTGTATTCGAGAGGGCAATGGTTCAAACCTATGGATGGCCATCCTTATTTAGGTTTTCCGTGATTTCCCTAAATCTCATAAGGCAAATGCCAGGATGGTTCTTTCAAAAGGGCATGACCGCTTTCCTTCTCCATCCTTCCCTGATCAGAGAGTGTGCAAAGAGTCTAATGACTTCGTTGTTGATGAGACATTAAACATTTTTTTCCTCCTCATCCTCCTCCACGCGAAAGTGTACAATGGATATATATAAGGAAGACTACTTCTGCTTACCTACATCTGCAAGTCCTGCTACATAGTTGTGCTTATTTAAAATGTAATAGATTAACGAATTAAAAACATTTGCCAGATTGAAGCGTCTTTAGTAACTAGAGTGACATTCAGTTGGAACTGTAGGTCCAGAGTGAAATTTACACACATCAAATGCCACATGGTCATGCTCCATAGGTAACTCAAATTGCCTTAGTGCTCACAGACACTTTTCTAAAATTGGTGCCAATCAAGGGCAAGTAGTGGTTTTCTCTGGTAGTGACTCTGGAACAGCAAGGACCTGAAATGTGATGCACTATGATGAGTTCCTTCCAGAAGGTATGTGTTGGTTCGCCAACCTTATGGCAGATACTGTGTGTAATACTGGTCCTCCAGGCCACAGTGGTCAGCACGATTCATTCATGGACGATGGAGTCAATTATTTTCAGACTAGAAATTTCTCTGATCTTGTGCATCCACATTCTAGCCAGAATCACATAAAAGCCATATAGCATCCCCACCCACTGTTTGCTAAAGATCTGTGATTATGGAAACAATATCTTCAAGGGTATTGCTTAATGATTCCTTTGGAGAGGTGAACTGTACAGTTTTAAATCAAATATGAGACCCTGAATTTCAGTGGAATCTCTTACATACGAACAGTTTCCTTTATTTGCAAGCCAAGTGCATTAGAAATACGATAAGAGCAGTTATACAAGTATAAACACATTCATATACTTATCTGAGGAAATTTAAACTTTGTCCTTGCCACCTAAACCTACAATGACCTGAATGTTTGGAATAGGGCAAGGATGTAACTAAAGGGTGGGATGGGAGAGGGGGCGGGGAGAGGGGAGGGGTCCATGGGGTCTGGCCCCCTATCATCTAAGTGAAATTGTACCTGGGCTAGTTGTTTCATACTGAAGTTGAAGGATATTTTGATTTTCCTTCATATGGCAAATAAGCGATGCATACTGTTGATAGTAAAAAAGGCCATCGATATATTTCAGTTATCGATATATCGATAGCACATCAGCTATAGCCCATCCATGCTTTAGTCAAGACCAAGTACTGCACACTGTTGGCCTTGCTTGAGCACAGTTGTTGTTGTCTTATTAAGTTCATTTCCTATTTGCAGTTCAATTTAACGTAAGTGCTGACGTTTATTGCTTCTGTTCTATATGTTGTTGTGATAGTTCCTAATTACATGTAAATTTGTAAAAATAAAGATGAGGAAAATCAATTTTTATTCGTCAACAGGGTGTTATGGTAAATTAAAAATATGTAGACGCTACTATAGTAGCCTAATTACGTATCTATAGCAGTTTAATATTAGTACTGGAGTCTTTATTTGGAGAGTGATAGAACTTTGGAGGTGTAATATTGCAGCATTTAATTAACCAGCGGAGCAGTAAACATAACTGCAAATAATATTAAATTAAAATCAACCTGTGTCGCCCAAAAATCGCTTTGATTAACAAAAATGTCGCCAAAATGGCGGTGGTTGCATTTCTTCAAAAATTCTATCATTAATAGTTCAAATGGCAAAATATCGCCCAGTCTGCTCACCCTGGCCATGGTGAATTATGAAAACTAGTTCTGATATAGAACAATTGGGAGGGGTTTGTAGAGACCAGAAAGGATATGTGATGACAATACATTCTGTAGTTCATTCATTTATAAAGGATTTTTTCAGTGGGTTGCTTCAATTCGAGTCGACTGCGACCTACATCCCCACCCCATTCCCCCCTCCCTCCCCACTCCTTTGGTCCATAATCTGTTTATGCTCGTGTAACGCTACACTATCTAAGGCGTTTTTAGATGTAGACTGGCAATGGCAAGGAAAGCGTTTCTGAAGAAGAGAAATTTGTTAACATCGAGTACAGATTTAAGTGTCAGGAATTTGTTTCTGAAAGTATTTGTATGGAGTGTAGCCATGTATGGAAGTGAAACATGGACGATAAATAGTTTGGACAAGAAGAGAATAGAAGCTTTCGAAATGTGGTGCTACAGAAGAATGCTGAAGATTAGATGGGTAGGTCACATATCTAATGAGGAGGTATTGAGTAGAATTGGGGAGGAGTTTGTGGCACAACTTGACAAGAAGAAGGGACCGGTTGGTAGGACATGTTCTGAGGCATCAAGGGATCACAAATTTAGCATTGGACAGTGTGGAGGGTAAAAATCGTAGAGGGAGACCAAGAGATGAATACACAAAGCAGATTCAGAAGGATGTAGGTTGCAGTAAGTACTGGGAGATGAAGAAGCTTGCACAGGATAGAGTAGCATGGAGAGCTGCATCAAACCAGTCTCAGGACTGAAGACAACAACAACAACAGATCATCTTCCGACTGCATTGCTTCTAATTCTAGAAAAAATTGTATAAAAAAATTTTGTTTAATTTTGTATCAGTACTTATGTTGATTTGGTGAGTTGTTATTTATTTCTCAGGCAGAGAGTATTTAATTTTACTGTTGGTTTACGTATGATTCGACAATAAGCATAGTTAAGTAATATTTACATAACGAGGCAGCTACCAATCGTCACTTTGTAATATGTATTTCTATATAAAGATGGCTCATTTTAGAACAGTGATGTATCATGTCTTCAAGTTTTAGGTTGGTTGGGACCAGATTACAAAGACCATCGGTCCTCTCCAAGTTTTAGGAAAAGATGTTCTACTATGAAATGTCTTACTCGTAATATCCTTGGAACAGTGAGTCCAACCGTCACAATTCTAAAGGGTCCCACACACGAAAGACAGTTCACAGTGATGTGCCATATGTGATGTCACCTACAATTGGTCACTCGTATTAACATCCAGCACATGAGCAATTTGTCAAACAATTTCAATCAGTAATATGTCGAGAAGTTCTGCCATGGAAAATGAACTGCTATGTTTAGCAGCAGATGCAACAGATTTCTGTATACCCACTACTACTTACAAAACATTAACTTAAAATAAACAAGAATTATACTTTATTAAAAGTATTATGAAATACTCTTCTTGGGAATTGTAGGTTACTTTATAGATTATATGGGTTGTGTGCATCTTTCCAGTGTTCCAGTACAATCTGTTTCACCTTTATTAATTCACAATTACTTCTTTATTAATTAATCTTATAGCTTAACTGCAAGTATTTACACAATTTAATCGATGTATCTATTGAGATGATGTCAATAGTGATACTAATGATTACCTTAACTCTTGCTATAAATTGTATGAAAGAGAATTAAATGTTATGAAATTACAGCAAACTAGAGTATAACTGCATAAGAGATTTTCCCTGAACATTTAAATTAAAATGTCCTCTTAACATTACATTAGGTACATATATCATTCTGTTTAGAAGTTAAAACTTTTAACAAGGTGTATAATTATTTCACAAACAACGAAAAATCATAATATAGAGCCCATTGTATTTTGACTATTACTATGAACGTCCCATTGGTTCTACTTCTGTAACATAAGCTTCAAAATGCTAATCACTGCAAAATCGGAGTACATATTTTGTATTGTTTCTTCATATAAATTGGAACTCCAGTTTCCACTTCACTTCTCAGAGTAATTCATAGTCCTTGGATAACTATAAATTCTAATGTAAATTTCTTACTCGATGTGTGCAAAGTGAAACAACAAAACTACGCAGCCAGGTTTCATAAATATATAGCAGCCATAAACGAATTGCAGTCATATATCCACACACCACTGCTAACAATCCAGACAACCATAATGTGTGCCCAAATTTCACCCAATCCATCAGATTCCCTGGTATTTCCATGTGGCCGGCGATCAGCCAACGATCACTGTGATTTGCCCACAAACATACGATCTACAAAGCGATCGGTCGGCTAAGCAATGAATCACTGCAATCTGCAAACTGTTGAACAAATGTGGGGCTCTTAATGTATTTGTAAATAAATATCATAAAGTAACAACGCATGTCATATATCACAGAGGAGTTTATCAGCACCAAAGAACTGTATAATCACATTACTGTGGAAAATCACAAACTCATTTGTGAGGTTGCATGCATTGCAAGTCTAGTTGAAATCAATGCATGAATTAATGTTAAGATTTCAAACTCGTCTCACAGTATTTGTGTATTCTGTTTTGTTTTATAGATAAATTTGGTTGCTATAGTTTCAAATTGACTGTGAAAATAATAATTAAAAATAAGTTCTTGATCACTTAGGAAATTGAAGAATTTTAGTGAAATGAAAGAGTCCTTACTAAAATTTGAGATTAAATTGAGGAATTTGGGATGCTTTTATGTGCTGAACCAAGTCTGACTTGGTTTTAGTAAGTGGGAAATTTAAATGCAAGATTGTATTATGAGAAAGACAACTATTATCAAAACAGGTTTGAACCCTTTAACATTATAAGTTATTCAATCCAGCATTAAGATTCTTATGTTCTGCAATAGTGAACCTTGTATTTGGAGACTGAGCTGTGTTATGCTACGAAAAAGGCAACATATTATATCAGAGATATAATTTGTTTGGCAATAAAGTGAAGTTATCATATTCGTCAATGAAAAAATATTTAATTGTGCATCTGCATATTTCTCATATATGTATTTTTGTGCTTGATTTTATAGACCAAATACTATTTGTGTGAAGGCCTCCCAAAGGCAAATAATGTACATAAAATAAAATAATTGTTTTCAGAGTAAATAAAAACATGAGCTTTTTTAAGGTTCTCTTTAACAACTCGGAGCCCCCCTCCCCTTTTTGCCAAAATCCTGGCTATGCCATTCAATAGGGTCACGAAAAACAGACAGCTAATAACGAAAATAATTATATTCTGAAATAATTCCAGGTGGGATGATAGAGGCATGGTAGGTCAACAGTAAGATGAAAGGAAAGGTGAGTTCTTGTTCAAAACTGCAGCAGGAACAAAAGAAAGACACAAGTGTCCTCAAATAAGGAGCATCCCATGGGTGTCCTTGCCATGGACATTATACTGGTCATGGATATTGTACAGGTGCAGAGCGGTTTCTGGTCTGGATGATTAAGGATGTGAGTGTCTGAAGGAAGTTACGTAAAGCAAACATTTATTGGAATTGTCGAGGAAGGATATAGGCTTCTCATATACGAGTCGCATAGGCAGTACGGGTCAGCGATCAAAATTTAAAAAGGTTAAAAAGGAACAATGATATCTCAGGGTGGATGCAGAATAACAGAATGAATCAGAGACAAATGGCATCTCTTCCACACTTCGTAATTGTTTATTCAAAGGATGCTGGATTATACAGCACTTAGTACAAGCTCTGTGTTGCCCTTGGGCTTTGAGCTATCGATTCAGCACACATATAATAGTACGTGCGGCTGGCTGGAACGACTGGGTATTGAATGGGAATCTTACTGAGATAGAAAGACAATAAAAGTATCAAATTTTTGAAGTCCACAGGGCGACTGGCAATTGGGGTTGTGCATACAATTACTGGGGTTATACAGTGTGGTAATGAGCATGACACTGAAAACACTTCCTTAAGAGACATCCTTCTCCAGCTCAAAACATCTGGACAGAACTTCAGTAGCTTTGTTTCTAAAAAGATTTATGTTAAGAAGAATCAAATTATCCCAGGTAGACGGCAAGAGAAGCCTTGTCGAAGGAACTATCTCAGACTAACACACCTCCAAGTAGCGCTGCATGGTTTTTGTGCACCAAAAACGTATCACCTTTCACTACTAGCTATCTACGGAGTCCTTCTGTGTATCTGCTCCAGCAATTTCAGTAGATCAGTACCTCTTGAAACCATACCGAAAGCTGTAAGCAGTTACCTGGTCACTGGTATATATTCCAAGAAATGGTTATCTGTTCACTCAGGCTATTTCATTAAGACTCGTTACTTGGCACTTCTGTAACTACTGAAGATTGTACAGTCTTCTCTTGGTTCGAGGAGAGGGTCCAAAATAGCCTCCCTCCAAGATTTGGGAACATGTCCTCTCTACTGCACTGAACCAAACATTCTATGAGGAATTCCTTTGACTGGTTTCGCAAGTATGGCAGTGTGCTGTTTTGGATTCGGCCATTACTCATCACATTATCATGAGCCATAAACGATGACAACATCAACTCCCACGTGCAGAACGTACATTTTTAATACAAAAAACTGTTGGATTTAATGTCTAAAGCCTTCCTCTCCATGGCAGCACTGTAGCAGAGGAAAATGGGGTCCTGTCTCGAAAACTTAGTAACCACTGAAAAGTGCTCTGTTGTTGTTTGGGCGATGACGCCAGATGTTGCTTAAAGACACACTTTCCTGAACCCAGGTGCTGTAATGTAGAGAATGAGTTACTGGAAATTCTCCTGATCGCTTACCATGCTTATGTGGAACAAATAGATTGTTTGACAGTGCCCAGAGCAATGACCATGATTCGTTTTTTTTTTCTTTCTCAACAGCTGTTAAAACAGAGACCAAAGTTCTCTCAATATTCTTGAGTTATAGGTAAAGTGATGACTCATGCTGTTTACTCCATTCTGTAATTCCATTCGTGATTTGTCAGTGGTGCGTTATGCATTATCCATTTCCAAAGCCTCCTCAATACTTTGGCTGACTAGTGCCTACTATTCCTCTGGGCTGACAGAATTTTGGTGACTGTTGTAATCCTATCCTGGTTTTTTACTTCGGCGAAAATATTGTTCGTTTGGTTTGGATTATCCTCATTTATCATTTCTTAATGGATTTTGATACGCATCTACAGCTTGGGTATGTAAGCTGCAATCTCGGATGTAGACAGATAATCGATTTTATGTCGTTTCTGTGAGGTTTTCTCCAGTCTGCAGATAATGGACCTGTTCTACCTTAACATCGATAAAAGAGCAGCGGTCTTAACATAAGAGGCAGTCTCAAGAAAAAGTAAATTCACCTTAGTGACGGATTTTCTCTAAAATCCATTGCAGTGATAGTTCTAAAGTTCCTGCCAGGAAGCACCACTTGTGAGAGAATCGTTATACGTGTGAGCAGGAAATGACTGATGAAAATGCCAACATTCTGCTCCTGGTTCTAATCCTCTGAAAGGCCTAAATGTTAAATAATGTCGTGGAGCGGTTTGCACATCTCGAAATTGGAATCGGGTGAGAGTCCTTGTGGGTGTAGATTGTGTGAGGTGTCTTCTGGGACGGGGATAACGTTGTGAAGCGTGTTTCTGAAGTAAGTGGTTGGTAAGACAGAGCGATCAACCAACTTATTTACCAGTACAGAGAATCTACAGGAATCGAACGTTCGTTCCCGTGAGCTTACAAGAAAACATCACCAACTTGACACGACACAGGGTGGCCCCGTTAAAAGCAACCTTTGCATGCGAATACAGAATTTTGACTTGTGAAAAAAACAGCTACAACAATGCACACTTTTATGGAATAATCGGTTGTTAGCACGGGGCACAGTTTTATGAAATAATCAATTGTTAGCATTCTTCTGCCAGCATTTCAGTTTATTGCAACAATAATGTTAGACATTTCTCTTTGCGGCCTGCAAAATGACTTTCTCGATAGAAGAAAATATTGAAATTGCGAAAACATACGTGAAAACAGGTTCGATTTTGGAAATTCGCAAAATTTTCGGTGTCAAGTATCTCGACAGCGGACTACCAGCAAAGAGAACTCCATAGTGTTTGTATAAAAACAGAGGCACTTGCAGATCTGTAAAAATGTAAAACGACAAAGAATTCCTTCAATTCGCACACCTGAATGTACTGCAGACATTCGCCGAGGAGTTATTCGGAGCCCAGAGAAGTCTACACGTGAACTGGCCCAGCAGGCGGATAAGAGTAGGAGTTGCCAGCAGATACTGAAAACTCTTAATCTGAAGCCATTTTGTGTGACGGTTGTGTAGCAGTTACTGGAGGGTGAAAGTCAGAAACGCGCAGATTACTGCACGTGACTTTTGAATAACATCAACGATGATTTGTTTGACCCTTTCCATTGCATCAAGAGTAATGAAGCATGGTTTCATCTGACAGTCCGGATTTATGACTTTCTGAAAGTACAGATTTCAAACTTTCTCACGCACTGGTTGTTCGTCACTCCGCCCCACTGCGGACGCCTAATGCCCGAGCGCATGTACTGTGCAGCTGAGTGACAAACGGAGCCCTGCTATTTGCGGAATGTTGAAGGCGAGGGAAAAGGAGTGGCGGCGTGGACACATCTGCCCAATGTAGTTTGAAATATTTTTCCGTGTAATTCTATGAGAAAAATAGGCAACTAGCACAACTACATAATGTGTCAACATCATGCACACCTACATGCAATATTATTTTAACAGCGTTCTCGTATCAATATTCTGCAGCTGTACATAGTCTCAAATGCATAAAACTAAGCAAATGTAGAATTATTATGAAGTGCACTTAATGATTTTCGATTTGCAGTTGAATTACGCCAATCACGTTAATGAATAGCACTTCTCTTGCAGATGTACTTAGCTTTAGCATTGTCAGCTTTAAAACCCAAAGAAAATACCGCACTATAGTAGTGTTAAAAATTAAACACCACTACGATAGTTCTTTAATCACTCTGGGATGATAATGGCATTGAAACAGAGGATGACACGCGTAAAGCTGAAATACTAAACACTGCTGTTTCACAGAGGAAGACCGTACTGCGGTTCCTTCTCTAAATCCTCGCACGAACGAAAAAATGGCTGACATCGAAATAAGTGTCCAAGGAATAGAAAAGCAACTGAAATCACTCAACAGAGGAAAGTCCACTGGACCTGACGGTCGAGCAGATGCGCAAAACTATAGGCCTATATCTCTGACATCGATCTGTTGTAGAATTTTAGAACATGTTTTTTGCCAGCGTATCTTGTCATTTCTGGAAAACCAGAATCTACTCTGTAGGAATCAACATGGATTCCGGAAACAGCGATGGTGTGAGATCCAACTCGCTTTATTTGTTCGTGAGACTCAGAAAATATTAGATACAGGCTCCCAGGTAGATGCCATTTTCCTTGACTTCTGGAAGGCGTTCGATACAGTTCCGAAATGTCGCCTGATAAACAAAGTAAGAGCCTACGGAATATCAGACCAGCTGTGTGGCTGGATTGAAGAGTTTTTAGCAAACAGAACACAGCATGTTAGTCACAATGGAGAGACGTCTACAGCCGTTAAAGTAACCTCTGGCGTGCCACAGAGGAGTGTTATGGGACCATTGCTTTTTACAATATATATAAATGACCTAGTACATAGTGTCGGAAGTTCCATGCGGCTTTTCGCGGATGATGCTGTAGTGTACAGAGAAGTTGCAGCATTAGAAAATTGCAGCGAAATGCAGGAAGATGTGCAGCGGATAAGCACTTGGTGCAGGGAGTGGCAATTAACACTTAACAGAGACAAATGTAATGTATTGCGAATACGCAGAAAGAAGGATCCTTTATTGTATGATTATATCATAACAGAACAAACACTGGTAGCAGTTACTTCCGTAAAATATCTGGGAGTATGCGTACGGAACGATTTGAAGTGGACTGATCATATAAAATTAATTGTTGGTAAGGCGGGTGTCAGGTTGAGATTCATTGGGAGAGTCCTTAGAAAATGTAGTCCATCAACAAAGGAAGTGGCTTGCAAAACACTCGTTCGACCTATACTTGAGTATTGCTCATCGGTGTGGGATCCGTACCAGGTCGGGTTGACAGAGGAGATAGAGAAGATCCAAAGAAGAGCGGCGCGTTTCGTCACAGGGTTATTTGGTAAGCGCGATAGCGTTACGGAGATGTTTAGCAAACTCAATGGCAGACTCTGCAAGAGAGGCGCTCTGCATCGCGGTGTAGCTTGCTGTCCGGGTTTCGAGAGGGTGCGCTTCTGGATGAGGTATCGAATATATTGCTTCCCCCTACTTATACCTCCCGAGAAGATGACGAATGTAAAATTAGAGAGATTCGAGCGCGCACGGAGGCTTTCCGGCAGTCGTTCTTCCCGCGAACCATACGCGACTGGAACAGGAAAGGGAGGTAATGACAGTGGCACGTAAAGTGCCCTCCGCCACACACCGTTGGGTGGCTTGCGGAGTATAAATGTAGATGTAGATGTAATGACACATTCATTCGTTTCACTGATTTATACTGCATTTGAGGATCGTAGCATAAAAATGTTCAAAGCAAAATGATATCTGACACCAGCTACAGGTTAAAAACCGCACACTTCGACACTGTGAACAAAGCGCCTTACCAATGTCAAAACAGTATTTCACGAACCTCCTACTCACTTACCATACAGTACTTCGCGCTCGGGCATTAAGCAGCTGCAGTGTGAACTGTGTGTTAACAGAATTAAGGCTCAAATTTTCGGTCGGGATCGATTTCTGGGGATGATACCTTGCAAGTCTGCTTTTTTCCTCCATAAAATACACTCTAAGAAGAGAAAACGACGCGCCACGAAGGAATTATCCGGATGGGAAGGAAATCGCTAGGTGTGATGTACATGTACGGACAAAGTAGTGATTACAATTTCAGAAAAATTGGATGATTTATTCAAGAGAAAAAACTTCACGAACTGAGAAAGTCACTATCGCATTTATGGCCCTTATACAAGCATTTATTCGGCTTCGCATCGATTGATACAGTTGTCAGATGCCCTCCTGAGGGATGTCGTCCCAAATTGGCGCGTTGGATCTGCAAAATCCCGAGTTGGTTGAAGGGCCCTGCCCATAAGACTCCAAATGTTTTCAAATGGGGAGAGATCCGTCGACGTTACTGGCCAAGCAATGGAAACTTTCGTCATGTGCGGGTGGACATTATCTTGCTGAAATGTAAGCCGAGAATGGCTTGCCATTAAGGGCAACAAAACGGGACATAGAATAAAATCGACATACTAATGTGCTGTAAGGGTGCCGCAAATGAGAACCGAAGGGTTCCTGCTATGAAAGGAAATGAAACCCCAAGACATCACTCATAGCTGACAGTCAGAATGGCGGGCGACAGCCAGTGCTATCCAGGTCGGCTCTGGGCACATCTGCGGTGGTCATCGGGGCTCAGTTTGAAGCGGGACTCGTCACCGAAGACAATTCTACTCCAGTTAATGAGATTCCACACCGAATGTGCCCGACACCACTGAAACTGGGCTTGTTGGTTATTTATTTATTTAGCGTATGGCTCATAACATCACAGTAAAAATTACAGAAACAACACGATTTAAGAAAAATCACATATGTATAAACAGAGCAATAAATAACAGTTTGTATATAAGAATACCGCCAATTGTAAATTTACACTCACAGAAGAGCAATCACAAGCAGACGTCCAGCTTGGATAATAAATAGTCGATTGCCTCTTGGGTCGCCATTAGGAAATCCTGTGGGTTCACCCTCGTATGCCCTTAGTGGGCATTCCTGCATGATGTGTTTGACCGTCTGTCTCTCAGCGCCACAGTCGCAAGCGGCTGAAGGAAGTTTACCCCATCTGTGTAAGGAGTCGGCGCATCTCCCACAGTTGGTTCTGATGCGATTAAGAGTTGACCAAACTTTGCGAGGGCAATCAAATCCTTTTGGTTTACTAAAGATGCATGGCATACTGTGGCAGTTTACTGCTGTTATGCTCTCCCATTCCCCTTTCCACCGGTCATTTATTTTAAAGTTGGTTTGGTGCAGAGCCTGTGTGGTCTTTAGTGGAGGATGCCTAGACCAGAGTCGGTTTCCTTGGATGTCGTGAGTATCTTCATGGATTTTTAATTGAGGGTTAGTCATGATTTTTTGAAATTCTCTAACCAGAACGTGTTCACGGCGCAGGTTAGGAGGGGCTATGTTACTGAGAACGGGCAGCCACACTGTAGGAGTTGGCCTGATTGTACCTGATATAATACGCATTGTTGCATTAAGTTGGCTATCTATCATGTGTGTGTATTTGCTGTTGAGCCACACTGGGGCACAGTATTCTGCCACTGGATACACCAATCCGAGTGCGGATGTTCTTAAGGTAGATGCTGTGGAGCCCCAAGTGGTGCCACAGAGCTTCTGCAATATGTTGTTGCGTGTTTTAAGTTTCGCTGCAGTTTTCGTCAGGTGTTCTTTGAATGTTAGTGTCCTATCTAGGGTAACCCCAAGGTACTTTGGGTGTTTGTTGTGATTTAGTAGTTTCCCGTCTAGATAGACTTGTAGTTCTCTGTTGGCCATTTTGTTGTTCAAATGGAAGGCAGATACTTCCGTCTTTGTAGCACTAGGTTGTAGCTTCCATTTTCTAAAGTACTCGCTGAGAATCCCTAGGTCACTCGTAAGGATATCTTCGGCAGTTTCTATATTTCTGTTGGCTGTTGCTAGAGCCCAGTCGTCAGCATAACCAAATTTGCGCGATCTGGTTGCAGGCATGTCAGCGATGTAAAGGCTGAAAAGAAAGGGCGCAAGGACAGAGCCTTGTGGGAGTCCATTATTGAGTTTCATCTGTTTACTTCTCTCATTCCCCATTATTACTTGGAAGGTTCTATTTGACAACATATCATCAATGAGGGTGATTATCTTCTTGCAGGGGACGGCACAGATTAATTTGTACATGAGCCCCTGTTTCCAAACTGTATCATAGGCTGCTTTTAGGTCTATGAATGCTGCAGCTACTTTATGTTTCTTCTGGAACCCCGCCTCTATATATGTTGTCAGTGATAGGACTTGATCTGTACAGCAATGATATGGACGGAATCCTGCTTGTTCGATAGGGATTTTTTTGAGTATAGTCTGGCCAATTCTGTTGAGGAGCAGTCTTTCTAGTAATTTATAGACCATACTGAGAAGGGGAATGGGGCGGTAACTCTCTGGTCTATCGCCTGGTTTACCAGGTTTCAGGACTGCGATGATCTTTGCTCATTTAAGTGAGGGAGGAATGTTACCCACTTGGAGAATGTCCGTAAAGAACTTAGCCAACCATTGTTTTGTGTAGGCTCCAACATGTATGAGGAACTCAGGGTGGATACCATTGAAACCCAGAGCTTTGCCTGATTTAACCTTCTTCAGGGCATTGGTAACCTCCTCAATGCGAATATCTGATGAATATTCTGAGTCCATTACACGGGTCCTTTTTAATGTTTTTAAGTCTTTCTTCACTTTTGTTGTGTGCTTTCTATTTCGTGGGGCTCTAGACACAGAAACTATGCGGGATGCAACCTTGTTGGGAGATATTTCGTCCTTTCTATGTTCAGGTGGATTTGCGCCTCCAAGTTTACGCAGTAGGGACCAGGCTTGTCGACTTGACTTTGAGAAGTCTAGATTTTCAACAGTATTCTCCCATTTTTGCCGTCTAATAAAGTCGATGTTATGTAATAGTTAATCCGCTATTTCCCGGTCCCCATTCTTGAGGAACTCCGCGTACAGGTCATCGCATATCCCTGTCCAACCGGGAATGTATTTTTTGCGGTACCCTCTTGGGATCGCTGTTTTCGCAGAGCTAATGACCGCTCCCACAAACCTCTCATAGCTCTTGCTGGTTGGAGGGATCCAGCTCAAGGTATAATCAAGTTGTACAGAGAATTTTGTCCAGTCAGCTTTTGTAAAATTCCACATTGGTCGAGGGTAAGACCTTATTATCGGGATGGATACACAGATATTAATAAGCACAGGGCGGTGCTGGCTATGAGGGAAGTCCGTCAGGACCCTTCTAGAGGCTGTCAGTGGTTTATCGTTTGTATCCCTCGAAACAAAGCACAGATCCGGGTTATAGTCGCAGTTCCATGCGGCTGATCTGAATGTCCCTTGGTCCTTGGCATCAAAGACCAGATATGTATTTTGTTCCTCGGACCAAGCGACCAGCATGTCTCCATTGCTATCATTCGTACTATATTTCCACATTTCGTGGTGACTATTATAGTCCCCAACGTATACGCTTGGGTGTGGGTGGATCTTTATCACTTCAGCTGGCCATGTAGTAGCAGGAGGTTTATAGATATTAGTTACTGTAACTTCTCCTATTTTGATGACAACTTCATGGATATCATTTGCAATGGAGGCTTCAACTGGAAAGGCATCCTCTATGTCCCCACGCACATATGTCGCAACGCCATAGTGTCTATCATACGTGGCTCCAAGAAGATCATATCCCAGAATCCTTCCTCTAGCTTCAAGTTGGACTCTATTTTCAGCATGAGTTTCCTGTATGGCTACCAGGTCAATGTCGTTATCGTGTAAAATTCTCTGCAATACTTGACATTTTGCTCTGCTTATGCCCTCAATATTGAAATGGCAGATTCGGATGCATGGTCCGAGATCCTTTGTCAGTTGGTCCCTAAAAGGACCGTTGTATGTATCTTGCATAGCGCTTTTTCTGTCGTTCTGTTTCACTTTGATGTGGGGCAGGAATTCTTCGTTCGGTCTGCCGCCAGTTGTTGGTGAACAGAGGTCAATGGTATTCGGCGCAAGGGCGCCGTGGGCTCAGCCCCCTTATGTGAGCATCCTGTTAATGGTCCTCTTGATCAATGAAGCACCTGTTGCGCGTCATGTCGATGATTATGATGAATCCAAGGCTCTGAGTGCCTCTCTGACGATTGTACGATCCTCACGTTCTCTCTATGTCGACCGTTTCCTACTTTACTCCGTGTTCGGGCACGAGCCACCCATTCCAGCCAACACCTTCGAATAATGGCATCGCTCCTATTCAGATATCGAGAGATTCTCCGATTTCTCCAACCGGCTTCTTTGAACCCAACTACACGTCCTCTCTCAAATGCTGACATCTGCGTATATTGTTCACGCGCCTGTCTGCAAGGCTATGTTACTGTCCAACTGTTTAAACGGAATGAAATTCGCAAAGACCTTATGCTCTGGTATCGACAAGTCTCCCGTTTATTATGCTTAGCAGCTGCATGGTGAAACTGTGCTACAAGATCGTGCATTCATCCATACGCCGCCAAAGTTTACTGTTCTGTATTTTACGTCGGTACCTGTACGAATATTAATTTGTGTTGAATTTGCATGACTCCTTCGTGGTACATCTTTAGAATGTATGTGAGAATGTCAGATAGGATGAGTTGCTTGAAATGATAAAATGTGTACTTTGACAGCAATGCGGAAGCTGGGCATCTGCAGCTGGATGCAAATATTTTGGTATCAGGCGCGTCACAAGGCGGGAAGTTAGCTTTTCCGCTTAAGATAATCAACGAGTGTCGAAGGATAGCAGCTGCAGACCTACGGCTCACAAAAGGCACACTCCAAGTCGCAATATTGGAATATTCTCTGTTCTGGTGCCATACTTAAGATGCCTTCCCCATTGAGAAAAACGAAATATGCCTCTTGTGAAATAAAACGAGCATCTGATATCCCACTGCAAATACTCTGACGTGCAAATCTTAAGGCCGAAACTTTCTCTGATCGAACGGTTGATTAGAGTGTGTGACATTTTAAAAACTGATATTATTATTATTTCTTTTAAAACGCGTTTCTGATGGGAAAGTCCTTCCCTGATATTATTTTTGGATCCTTTTTCCAAGGAAATTTTACATTACGATGTAAGTGGCGATTAATTATTGAGATTAAATATCTAAAGGAAAACATTAACTGCAAGTGAAATGGACATGGTAGTGCACTGCGTAGCGTTCGTTTTTAGCTAATGGTTCGCAATGTTTTGTCGATGTAAAAATAATTAAATCTCCCTTTAGGCAAGTACCAGAATTTAAAACTTGATCCGAAGTTGCAGGCCGCGTTGGGCCAGACCATGAGGTGTGGGACGGCGGCCATTCCATTCCACTTTCATTGAAGGAGGAAAGAAAGACGATGAGTGATCAGAGAATTTATAATTACAAAATTATTACGGTACGTTGAAAATTTATCGGTTCTCACCAGAAAGAGTTTATCAATATTTCTTCAACGGATTTTGATACAGAATAACTGTAATCTGTCTCAGGACCATGAAATTATGTCTTTACTAGAGAGAGGACAAAGAAGAACCGAGATAATATAACTGCACCCTCTTAGCATGAAACTAATAAAACAATGGAACGATACAGCGGTTAATCTATGCGCGGTGGCGTGTAACATACACTGAAACGCCAAAGAAACTGTTACAGGCATGCGTATTCAAATACAGACACATGTATACATGCAGAATACGGCGCTGTGGTCAGCAACGCCTATATAAGACAACAAGTGTCTGACGCAGTTCTTAGACCGGTTACTGCTGCTACAGTGGCAGGTTATCGAGATTCAACTGAAGTTTGAACGTGGTGTTACACTCGGCTCACGAGCGATGGGACACGGCATCGGCGTGCGATTTGAGGCGCCATACGGATTGCGCGGTCCCTACATTCGGAGGTTCGAGTCCTCCCTCGGGCATGGGTGTGTGTGTTGTTCTTCTTAGCGTAAGTGAGTTTAGGTTGTGTGTAAGTCTAGTGACCGATTACCTCAGCGGTTTGGTCCCTTATGAATCCACACACATTTGAACATTTTGATACAGCATCTCCGAGGTAGCTATGAAGTGGGGATTTTTCCGTACAACTATTTCACGACTGTACATGGATATCACGAATCCGGTAAAACATCAAATCTCCGAAATCGCTACGGCCGGAAAAAGATCGTGCAAGAACGAAGCAAACGACGACTGTAGACAATCGTTCAGCGAGACAGAAGCGCAACCCCTCTGCGCTATCAAGTGCCAGTGTGCAAATCATTCAACGAAACATCATCGATATCGGCTTTTGAAGCCAACGTCCCACTTGTGGACCCTTGATGACTGCATGACACAAAGCTTTACGTCTCGCCTGGGCCCACAACACCGACATTGGACTGTTGATGGCTGGAAACATGTTGCCTGATCGGACGAGTCTCGTTTCAAATTGTATCGAGCAGATGAACGTCTACAGATATGGAGACAACCTAATGAAACCATGGACACTGCATGTCAGCAGGGGACTGTTCAAGCTGGTGGTGGCTCTGTAATGGTGTGGGACGTGTGCAGTTGGAGTGATACGGGACCCCTGATACATTTAGATATGACTGTGACATGTGACATGTAAATAAGCATCCTGTCTGATCACCTGTATCCATTCATGGTTATCATGCATTCCGACGAACTTGGTCAATTCCAGCAGGACAACGCGACTCCCCACACTACTAGAATTGCTACACAGTGACCCCTGGAACACTTCTGAGTTTAAATACTTCCACTGGCCACCAAACTCCCTAGACATGAACATTATTGACCACATCTAGGATGTATCCAACATGCTGTTCAGAAGAGATCTCCCCCCCCCCCCCCCTCATACTTTTACGGATTTCAGGGTGTCAATTCCTTCTAGCACTACTTCAGACATTAGTCGAGTCCATGCCACGTCATGCTGCAGCACTTCTGTATGCTCGAGGGAGACCTACACGATATTAGGCAGCTGTACAAGTTTCTTTGGCTCTTCAGTGTATATGTATTAATCACTGCTTAAATATATTCTCTGAGACGCACAGGGCTAATTACGATTAAGAAGTATTGTACAGCTGAACACAACGAATAATTGTCCAGGTATATTATACAGCTGCGAATGATAACAGGAATCTTTACTGCTTTAATGGTTCCATTCCAGGAGTTGATCTCGAAGTGATTGTGACGTGATGGTGCAACTCAGTGGCGGATTTGCACATAGCCCCACTAGGCATGGGCCTAGGGGCAGCACCTTAAGAGGGGCAGCATTTTTTGCGCTGTACTCATTTTAACCTTTTACGTTTTAAAATAACTGCGTTTACAAATGATAAATTTTTTAAATATTGTTAAACAACTTGCTAGTTTAAATAAGCCTTAGGAACGAATTCGACAATACAAGCTTGGAAATATACATAGTTTACTTGGTGACTGAATGGAAATTTAACATTGGGTTCCTGTCTAGTATCTTCATGATTATTCAAAATATTTTGCAGGAAACTGTCAGGACAGCAATCTACAATACAATCTTCTGCTTAATCCTAGCATATCTTTCCCCATGAAAATACCGGGACCCCTGAAAAGCTATGATAAACTAATCAGCAGTTTCTTAAATACTGTAACAATTGTGGGCCTCAGTATGTAAAACCCGACTCTATTTAAATTTCTTGCAGAAATTACGAGGAAGTATCAAGTCAACGGAGGGTTGACTGTAATTAATGTGAAAGCTCTGTGGTCTTCAATATCTGAGCTTTGATTTAATGACACCCATTTAACAGAACATGTTGATACTGGGAATGTTTTACATTTTTAAATACATGTATATATGAAAAGAACATAAGCAGAATATCTAATAATGTGTGAAATACACTTCACAATAGTTTGAAAATGTTATTTATTTATTTAGTTACATTTTTGGCGAAAAAAAAGAAGAAACCAACTTTCGTTTGTCTCATTTATTGTGCTGCAGCCTGCACGATATCAATGTTCCCACTCTGTGCAATTGAACAGTACGTGACATTGAAAATCTTATATTAAACTTCTTAACTAACATTTCTTTTTTCTTCGAAGAAAAGTTATTTTTATTTTATGTTGGAATAAAGGATGCATTTTCATTTAGACATAACAGCAGTGTTCACACATATGACAACACATCACATCAACTGCCAACAAGACTACTTAAACTTTGTAGTCAGTTTTCTCTGCCCACAGAAACTGCTAAAATGTTATAAGAGTAAGTGGGATAAGAGTAGATCCAGCACACCTCACTGCAAGAAATTGCAAAAATTATTTGCTTTTTAAATTAGAAAGACAGTGTCAAGAATATGCGAGACGAATTCCAGCCGGCAGGTGTGCTTCTACTGTTCATCGACAACAGAGAAACAGCCGACAATGAAATTAAATTATTCTGCATTGTCGTTCTTTCATAGCATAGTTATGTCGAGTAATCCGAGTTGGTCAGTTCATCGCTCCATCTTTAAAGGAAAAATCTTTGTGCTCGCGTGTAGTGTTTAAAGTAAAAAGCTTTATGCTCATGTGTGGTGTAGTACGACTGGAACTGTATACAGTCTTTCTTTCTTTTCTTTTACAAATTGTTTCTTTTGTTTTGACTGTTGGTTGATAATTTTGTAAGTGCCTAAACATGAATAACAGTGAAAAAAGCAAATGTTCAAAATTAAGTGGGGTGGCATTTCAGAAATTATCGAAGGAAAGGCGAGAACGATAAGCCAATGTTCTAAAACCGCTTGTTAGAATAGATACATTTTTCGCAAAAAATGTTGGTGGTTCGACTTCGAGTTCAAGTAGTACAGATGATATTTCTGGCACTGCAGCTATTGTAAAAGTGCACTTATCAACTGCGCCATGGTTAAGCTACCCCCAATCTGGCAACCTAACCCAGTTTCATTGTTTGTGCAACTGGAGAATCTGTTCGTGCCGAATCCCACGAGAAAGACAGGCTGTGGCGCATTCGTCAGAGCTCTTACGTGCCTATCTTTGGCGGGGAGTCAGTAAGTATAGTAGATGGATTCAACAATTCTTGACTGCATGTTTAAATGCATGCAAGTTCTCGATAGCATACGAAAAAGTTAGACCTTTAGTGGGTACCTTTTCAATTGCATATTGATTTCCTGTGGGCGCTGCATCGAGACGAGCTTCGAAGTGCAGTGGACGAGCTGACAAGGGTAACATCACAAGTTCATTGCGGGGACCGTATTTCTCATGGGCCCTGGTTCATGATTGCTCACAGAGATAGAGAAAGCTCTTAGCACTCCATCATGAGCCAAAAATTAACTTAATATTCTAGTCCTGTATGGAGGATGTGGCAGATATTAAGCTGATAATAACAGATTTTTCTACCTCATGATAGAATACTTAGTGGAAATACACCTATGCTATAGTGTAGTACAGGATTTTCACAACAAGTAACGATACTTTAGCGACGTGAAAATGCATGTGTGGTTTGATATCTTCTGTCTTCGAAAATAACTTGTATAAAAGGGAGCAATCTACATTTCACGAGAGAAATTCGAGAGGTATTGACAAAATATTCTAAGTGTTTTGATGAAACAATAGCCCCATTTCAGATTGGGTAAAGTGGATTCTATATCAGGGGTGGAACTACAGTTAGTCCAGGTGGCGCCTGCTTCTGTCACATTGTGCCACTGCCAGCAGCAGGTGTGGTCATCAAGGGTTGGCGACCAGAAGTCATAGCTTAAGGCTTTCGTGGCTGGCCAGCTCTTCAGGTACACAATACACCCCTTCAAAGGCGCTGGACTAAATTGGAGGTGACTAGTCTTTTTTTTCTGTCATGAGATGCCATGTTCAAGAAAGATAATGAGCATTAAACTTGTAAAAAATATTGTAGAATGTATGTCACATGTTTCTGTTGGCTAGGGTGCGGCTTGTGACTCATAAGTGGGTGTAAGTGTGTTTCATTTCGCAATGATGTTGCTACAGGATTCCTGTAGATAGGGGCAAGGACTTATAGATGTACTTGGACAGTGGATCGCTGTTCTAATATTATTACCCATCCCTATGTTCCTCTCAACTGCAGCTGCTCACTTGCAGATCGACAGGAGGCTATTCCCCTTTACTTCAGTGATAGCTTGCTGTTCTGTCTCTATTACCCACCCTTCCCATATAGGGCTATTGGCTAGATAGGCTGGAGCAATTCTCTAGTATTAGACTAATAGCTAAAATGTGCTCCTTACATCTAAGTTAATGATGAAAGAGCTACCATGCAGTCGTCAATGAATGGCAACACCCGTCCCCAATGCCCATGCCACTCAGCCAGAGGAATAAATTTGGATTTTCCCACTAATTTTTGAGTTTCCCACCAAGCGTAATAGGGGCATTAGACTGCATCAGTATTTTGGGTTGGGCATCTTGGATTGCTATGTCATTATTATATTTTGTCAATATTCCAAAGATGATATCCAAATTCAATCTCTATGAATAAAGAATATATTATTATATCATGTGCAGCACAATGTAAATAAAATTTGAAATTACCGCCAAAATTCGAAATTTATCACGAAATTTTGAATTTCACACCATTCTTTTGGGTGGAAGAAAAGGAAGGGCAGGGATATCCCAGAGAGGTGGTGAGGAAAGGGGACATGTGCCGGTTGGGGAAAACCCATGACATCGTCATAGGGTGGGTGTAATTAATGGATCAATTTAATTAATTTACGCAATTTATTTGATAATAATTTGATATAAAAGTGTCCTCGTACCACCATTGTCCCTACAGGTCGGACATGGGTGCACCAGACTTCTACTTGTTCCCAAGGTTGATAAAACATACGTTTGGACATTACTATCTTTCTCTGGAAGAGCTTTTCACCACCGTTACCTGAGCCATTCAACAGAAGATCAGCAGTGGTTTTTCGACGCAACAATAGAGTCTGAGATGTTGGCATTCAGTTATCGAGAAGCAGGGAGACTATATTGAAGGACTGTAAAGAAGTACTGAAAAAAAGTAAATGTGTATAGTTAAGTAAAAAATTAATGTTCATCATTAACGAAATGTTTCTAATATGAAAGCATCCATTCATCATTTTTGACTTACTTTGATGCTTAACTTCACACAGATTACTTCTCATTCGGGATCTGTGTTAACCTTACTAGATATTACCTAGTTCTTTACTGCAATGAATACGCCACCACCATGGGAGACTGACGTATCCTTACAATAAATATTCCGATCTGAACTTAGGATTTTCTTGCTATTCACTTCCGATTTCAATTAATTTTCTGTTTCTCTCTGGGCATTATAACCCAAAATGAGCGATGTTAATTCTGGTACCTTTCCTCGGGTGTTTCAGGAATTTATTGATATCATATAAACGTTTTCTGTATCCAATCTGAGAGCTGTGAGACAAAACAGCTAGAGACGTCAGTCCATAATGAGGAACGATCACACTCATTTGCAGTTAGTGCACCACCTGCAGACTCTAGCGAGTAATGCCGTTAACGAGGGCAAGTTACGGAATGTCTGGTTGTCAAATCTTCCATTTGATGCAAAGAAGTTTTCGACAGTATGCGCCCGCGATCTCGATGCGTTCGCACAGACTGCAGATCGCAATGCGCAATTGTAGCCATCTGCGTGTGTCGCAGCCTCTTAGTGCACTGCAAGCAGTTACTGTTACAGTGCCGAAGTTACTGTACAAGTCGTCGCCTTGCAGACACAGCGTTCCAGTCGCTAGTCACATCGCCACCGCTCACCAATGAAGCAAAGCTGCTCGCCTTCCACTGTGAGTCTGTTGATGCCACAGACGGTGTGGATCAGAGACGCAGAAATGCAGTCCTCTGTGCGAGATGGGAAGCGCTTCCAGGAGTCAGAGATGAGGCAACTGGCTCACCAGACAGCAGCCATCAACTGTTCATTGTGGAACATTATACGAAGCTGCAATCCTTAGTGGACATAGGTACTGACATGTCAGTATGTCCATCTGACAGGCTACCTTTCCTCAGCAGCGATGACTGCCGTCTGCCATCATTCTGACGCATGGTCATGTCACACTGGTATAGAATCTAACAAGGGGAGGCCGCCAATTGTGAAATTCAGATTCGATTCATACTGCGCATAATAAAAGCTCATGGCCAGAGGTGTAATGTGGCAAAGCACCAAGATGCACTTCTCAGCCGTTCTCGAGAAAATCGACAGTTAAAAGAAACCGTTGCAGTGAAATACTCTCTACGATTAATAATTCTCTACAGCGTCGTGGCGCAGCGGTAAGCGCTCTGGTTTGTAATCCGATGGTCGCCGGATCGAATCTCACGCTATGCAACCTTTTTTTTAGTATTTGTTTTTTATAATTCAAATATATATATATATATATATATATATATATATATATATATATATATATATATATATATCCGTCGTAAATTCAGGTAGCAATTTATTGTGGCAGTTGCGGTGCACTTTATTATTGGGGCAGACTTTTTGTCATTGTATGGACTACAATGCACACTGTGGGGCGGCGAGTAAGTTTCTTCACTCCTTTCTAGTTTTGATGCCGTCTTTAATCACGTGAACCTAGCAACTAATTTGGTAGTCAGCCAGAAAGCGAAGGGAAACCTTAGTTCCCAGTCTGCACGGCCACATTCCGGTCCAGCCCACTGAAAGAAAAGTGTCTATTTCCCATTTCTTCGCGGGATCAGGACTATGACATCAGTAAAAGTTTAAAGTTCCAATCAAGATTTAATTTAATTAAAGTTTCTCACAAACAACACTTAAAATTCCGTTATGTTCAATTGAAAAAAGTCTTTCTAATCTAACAGCACCTTTAGCAGTTCAGAGGCGACCTCTACAGTAACTTCCTACCAGATTATTTTTCGCCCTTACTAACATCACTCAATTGAGAGTTCGCAATAAATGTTCAAAAAGTAATGCTCGCCATAAAAGTGGAAATAAATTCACCACTTGCCACGCGGAATTGAATTCCACACGGACGGGACACTAACAGTTATTTTGCCGAATTCTAAACGATCCAGGACGGTGTACAGTCCTCGCGAGTTCACTATCCGTTTTCACTGCCAAATACGCGCTTGTCACAGCTCGGCTCTGACGTCATCCGAGGCAGGGCGCGACCAGACATTTAACTGGCGTGGATCTCGCAGTGTCTGAGAGCGAAGTGAACCTTCCTGTTCCTACTGCTTCAGGGGCTGTATTTATAAGGTGCCGGTGCGGACTGCCGAGAAAACATCTGTTGTCTGTCTATTTGCATACGGCGGCCCGCTATCTCGGTCACATAATCTTTAATAATATGGTTACCAATTACTTCAGAAACTTCTTAATTTTTTGCTGGTATACAGATAATCAGTTTGAAAGGACGTAGAAAGTTTCAGCTCGCTAGAATGAAAGCTTGGCTTAATAGAATTTATTCAGTGGAACTAACGGTAGATTGTTACCTCTGAACCATACCTTTGCTAAGACTTATATCAGTTGCTATTTATGTTACAAGTCTTAAACTTACCGAGCGAGGTGGCGCAGTGGTTATCACACTGGACTCGCATTCGGGAGGACGACGGTTCAATCCCGTCTCCGGCCATCCTGATTTAGGTTTTCCGTTTCAGGCAAATGACGAGATGGTTCCTTTGAAAGGGCACGGCCGATTTCCTTCCGAATCCTTCCCTAACCCGAGCTTGCGCTCCGTCTCTAATGACCTCGTTGTCGACGGGACGATAAACACTAACCACCACCACAAGTCTTAAACTTGGTGTAGCTCTATTATTTGATATATTTGATCATCTGGTTTAACCAAAATCCTCTATCATTAAAATTTAAAGTACTTAATCTACAACACTTAGGTACATTTTAGTTACAAAATTAGTTTTTATTTAATTACTCAAAAACTATAAGAGGTAGATTGACAGGGACTCTCTGTTATTATTTTAGGGGTATACTGAAGCATAAAACAAATTTTCAAGTTTCTAAGTCCATTATTTAGCGCCTCTGATTTTTCCGAAAACGTGGACTCTAGCGTTAATTTTTGTTTTATGGTTTTGGAAACCAGCATCTCTTATTTATAACTTCCAACTGCACCTTCTGACCAATTCTGGCTTCCTAGCGTCATTATTTAGCGCCTCTGATTTTTCTCTTAAAACGGCATTTTTCCGTAAACTATTAAGTTTAGAACATCAAGACTTGGTGTCTGGAACATTATTACACTAAACTATAATTTAACAAAGTTTTAAACATAAATTTTGATTTTTAATTTCATACTAAATTGTGGTGCAATACTTGCGCGCTACATGCAGACGCGTGAAGGTGACGTGGCGCTATTAGCAGTGAACTGGGGTAAGTCCCGGCGCACTCGCTCGCCTCTGTATCTCACACATGATACAGCGCTTGGTTTGCTTCAACAAGTTCTCAGGTGACTCTCCATCCATAGAACTGTTGAAGCAGTTCCCAGAAGTCATTCCACAATTACCTACAGTAGCACCGGTTCACAGCATTTGAAGATGCATTATATGAAGACCACCTGATGACTACCAGTTCACATTCGATCTCGTCGTTAAACGTCAGAGAAGTTGAGAGTAGCAAAGAGGAGGTCTCCTTTATGTTTGTACAAGAAATCTGCCGCTTGACAAGCTGTAGTTCAGCATCTCCACTCTGCCTAGTCCTGAAGAAGAATAATGATTGGTGTCCATGTGGGAATTATAGACAGCTGAAAGCCAGGCCTATGCCTGATCATTGTCCTGTACTGCACATCGAAGACATTGAATTCAACACCTTCAGCAAATGCTTCTTCTCCACGTTGGATGTTGCACTTCCATTCTGTCAGGTACCTGTCGCTCTGAACAATATAACTAAAACTGCTGTCTGCACCCCATTCACACTCTTTGAATTTACCAGAATTCCTTCTGGGCTACACAATTCTGCACAAACTTTCAACGGTTCATGGACGAAGTCATGCACGACCTCAATATTTGCTGTATTTACACTGATGATATCTTGCTGACATCAAGCTCAGAGACGAAACACCTAACTCCTTTATGCCAAGTTTTTACTCGTCTCTGTTCATATGGATTACTTATCAGCAGCTGAGGTCCAATTTCTGTGTTAAACCATCAACACCCAAGGGATACAGCCACCACAGGAGATAGTCGAGGCAATAACTAACTTTCCACGGCCTTTGAGAGGTCGAGACTTGCGACAATTTCTTGGCGCCATCGATTTTTGTCGCCATTTCGAGCGCCACCAGGCACTCTAAGCTATTCCATTGAACGACTTACTGTGAGATCCACCGAAACCAAATGAAAAACTGCTCTGGAGTAGGATGGTCAAGTTGGCCTTTACCAAAGTGAGGGTTGCCATTGCAGGGACTACTCTGTTAGCTCATCCAGTTCCGCAGGCACCTCTCGCTCTAATGGGTGACGTGGCTGCCTTTGCAATTGGTGCTGTACAGCAACAATGGGCAGACAAACAATTGCAGCCCTTGGCAGCTTTCAGCCATAAGTTATTACCATCACAATATTGCTGGGGAACCTACGATAATGAATTGTATGCAGCAAATACTATCAAGCAGTTCCACCACATCCACGTGCTCGAGGCACAACAGTTTACAATGGTCCCAGATCATTTGAAGGCTACCTAACAGCTATTGACTGCTGCACACTCTGGTCTGAAGTGTTTCTCATGGTCGACGTTATCACCAAAACAGTTCCAACACTTTCTTCCATGGACGAATTATCTATTTTCGAGTACCCCTACACCATATTACAACCGACCAGGACAGACAGTTTGAGTCACACCTATTCAAAACACTCGGCATCCTATTGAGCATGAAGCGTATCAGGACTACTGCACACCATCCGGCAGCAAATGGATTAACAGAATACATGCACTGACATGACTCACAACAATGGACACAGTCACTACCAATTGTCCTCATGGGTCTCCACGCATCCATAAAGAAAGATCTAAAAGCCATGACTGCTGAGCTTGTCTATGGTCAACTTATCCAGCTGCCCAGCAGATTCATCAGCAACGAGCCAAACTGCCTTACTGAGACATCAGACTTCATCTATAACATGCGTTCACAAATTTGGCACCTACGACTTGTTGTCCTGATGGATCAACAGACTCACTGACGTCTCATTTTCAACGACATGTGGAAGTGAAATAAAGCCTTTGACATGACAAGGTACGCAAACCACTGCAGCCACCATATGACAGATCATATTCAGTTATCAGCAGGGAGCAGAAAATGTTTCAGGTCAGTGTTATAGGATCGCCAATCAGCACCTTTGTTGACCATCTGAAGCTCACCTATAGGGCTTCCTATACTGGTACAGACGCATCACTGGATAAACTTTACAGGGACAGGACTGACTTGCCCACCACGCCATCGCCTGTCACAGACCAGCTGCATCGGCCACTGAATGCTTACTTTGACAGCTCAATGACAGCTTGCACAAGCAATCTGGAATGAGCGCAAACAAAACAGCAACTCCCCATACAAAAACCTGCACACATCCACAAAAGATAATGTTATGCATCTGGTGGAAGAGTGACGGAGCGGAATATTACAAACTGCTCCAACGAGGTGTAACTATCACTGTTGATATTTTTGTCAACAACGCAAATGCCTCAAAAAAAAAAAGTTTCAAATGGCTCTAAGCACTATGGGACTTAACATCTGAGGTCGTCAGTCCTCTAGACTTAGAACTACTTAAACCTAACTAACCTAAGGACATCACACACATCCATGTCCAAGGCAGGATTCGAACCTGTGACTGTAGCATCAACACGGTTCCGGACTGAAGCACCTTTTCTTTTTTTAATTTTGAGGGATCAGGTCACGGGCTGGCAGAGGCAGGGCAGGCAGGGGTTGCAACCTGAGGCCTGGACACCATGTCTCCACCCTCCCTTTCCTGGGATTGTGGGCCAAGGTATGAAAGGGATTTATTTGGGTGTTTTTTTTTGTTTGTGTCTATTGATTTTTATTGTCTTACATAGAAGCTAAACACAATACTCAGAAACTAAAGGTGCCATTCAACACATCCAAACGTAAAAAAACGGCTCCTAACGCCATCTAGATCTAAAGAGTTCACTAGCAAAAGAAAGAAAAGGAAACAGGACCCTGCAACAGCCCTGTTGGCGTGTATACAGGTCGGCTTCTCGTTAACTTAAAAGTTATGTATAGTCCCCTGAATACATCAGGCTTGAACGTTAGTTCCTGAACGTTGAGCTACCTCCTCATTTCACTTCTCATACCCAGAACACCCCACTAGCCGGAGGGTCCGTGAATAACAAAGTCAAGTAATTGGAAAAAACATGTTCTATATTTCATGTGTCGCTGCAAGATATCATGTTGCTCTTGCAGTACGTACCAGAAGTCTATGACATTCTTCTCATTGGTGCGATACAAATAATACGTCACCATCCCCTTTATCCAGTTTATGGCATTTGTCCTGGCAGTGGGAAAGTATACTTTGTCCGGGAACAGTAGGTCGTCAGCTTAGATCGCTGTGCGCCGTATGCAGTAAAAGGGCCAGCAAGAGGATCGCACTGAACAGCATCCCTCAGTAGACATGGAAGTTCCACCGCGAAAAGAGCGGTCGAAGAAACGAAAGAAGGGACGGCTGTCCACAGAAGACGATTAACAAGACAATGGGAACGATCAAGATTCGTTTCCACTGCCAGGCCAGGACGGCGTAACATCCACAGCGTTGGTGCTACAAACTGTGGAGAGGAGATTCTCGCAATTTCCGTTATGCAGGCATAAAAAAAACTGAAATCATGTTATATGAATATGGTTCAATATTAGAAAAACTGACTACTATTAGTGTTTCAATACTAGAACCACTAATCAAGAGAAATCTCTTACATTTACATTTATTTTTAATTATTTGTCAAAATTAGCAAATATTAAAATATTTATTAAGACTCTAGGCTGTTATAATTTAGAACAATGGTGTTGACCTCTGCACCAATGTTCCCCTACAAAATTTGCATAAATTATTTAAGTCACTCACTTCATGAGTATAGGACCTGTCACAGGAAAACATTAGCGACACTTTTAAGTAATATTTTATTATATTTAGATTAAATATTACATGAAACTTACACGTTTTCATGCCTCATCACAGAATGACTTGTTACACAACCATTAAACAAAAGGGAAGTGTGTGCGATCGTTTATCAAAAGGAACAGAGATTACAATAACAATCAAGGAACACGGATTACAATAACAATCATAGATCATATTAGCTGATTACATAGTCCTTTCGATTTTTTTGCGATAATATTTATTTCATTACGATGTCAGTTTTGTTATATTTGTGAAGATCTTCAATATTATTTTTTCACGTCATGGGCATACTGCCACATCATCTGACCAGGCAACACGTTTCCAGTCATCAACAGTGCAGTGTTGGTGTTCACGGGCCCAAGTTAGGCATAAGAGTTTGTGTCATGCAGACATATAGTGTACACGAGTGGGCCTTCGGCTCCGAAAGCCCACATCGAAGATGTTTTGTTGAATGGTTCGCTTGCTGACATCTGATGGCCCAGCATTGAAATTTACAGCAATTTTTCGAAGTTGTCATTGGCCCTGTTCTTGCAGGATTTTTTTCCGTCTGCAGCGATATCAGAGATTTGATGTTTTACCGGATTCCTGACATTCACAGTGCACTCGTGAAATTATTGTACGGGAAAATCCCCACTTCATCGCTACCTTGGAGATGCTGTGTCCCATCACTCATGCACTGACTATAACACCACGTTCAAACACACTTAAATCTTGATAACCTACAATTGTAGCAGCAGTAACAGAAAACACTTGTCTTATATAAGCATTGCTGACTACAGCCCCGTATTCTGCCTGTTTTCATATCTCAGTGTTTGAATATGCATGCCTATGCCATTTTCCCTGGCGCTTCAGTGTAGCTTAAGAGTGCAGGGCCGGACTGCAGTCTCCATACTGCACCTGACTGACGTCTTTGGCAGTGGATTTCACAGCTGTTGTTCAGAACATAATGGCTAGCTGTTGGTCAGAACATAATGGCTCAACAGGGTCAGTATGCAGAGCTTGAGCTTTAGCTTTCAGCAGAGTTTAGTCAGACACGCTAGTCAGCATATGGACTCTTCTGCGGCCAGTAGGCATACCTCAAATTACCATTGAGTCTTTGGTGGGCGCATTGATAGATAGATCCGTAGTGCAGTTTTGTAGCTTTGGGTAGATGTTCCATCCAACTGAGACGTGTTCCACACGCTACTTGAGAGTGTGTCTGGTCCTAATCTGTGAGTCTAGGCACCTCCTGGACAGTCATGAGGAATTTGTCCAGTAAGTTATTAATGTTGTAATTGAACTGGAAACGCAGTACCTCTTGCTGATGAACTCCTAGTCAGCACCCATCAGTAAACCGTATCAAGGTTTGCAAGTTGAGCACCAGACCATAGTGTCTCATAACAGTAGTTGCCCAAAAATAGCCCCCACTGCTGCGTGTGCTGTGCCGTTTTATCTGTTAGATTATCTTGGTGGCCAAAACCCCAAAATTGGCAGCTTGTGGTACATGAAGTGAACTTTGATTCTGTATTAGGTGCTGTTTTGCCAGACTGGTCAAGTGGTCATTGACACTGATAACTGGTAGGGTGCCAATTCAGGATGGTGAGCTGGGTGCTGGGTGCGAGGGGCCAGTTCCTTGGTGGTTGGGGAATCCACAACACAGCTTGGGCAACATCATACTTTATTTACCAAGAATTCCATGGCTTGTGGCTGTCTCAGGCATTTCACTGATATCAAGGTGCATAAGCGATGGAGACCAGTGTTAGCTGCAGTAGATACCCAAGCACGGACTGTGAGCACAGGACTTCTTGGAGAGACCCAGGAGCCAGTTGACGATAGCCTTGGGGTGGCCCTAGGTGGATAGCATCTACCCACCCAGCCAGACACCAGCTACAAAAGGAATAGGAGTGGCACGTAGCACAGCAGCAAGTGGAGGTTATTGCTACATGCTTTGCACCGGGTCGACAGCTGACACAAAATAATTCTCAGCATAGGCAGCAGTCAAAAACAGGTGTCACTGGAGTCAGGCAGCGAGTATTTATGCCAACTGGCTCGTGCAACAAAGAATATAATTCTTGACGTCACAAATCACAGCAAGTACCTCGTTTGCTGGAGTAATGAGTTGCCAAAGACATATTTTTCATCTACTCTGCAATTTTTGTAAATCTTTTCCTGGTATTCTTGCCGCTGAGTTCTTACTAAGCTCTGTTACTGAGTTATTCGGTCAGATCTACAGCATTTTCCTTTTACTATCAAAGCTAAATGCTCAATTTAGAAAGTGCTACTGCCATGTAGAAGATACGAGTCCTATATGAGGCCTTGTCCTGTAGTGTGTGTGTTTGTGGTTCATCGGCACTCAACAGTGAGGTCCTGTACCTAGTTTTAAAAAGTTACAGATGTACATTATCTAAATCAAGGACAAGATGTAATACATCTTTATGTAGTGAACATTTACTGTCCTCCAGTCTTTCAGTACGTACACTGGTGTACAAAACTTAAGGATGAAAGTAACTTCCTCAAGAAATGTCACTACCAAATATCATAACTCGATGAAACATGGCCCACACATACAAAGAACTGCTACAGTATAGTACAGAAGGTAAATGAAAGAAATGTGCAATAAGATGAACACAAATGACACTTCTCTTCAAAGGCAAGTCACGTGATCTATGATGGTGCCCTGTAGATTAAAAACGATGGGGGGACATGCTTCGTAATATGGAGTATGATCACCATGTACTCCCCTGCCGGCCAGAAGGTTGCTAAGGAGTTCTTGTGGTACGGCCTTCCACATACTTTATACAGGATGCCATTCTCTTGTCTATAACAATGAAAGAATTCTAATCTGACGAATAACTTTGAAAAACTCCAATAGTTGGGTAAAATTGTAGGTCTCAATATTTTTGTATGTGTACACCTGCAACTAATATCTGACTTCTTCATATTCTTGTTCTTAACTTAAGCTATAATACTTAATGCCAAAATCATACAAAGTAAAGCAAATGTAATTTTTCTGAAATATAATATCTTTTAACTATGAAAAGATTGTTGCAGGTTGAAACAGATTTACTTTATTCACTATATTAAACACCATAACTGCAACTTGACATTTTTCAGTCCAAGCAACTAGATACGAACAGCAACAGAATACTAATTAAAGGCTCAGAATAAAGCAATTGGGTTGTTGCATTAGTTCGTAGTGTTTTTTCGCAAGTTTAATAAACAGAGACTATAGTAATCAACAATATATTCTCCTTACAATGGTCTGCCCATTTTGGGGTAGCTTTTCGATTTTGTGACTGTAGAAATTATGTGGTTTTAAGGTGAGGAAATTGACGAGCCATTTGTTTGGAGCGCATTTTCATCTGGAAAGAAATTCCTTGAAGACTGTTCGATAGTGAGCGGCAAAGGTGAGAATCTGAAGGTGTGGGCATTATCTTGGAGTAGCACGTCTTCACGCAGTCTTCCTGGTTGTTGTCCTTGGATTGTGTCTGCAAGGCCTCTGCAGGCCGCTGTGGCCGAATGGTTTTTGGCAGTCCGCCTTCGGCGTTGCAGCGGCTTGGACGTGCCTAGCACACTGGCCGCGTCCCGTTTAACGAGAGCTTTGTTTACATCTGTGAGGCCTCGCATAGCAGTGTATTGATTACTACAGATCACGATGGCTCTTTCTTACAGGAAGGAAACTATCAAGTTCATGTGTGATGCACAATACACAAGACCAAAAGCACACAAAATCAAATGTTTCATGTGTGAAGTGGTCAAACTAGATCCCCGGGAACTGATAGGAATTCACCTATCATTAGTGGCCAGCGTTGCATACATAAAACTCATAGACGAGGCAGCATGCGACAGACTTATCCATCGATTCACCAAAGGTTACCACTTTTGCAATGCCGACGGCAATGTGGGTGTGGTTTCTGTTGATCATGCTGGTCCCGGAGTGAGAACAGTATGCTTATTCGAACTTCCGTTCAAAGTTCCTGTGAACATGGTTATCGTAGCACTTTGTCCTTACGGCACGGTCCTTAATCATGCTGCAGAGAAATGGACCAGCTTCAAGATGTATCCCGTACTCAGCAGAGTGCGCCAAATAAGAACTGAACTCCAGAAGCACATACCATTTTATGTGACAATAGGTGGCTGCCAAGCCATCGTTATATACACTCCTGGAAATGGAAAAAAGAACACATTGACACCGGTGTGTCAGACCCACCATACTTGCTCTGGACACTGCGCGAGGGCTGTACAAGCAATGATCACACGCACGGCACAGCGGACACACCAGGAACCCCGGTGTTGGTCGTCGAATGGCGCTAGCTGCGCAGCATTTGTGCACCGCCGCCGTCAGTGTCAGCCAGTTTGCCGTGGCATACGGAGCTCCATCGCAGTCTTTAACACTGGTAGCATGCCGCGACAGCGTGGCCGTGAACCGTATGTGCAGTTGACGGACTTTGAGCGAGGGCGTATAGTGGGCATGCGGGAGGCCGGGTGGACGTACCGCCGAATTGCTCAACACGTGGGGCGTGAGGTCTCCACAGTACATCGATGTTGTCGCCAGTGGTCGGCGGAAGGTGCACGTGCCCGTCGACCTGGAACTGGACCGCAGCGACGCACCGATGCACGCCAAGACCGTAGGATCCTACGCAGTGCCGTAGGGGACCGCACCGCCACTTCCCAGCAAATTAGGGACACTGTTGCTCCTGGGGTATCGGCGAGGACCATTCGCAACCGTCTCCATGAAGCTGGGCTACAGTCCCGCACACCGTTAGGCCGTCTTCCGCTCACGCCCCAACATCGTGCAGCCCGCCTCCAGTGGTGTCGCGACAGGCGTGAATGGAGGGACGAATGGAGACGTGTCGTCTTCAGCGATGAGAGTCGCTTCTGCCTTGGTGCCAATGATGGTCGTATGCGTGTTTGGCGCCGTGCGGGTGAGCGCCACAATCAGGACTGCATACAACCGAGGCACACAGGGCCAACACCCGGCATCATGGTGTGGGGAGCGATCTCCTACACTGGCCGTACACCACTGGTGATCGTCGAGGGGACACTGAATAGTGCATGGTACATCCAAACCGTCATCGAACCCATCGTTCTACCATTCCTAGACCGGCAAGGGAACTTGCTGTTCCAACAGGACAATGCACATCCGCATGTATCCCGTGCCACCCAACGTGCTCTAGAAGGTGTAAGTCAACTACCCTGGCCAGCAAGATCTCTGGATCTGTCCCCCATTGAGCATGTTTGGGAGTGGATGAAGCGTCGTCTCACGCGGTCTGCACGTCCAGCACGAACGCTGGTCCAACTGAGGCGACAGGTGGAAATGGCATGGCAAGCCATTCCACAGGACTACATCCAGCATCTCTACGATCGTCTCCATGGGAGAATAGCAGCCTGCATTGCTGCGAAAGGTGGATATACACTGTACTAGTGCCGACATTGTGCATGCTCTGTTGCCTGTGTCTATGTGCCTGTGGTTCTGTCAGTGTGATCATGTGATGTATCTGACCCCAGGAATGTGTCAATAAAGTTTCCCCTTCCTGGGACAATGAATTCACGGTGTTCTTATTTCAATTTCCAGGAGTGTATGATGGTCAACTGAAAACCTGTTCTGGCTGTGGCTAGGAAGGCCATGTCCCAACTGACTGTCTTAAGCGGCGTCTAGTACAGCTACCTCGGGACACCCAGCAACCGCCACAGCCGATGACATCGCTGCCTATTACGTACATGTAAGCACTACAGTACGACATGGGTGACACGCATGACAAGCCATTGCCCATAGACTCTGCGAGTATCGCCCCTGATCCCACGTCACTGATTGAGCAAATGGCCTTGTCACACCAACAACCAGACGGCCCACAATAAGCTGCAGAGCCATGGTCCTACCACGCTCCAGTTGAACCCACATACGTGCTACCTGATATATCAGACAAGCATACACAACCATACATTGAGCCACAGTTAAGTGGTTGTAGTGTACTACAGTTTGCAACAACACATAATTTAACCACCTGCAGACTGAAGTGATTGAGTATAAGCATAAAATCTGACAGTGAATGTCTATTAGTGATGGAAATTGAGAATGTCAAGGATGGTGGTAAAGTGTGGTTTAGTTAGACAGGGTCAAAGGAGCTATACTGTGCAGTGCCATACTTTGATGCTCAGATGGTTACTGAGTGTAACGTATTTCAGCCACTTCCAGACGATGTCTACTTTGGTTTGAAGGTGTCTGTCATAGAGATGTATGGAGATCACCACTCATGGTAGCCAATGGAGACTCATCCATTTGTCTACATTAATCAAGTGTTATGAAGTTATGTGATCTAGGGAGTGAATTGCGAGCTGCGTACAACAGATTGACTGGGTGGCAGCCTTACGTTAAAGCTGTATTCAATGATGTTACATGTTGTCTGTACAACACACTGTAAATATGAATGACTTATAGCAGTGTATAAGTTCATGTGCCTGCACAGTACCAAAGTCAGACACTATTAGCTCGATAAGTATTAACCCTATATATGCTGAATTTCTAGATGGAATACCAAAGCTTTTTATTGCTCTTATATGTACGCATGTCATGTAGGTTCGGTTTATTGTGCTTAAGAAACAATTATTTGGAAAATGCTGTAAAGTTGTTGAAGAGTCCATGAAAGATGATTTACTGCACTTGATGTATGATTATTGATGTACAATAAAATAATGTTTTATCAAAAGTTCTTTTATTTCACCATCCCCTCATTCAAATAAGAGTTTTAAAGTTTATAAAGATGTACAGCCATTGTAGCTCAGTGAGAATAGTTATGAAATAAATAGTCACTACCAAACTGAAAAGCACATCATCATTAAAAGATATGTAACTTTGGTGTCAGACGTTTTGGGAACACATAATAGTCAATTGTGTTCAAATTTAGACACCTTTCTGTAAGTTTCCCACAAATGTCAAAAAGCATCTAACTTACATTTCTAGATTCAAAACTGCTCAGACAAGGCAGAAACATCAACACCCTACTCTTTCTTCCCATCAAATCTGTAGTCCTCTAGGGAAACCAGGATCAAATTTGGAAATATTTCTGTTTCATCTGTCGTATGGGAGTTGCCATATTTTATTTCAGTCAGACATATTCTATAATTCTGAACAGTTGGTGAGGTGTAATGCAAACTTTATATCGTTTTCAGACAGTGCATTATGAATTTAACACACATTTATCAAATGCATGTAGGACCTGACATGATATTCAATGAATTTATAAAGATATGTGGAGATTTAAAAAAAATTAGTGATGGATGATATAAGAGAAACTTCCAAGACTTTCTCTAAATATAGCAGTCAAGGAGATGAATATATCAGTATACATTACGTCATGAACAAATTTGCATGTATGTCATGTGTTCAGTCTGAGAGGAGGGGTATGCATACAAGGAACATTCATTTGTACATGGGTGCACAAACTGTCTCTACCAAGGAAAGCCTGGAATTACATAGTGAGAAAAAAAAAGACATTGATAAAAGCTTGACCAGACTGGCTGACACAAAGTTTGTTAAGTATGTGATGGTTAATCAGTGGATGTATGCAAAATTCAAGAAGAAAGACAGCATGTAGAAGATAATAAATATGCAAGCTGCAAGGAAGCAAGGGTTGTGTTAACGAATAAATGTTATAAGATGCGGAAGAAACCCATCTTGAGAATATTAATGGTGCAAAAGCTCAACAGCAAATGAATGTCACAACCCTTCTGAAGTTAATCGATATACTACATGCAAAGGTCAATGAAAGTGAATGAATCTCAGAAATACAGCAAAAATAAGTCTACAGGTAAGTTCATGAGACTATGTAAGTTGCATACTGTTTAGAGGTCAGTTTAGTACGTAACAGTATATCAACAAAACATAAAATCATCAAGGCATGAAAGGCTATTTAATAGAAACTGAGAATCCTAAGGATAGGATGTTTGGAAGGAGATCAGTCTCTCAAAGAAACACTTAAACCAATTACTGAATACATTGAGTGACTTTCACATATATCTGCTGACAATATTATGAGAAGGAAAGTTGCTGATCACCATATAGTGAACTGCAGATAGGCACAATAAAAAGACTCTCACAAGTAAGGCATTAAGGCTTTCATCAACCCCCCCCCCCCCCCCCCCCCCCCCCGCCCCACACACACACACAAATGCAACTCGCACACACGACTGCACTCTTAGGCAACTGAAACCAAACTGTGAGCAGCAACACCAGTGCATGATGGGAGTGGCCACTGGGTGGGGGTAGGGAGGAGACTGGGGAGGGGAAGGGGAGGGATAGTATGGTGGGGTTGGCAGAAACTGAAGTGCTGCGCATTAGAAGGAGGGCTGGGGAGACATGGGGGGGGGGGGGGGGGGGGAAAGGTAGCAGAAAAGGAGAGAAATAAAAAGACTGGGTGTGGTGGTGTAATGACTGTGTAGTGCTGGAATGGGAACAGGGAAGGGGCTGGATGGGTGAGGACAGTGCCTAACAAAGGTTGAGGCCAGGAGGGTTACAGGAATGTATGATGTATTGCAGGGAAAGTTCCCACCTGCACAATGCAGAAAAGCTGGTGTTGGTTGGTAGGATCCACATGGCATAGGCTGAGAAGCAGTCATTGAAATGAAGGATATCATGTTTGGCAGCATGTTCAGCAACAGGGTGGTCCACGTGTTTCTTGGCCACAGTTTGTTGGTGGCCATTAATGCGAACAGACAGCTTATTGGTTGTCATACCTACATAGAATGCAGCACAGTGGGTGCAGCTTCGCTTGTAAACCACACTGGTTTCACATGTAGCTATGCCTTTGGGCAGCACAGTGGGTGCAGCTTAGCTTGTAAACCACACTGGTTTCACATGTAGCTATGCCTTTGGTGGGAGATGGTGGAAGATTGGAAAGATGTGGCACGGGAGATTTGTTTTGTACAAGGTTGGGAGGATAATTACAGTCAGTGAAGGCTTCAGTGAGACCCTCGGTATATTTTGAGAGGGACTGCTCATCACTGCAGATACCTACAGCCTAGCCATCCACAGTCGTCCCATCTACAGTGACGAGCAGTCCCACTCAAATTAGACCAAGGGTCTCACTGAAGCCTTCACTGACCATAATTATCCTCCCAATCTTGTACAAAAATAAATCTCCTGTGCCTTAACTATGTAGTCTCCCACCACCTCCCAAGTCCCACCGTCCAGCCACAGAGGAGCATTCCCCTCATAACTCAGTACCACCCAGGGCTGGAGCAACTGAATTACACTCTCCACCAGGGTTTTAATTACCTTTCATCATGCCCTGAAATGAGAAATGTCCTGCCCACTATCCTTCCCACACAGTGGTATTCTGCCATCCACTGGACCTACACAATATACTCGTCCATCCTTACACAACCCCTGCACCCAATCCCTTACCTCATGGCTCATACCCCTGTAATAGACCTAGATGTGTGACCTGTCCCATACATCCTCCCACCACCACCTATTCCAGTCTGGTCACTAACATCACCTATTCCATCAGAGGCAGGGCACCTGTGAAACCAGTCATGTGGTTTAGAAGCTAAGCTGCAACCACTGAGCTGCATTCTATGTAGGCATGACAACCAATAAGCCATCTGTCCACATGAATGGCCACCAACAAACTGTGGCCAACAAACAAGTGGATCACCCTGTTGCTGAACACTCTCCCAAACATGATATCCTTCATTTCAATGACTGCTTCACAGCCTGTGCCATATGGATCCTTCTCACCAACACCAGCTTTTCTGAATTGCGCAGGTGGGAACTTTCCCTGCAATACATCCTATGTTTCCGTAACCCTCCTGACCTCAACTTTTGTTAGTCACTGCCTCCACCCATCCTGCCCCTTCCCTGTTCCCATTCCAGCACTACACAGCCATCATTCCACCACCACACCCAGTATTTTTATTTATCTCCTTTTCTGCTACTTCTCACCCCCCTCCCCATGTCTCCCCTGCCCTCCTTCTAATGTGCAGCACTTCAGTGTCTGCCAACCCCACCATACTATCCCTCCCCCTCCCCGCCCCAGTCTCCTCCCTACCTCCACCCAGTGGCCACTCCCATCATGCATTTGTGCTGCTGCTCACAGTTTGGATTCAGTTGCCTGAGACTGCAGTCGTGTGTGTATGTGTGTGTGTGTGTGTGTGTGTGTGTGTGTGTGTGTGTGTGTGCGTGTGCATGTGCATGCATGCAAGTGCATGCGCATATGTGTGGCTACTGTTGACGAAGGACTTAATGGTGGAAGCTTTAATTGTGAGAGTCTTTTATCTGTGACTCAGCATCTCTGCTATATGGTGAACAGCAACTTTCCTTCTCATAATATTGTTACATTCCACCATAGATTTTCCATTGTTTGACATATCTGCTAAGACAGACAGAGGTAGAGAAGATGATGGATATACTTCTCCACTTTCATTAACCATGACAGAGATGGTGAACTAGATTGGATATATGCGGTCAATAGGGAAGAACTGTATATGTTGGGTACCCTATAAGTTTAACTAAGCACTTAATATACGTTGGGAATAAGGGAGTTGGAAGCAAACCTGGTTTAATTGACTTAATATTGTTAAAAACCCCGAATCCTGACAACTATGTACAGAAAGATGTAAAAATATGCAGTGAAATATTATGTATGATTAGTGCATGTAGGAAAAATAGGTCAATAAAAAGCCCTAATGCTAGGAAATACAGAAGCATCATTAAAAAGGTGTTATCCAGTAGCACTGATAAAGGTATCAGGATTTAGCATAAAGAATATATATTATGTTGATCCCAATGAAATAATAGAACAGCTATGACTGCTCACAGTATCAGCCAGTGCTGGACACACAGCTTATATGAAAGTCAGGAAGATTAGGATTTAACATCCCATTGACAATGAGGCCATAAGAGATGGAACTCAAGCTCAGAATGTTTCAAGGGTGGGGAAGGAAATTGGCCATGCCCTTTCACAGAAACCATTCTGGGATTTGCCTGCAGCAATTTAGGGAAATAACGGAATACTTTAATTTGGATAGCCAGATGCAGACATGAACTATCATCCTCATGGATGCAAGTCCAGTGTGATAACTGCTGTACCACATCACTCATTTTCAGAGTTTGAAAAAGGTCAAATATGTAGTATAGAAGATATGGCAACATTATTCTGACAGACCACAGAGACAGCTGTCTGTAGTGCAATGACAGCAGAATGGGGGTTGTGACATAGAGTCAGGACAATGGTGTGGCAAAAAGAGTAGGCATGGGTCCTTTCACAAGGATTGTACCATGAGAAGATTGTACGGTTATTTGACTGGTTATGATGAACAGACAGATGACAAAAGCTGAAATCTGGGTAGTGTTTACAAGCAGAGTGTCAACATGTACTGTTGGGAGCAGACTATTCAGAGCTGGGTTCAGATCTCATGTTGCCATGCATTGTTTATCACAGGCACCATACCACAGATAACAGACACTTGCATAGTGCAAAACCAGAGTCAACTGGGGCATCAACTGGCAATCTGTGGTGTTCAGTGATGGTCTCACTTCTGTTCATCATGGTCAGATTGATGCCACCATGTCCACAGATGACCTGTTGAATTGTCACGAAAGGTGACCCATATCTCTCCAACTCCTGGAGTCAAGGTGAGGGGAGCTATTGTATGCTTGCCAGTATCTGTTAAAAATAGAAATTCTGTTGTCATATCCTTTTTGACCAGGGTACTAAATGGCATACTCCAGCATGATAATGCAGGACTCCACATGACATTTCGCATGCCTAACACCTTGAGAAATGTAGGGATACTTGTCTGTGATGCAGTGGGGTGACATAAACTTTCATATCACCCTTCAACCAGCAGTCTTCATGAATTGGCACAGCTTGTGCTGGATTTGGCAAGAAATTCTTAAAAATTATGTTAAGAGGCTACCTGCTTCCAAGCCACAACAAATGCAAGAATGTGTCATACATTATATTAATGTTGACTTAATATCCATTACATAAAGACCATCTCTACAAAATTTATAAGATTGGGCTGATATATAAAAAACAGATACTTCGAAAACAGCCACTGCTCTTCCTCTCACACTACTCAGCTGCTTGCTTTACATGGAACACCATCAGCTTCTATTTCAGGCAAAGTTAAATCCTGTTTAATGTAAACCAAATTGTTAACTGTAATATACAATATGGAGTCTAAATATTCTTATAAATTATGGGAGGAATGGCTAATAAGGTACTCTTTTACTTTATTTTTTGAATGAGTTCATGATGCCTCTGGCTTTATTTTATGTACGATTGTACAAATTCAGCTTTAGACCATTTTCAAGTATTGTCTGGATGACTCTTTAGTAGCATATTATGCCACATATCTCCTTCATCCTTGCCCCTATGACTACATGTTATGGTCATAAAATAAATTAGAGAGGTTTTTCGTTATTTTAGGGATACATTACTTTTGAGCAGTTGTTGCAAAGGAAGGAAATAAGCAGGCTGTTAGGAAGTAGTGTGCACAATGTGAAAAAAAATTAAAGCTTCATTGACACCTTTTTGCCATGAACGACAGAGAGAAACAGACAAAACAGGGATTGGGAAGTCTACAAAATTGACATGGTTTGCTTTTAGCAGGATGGGTTTTCTGCAGGATAAATTTTGAAAAAAAAATCAGAAATTTTAGAGCTTACACATTTTAAAATCTGCAGCTTTCATTTGGATAGCCCATAATCCAATTCTACTTCATGGTCAGACATATCCCACAACACTGGTCCCTAAGTCTTAAAAGAGAGGCTCCCTACCAGCATTATTACTTCATCTTTTTCAAATGACCAGCCTCCTGAGTAAAATAAACAATACACATGTGAAGACTGCTAAATCCTTCCCCCATAATATCAGTCAGTGAAATGATAATTAAAACAGTACTTTCTAACAGTAATGAAATGGGAGGAACCTTGACATGTTACCAGACCCAACTGCGATTCCACATGGCTGAATCACTTGGGCCCAACCCTGGGCTCAATGCAGATGAGAGGCTGATTGACAATGTGTTGGTGAACAATATTCAGGCAGATCTACTGATTACCGTTCATTAGGCTTGGCTGGCCTGTTGTGTATGCACCTTGAACAGTTGTGACCTAAAGTCAAGCCTATTGACTCATTTTTCATATTTCAGCACAGCTACAATAGGAAAATTATTCATCCAACAGATCTTCAGTTTAGTTTTCAATATATTTATTTCTCTATGGTTTTTATTATTGACAATAAAAATCAGTTTCAGCTGAAATGTGATTTGCACACTCAAGACGCAAAAATAATTTTCATGTAGACTTTGCCTCCTCACCCAGGGTTTCGAATGGAGTCACGTACAGTGATTGAAAGGTAAGCAACAAGCTCCATCTAACATAGTCCGCCTCCACAGCTGAGTGGTCAGCACAGCAGAATGCTGTGTGAGGGGCACAGTCAGAGATTTGCAGGACTGGGTGTTGTGTCATCTATGTCACCATTTCACCCACATCAGCATGCGAGTTGCCAAAGCGAATTTGAACAAAAACACTTGTACCAAGTGACCAGTCTACCCAACAGGAGGCCCTAGCCACATGCACATTTACATCTACCAAAGTAAGAAATTGGAAATCCCAACAAATTCAAAAGAAAATTAAGTACATAACTCAATACTCCCTCTTTTTACAAATTATCTAACAACCTACAGATTCAAGGACTGAAAACTGCTTTCAGGCTGTTTATATTATAGGTATCCACTGCCCTGTGTAGTACTATGTTGGCCTGGCCTGTAGTGTTCTAATTATTATTTACAGTGCATATACACCAACAAGTAGTTTGTAAGTTATTCTGCATGTTGCATGTTCAGTTTATCTTAAATGTGATATCTTATATGATGTTGGATTTAAGATCAACTGAACATCCAGAATAACTTACAAACGTCTTATTGGTGTATATGTGTTTTAATTGAGACCACTCATACGATGTGCCATCCGCCTTGTGTGTGTGTGTGTGTGTGTGTGTGTGTGTGTGTGTGTGTGTGCGTGTGTGCGCGCGCGCGAGTGTATACCTGTCCCTTTTTCCCCCTAAGGTAAGTCTTTCCGCTCCCGGGATTGGAATGACTCCTTACCCTCTCCCTTAAAACCCACATCCTTTCGTCTTTCCCTCTCCTTCCCTCTTTCCTGATGAAGCAACCGTGGGTTGCGAAAGCTTGATATTTGTGTGTGGGTTTTTTATTGTGTCTATCTACCAGCACTTTCCCGTTTGGTAAGTCACAGCATCTTTTTTTAATATGTTTATTTTAAAATTATATACACAACAATGAGTATACTGCAGTCACATGATGTGTCACATGTGAATAATATGCACTCTCTGGGGTTATTACACTAATTTCCACATCTTTCAGAAATGAAGGAGATGTGCATGCCTTGTCTATCTTATGCTGAAATGTTTGAATTTTAGATGTCAGATGGAATAAAAGATACCTTTCATTGCAAATTGTGTGTTGATGGGCACAGAATCCAAAGCAGTGAGAGCTCCACAAAAAACTTAAGAAGACATGCACAGGTAAATTTCTCACTTGGTTCACTGAGAGTTATGTGTTGAAATAAATGTATGATAGATACCATTGTTTTATTGGAATAGGAAATATACTCAACATTTATAACTATAAACCTGAAAAAGCTAATATATTTAATTCTCACTTTTGCTTATGGCAAACATCCAACTTTCCTATAATAAATTCAAGAAAAATAAAATGCAAGACACTGTGGTGCACATTGGAACAAATGATGCCTGTCATCTGGTCTCTGAGGTCATTCTTAGGTCATTTCAGTGACTGGCAGAGAAGGCTGAGAAGACTACCCTTGAACATGGAGTTTCAATGAAGCTCACAATTTGGAGCATTGTCCCCAAAACTGATCAAGGCTCTTTGGTTCTGAGTCAAGAGGAAGGACTGGACTAGAGACTTCAAAAGTTCTGTGAGAAGCTAGGCTGTGACTTCCGGGACTTGCGTCACAGGGTTGAGAACCATAGGGTCCAGAGGCTGCTACCCAAGTAACTGATTGCATGTGGGGCGCACACAAGGGTGCTTTAGATTAGGTGACTCTCCATCAAATCCAGACATTGATAGCTTAAGAAACCCAGAAGTATCAGCGTAAGATCGAAAGAAATGCCTCCTACACATGACAGTATTAAAATCCCAATGGTAAACAGCTGAAGCACTTGCACAAAGTGTCAGAGTTTGAAGCACTCATGTCACATAATAATAGGTACAGAAAGCTGGGTGAAACCTGAAATTGATAGCAGTAAGATTTTTGGGGAAAATTTAAGTGTATATTGAAAGGATAGGCAAATGGCAAATGGAGGTGGTGCATTTGTTGCAGTAGGCAAGAAACTCAAATCCACCAAGACAGAAATTGAAGGCGCATGTGAGACTGTTTGGGCAAGACTCAGAATCAGAGGTAGGCACAAAATGGTAACTGGATCCTGTTATCATCCACCAGACTCATCCCTGATGTAACTGAAAACTTTAGGGAAAACCTCAGTTCACTTGTATATAAGTTCCCCAATCACACTGTAATCTTCAGTGAACACTTTAGTCATCCAGCAATTAATTGAGAAAATTGCAGTTTTGTTACTGGTGGGCATGATAAGACATCCAGTGAAACTTTACTGAAGGCCTTCTATGAAAACTATCTAGAACAGATAGTTAAGAACCCCGCTCATGATGAAAATATATTGGATCTAATGGCAACAAATAGATCTGACATCTTTGAGGATGTCGACATCGGAACTAGTATCAGTGATCACGAAGCGGTTGTGGCACAATAATTACCAAAGAACGAAGGACAGTTAAGATAAGCAGAAGGATATGTATGTCCAGTAAACTAGATAAAAAATCTGTAGTGTCATACCTTGGTGAGGAACTTTAAACTTTCAGCACAGGTCAGGAGTATGTAGAGGAAATCTGGCATTGGATAGATATGTGCCCAGTAGAACAGTTCATAATGGGAGGGAACCTCCATGGTACATAGTCATTGTGAATAAACTACTAAAGAAACAGATATTACCGCATAATAGGTGTAAAACAAAGTGTATGGCTATACATAGAGAGGTGCTGAATGGAACATGTTTCATACAGTAGAGGAGCCATCATTTAAAGATCTTTTATGAATGGGTTTCCCAAAGTCTCTGTCAGTTGTGTCAACAAGAATTAAGTGAAAGACAAAATACAGAATCTGAGAGAATGAAAAAACAAGTTCAAGGTGAGCTTGAGAAGGCGGATGCAATGGTAACTACTGCTGACACACTGAGTAACAGAGTTCTGAGTAGCTTCCCTTGTGTTTTCAAGGTCTATTCATTGATGTTTTAACTAAATTATGTTAGACTGTTTCAGAAGCTTCTTTGGAGTAACTGGTCACTGGCTTTATCCAGTCACATTGAAAAGAAAAACGGCAGTTTTGGCATAGAGATGTATGAAAGGAAGGCATACATACAATGCTCTGGCCAAGGAAATGAGTAACACATTGTTGGAATATCACATACAAAATAAAGTACGTGGCACAACAGATGAAGGCAGAAACCTTTGCAATGCTTTTGCATTGTTCCCGAGGCAAAATATTACTGATGAAAAAGAACATAATAATGAAACTGATGTTCCTTATGATGAATTAGAATTTATAAGTGCCTTCAATACATTAGAATAAGTAAGTGCAACTAAATGTGCAGAGGAAGAGGTACTATTGCCCTGTCACTACAGTTGTGCAAGACAAACATTAAATTTGATTGCTGTGGAACACTCTGAACACACACCAGAAAATATAAAATTCAAAAAAGTTTCAAGGTACTCCATGGCAATGCGCTCCGAGTTTTAGAATAAAAAGAATCCATCAACACAAGTTGCATACCATATCAAAGATAGTTGTGGTATCTATTTGTTAACACTTGTAACTACAAGATGGAAGTCAATGTAAGAGGCCGCAAAATGGATCTGCAAATTGATGGATAATGGTAATGAAATAATTGAGAGCTGCATGGACATTGCCAAGACTAACTTCTGAAAAAGTTTCTTTTGTGAGAGAACATTGTGAAGTGATGAGTCTGCTGGTATAGGCTTTGAACTTTGCTCTTACAAAAAAGTTGAAAAAGTTATTCACTAAAATGACACTGTGAAGATCTCTGTTTGATGCAGTTGTTCTGGGACTGCAGAAGAGGTTTGAATATGCATTTGAAACTAAAGATCTAATCCTGTCTGCACGCTTCTATCCAATATTCGAGCCAACTGGATGGATCAGCCACATGCCTGTGCACAGGATCATCCTTAGGCGTATGGAAATGGTGCAACTGCACAGGGCCTCGCACTTCTAGGGAGCCAGTGCTTCTTGGAGCCCTGCACAAAACATCAGAAGGTAATTTTAAAACTGTCACTTGTAATTTCATTATTATACACTCCTGGAAATGGAAAAAAGAACACATTGACACCGGTGTGTCAGACCCACCATACTTGCTCCGGACACTGCGAGAGGGCTGTACAAGCAATGATCACACGCACAGCACAGCGGACACACCAGGAACCACGGTGTTGGCCGTCGAATGGCGCTAGCTGCGCAGCATTTGTGCACCGCCGCCGTCAGTGTCAGCCAGTTTGCCGTGGCATACGGAGCTCCATCGCAGTCTTTAACACTGGTAGCATGCCGCGACAGCATGGACGTGAACCGTATGTGCAGTTGACGGACTTTGAGCGAGGGCGTATAGTGGGCATGCGGGAGGCCGGGTGGACGTACCGCCGAATTACTCAACACGTGGGGCGTGAGGTCTCCACAGTACATCGATGTTGTCGCCAGTGGTCGGCGGAAGGTGCACGTGCCCGTCGACCTGGGACCGGACCGCAGCGACGCACAGATGCACGCCAAGACCGTAGGATCCTACGCAGTGCCGTAGGGGACCGCACCGCTACTTCCCAGCAAATTAGGGACACTGTTGCTCCTGGGGTATCGGCGAGGACCATTCGCAACCGTCTCCACGAAGCTGGGCTACGGTCCCGCACACCGTTAGGCCGTCTTCCGCTCACGCCCCAACATCGTGCAGCCCGCCTCCAGTGGTGTCGCGACAGGCGTGAATGGAGGGACGAATGGAGACGTGTCGTCTTCAGCGATGAGAGTCGCTTCTGCCTTGGTGCCAATGATGGTCGTATGCGTGTTTGGCGCCGTGCAGGTGAGCGCCACAATCAGGACTGCATACGACCGAGGCACACAGGGCCAACACCCGGCATCATGGTGTGGGGAGCGATCTCCTACACTGGCCGTACACCACTGGTGATCGTCGAGGGGACACTGAATAGTGCACAGTACATCCAAACCGTCATCGAACCCATCGTTCTACCATTCCTAGACCGGCAAGGGAACTTGCTGTTCCAACAGGACAATGCACGTCCGCATGTATCCCGTGCCACCCAACGTGCTCTAGAAGGTGTAAGTCAACTACCCTGGCCAGCAAGATCTCCGGATCTGTCCCCCATTGAGCATTTTTGGGACTGGACGAAGCGTCGTCTCACGCGGTCTGCACGTCCAGCACGAACGCTGGTCCAACTGAGGCGCCAGGTGGAAATGGCATGGCAAGCCGTTCCACAGGACTACATCCAGCATCTCTACGATCGTCTCCATGGGAGAATAGCAGCCTGCATTGCTGCGAAAGGTGGATATACACTGTACTAGTGCCGACATTGTGCATGCTCTGTTGCCTGTGTCTATGTGCCTGTGGTTCTGTCAGTGTGATCATGTGATGTATCTGACCCCAGGAATGTGTCAATAAAGTTTCCCCTTCCTGGGCCAATGAATTCACGGTGTTCTTATTTCAATTTCCAGGAGTGTAGATAAATTAAAAAATAAAGAAAGGTGTGTCTGAAACTACTTTTAATGTAATATAATTCAATTATATAACCATTTTGACATGACTATGGCCTCTGGAGTATGTCTCAGAAAATCATATCTGCATTGGCGTCGAGGGAACCAGGGGCTATGATACTGGTGCGCTACAGTAATATCTGTTGTCAACAAACGATTATTGCTCATGCGTAAACTAAAAGTTGCACAATTCATTGGATCTCAGAACCCCTCCATGCTCTTTCTGTTCATTGTTGTGGCTAACAATTAAGCATTACATTTTTCCATCAGCAGGTGTTTCGCACAGAATGGTTTTTTCACATTGTCAATTTAAACATATTGTAATTTTCCAGTTCATGCCGTTTCACGTATTGTGTGTGCACTCAGTGTGAAGATACAGTATTTTTGCCTGTCCTGTGAAGTTCAAAGTGCCAACAAGGAAATGCCTCATGAAAGGGATAGATTTAGGGAATACAATTCACATGCTCAAAAGATCAAGAAAAAGCTACAACATGAACAGTTTTTGAACTCACAAAAAGGCACTTTCGAAAAATTTCTTTGACCAGCAACTTCAGACAAAGAGGCTACAATGTGCTTAAAGGATGGTGACATTAACAGTAGCCATTCATTATGTGGTGCTTTAGATACAACAGAACATGAAGCATTGGAATGCTGACCGCCTGCTATCCCACATTCAGGTAGGCCTAGCGGTAGCAATTGTGAAGTATCACAAATTTGAATCCAGGCATCTGGCCTAATATGTTAACATCCTCCATGATAAATGAAATCAGAAAGGCCCTAGTAAAATTGTAAATTTTGAGTACCCCTTAAATGAGAACAAAAGATAATTTTCAACTCATTTTTACATAATAACTTTACCAAATAAGAGCAAAAAGAGAGCAGAAATATCTTGTTTATCCAAAATCTACTGATAAAGTTTTTTGTTTTTGTTGTAAACTTTTTGGATCTTCTTCAAACAAGTCGTCAAGTGATGGACTCTGTGATTGGGTTCTTTTAGGAAATCGGCTTCAAGAGCATGAACAATCATTTAACCACATAAACTGTACAAAAAATGGGTGGAATGTGAGATACATTTGAAAAAAAAAAGTATTGATCAAATTGACCTCGAACTACTGGAAAAAGAGAAAGAACATTGGCATCAGGTTGTGAAAGAATTGTATTCACCTTCAGGTAGATGCCAAAGCATAATAAAAAGGGGAACCAGCAACAAGCTCTATCAAGAAAACATGGTAATTGTCTTGGTTTGATCAAAATTATAGCAGAATTTGACCCTGTTTTTCAGGAACATTTAAGATGGGTAAAATCTCAAGAAGTTCATGACCATTATCTTGGGAAAAACACTCAAAATGAACTCATAAAGTAGCTTGCTAACAAAATAAAAAACAACATTGTTAATTTGGTAAAAGAAAATAAATATTTTTCTGTCAAACTTGATTGTACTCCTGATACAAGCCACAATGAATGACATTGATTGTTAGGTTTGTAAATTTATCAGAAGAAGCAGTGACTGTAGAACACTTCCTCGACTTCCTGAATGTCACTTCAACAGGGGAGAAAGTTTGAGTGAAACTCTTTTGTCAAAAATAGGTCAACTAGGACTCGATATTCATGATTGCAGAGGCCAAAGTTATGATAATGGCACAAATATGAAAGGTTGTCAAAGTGGTGTTCAAGCCAGAATCCTAAAGTGCAATCCACGAGCATTTTATATGCCAAGCGCCAGACACAGTTTTAATCTTGTGTTATCAAATGCAGCAAAATCTACAGAAGCATTCACATTTTTGGTGTAATTCAGTGCATCCACTCAGAGATGAGAAATCGTATTGAACAGGGTACCAACTTTAATAGTGAAGAAGCTTTCAGATACTCTATGGGAAAGTAGGGTGGAGAGTGTCAAAGTTATAAGGTACCAGGCAAGAGAAGTCAGGGATGCCCTTCTTGAGGTGGGCCACAGCACTGTTGAACTGAAGACAAAGAGCGAAGCGCACTCGCTTGCTGTGAACAAATTAGAAAGCTTTGAGTTTATTGTAGGCATTGTCATAAGGTATGACTTTCTATTTGCCATTAATGCAGCAAGTAACCAGAAAACTCGGACGTGAAAGTAGCAAGTCTAGTGGAGTTTATCGAGAATTTCTGTGAAGAAGGTTTTGTTAATGTGCAGTTAACAATGAAAGAGCTAGCTGAAAGTTTACAGATTGAACTGAAATTTGGAGAAAAGAGAATTGGTAAGCAAGCACAGCAATTTGATTATGAAGGTGATGACACGGTTTGCAGAGCTCATCCTTCAGAGGAGAAATACAAAATTGATTTTTTCTACCCTGTCATTGACACAGTGTTGAAAAGTTTGAAAGACAGGTTTGCTCATCTGGCTAAGTATTCCGAAATATTAAGCTTTTAAAGAACTGAAAGTGTTATGTAAAAATCTTGAGACAGAGCTAAGTGTAAACATAAATGGTGGATTTTTGAAAGACATTGTTATATCAGCCCTTTGACATAATTTAAAGTGTTCACAGAAAAGGTGTCCAATGGTGTGAAAACTCTTTATGTTAATGCTGAAATACTTGAATGATATTGGAACACATTTCCCAACATTTATATTGCCAACAGAATTTTGCTAACAGCACCAGTGACTGTCACCTCCGGTGAAAGGAGCTTTTCACGCTTAAAGCTTATCAAGAATTATTCCAGCAGCAGTATCTTGGAAGAAAACTTGTCTTCACTTGCCAACCTGTCAGTGTAACATGACATGGCTGCAAAATTGCATTTTGAAGATATTATTGATGGATCTGCTCATCGAAGAACAAGGAACAGACTTTTTTGTAAAGTGTATAGAGCAGAAAACCCTTAGTGTTTATAATCTATAACTCATTTTATTTCTTGTAAATATAGAGCACAGTCACATTTAAGCATGCATCCTAAACAATACTTGTGAGCCTTATTTGATTTTGAATATCATTAAATTAAAAGGATTCCCATAGCTAAGTTCATTTTTACTATTAACATTTTAGTAATTACCATATCTATTAAGATTGCTCCTCTGATTAATTATTTTCCTATCACAATAGCAAGTTGCTGTAGTAATAGTCTTTCGATGCATTGGTAGTATGTCAATGAAGAAACTTGGAATTCCTTTGAACGTGACAAAGACAGGGAAGGGCGGGGAAGGGGGTTGCAGGACAGCCCTGTGTGGATATTTTCCACACCAGCTAAGGCCGGCCCTACCTACATAGTTGAGGGTCATATGCTGGAAGCCATGCTGCAAGCAACACCTGTAAGAGACACTGTCGGGGAAAAAGCACTTGAGGACAAGGAGGAAGATTTTTTCTGCTTTAAGAAACAAGATACACTTATCTCATGTGCTCAACAGGGTCTTGAACCAAGTTTGCTAAATTCTTCAACATATCTACAGATGCTCAATGTGTTTCCCACAATGAGGAGACACTGTATTAAATACTGTACAGGAATACTAACTAGTACACCTGTAGAGAGAATTTTCAATATTGGGAGGCTATTGTGTTGGGAGCAAGACGGTAAAATAGAGAGATTAAACATCTGGAAAAACAACTTTTGTTGAAAATGAACATGCTGTTCAACAGAGATAAACAGAGATAGAAGATGATGTATACAATGTGTTGAATTAACTGACATTAATGGCTGTTTTCTTTCTACATTTATAGGTGCTCATAATTTATTTATAGATGAGTTACAATTATAAATTTTGAAAATAACTGCAAAACTAACTGTAACAGGAGCTGCAACTGATACAGTTACTTTTGATGTATAGTAACTAAATGCATAACTACATCAATTTTCCTGGGAAGTAACTTTAATTGTAACTTAGTTACTTTCTGTCTGACCCTAATGGGTGTCACAGAAGAGTGTGGAGTAGTCATTTACAGATGCAGGTCTTTGCCATGCAGTCCTACAGGTCTTGCAGGGAAGTGGGTCAGTAATGATTTGGGCCAATTTCTTGTACTGAAGTCAGTTTACCTCTTATCACTATCAAGCATCATTTGAGGCCTGAGCAGTATTTAGACAGCTTGCTCAAATGTACAGAAATAAAAAAACTGCACACTTCACAAAATACAGAGAAGTAGTATCCTGTAAGCACAGTATCAAAGGGTAATAATTGGAGTCAGCTGACACACATAAATATTTAGGTGTAACAATTTAGAGAGATATGAAATGGAATTACCACATACACTATGTGATCAAAGTATCCGGACATCCCCAAAGACATAAGTTTTTCACTTTAGGTGCATTGTGCTGCCACCTACTGCCAGGTACTCCATATCAGCGACCTCAGTAGTCATTAGACATCATGAGAGAGCAGACTGGAGTGCTCTGCGGAACTCACGGACTTTGAACATGTTTAGGTGATTGGGTGTCACTTAGTCAAACGCCTGTATGTGAGATTTCCACACTCCTAAACATCCCTAGGTCCACTGTTTCTGATGTGATAGTGAAGTGGAAACATTAAGGGACACGTAGAGCAGAGACCGACAGTTGAAGAGGGTCATAATGTGTAATAGGCAGACATCTATCCAGACCATCATGCAGAAATTCCAAACTGCATCAGGATCTATTGCAAGTACTATGTCAGTTAGGCAACAGGTGAGAAAACTTGGATTTCATGGTTGAGCGGCTATTCATATGCCACACATCACGCCGGTAAATGACAAACGACACCTTGCTTGGTGTAAGGAGTGTAAACGTTGGACAGTTGAACAGTGGAAAAACATTGTGTGGAGTGATGAATCACGGTACACAATGTGGCGATCTGATGGCAGGGTATGGGTATGGCAAATGCCCGGTGAATGTCATCTACTAGTGTGTGTAGTGCCAACAGTAAAATTCGGAGGCGGCAGTGTTAATAGTGTAGTCGTGTTTTTCAAGGAGGGGGATTGCACCCCTTGTTGTTTTGGATAGCACTATCACAGCACAGGCCTACATTGATGTTTTAAGTACCTTCTTGCTTCCCACTGTTGAAGAGCAACTCAGGGATAGCGACTGCATCTTTCAACATGGTCGAGCATCTGTACATAATGCACGGTCTGTGGTGGAGTGGTTACACGACAATAACATCCCTGTAATGGACTGGCCTGCACAGAGTCCTGACCTGAAACCTACAGAAAACCTTTGGGATGTTTTGGAACGCTGACTTCATGCCAGGCCTCACCGACTGACATTGATACCTCTCCTCAGTGCAGCACTCCTTGAAGAATGGGCTGCCATTCCCCAAGAAACCTTCCAGTACCTGATTGAACATATGCCTGCAAGAGTGAAAGCTGTCATCAAGAATAAGGGTGGACCAACACCCTATTGAATTCTAGTATTACCGATGGAGGGCGTTAAAAACCTGTAAGTCATTTTCAGCCAGGTGTCCAGATACTTTTGATCACACAGTGTATGCTCAGCTGCAGGTGAAGCAGATTGAAAACTTAAGTTTATTGGCTGAATTCTGGGAAGATTAAGTCAGTCTACAAAGGAGACTGCTGACAAAGCATTTGGACAACCCACCTTAAGAGCACTGTTCAAACAAGACTATGAGGAGATATTGGACAAAGGCAAATACCCTGTACAAAGCACTTCACAGTAGTTCATGGAGTATATACAGGGTGTTTCAAAAATGACCGGTATATTTGAAACGGCAATAAAAACTAAACGAGCAGCGATAGAAATACACCATTTGTTGCAATATGCTTGGGACAACAGTACATTTTCAAGCAGACAAACTTTCGAAATTACAGTAGTTACAATTTTCAACAACAGATGGCGCTGCGATCTGGGAAACTCTATAGTATGATATTTTCCACATATCCACCATGCGTAGCAATAATATGGCGTAGTCTCTGAATGAAATTACCCGAAACCTTTGACAACGTGTCTGGCGGAATGGCTTCACATGCAGATGAGATGTACTGCTTCAGCTGTTCAATTGTTTCTGGATTCTGGCGGTACACCTGGTCTTTCAAGTGTCCCCAGAGAAAGAAGTCACAGGGGTTCATGTCTGGCGAATAGGGAGGCCAATCCACGCCGCCTCCTGTATGTTGCGGATAGCCCAAAGCAATCACACGATCATCGAAATATTCATTCAGGAAATTAAAGACGTCAGCCATGCGATGTGGCCGGGCACCATCTTGCATAAACCACGAGGTGTTCGCAGTGTCGTGTAAGGCAGTTTGTAACGCCACAAATTCACGAAGAATGTCCAGATAGCGTGATGCAGTAATCGTTTCGGATCTGAAAAATGGGCCAATGATTCCTTTGGAAGAAATGGCGGCCCAGACCAGTACTTTTTGAGGATGCAGGGACGATGGGACTGCAACATGGGGCTTTTCGGTTCCCCATATGCGCCAGTTCTGTTTATTGACGAAGGCGTCCAGGTAAAAATAAGCTTCGTCAGTAAACCAAATGCTGCCCACATGCATATCGCCGTCATCAATCCTGTGCACTATATCGTTAGCGAATGTCTCTCGTGCAGCAATGGTAGCGGCGCTGAGGGGTTGCTGCGTTTGAATTTTGTATGGATAGAGGTGTAAACTCTGGCGCATGACGTTGGCGTCATTTGGACCGCAGCTGCAACACGGCAAAGGGAAACCCGAGGCCGCTGTTGGATCATCTGCTGCACTAGCTGTGCGTTGCCCTCTGTGGTTGCCGTACGCGGTCGCCCTACCTTTCCAGCACGTTCATCCGTCACGTTCCCAGTCCGTTGAAATTTTTCAAACAGATCCTTTATTGTATCGCTTTTCAGTCCTTTGGTTACATTAAACCTCCGTTGAAAACTTCGTCTTGTTGCAACAACACTGTGTTCTAGGCAGTGGAATTCCAACACCAGAAAAATCCTCTGTTCTAAGGAATAAACCATGTTGTCTACAGCACACTTGCACGTTGTGAACAGCACACTTGCACGTTGTGAACAGCACACGCTTACAGCAGAAAGACGACGTACAGAATGGCGCACCCACAGACTGCGTTGTCTTCTATATGTTTCACATCACGTGCAGCGCAATCTGTTGTTGAAAATTGTAACTACCGTAATTTCGAAAGTTTGTCCGCCTGAAAATGTACTGTTGTCCCAAGCATATTGCAACAAACGGTGTATTTCTATCGCGGCTCGTTTAGTTTTTATTGCCGTTTCAAATATACCGGTCATTTTTGAAACACCCTGTATGTGGGTATAGATAGGAACCTGCAGCCAACTATGCAGCTCTACACTCAGCATTTTGGCAATAGATTCACCTTCAGGGGTAACAATCCATGGGGACAACATGTTCACCTTCCTCTAGAAGGTAAGAATCAAATGAATAAATGACCTTGTAGTATCTGCTAACATGAACTCAATCAACGGTGCTTCGGATCAACTGAAACTTGCAGTGCAATACCACAGGAACCCTGCTTACACACTGGATAACACTAGGAAGGGTGCCATCGAAGAATGCAATGTTTCAGATACCTTGTGGACTGCATGCCAAGGATGATTCGATTAGGTTAAAATGCAAAGGGTGGAGTAACATGGTTTTGAATGTTTGTTACAAGTTAGCAGATGCTGATTTCAGTGCTGTTCACTTTCTATTAGACTGTCATTATTTTGGTATATTTTTTTTTTACTTCATAGTAAAAGCTTTTTTTTTTTTTTTTTTTTTTTTTTTTTTTTTTTTTTTTTTTTTTTTGTTTCATCATGTTTGTTCTTTCATTCTTGCTACCTTGGCAATAAGCCCTCACACATTTACAGACATACAGGGGTGAAAAACTTATTTTGGTACTTTTATTACCTCATTTCACAAGTGTTTGGCATTACAAGTCCTTACATCACCAGAAGCAGAGCTGCCCCAAAACTTCACTGCTCTGATGTTGTCTACCCATGTACCATCATTTAGCTAGAAGTCTTGTTAGAAATGTTTATGGATGGAGATACTGTTAGTATCCTAGTCAACTATCTTCTTCTGGTGGGGTGTTGAAGTTGTTGGATCTAAGGAAGTCTCCAAACTGAATAATAAAACTGCAGAGCTATTTGACTGAGAAGTAGCGGCTCTGGTCATGAAAACTGACAATGACCAGGAGACTGGTGTGCTGGTCACACATCCCTCCGTATCTGCATTTGGTGATGCCTATAGCCTGAGAATGACACGGCAGTCAGTGCTGGTGGGTCTTCTGAGACCTGTTTGGATGGTATTGGTTAGTTGGCAATTACTGCTCCCAGCATAACTATACTGAAAAAGTGTTTATGGTAATAATAAAGAGGTCCAGAGCCACATAGTATCTTGATGGCTACTACATGTTAACCATCCACAGGGCCAAAACATGCAGAAAATTTCACTGTAGCTTCAATTCTTATGCAGTTTCTTTCCACCTTTCTGGTGTATAAGCAACTGTAAACATAAAGTTGTTTAGGCATTCAATTCAGCATGGTTTGAATAATTAATAATCTTCTTTGTAGTTACCAAAACTGAACAGACAGAAAAAAGTATGCAACAGGAAGAAATTCTGAATGGGGTAAGATAGTGCCTACAATATGTAGAGTGTGACACAGTGCACATTGCCAGGGCAAGGGCAGTGAAGCTTGAGAAGGGGGTTCCAGAACAACAGCTTCTTGCAACATTTTATGTGATGGGAAAACTTGACAGTTTATATTGAAACTGGATTCAAATTGTACCACTTCAACCAACAAGTTTGTGCACTGCATCTCCTTCCACATCAGAAGAAACAGTAACAGTGTATGCACCAGATACGGCACAATTCTTTGCTCGATTTGAGTGAAATGACTTATTTCTCTGTAATTGCAACACTGTATAAAAGTCTATATGTATATTTACTTAATGAATACATTACTTACCCAAATATAATTCTTCAGTGCTCATATTATTGCATGACATGTTTCAGAAGTATTTGTCCAATGCTACGAGCAGAAAACTGTGCTTATAAATTTCAAGTCTTCAAAAGAATTACCAGCAGCAAGGTAATTTAGTGTAATAAATAAGCACTGGCTTGGTGAAATTGTGACTTTCATTGCAGTGTTTTGTTTTTTGATCATGGGGACAACTATTTCCAGTAATGTAGCAAATGTTGGACCATCAGCATGTAAAGTTTGATAATCTTTCTTTTTGTTCAACCTCAATTTTATCAACAAGTTTTTGTAGATGAATCTTTTTCATCCACATTTTTTTCAGCTTGAAACAAAGTAGAGCAATTATCGCAGCAGCAGTCTAGGGGACCGTCTCAGCAGTATTCCACAATATTATTGATCATCTAGGTGCCACTTAAAAGCAGAGTTGATAGCCATCATACAAGATCTCCAATAAGCTTTTTAACAGGAAGCACAACTAATCACCATATTATCTCAGTTCAATGCCTACACTGCTGAAGTGTAATATATTTTGAAAGAAATAGGACAACTAGCAAACGATGTGCTAACCCAATGTAAAAATGGCAACTAATACATTCGCCCAGCTGTGACTGTGGTGCAGAATGACAAACTGTTCAGCACATCATACATATGTGCCCAAAACAATCCTTTCCTAGAGGAGTTCCTGTTGGCAACAAAGGCATCAATTGTGTATGCTGGATATGTCTTTGACCTTCTGAGCTCTGTAAATACTGTAAATTTAACTTCTATTTTTTTCTATGTGTTAAATAAAAGTATATGTATTGTTAAAAAAATATCAACAATGTAAGAAAAGACAGAGTGCTGCTTACTGTAAAGAAGACACGTCAAGTTGCAGACAGGCAGAATTAAAAGACACAATTAAAAAACACTTGACTTTTGATTGTACCTGTCTGCAACTTTATGTGTCTTCTTTGTGGTAAGCAGCAATCTGTCTTTTACCATACTGTTGATAGCCATACCTAGAGTTTCCATTGTTGTTAAAGAAAAACTGTTTTGTTGTGTGATGCAGTGCTAGCCATCTGCTAAATAAATAAAACAGTGGAAGAAGTCATACCCTCATTGTGTTAAGGCATGCTGAATCTGCTGAAATTATTCCGCAAATGTTAAGAGGTTATCTTCTGATGGATAAACGAACATTATGGATTTAAGAGAAATTAAATGGTACATTTTTTGTTGAAAGGGGGGGGGGGGGGCAGTTCCAATAGAGAAATTCCTACTAAGGAATGTCAGGAAATTCTAGAATTAAAAACTGTAAGAATACTTCAGAAATAGCAGAAGAGTTTATACACACGTGTAACGTTTGCTACCTATGCATCATTGACGTAACAGCTGCTTGTGTTCAGAGTGTTTCAGATCTACCACTGCCTGAACTTCAATCACAACAACTTCAAGAAACATGTGCACTACAGTGGTCTGACACCTTGGCCACCGAGTTCATATGGCCAAGACAAGGATGCCAAACACATTCACTTTACTTGTGTTAATAATTGTGATTTCAAAAAGCCACTATTTCAAGATTTGCTAAAACTTCAAGAGCATCACTATCATCAGATAACTTTTGTATGCAGACTTTTTATCAATATTTTTAACATGCTTAGACCTATTAGTGGCTTGTATACAATATTGCATGAAATTTTTAACAATCTGTGAATTGTTTGTGTGATTGCTTTGTGTTATTAGTTATCAATTCAATGGTGCTATGTATTAGAGACACCATATGCCTAGTAATTTAAAATACATAAATAAAATACTTCTTAACTTTCTTCTTGTTTCCTGTCTTTGTGAAGGAACTATTTTAAAATTTCTTTAATCTACAGTTTCAAGAATCTTGTTTAATTAATTAATTAATTTATTTATTTATTATCGAACTTTTTTCAGTGGGTTATATGCAGGTACACTGTACCACATCTTGTTGACATTCATTTCTTACTGTCTTGCACAACATAATACAGTTTTGTTTATTTTCAAATATGAAATGATTCCCCAATGTCAGTCTTTTATTAATAAATTTCTAATGGTAACATAAAAAAAAAGTTTCAAGTGAATACCACGAAGGATCCTTCCCACAATAATTTCTAAGTTGCATTTATTAATTTTTTTCACAACTAGTTTTATTAAATAACAAAACTGGAACAAAATATTTTACATGAGAATTAAAATGCCAAAACTGGAATTAATTGTTGAAAACTCTAAACCTGGTCAACAAATTTCAGATGTGTGTGCTACATGAACACTAATTAAAGTTCATTTATTTACTTAATTCATTTTTGCATAATTTGGATGAGTAGATTTTATATTTAAAACACTAATTTACAATGCTGTATTCAGTAACATTATGTCTACACAAGGCACATTATGAGTGAAAAAGTGTATTAAAAATAAAAATATTTAATATTTTACATCATAAGACATAGTACATACAGGATCACATACAATGTGGTAATATTAATTAATGGTTACAAGAAAATGAATGAGCAGTAAATGCATTTAGGACGGAATTGAGTTGTGCTCAAAATAAAATTGTTCAAGTATTATTCTCTAGCTCTTTTCCTCATTTGTTTTGCTTTCTTTCTATTTTTTATATAAACAAGCACCCCAGACAGTTCACCATAATGTTCATACCAGAATCAAACACATCATGCATTGATTAGTAACACTTTTCACAACTATAAAAAAATGAGATAAAAATCTGAAATCTAACATTAAAGAAAATGGTTTTATTAACAGTTAATGGAAGCCTATCACAGAATGTCCCTTTTTAACTGTTCTGCTCATCATGAAATTACAACACATTCAGTATGTTTCTGAGCAGAGCACGATAACAAAAGAAAAACCTGTTCACTGATGTAGTCCCTTGCGAGGTTCAAGCACCAGTTTCTAAAATATATATATAACTTTTGTTCACCCATTAAATTACTCACAAAATGTGAGGCATTATCTTCTCACAATATTCCCCATGAAAGATAACAGACTGGAAAATTATTTTATGGTGTGACTGCTGCACAACTGCAAGAGGACCATCTAATAATTGAACTCAAATTGTCGATCAACCATCAGAGCACAGATGCTGCAAGGATAATCTGAAAACAAACATACAATTAAAGCATAACTCTAAGAATAGTGACAAATATGAGAGCATTATTGGTTCTAAAACAGTCTCTGAAGAGTACCTGCTTGGTTAACACAGTTTGCGATTGCATGCAGTACACATACAAGAAGTTAATTCAATATCTTAAGTGATTCATAGTAGAGGTAGTAATTAATTAGTACTAAACTAATGTTACTAATTTCAAACCCAAATTTTGGTACTATTTTATTTACAAGCAAGTTAGGAAGTCAATAAAATTCTTTGTTCTAAATACAGTAGGACTATAGGCTCAGTAGAGATGGTAATTAATTAGCACTGGACTACTGTTACTAATTTTAAACTCAAATTTTGGTGCTATTTTATTTTCATGCAAGTTAGGAAGTCATTAAACTTCTTTGTTATAAATACAGTAGGATTATAGGCTCATACAAGTGTCATCTCAGAGAGTACAGTCCAAACAAAATTAAAGGCAATGGCAGAAAATGACAAGGTAAAATGGCATTTCATATTGGTATGATTTCCCCGTCTCCTCACTCCAAGTTCAGCAAAATGTACAGCAATTCAATGTCAATGTAAGTGAGCAGAACACTGCTAACTAACTCTTGAACCAAAGCATTTTCATTATTACCCACAACAGCCATTACCTTTGGCATAACCAGAGCTTTAAAACTATGATTTTCATCATATTGGGTAACATCATAATGACCTCATTTGGATTTTTCTCCCTTTCATCTCCAATCACATAAAGAACACAGACATGGCTGTTTCAGAGTGGACAATTACAGAGCTGGACAGTTGTCTGTCATTTATGTAAACTTGTGAATGAGTCTACTTGTGAATGAGTCTACATGTTAAAAAGAAGTTAACGGTGTTAAAACCATTATCACTACAATACTTCACTCGAACTTGCATGCATTAATTCTAGTGCTCACTAGATTGATGTCATTAAGGTTTTGATTTTTAAAAATATTTTAAGATGAAAAAGCTACGTAAATGTTTAAAGTGATGATGAAGTTACAGATGACTGATAGCTCACAATAAACGTAAAACATAAAACGTACATGAGCATGCAAAATTTTCTTACAAAAACAGAGTCCTTACATAATAAATGTAGTGCCCCATAGATACTGCATTCCAGTAGGCTTTCTCACTGGTGTATGCTTGATTCCAGAAAGTTATGGATAATACAAAGATGTGTGAGCCTCACAAGCATGTTGTCTAGATCACCACACATCTTATCTCTGCTATTTTCCAAATGCAACTACTTCTCTTGCGATTTAGGAAGATAATGTTTGCTATAATGAAGTGAAGCCTATAACAATTTTTTCTCCATTTATTTTCCTCCAGCCTATATTCTCCTGTAAAGATGAGTCACACTATATTGTTAAAATCAAATAGGACTATAAAATTTCCATCATCCTTCAGTTATTTTATCAATGTTCTCTCTTCAGCATTAGCCTTTGATGTGGACACGTAAGCATGTGCAATAGAGGTTGGCTTTTTCTTTCATTCAAAGCTTAACAGAACAAATCTGTTACTGCTTTTCTTTTAACAACTTACCTTTAACCATCATTCAGTTCATAACTATGAGACTATCTGTCAAAAATTATGTAGCTGTTATTACCCCACAATCATCCATCTCAAAATCATCTTTTAAGTTCGCTTTACTGATATCAACTAAGCCTAATTTAACTAGCTCATTTTTCTCATAGCTTTTCCAGTTCACCTACAACATCCACTTCTCCCATTCCACACTTCTACTACTGTACTGTTAGCATTTCTCGTCAAGCCCCTAGCAAAATGTTACTGAGCAGTTCTCACCTGAATATCTGAATGGGGAATTAACTTACTTTCAGAATTTAATTTGTATAAGAAGTGATCATTATGAGACACTGTTGAAATACTGAATGTTCCTTCATTATTATACCAGTGATTGCTGTTCATTCATACCCCTGAAGGGACAGCATAATAGGATGCCCCAAATGTATATGTCTTACTCTGATCTCTGCCTACAAGACCTTTGGAAAAACGAAATCTTGATACAATCCCAATGGACATTTAGTGTCCATAATTATTACTTTACCTGACTGGATTGTAATTAGTATTCAGAAAGTGCATCACACTCAGTACTCAGAACAAGCTTTGACTCTCATATATTTGCTCCTGAATATGGCTACAGTGCTCAGCTCAATAGTTTTATACTTACTCTACTCAAATAGAGTGTGAGTTTGCAAATGCCATATTTCCATGGTATGGATTTTGTCAGGCACTCTGAGATTATGCTTCTCACACATCTTATCAAAAAATTATGTAGAGTTTGAAGGAAGTTGATTTAACATATCGTGTTATCTTTTTGACAAGCTACCTTCATATGTCCCTTCAGACAGCTCTTTTTTGTCTATTTCTATTTATCCTGGTACCTGGCAGTATAGCACCTCCCCATGCCAGTTTTGCAGAAGGAAAATTTGAGTCATGCCTGCTCTTTACACATTACTCCCTGAGTAATTCTATTTAAGTGCTTGCAACACACTACAGAAATTTTAGCACATGAAGAAACTCAATAACAATGAAATTTCTTTTGCTCTAGTGCCTACAAGATAATTCACTTGGCAGGTAGATCCAAAAAGTAAATGCAGGGTAAACGACCACACAACTTCACAGATCACATCCATCATTTTAAATAACTGTGACATTTTTAGAATTTATGTATGCTGCGGTTTATCCTACACAGATATGAAGGAGGGGGCACAAAAACACGAGAAATACTGAGAAAATGCAATTAGTCTACAAAGCATATTGCTTACAAAATCACTTCTGCAAGCTTCTAGAATATTGCTCAATTGAGTGGGACCCATACCAGTTGACAGTAACAAGGGATATTGAATGTATACAGAGAAGGGCAGCATGAATGGTCACAGGTTTGTCTGACCTATGGGAGAGTATTACAGAGATGTTGAAGAAACTGAAATGACAGATTCCTGAATTACTTGTGATCTGGAAATACAGAATAGTAGAAGACATGTGCAAGCAACGAACCAAAAAGACTGCATTCTGATATGATTCCTAGAGTGATAGATGAATCAAAAGTATAGTTCCTCCTTGTATTTGTGATTGCAATTGCAACACCCACAATTTGGTGACAATTTTTCAACTAGCATCACTGGATGGTACTAAAACTGGAGAAGATGGACTATATGATTTTGAACTACACACTAACAAAGTCTACACGTAGTTGGATCATTTCATTTCATGTCCATTGCTCCTGACCTCCTACCCAAAGTGAATTAATGGTTGATTCTCCAAGTGCTTGAGGTGTTCACTCTACAGACAGCACCCAACTAAATGACCACCACTAGACCAAAACACAAATTGCTCTGTTTTACAGCATGTTTTCTCATACACACATAACAAAGAAAGAATATATCTTCTACAACTACAATCATACTACACAGACAACAGAAAAATGCATGGCAGAGGGAATTTCCCGTTGCATCTTGTATTAGATTTCTTTCTTCTCCTGCCAGTGACTTTCTCCTTAGGTCAAACAAATCTGTGACCATTAAGTCTGCCTTTCTCCGTATACATCCAATATCTCCTGTTAGTCATCTTCAGTAAGGTCTCACACATTTGAGAAATATTCTACATTGTGTCTTTTAAGCAATCTCCTTTGTAGACTAAATTTTTCCAGTATTCTACCAATGAACCTAAGTCTTCCATTTGGCTTACTTACAATTGAGCCTGTGTGCACATTTCAATTAATACACCCAAATTGTTATGCTAAGGCATTTGTTGAGTTGACTGATACCAATCACGATCACTGATTGTAGTGACAAGATACCATATTTTTTCGATTTTTGAAGTACAGATGTTTACATTTCTGAACATTTAAATAAAGTTGTCAATCTTAGCACCACTTAGAAATCTTACCGTGGTTTGATTGGATATCTGTGTATTGTTTTACAAATAGTACTTTATTGCATCTTCTGCAAAACTACAAGGTTACTATTAATATTACTTGCCAAATAATTAATACACAACAAGAATCACAAAGGTCAGAACATACCTCCACGAAATATACCTGAGGTTACTTCTACTTCTGACAGTGACACTCCTTTCACAATCACATTCTATGTCTACCCTACCAAGAAAGCCTTAACTAGTCGCAAATTTCTTTGACACTTCCATATGATCGTTTAATGGGCATACATGGTACCGAGTCAAACGCTTTTCAGAAATAAAATTAAAAATGTTGCAACTACCCAATTGTCTTGGTCCATGATTTTCAGGATGTTATATGGGAAAACCTTGAATTGGGTTTTGGATGACCAATGTTTATGGAATCCATGCTACACATATCAAAAAGAGTTTTGCCTCACCCCGGTTCCCAGAACTCCTGAAGATAGACATTGATTGTGGGTATTGTATCACAGACACAGTCCCTTTGACTGTTCAGAGATGTCGCTAAACCTGCCCAAAGAAGTAAACAACCATGCATGAGCAGTGACTATTAGATGGAGGGGGTCCGAAAGCCAATCAGTTCCGGTCATTCCACCAGGGAGGAGGTACACAGCTCGTGTTGCCTGTAGTTCAACCATGCCTAAACGGTCAATACCATAGTTCCATCACATCTGCATTGTTACTTTGTGCCAGGAAGGGCTCTCAACATGGGAAGCGTCCAGGCGTCTCAGACTGAACCGAAGTGATGATGTTCGGACATGGAGGAGATAGAGAGAGACAGGAACTGTCGATGTCATGTCTTGCTCGGGCCACCCAAGGACTACTACAGCAGTGGTTGGCCACTACCTACGGATTAGGGCTTAGAGGAAACCCTGACAGCAAAGCCACCACATTGAATAATGCTTTTCGTGCAGCCACAGAACGTTGTGTTACGACTCAAACTATGTGCAATAAGCTGCATGATGCGCAACTTCACTCCCGACATCCATGGCAAGGTCTATCTTTGCAACCACAACACCATGCAATTCGGTACAGATAGGCCTAACACAGCATGCCGAATGGACCACTCAGGATTGGCATCACGTTCCCTTCCCCAATGAGTGTCACATATGCCTTCAATCAGACAACTATTGGAGACATGTTTGGAGGCAACCCGGTCAGGCTGAACACCTTAGACACACTGTCCAGTAAGTGCAGCAAGGTGGAAGTTCCCTGGTGGCTTTATGTGGGGCCGACGTATGCCGGTGGTGGTCATGGAAGGCGCTGTAACAGCTGTACAGTACGTGAATGCCATCCTCCGACCGACAGTGCAACCATATTGTCGAGGCATTTGTCTACATAGATGACAATTTGCACACCCATTGTGAACATCTTGTGAATGACTTCCTTCAGAATAATGACATCGCTCGACTAGAGTGGCCAGCGTGTTCTCCAGACATGAACCCTATCGAACATACCTGGGATAGATTGAAAAGGGCTGTTTACGGAGATGTGAGCCACCATCTACTCTGAGGGATCTATGCCGAATCGCCGTTGAGGAGTGGGACAATCTGGACCAACAGTGCCTTGATGAACTTGTGGATAGTATGCCACAACGAATACAGGCATGCACCAATACAAGAGGACATGCTACTGGGTATTAGAGGCACTGGTGTGTACAGCAATCTGGACCACAACCTCTGAAGGTCTTGCTGTATGGTGGTACAACATGCAATGTGTGGTTTTCATGAGCAATAAAAAGGGTGGAAATTATGTTTATGTTGCTCTATATCCCAATTTTCTGTAGAGGTTCTGAAACTCTCGGAACCGAGGTGATGCAAAACTTTTTTTCATGTGTGTAGTTGTCGTGGTAAATGCCATTCTGTTTGAGGTAGTTCATTAGGTTTGTGCCCAGAATACATTTTAAGAATTCACAATAGATGGATGTTTGTTTTGTGGATCACATCTGCTACCTTTCTAGTAGACTCTTGTGACCTATGCTTTCTTCCAACTAATGGGTACAGCTTTTTGTCTGAGGGATTTGCTATATAGTATGCACAATAGAGAGCCTGACTTGTCCACAAGTTCTGTCTGCAATATGATAGGGATTCCATTTGGTCCTGGTGCCTTGTTTAATTTCAGCAATTTCAGCTGTTACTCAACACCACTGTAAAGGAATATTTGAAAACAGAATTCAGCATTTAAGCTTTTGCTTTGTTATCCTAAATTCTGAATCTTTGTCATCCACAAGTGTTTGGATACTAACTTTGTTACCACTGACTTCCTGTACATATAACCAGAATTTCTTTAAATTTAGAAAGGGGCTTTTGACAAGATTCTGCTGGGGTAATTGTTGAAATCTTGAAGCTCTATATACTGTGCAGTAGCTGTTGTTTCTTTAGAAGCTTCTTTACCAAGCCTGTTGGTGATGGAGAATCCTTCCCATCATCCAATGTTCTACGGTGCAAATCTGCTGAACTCAACCACAGTTCTTCTGTATGATCCTGCCCAGAGCTAGACTTTTGGAATTTCCCCATAAGGCACGATTACTGCTGCTTTATCTAGTTAACTCAATATGTGTTAGTGAGCTGATGTTTTCTCTAATGTCTTCAGTTAATTCTGAGGATGAGTCTGGTGACCAACACAAGAAATCAATTGTAAGTTCACACAAATCCTTGGTACTAGACCTTACTGACTCACATTCACATACAGTTTCAATTCCTATCTTGATAGATTCAAGTTTCTTGTGTACTATGACAAATACATTATCTCCAGTTTCCATTTGCCTACCCTTTTAATACACACATTTGCCCAAAAATCCTCACTGCTGTAGGTCTTAGGTGCATTTCTGTACATAGTATTATGCGAGCTCCATTGTTTTTAGAAGTGCTTCAAACTCGGCCAATCTTTTGAGTTTACTTCAGTAGTTGATCACTAGGATTTTAACTGTACATTACATGAGGTTATTTTTTCAGCTCTTACACTATCAAGTGTGAGTTTTTACATAAACCACAGTCCTGTAAACACTGGCTGAGAAGCATTTCATTTACAAGTGTGATGTCATCCGTGATCTATGTAATATCGGTGGTAAAGTGACTGAGTTGGAAAATGTAGCACTTTATTGCTGTTTTATCATTGACAGTGCATTATAAAGCTGTGTACACTGTGTTCTATGAGGTGCATTTAATAAGTAATGCAACACACGTTTTTCTGAAGGCAGATTGGTTTCATTCAGGATTCCAGTATACAATATTATTCCCCACTCTTTTGGCTACAAAATCCTATTTTTCAATATAATTTCTGTTTAATGGGACGGGCTTAAGGCACCTTTCTGGGAGGGCCTGTATGCCCACATCGTAACACTGTACTGGTTCATGCCAAAACCAATGTCTTACTGCAACAATAACCTCCTCACCATCATCCACATACTGCTTCCTGCAGAGTGCATCCTTCATTGGGCCAAACAGTTGGGAGTTGGAAGGTGCATGATATGGGCTGTAGGGTGGGTGAGGAAGAACAGTCCAACGAAATTTTGTGAGCTCCTTTTGTGTGTGCGGACTTGTGCGAGGCCTTGCTTAGTCATGGAGAAGGAGAAAGTAATTTGCATTTTTGTGGTGTCGAAAAACACATTGAAGTCATTTCTTCAATTTCCTGAGGGTAGCGTAGTCCACTTTAGAGTTGACTGTTGCATAGTGAGGGAGAATATCAAACAGAATAAGCCCTTCAGAGTTCCAGATGACTATCACCATGACTTTACCCGCTAAGAGTGGAGCTTTGAACATTTTATTCAGAGAAGTGGTGTGGTGACACTCCATGGATTGCCATTTTGTTTCTGGTTTGAAGTGATGAACCCATGTTTCATTGCCTGTAACCATGTTTGATAAAAAAATTATCACAATCAGCATCATAATGCCCAAGAAATTCCTTCATTGCTCTTTACGGTTTTCTCTTAGGTGATTAGGAACTCAGCAGGCAAGCACCTTTTCGTACCCCAACTGGTGGAAGAGTGTGTCAGCACAACAGAGGTGTTCAGCTGCACAGCAAATTGTTTGATTGTGATTCATTGATCACCTTGAATGAGTGTGTCTGCATGTTTCAAGTTTGCAGGAGCCAGATCTGTGTGCAGCCAGCTGGCATGTGGGAGATAGAATAGGTCTGCATGACCTTGTTGTGGTGATAATAGACACCTTGCCCAATGATCCACCAAGGTTTTGCTCACTGCCAGGTCACCTATGAATATCTGCAATGCTCTGGTTTACCACGAAAGGAAATCCAATGATTGCTATCTGCTTGGAACACACTTCCGTTACAGAGGCCATTTTGGAGGCTATGTATAGCACTGCCAACTACAGGAACTTTATGAAACTATACTGGTTAATATGGGAATATTTCACGATAGCTCACAACAAATTCTGCCTTTTTTGAAGCAAAATTGGCGAGAAAAAACATTGTTGCATTACTTATTGAATGCCTCTCGCACTCACTTGGTGGTGAATTAATGAATGGCAGCAAAGCATCTGCTTTTCTTTCATCATTAATTGTGTTACTGGTATACTGCATAAAACTCTTCCATCTAGGAATTGCTGACACTTGGAGAGTGGTCTGCACTGATTGGCGGCATTTACCACAGATTCACAATGTATCTTGCATGGCTGCTATTACTATATCAGAGGGAATGGAACTGATCATGTTCAAGTCTACAACAGTAATCTGCCATAATGCATAGCTTGTCCAATGTTGAAATATCTGAAATTCTGTAATGGTCTACTTCTGTTGTAGATGGAGCTGATTTAAGCCTCTGGGTCTCTCCAGATGTTGGGAGAGATGAGGATGGTGTGACCTATTCGATGACTCCCATGCTGTGATAAGTATTCTAGCAATTGATAGAAGAGACAATGAAACTGACATTGTCAAATACATACTGTTAGAATGTTACGCTTGGAGACAGAGTCTTCAGTGTGATGGAAAGTTGATAGCTCTAGCTGTTGAACTTCATGATAAGGTCTATTAAACCCCTAACCAGCAGGTACAGTGATCAGATTATTTCATCCAAAGTTCCTGTGAATGCAGAGAGCTGTAGCATGTGGGATAGGCGATATAGATGATCGAAACCAAATGGCAGCGATGAAGTCATGCTGTTTAGATGTCAGGTTTTTTTTCAATTTTTTTTGTTTTGCCCTTTTCTCCTGAAGTCACAGAGTGTACAAAGTACCACATTCTCTGTCACACTACAGAATTTGTCACAGTGTGGAAAACAACTTTCATACATCATTGACTCAATTTAAACCACGATTCCTGTAGCAGCTGCTATTACCATTCTCTCCCATTCTCTTTGTTTATTTTTATACTTTCAGGGACAACACACACAGTTAAAAACTTTCACCTGAACTATGGAAGTTTAAAACAATTTTTCTGGTGTAAATTGTGCTGAAAACAATGTGTTCCCTATATTTTTCAACGACTGTCTCTACATCAGATATTACTCATGAAACCTGCTCCAACAGCTCATCTAAGGTGAATTGGCAGTCATCATTTCCATCTACATAACTGAGTATCTCCTCTACTGATGCAGAAATTTCTTTGTCCTCAGGGCATCCTCCTTTTTTGAACTTTTTATTGAAGTCTTCATGATACTTTGCCTCTGGAGATCACTAATAGAGCGCATATGTCTTCAGACATCCTTGCTCTCACAGTATGAACTGTAATTATATTGTCCTAATTGAGGGTTTGAACACTGGAAGCCTTCCAAGCACAACTGTTTTTGTCTTCTATTTTTCAAGAAATTTACCGTCAACAGTTTCCACACGAGACTGACAGCTTTCTAACCAAATTTCAGGTCAGCTGAACACAAATGTGGGGCTCCCCTTGATGAATGCTGCTCCTCTGAAAGAATTTCTTTCAGAAATTCTAACTGAGTCAGCTCTCTCTCTCTCTCTCTCTCTCTCTCTCTCTCTCTCTCTCTCTCTCTCTCTCTCTCTCTCTCCCCCTCCCCCCATTTTTTTTCCTTGCGAGATTCATGAACACCAACTTGTTTTTAGCTCCTGAAGCCTGCAGCATTCCCATCTTCCCTTGAATAACTTGCGTTTACCTCAAATCCCTTCCCCACCAACATTACATAGATCACTGGCAACATCACACTTACAAATTAAACACTTCTCAGCCATTGTTTAAAGTGGTATATTTTACATAAGAACTCAATATTTGCATATAAGTACTTACTTCATAAAATGAAATTAACTCTGTGACAAAGCAAGCTGGGATCTCTTAACTTCCTCTCTTGTTTAGCCATCTGCTTCCTTAAAATTCATTTTTTCATGTCTGACTAATTAGCATTAACTTACATGAGTATAAACTGCATTTTCATGAAAGAGAAAGGTTGCCCCTCAGTTGTAAGAAATATAACACCAGGTCTAATTTTGTGCTTAGTTTTGTGTATGTAATCAATTTCCTGATTTATTTTGACCATTCCTAGTTAATACTTTTTTTATAGGGTGAAATTAGTAATTGTTTCATGACTTAGATTCTATTGTTGACTTTTAAACAAATATAAATTCTATGCTAATTATAAACATTTAGAAGACGAAATACTTGGATTCTTAATGATTCATTTGGCTCCATTCGAAAACATATTAGCAAAGCCAGCCCTTAATTAACTCCAAAGTAATTACCAGTTTTGTCAAAAGTATTGTTCGTATTACTAAATCTATTAATTTCATTATTTAAACAAGTGATTTGGCCGAACCCTTGTAGTAGAAGAAACTGTTAAAAAGAAGGAATTTTTCTACATATTCAGTTAATTGAATGAGTTATGTTTCAGTTGTACGTTCTGTAACGGGGCCTATTATTGTGAGGATATATATAGGCCCAAATTTCAGTCCACAACCAGTTTTCAGACAAGGAACCTGTATTTGTTAGGTCAACAACAACGCATAGTGAAATAAGTGTAACACAAATAGGCCATCTGTTAAAATAATGACTTGTCTGTTCAATAGTGCCGCACATACCATATTATTCTTCAAGAACTGCGTGGTTAGGTTTGTACTGCTCATAGATGTTCAACGGTTTACTATTGTAGCAGTATGCTGACGTTTGCCTGCAAACTATTAATGAGGCTTATCAAAAGTTAACCAACAGTGAACTGGCCATATTAACTGTGTAATAATGGGAGGTTGTGAAAAGTGAAAGTAAAGAACTGTGAAACGCAACTGTGCAACTGTCGGCTACATCATTTACATTAGTCAGTGTTGAACTTCCACCCTCCATTTTTGAGCCAGTATAACAATGCAGTACATCGACAGAAAGGACTATCAACAAAGAAATAAAGCAGGCGAACGTCACAGCTCCATGATATAAAAAATGGACTCACTGACATTATTTTGTCTCCTCACATAAAAGAAATGGATGAGAAAGCTGGGGAGGCATAACCTGTCAAACTGAAGAATGAGCAGTGCTCACGATGGAGAAACCGGTCTTTTCTAGACTAAGACTGCAACTGTCATACAGGTTGCCTAAGAATCAGTTTCCCATCTCACAGTGTAGACCAATGTGCAGAGATGCATGTAGTGCTGTCCATTGCATTTCTTGCCTTAGTTTCACTAGTAACTACTATCTGCATTCCATGCAGTGTTAACACATGGGGCACAAAATAACCACCTACAGGCACGTCTGTGCATTGGATTGCCACTGATTCATAAGGCAAACTGCGGAAGGAGCAGTACAGCTTTGTGAAACACCTGGTACCTGCTTCTTGTGACATAGTAGGGTCGAGACCAAGTGGGGACTCATCTGTTCACTCCTCAATTTGCAGACCTATGGCAGCCGGAAGTGAATGAATACAATTCAGCGACCTGCCTTCCCTCACACTTTTACCCCTAATCCCCCCCCACGTCCATTCTGTCACACCCTCAGAACACAATTTATCCCTTACACCATATTATGCACTTAGCTGCAGTAAACACAGTTAATATTTGCTCTTAATTCACTTCAATTAACAATGAATGTCAATTTAATGACACTAATTTTTCAAACTCCTGCATTGTGCAAACCATTATCCCTGGAATGCAAATGAATAGGTCCATTATTAGAGTTATTCAACAAAAAATTTAAAAAAGTAAATATTATGAAAAGGATAGACTGCTACTCACCATACAGCACGGATGCTGAGTCGCAGATATGTACAACAAAAAGACTGTCAAACAAGAAAGTTCTTGGCCAGAAAAGCCTTCATCAGGATTAGACAAAACACACAAACAAACAAACTCTGTCTGTCTCCAGCCACAAAAGATTATTTATTTGATAGTCCTTTTGTTGTGCCTATCTGCAACTCAGTAGCTCTGCTGTATTGTGAGTTGCAATCTACCCTTTTACAATATTGTCCTTATTAACCATGAATTTTCCATTGATTAACAAATGTCAATTCAATTGTCTCTAATCTTTTTTTAAATATTAAAAACTCTCAATGAGAAAAGCTAGAAAAGTGAAATTTGCTCATATCAAATGAACAAAAAGAAAATAATGAAAAAACATGCAAATTTGTAACAAGTTAATGCTACTAAATTACAACATTTTTGTGTAACCATTTAAGGTAGAGCAGTCTGATGGAACTAGCTATAACCTACAAAGTAATGACAGTATTTGAAACAAGTATGAATCCATGATCCATGTGCTTCTACTATACTTAAAGGAACAGAAAAGCCTCGATCTTTTTAACAGGCAGTAATAATACATGATCCATTACATTCAGTGTTTGAGGAAATCACATGATAGTAATTTCTACAGGCGAGAGACACTTTGCAAGTACAATAAAACAGGTAATCTCTTTACTGTAGAGTAACTCTTGTTTTAAGGATGCCATTGCTTGGGAGATGTAAATGAATATTATTTATGGTGTCAAACTAGACGATCTCTGAACTATTCATGCACTAACTGAATGATTGCAGAAATCTCAAGTGGATTATCGTTGAAGTTATAAGCTGAAAAAGCAGTCCACTTCACTGCAGCTACAAAGGGCCGGTACTCAGTGTACCAGAAGAAATTGTAGGTGGAATATAAAGTGTACTGGTGCAGCCTAGGGCATATTGTGTATTAGGTATGCCGCATTGTTTATTTTTGAGTTTTCACAACTGCAAGCCGAGAGCATATTGGACTAGAAATGTTGGGCACATGCAATACAGGAACTTGATTTGTGCATTTGGGACCATTACTCTATTGTTAATTTGAATAGACCAGATTTTTCAAATTTAGGTGCACCTCATGGGTTTTTTACTCTGCGAGCGAGTGTTACTGCTACTCTGGGTTATTTCAGAAACTGTTTATTGAAAAGAAATTTTGATTTACTCCACCTGATATTGATTCTGCTCATTAAAAGAAAATTAAATCTGGCCTGTGTAACTTTTAGAATGGATATAATTTGTTGGAAGGTACACTTGATTAGCATTTCATGAGGAGTTTTGTCATTTTTTGTGAGTGACTGTGCTACTACCTAATTGTATTTGATAATATTTATTGTAAGAACTGCGCTTTTCTGCGAAGATCTTTGTTATCAGATTTTATGATGGAAAGAGAGATCAAGTGTTAACTGTGTGTGCCTTTCAGTTGTGCACTTAGAATCCTTGGCATGAACTTTACAAATCTGAGGTGGCTGCACAAAAGCATCTGAACTGAAACTGAAATTCAAGGAAGATGGAGTGCACAATGAAGAGTGTTTTGGTCGGAGGATTTTGTTTTAAGTCTCAAATCAAGCTAATAGTAGCTGAAAACCATGAAGTCCAAGTTTCAATGATGTGTGGTGTACATAAGGGCAATGAAATTGTAACAATTGTGCATCATTATATTAAATATGTCCAAGACGAAAAGTGTTTATGCTAAGAGACATTATTGCTGATGTTTGTTTATTCTTTGGTTTTCATAATGATTCGCCATGTTGATTCTCCATTTGTATTATCAGACTGTTTTATGCTTTTGCACATTGTGTTATTAAATGTTGCATTAAAGCAGATTTACTCCAAACCACAACATTTTTGGTGACTCCACCGTGATCCCTGGAGTTGATTGACATTTCATATAGTTTTGCTTCGAATGTCAAGCATGATCCAATTGTGTCAGCTGTTTGCACATTGAACCACAGTACTGTCACAAACATCAAGCGCAGGTCAACTACACCAGCCACGCACCGTCCACTTACTGAACTATAGTTTTGCAATGTCGAATCTACCACTGACTGTTGATGTGCCTTCGAGTTTGCCAATTAAAAGGGTCACAGTTAACCACCACCATTCTGTCAGCAAAACCTAGTCTTGTGGTTTGCAAAACTGGAGAGTCAGTTTGTACCAGCTAATGTCACTGCTGATGAAACCATATACAGTTACATTGTATCTGTGTTAAAGACATGGCCATGGAAGTGCAGGACATTCTGCCTTTGTGAACAAGCATTGACTGGTATTCTATGATCAAGAATGCCCGATCACTCGTCTGTCACAGTCCAAAGCTGTAGACCACATTGCAGAAATTTAACCATCCATAGGTGTAGCAGTTATTGGCTCACCGTCAGATAGTACTATCACATCATCATTACAGGCGTTGAACTTACTGGCTTACTATAGAAGTCATTGCTCTTCAAATGCAGCGTACCAGTTGCCAGCCACAGTACCACTGCTCACAGAGGAAATGCAGCCAATCAGCCTCAGCCGCAAAGATTTGTTGGTACCACAGCCAGTTTGGCACTGAAGTATGGAAAAGTAAACTTCCATATGAGATAGGAAAGGCACCGGATTGTCAGCAATGATGGTGACTGGCATTCCAAATGGCAGCCATCAGCTGTCTGTCACTGAGTTCTCTCAAAACTGCAATTCTCAGTGGACACAGGAACTGATGTATTAGCACATCCATCTTCCTGTCTGCCTCACTGCAGTAGTGATGACTATTGTCTCTTTGCTGCCAATGATTCTACCATCCAAACATACAGTCGTATGGCAGTGTTGCTAAACCTAGGTCTACATTGTAAGTCTGAATGACAATTTATTGTGGCTGATGTGATGCATCCTATCCTTCTAGCAGACTTTCTATCATTTTACAGTCTGCTACAAGACCTTAATAATCAGTGTCTACTAGACATCATCACTAATTTGGCCAGCGATGGGTGTGTACACTGTGTGGATAATACTGTTGTGCAAATGATCTCAAGTGATTATCTGGACGTAGAACTTCTCAAGCAGTTCCCTGAGATAACTTGGCGACTACAGACACTAGCACCACTACGGCATTCAACAGTACATTAAATACTGACAACACCACGAGTGTCAATTCATGGTTGACCTCATTGCCTAACACCAGAAAAGTTGAAAGTAACAAAACAAGAGCTTACCTTTATGCTCGCACAAGGAATCTACTGCCCATCAAGCAGTTGCCCAGCCTTGCCACTACACATAGTTCCCAAGAAAACCAATGCCAGAACAATTCCTGATCGATATCTGGTCACACACATTAAAGATTTTGTGTTCAACAACCACAGCAGGCACATCTTTTTCACATCAGATTTGGTACATGTGGTACCCCAAGTACCGGTTGCTCCAGAAGACACAGATAAAACCGCCATATGTACCTCTTTTGGTCTCTTCGATTTTATGAGAATGCCTTTCAGTCTATGCAAAGTTGTGTAGAACTTCGAATGTTTTATGGATTAAATTACACGAGATCTCAACATCTGTCATGTGTGGAAAGTGGGGGGGGGGGGGGGGGGGAGGGGGGAAGGAGAAGGGGAAAAGGTTGGTTGGTTCAAAAGAGGATGGGAGGGAGCAAACTTCTAGGTCATTGGTCCCTCGTTGTGATTAAAATAATTCCGTGTGGGTGGGAGTAAAATAATCAAGACATACAAAACACAGCTGGGAGAAAGGAGAAAACCACAAAAATGACAGAAGGGCAACAAACACTAAAATGGAAAAAATCAGACAAGAAAACCACAGAGAGATGCAAGAAACATGTAGAAGAGAGAAAAACAAGAGAGCAGATTACCATGGCTGTATGACGATGAAAATAAAAAGGAGAAGCCAACCACTCCGCAAAACATTAAAACCTCCACCCTAAAAGCACTAGTATGGAGGACACAGAGGGACAAAGGACATGCGCTAAAACATAGATCAAATAATAAAACCCACCCTCATGAATAAAACTTAAAACTAAATCTGCTGTTGAGGCATTGTTGTCCAACACTGAAGGTAGGGTGCTGGAAAACTTAAAAGTCTGCTGCACAGCAGCTAAAAATGGGCAGTCCAGCATGTGGTGGACGATCGTCATTTGTGAGCCATAGCACCACCGAGGTGGGTCCTCGCGACGGAGGAGGTAACCATGTGTGAGCCACTTATGGCCAATGTGGAGCCGGCAGAGGACAACTGATTCCCTGTGAGAGGATCGCATGGAAGACTTCCACACAACCGTAGTTTCCTTGATGATACGCAGTTTGTTGTGCGTACTGTTATGCTATTCCATATCCCAAAGCCGAAAAATCCTGCAGCGTAAGATAGAGCGCACGTCAATTTTGGACATGCCCATCTCCAAAAGCGGTTTCAGCATAGCCTGTTTGGCCAGCCTGTCGGCAAGTTTGTTGCCTGGGATTCTGATGTGTCCTGGGGTCCACACAAACACCACTGAATGACAGGACCATTCCAGGGCATAGATGGACTCCTGAATGGACACTACCAAAGGATGGCCAGGGTAGAACTGGTCAATAGCTTGTAGGGTGCTCAAGGAGTCATTACACAGGAGAAATGATTCACCAGGGCATGAGCGGATGTGCTCAAGAGCATGAGATATGGCCGCCAGCTCTGCAGTGAAAACACTGCAACTATCTGGCAAGGAGTGCTGTTCAATCTGTCCTCCATGAACATACACAAAGACTATGTGATCATCAGCCATCGAGCCATCGGTGTAAACCACTTCATGGCCCCGCTACATGTGGAGAATTGAGAGAAAGTGATAGCGGAGAGCCACTTGGTTAACCAAGTCCTTAGGGGCATGCGAAAGGTCCAAAAGAATCTGCGGCCTAGGTGTACACCTTGGAGGTATACGTGAATGGATCTCAAGGAGAGTTGGTAACGGGAAGGACTCCAGTTCAGACAGAAAGGACCAGATGCGAACCGCAATCATAAGCCCTGACCTCGGCTGCCCATGGGGGAGATGAACTGCCGTGGTTGTGAAAAGGAGATGGTAATTTGGATGCATAGGGGAACTACGAACTTGTGCAACGTAAGTGGCGAACAGTTGTGCATGCCTAACCTTCAATGGAGGGACTCTGGCCTCCAACACGACACTGGTCACCGGACTCATTCTAAAAGCTCCTGTCACTAGGCAAACACCACAGTGGTACACTGGGTCGAGTCAACGCAACGCTGAGGGCACTGCCAAACCGTAAAACAGACTCCCATAGTCAAGGCTGGATTGAACAAGGGCTCTGTAGAGCTGCAGCAGAGTAGAGCGATCTGCACCCCAGTTGGTGTTGCTCAGGCAGCTGAGGGCAGTGAGGTGCTGCCAGCGGTTCTACTTAAGCTGACAAAGGTGAGGTAGCCAAGTCAATCGGGCATCGTAAACCAGTTCTAAGAATTACTATGTCTCCACTACAGTGAATGGATCATCATTAAGGTAAAGTTCTATTTCTGGATGAACAGTGTGACGCCGACAGAAATGCATGACACACGACTTTGCGGCTGAAAACTGGAAGCCGTGGGCTGGAGCCCATGACTGCGCCTTGTGAATGGCTCCATGTAGGCACCGCTCAGCAACACCAGTGCTGTAGGAGCAGTACAAAATGCAGAAGCTACCTGCATACGGAGAAGGTGAGACTGACAGCCCTACAGCTGCTGCTAGAGCGTTAATAGCCACAAAAAATAGAGACAATCAATACCGAGCCCAGCAGAATGCCATTCTCCTCAATATGGGGGAAATTACGAGAGGCACCCATTTGGACACGGAAAGTATGGAGCGACAGGAAGTTTTGGATAAAAATCAGGAGCGGGACCTGGAGACCCCATTCATACAATGCGACAAGGATATGATGTTGCCAGGTCATGTCGTATGCTTTATGGAAGTCAAAAAAGACTGAAATCAATGTTCGCATCTGGAAAAGGCTGTTCAGATGGCAGACTCAAGGGACACAAGATTATCAGTGGTAGAGCGACCCTGGCGGAAACTGCCCTGACATGGAGCCAGTAGACCATGTGACTCCAGGACTCAACCCATTCGCTGAGACACCATACGTTCCAGCAGCTTACAAAGAAAGTTAGTGAAGCTGATGGGCTGGTAGCTATCCACATCAAGCAGGTTTTGACTGGGTTTGAGCACCGGAATGATGGTGCTCTCCTGCCATTGCGATGTCAAGACGCCATCGTACCAGATCCGGTTGGAGATGTCGCTTGTAATCAGATGGGAGATGTTTAATCATCTGACTGTGGCTCTGATCCAGCCTTGGAGCTGCGTCGGAGCAATGTGCAAGGGCACTGAGGAGCTCCCACTCTGTAAATGGGGCATTATAGGGTTCACTGTGGTGTTTAGTGAACAAGAGGACTTTCCTTTCCATCTGCCATATGAAGGTGCGAACGGCTGGGGGGTAGTTCTCCAACGCAGAGGCTCGAGCACAGTGCTCAGCAAAGTGCTTGGCAATCACGCTTGCGTGTGAAGATACCACACCATTGATGTTAATGCCAGGGACACCTGTTGGGGTCTGGTACCCACAAACATGTCTGATCTTCGTCCAGACTAGGGAAGGTGACTTGTGGCACCCAATGGTCGACACATACCTCTCCCAACACTCCTGCTTCCGTCGTTTGATAAGTTGGCAAACACAGGCATAGAGCCGCTTAAAGGCCATTAGGTGCTCTAGGGAAGGGTGCCACTTATATCGCTGTAGAGCTCGCCGGCACTCTTTAATTGCCTCAGCGACTTCCGGCGACCACCAAGGGACTGTCTTTCGCCGGGGCACCCTAAAGAACGAGAGATTGCGTTTTCCACTGCAGAAACGATCGTCGTAGTGACCTGCTCAACGACGACATCAATGGCACCACGTGGAGCAGATTCAGTAGTGACAGCAGAGGTGAAGGCTTCCAAGTCTGCCTTGTTTAAAGCCCATCTGGGTAGGTGTCTATAGGCATGATGCTAGGGGAGTGACAGGAAGATGGGGAAGTGGTCACTACCAAACAGGTCATCATGTGCTCTCAAGTCGATAGATGGAAGAAGGCCAGGACTGCAAACCAAGAGATCAATGGCCGAATAGGTGCCATGTGCCACACTGAAATACACGGGTGCACCTGTATTTAAGAAGCAGAGGAGTCATGACAGTAAATTTTCGACCTCCCTACCTTGGCCAGTAAGCATGGTGCCACCCCACAAGGGGTTATGCACATTAAAATCTCCTAAAAGTAGGAAAGGTTTAGAGAGTTGATCAATCAGTGCAGCCAATACGTTCAGGGGTACTGCACCATCTGGAGGAAGATATACATTGCAGACAGTTATTTCCCGCATCGTCCTGATCCTGACAGCCACAGCTTCAAGAGGGGTTTGAAGGGGCACAGGTTCACTGCATACTGAGTTCAGGACATATACTATGCAAAATCCACCTGACCACTATTACAGTCACTACGGTTCCTGTAATATCCCTTATAGCCATGGAGGGCAGGAATCCGCATTGCTGGGAACCATGTTTCCTGGAGGGCAATCCAGAAAGCAGGTGTAAAGCTTAGCAGTTGCCGTAACTCAGGCAGGAGGTGGAGAAAACTGCTGCAGTTCCACTGGAGGATTACATGATCGTGAGACTGGGAAGGCATGAAACAATGAGGCAGTCTACACCTCAGGGTCACCTGCTACCACCAGATGAGTACCTGTGTGATCGACATCGATTGTGTCTGATGGCCCAGCATGATCTAGGTCCTCAGCGGATGCCAGAATCTCCATCTCATCCTCAGACACACAGCTTGTAGGTAGTCGTGGTGTGGGTGCGCTACTGCAGTGCCTTGGTTCTTGGTGGTCTTTCTATTTTTAGGTTTCTCTCTCTGCTCCTCAGGTTTGTCAGGCTGGGAGTGCTTCACTGATTCAGTCTCATGGACTGAGGAGGACTGTGAAGCCCTACCACTATCTACCTGTGGTTGCTTCAGCCACTGGCAGGTGTCAGCTTTGCCACTGGTAGGAAACTGGGAAGAGAGTGACCCAAGGGATCCCTTGCTGGCGAGAGGAGCCAAAGAATACTTACGTTTCTCCAGCTGAGAAGTGGGGATTGAAGTCCCCAATGGTTGGGGGGGGGGGGGGGGGGGTGTTGCTCCTGAAGTAGGTTGTGCAGGAGCAACTGTGACGGAAGTGCCCCCCCCCCCCCCCCACCATCAAGGGGGTAGGTGAAGTCTGACGGCTCTGAGAGCCAACTGTATGCGGTGGAATGGAAGATGGTAGAATTGTTGTCATAGTGGCGATGTAGGTTGACATCATATGCTTAGGATGTAGCCTCTCATATTTTCTCTTAGCCTCAGTGTAGATCAGTCAGTCCATGGTCTTGTATTCCATTAATTTTCTTTCCTTCTGAAGAATCCTACAGTCTGGCGAGCGGTGCTCTCTGCAGTTGACACAGATGGGAGGTGGGGCACAGGGAGTATTGGGATGTGAAGGACGTCCACAATCACGACAGGTGACGCTGGAAGTACAGTGGAAAAACAAATGGCTGAACTTCCAGCACTTACAGCACCACTTGGGGGGAGGGATATATATAGTCTTACGTCACAGTGGTAGACCATCACCTTGACCTTCTCAGGTAATGCGTCACCCTCGAAGACCAAGATGACGGCACGGTGGCAACCTGATTATCCCTCAGATCCTGGTGGACGCGCCAGACGAAATGGACACCTCGCCACTCTAAATTGGCACGCAGCTCATCGTCAGACTGCAAAAGAAGGTCCCTGTGAAATATGATACCCTGGCCTGTATTTAAGCTCTTATGGGGCGTGATGAAGACAAAAACATCCCCCAGCTTGTCACAGGTGAGTAGTGCCTGTGACTGGGCAGAGGATGCTGTTTTGGTCAAGACTGACCCTGACCGCATTTTGGACAATCCCTCCATCTTCCCAAACTTCTCCTCTAAATGTTCCACAAAATACTGAGGTTTCATTGACAAGAAAGAGTCCCCATCAACTCAAGTACATACAAGGTACTGGGGTGAATAAGCTTCACTGCCATCCTTAGAATGGTGTTCCTCCCTCGGTGTGGCCAGGAGAGGGAACGATTTGGGGTCGTATTTCTTAGCACTGAAGTTAGACCTTGACCGCTTAGAGACTGTTGGTGTTTGACCATCAGCAAGAGATGACATACTATGCTTTATGGCGTGTCATTCACCCTGATGCCACCCACTCCAACCAGGGGGCCTCCCCACAGGCACCACACAGCCGCAGCAAAGGCCACCTGGCAGGATGGCCATTGCCGGGAGTCCTGATGCCCCAGGATGACGGGCATCTACTCCTTGGCATATGTGGGGAGTTAATGCCGCAGGCATCAGCAGACTGTGGTCACAGGGCTACAACCAACAGGGTACATGGCGGCCCCACCACAACGAACTGGCTACCGTGCTGGATATCAGATGCAAACAAGCTAAGAAGTCCATTATCGTCAACAGCACAGAAAGCGATACTGCACAGAGGATGGAGGAAAATGCACCTAGGATGGTGACCTCGCCCAGCAGCTGGAGAATGAGTGAAAGTGCAGATCCATGTCGACAAAAGATGCAAGAGGTCTCCGCGCATGATAGACACTATGCACCATATAAGGCGCCCTTGCCCAGTTGGCTTGCTCTTCAGGAAAATATTGCAACATGGAGTCAAATCCTACAGGGGACCATCACATAAGGACGAAGTGTGTGAGACTCTTACGACGGGCAGGAATACCTTGGGCCTATTCTAACCGCTGGTCCTGCAGGGGGGGGGGAGGAGGGGGAAAGGTGTAGGGGTAGGAACGGGGGAAGGGTGAAGGGTAAAAGGGGAAGGGTGAAGGGTAAAAGGGGAAGGGTGAAGGGTGAAGGGTAAAAGGGGAAGGGGGAAGGGTGAAGGGTAAAAGGGGAAGGGGGAAGGGTGAAGGGTAAAAGGGGAAGGGGGAAGGGTAAAAGGGGAAGGGGGAAGGGTAAAAGGGGAAGGGGGAAGGGTAAAAGGGGAAGGGTAAAAGGGGAAGGGGGAAGGGTAAAAGGGGAAGGGTGAAGGGTAAAAGGGGAAGGGTGAAGGGTAAAAGGGGAAGGGTGAAGGGTAAAAGGGGAAGGGTGAAGGGTAAAAGGGGAAGGGTAAAAGGGTAAAAGGGGAAGGGTGAAGGGTAAAAGGGGAAGGGTGAAGGGTAAAAGGGTAAAAGGGGAAGGGTGAAGGGTAAAAGGGGAAGGGTGAAGGGTAAAAGGGGAATGGTGAAGGGTAAAAGGGTAAAAGGGGAATGGTGAAGGGTAAAAGGGTAAAAGGGGAAGGGTGAAGGGTAAAAGGGGAAGGGTAAAAGGGGAAGGGTAAAAGGGGAAGGGTAAAAGGGGAAGGGTAAAAGGGGAAGGGTGAAGGGTAAAAGGGGAAGGGTGAAGGGTAAAAGGGGAAGGGTAAAAGGGGAAGGGTAAAAGGGGAAGGGTGAAGGGTAAAAGGGGAAGGGTAAAAGGTAAAAGGGGAAGGGTAAAAGGTAAAAGGGGAATAAAAGGGGAAGGGTAAAAGGGGAAGGGTAAAAGGGGAAGGGTAAAAGGGGAAGGGTAAAAGGGGAAGGGTGAAGGGTAAAAGGGGAAGGGTGAAGGGTAAAAGGGGAAGGGTGAAGGGTAAAAGGGGAAGGGTGAAGCGTAAAAGGGGAAGGGTAAAAGGGGAAGGGTGAAGGGTAAAAGGGGAAGGGTAAAAGGTAAAAGGGGAAGGGTAAAAGGTAAAAGGGGAATAAAAGGGGAAGGGTAAAAGGTAAAAGGGGAAGGGTGAAGGGTAAAGGGAAAAAGGGGAAGGGTGAAGGGAAAAAGGGGAAGGGTGAGGGGTAAAAGGGGAAGGGTGAAGGGTAAAAGGGGAAGGGTGAAGGGAAAAAGGGGAAGGGTGAGGGGAAAAAAGGGAAGGGTGAAGGGAAAAAGGGGAAGGGTGAAGGGAAAAAGGGGAAGGGTGAAGGGAAAAAGGGGAAGGGTGAAGGGTAAAAGGGGAAGGGTAAAAGGGGAAGGGTGAAGGTTGAAAGGTGAAGGGTAAAAGGGGGAAGGGTGAAAGGGTAAAAGGGGGAAGGGTGAAAGGGTAAAAGGGGGAAGGGTGAAAGGGTAAAAGGGGGAAGGGTGAAAGGGTAAAAGGGGGATGGGTGAAAGTGTGAAAAGGGAAGGGTAAAAGTGTAAAAAGTGAAGGGCAAAAGGTAAAGGGGGAAGGGCAAAAGGTAAAGGGGGAAGGGCAAAAGGTAAAGGGGGAAGGGCAAAAGGTAAAGGGGGAAGGGCAAAAGGTAAAGGGGGAAGGGCAAAAGGTAAAGGGGGAAGGGCAAAAGGTAAAGGGGGAAGGGCAAAAGGTAAAGGGGGAAGGGCAAAAGGTAAAGGGGGAAGGGCAAAAGGTAAAGGGGGAAGGGCAAAAGGTAAAGGGGGAAGGGCAAAAGGTAAAGGGGGAAGGGCAAAAGGTAAAGGGGGAAGGGCAAAAGGCAAAGGGGGAAGGGCAAAAGGTAAAGGGGGAAGGGCAAAAGGTAAAGGGGGAAGGGTAAAAGGTAAAGGGGGAAGGGTAAAAGGTAAAGGGGGAAGCGTAAAAGGGGAAGGGTAAAAGGGGAAGGGTAAAAAGGGAAGGGGGAAGGTGGAGGGAAGGGGGAGGGTGAAAGTGGGAGGGTGAAAGGGGGAGGGTGAAAGGGGGAGGGTGAAAGGGGGAGGGTGAAAGGGGGAGGGTGAAAGGGGGAGGGGGAAGGAGGAGGGGGAAGGAGGAGGGGGAAGGAGGAGGGGGAAGGAGGAGGGGGAAGGAGGAGGGGGAAGGAGGAGGGGGAAGGAGGAGGGGGAAGGAGGAGGGGGAAGGAGGAGGGGGAAGGAGGAGGGGGAAAGAGGAGGGGGAAGGAGGAGGGGGAAGGAGGAGGGGGAAGGAGGAGGGGGAAGGAGGAGGGGGAAGGAGGAGGGGGAAGGAGGAGGGGGAAGGAGGAGGGGGAAGGAGGAGTGGGAGGGGGAAGGAGGAGGGGGAAGGAGGAGTGGGAGGGGGAAGGAGGAGGGGGAAGGAGGAGTGGGAGGGGGAAGGAGGAGGGGGAAGGAGGAGGGCAAAAGGGGGAGGGTAAAAGGGGGAGGGGGAAATGGGGAGGGTAAAAGGGGGAGGGGGAAATGGGGAGGGTAAAAGGGGGAGGGTGAAAGGGGGAGGGGGAAGGAGTAGGGTAAAAGGGGGAGGGGGAAGGAGTAGGGTAAAAGGGGGGAGGGGGAAGGAGTAGGGTAAAAGGGGGAGGGGGAAGGAGTAGGGTAAAAGGGGGAGGGGGAAGGAGTAGGGTAAAAGGGGGAGGGGGAAGGAGTAGGGTAAAAGGGGGAGGGGGAAGGAGGGAGGGGGAAGGAGGGAGGGTTGCCCCACCAACCCCATAGGCAGTCAGTCAATGAGGCCAAAAAGCCCTATCTTGCAGAGATGAATAGAAACCACCTCCGCAGGCAAAATGTAACACCAGGTCAGCCTAGTTGGCATTGTCTGCTAGCAACAGATGGAACGTGTCAGCAAGATTAAGTTGCCATCTCAAAGCAGCCTAATTAGAGCAGTCTATGAGTAAACAGGCCATCGTCAGGTGGGCTCCGCGTTGGCAGTGAGGGGTCCTCACATCTGCGTATGTGGCCATGGATCAGCCAACTGAGACCAATGTGGAGACTACAGAGAAAGATGGATTCCCTGCGAGAAACTAGCAGGGAAGACTGGCTCATTGTCGTGGTAACCTTAATTGTCCTCAGTTTCTTTGGGGAGATCAGGGCAGACTATTCTGAGTTCCAGACTTCCAGCAATTGATGGCACATAAATGACTGAAGGTCTGGTACTGGGACCTCCTTTTCCAGAATCGGCATCCTGGTGGCCAGCTTGGCCACCTCGTCAGCTTGTTCACTTTCTGAAATCCCAACATGACTGGCGGTTCAAATGAAAACTACTAGCCACTAAGCCTGATGGAGGTCCAAGAAAAATCCTGGATAGCCGTAACCAGTGGATAAGGAGAGTAGCACTGGTCTATAGGATGAAGGCTGCTAAGTGAGTTACCACAGAGTAGGATACTCTTGCCAGTGCAAGAACAAACATGGCTGCAGGCTTACTTAACGGCACTGCAGACATTTGGCCGAGTATGGAGTTCACTACATTCTGCATGCAAGGCCTGTTTGTTCCTCAACCGTTGAGTCATTGGTGAATACTGTTTCCAAACCTGGCTACTTCTCAAGGACAGCCAAGAACGTGTAGTGAAAAATTGTGGGGTCAATGGCATCTTTTGGACCAAAGGAGACTTTGAGGCATATCTGAGGTCAGGGCACAAGCTATGGTGGCAGATGCAATATCTCCCTGACCAGTGATGACAGTGAAGGCTGTTGCAGTTCCAAACAGAGACACTGGAGATGTTCGGCAATTGTAAACCCAGTTCTGGGTCGCCATTATGGAAGGTGGAGCTCCCTTGCAGGGAAAAGGACATGGAAGTTGCGATGCTCAAGGAAGTTACAAATGTATACAGTATAATTCAGTAGCTTTTGTTGGCACATGATACGTAGCGGAGGGACTCCAGCCTTGACTAGCAGGCTGTTCATAGGGCTAGTTCGGAAGGCTCCCGTCACAAGTTCATCCCACAATGATGGATGGCGTCTGGTATCTGCAATGCTCAGGGTGATGCTGAACCATATGCAAGACCCCTATAATCAAGATTGAACAGAATCAGGGCTTTGTAGGGCAGCTAAGGGTAGAGTGATCTGCAGCCCAGCTATTGTTGCTGATGCAGTGTGGTGTTGCCAGTACTTTTGCTTAAGTTGGTGAAGGTAGCTAAGCCATATCAGTTGGGAATTGAAGACTAGTCCCACAAAGTGGTGTGTCTCAACTACAAGACATAATTGATCAGCTACATAAAGCTCTGCGTGTGGGTGGGCAGTGCGACAGTGACAGGCGTGCATGACTCGAGACCTGGCAGGTGACAACCAAAAGCCACGGATGAGAGCGCATGACTGGGCCTTTCGCATAGTGCCCTGTAGGTGACACTCAGCAACAACCATACTAGAGGAGAAATATTAAAAGCAAAAATTGTCAGCATATAAGGAGGGCGATACCGAAGACCCCACAACCGCCACTAGACCATTGATGGCCACCAGAAAGAGAGAAACACTTAATAGAGAGCCCTGTGGAATCTCGTTCTCTTGGATGTGGGCGGCACTGACTGAAGCACCCACTTGACCCTGGAACATACAGTGCGACAGGAAGTTCTTGACAAATATTGGGAGTGGACCCCGGAGACCACACTCGTGGAACATAGTAAGGATTTGGTGATGCCATGTCATGTAATAAGCATTCTGTAGGTAAAAAAAGGCAGCAACGACAAGCTGATGATATGCAGAGCAGTTCGGATGGTGGACTTCAGGTGAACCAAATTATCAGCAGCAGAACAGCCTTTGCAAAAACCGCCCTGAGATGCAGCCAAGGTCCTGAGACACAAGGAGCCAACACAGACATTTGCTCACAATGTGTTCGAGAAACTTACAGAGAACATTGGTAAGGGTGATTGGAAGATAACTGTCCATCTCACAGGGATTCTTACCCAGTGTCAGTGCCAGAACTACTGCATTTTCTCGCCAATGAGATGGGAATTCACCCTCATTCCAGATCTGATTACAGAGGGTAAAGATGTGAGGTTGAAGCCCACTCCACTAAAAGATGTTTCAGCATGTGGCTGTAAATGCAGTCTACCTCTGGAGCAATGAGCTGGGGCACTAGAGGGTTCCCATTAACTGTGTGGAGCATTATATGGCTCTAGGTGGCAGGTAGTAAAAGATAAGTACATTCGGTCTGTCACAGTTTCGTGGGCCAAAAGGTGGAGTGGTAGTTCTCAGATGCAGATGCAGATGCATGAGCCTAATGCTCAGCAAAATGCTTGGCGACAGCTGCTGAATCAATATAAATGGCACCATCTAAGGATATATTTGGTACACCTGCAGGGGACTGGAAGCCATATGGTCATCGGATATTTGCAGGCACCTGTGATGGAAAGGTATGTGATCCAATGGTGGAAATGTACTGTTCCCAGGATTCTTGCTTTTGCCATTTCATGTAGCAAACATGGGCATGGAGCCAATTAAAGGCAATGAGGTGCTCCAGTGAAGGGTGCTGCTTATGGCATTGAAAAACCTGCCTGTGACCTCTAATAGACGCAGAGATCTCTGGGGTCCACCAGGGTACCGTCTTCCATTGGCGGGGATCCCAAGAATGAGGGAATGGCTGCCATTGCATACTGACCAGCCGCATCAATAGTGCCTTGCAATGGGGAGCTAGGAATGACAGCAGAGGAGAACCCATCCCAGTCAACATAACACAGAACCCATCTGGGTGGGCGTCCAGGGGAGCAACGCTGAGGGAGTGGCAGGAAGACTGGGAAGTGGTCACTACCATGCAGGTCATTGTGGCCCCTCCAGTGGACAGATGGTAGAAGACCAGGACTGAAAAAGAAGAGATACGTGGCCGAGTAAGTCCCACGTGCCATACTGAAGTGTGTAGGGGCACCACAGATCAAGATGTAAAGACCAAGTTGTGCCAGTCAAGTTTCTGTGTCTTTACCATAGACATTGATCAGTATTCCATCTCACAAACTGTTATGGGTGTTGAAGTCGCCCAAGACTAGGAGTGGTGGGGGAGCTGAGAGAGTAATGCAGACAGTACATCCAGGGGCATGACATCATCAGGAGGGAGATAAACATTGCAGATGGTAAAATCCTGATGTGCCCGTACACGAACAGCCATAGCCTACAATGGAGTATCAAGAGGCACAAGGTCACTGTATATGTACAGCATGTACATACAAACCCATCCTGATACCATCTCATAGTTGGTGCAATTTTTAAAATAACCTTGGCAGCCAAGAAGGGCAGGGATCCTAGTTGCTGAAAACCACATTTCCTGGATGGCAATACAGAATGCAGGGTATGTGCTTAAAAGCTGCCAGAAGCTCAGATATGTGGTGGAAAAAAATCGGTTAAAATTCCACTTGAGGATAAGACTCTGAATACTGTGGGAGGATGATGCAACCATGGTGGGGGGGGGGGGCATGTACTATTTGAGAGGTCCGGTGATTCACTGACATAGGTTGTGTGGCACATTGCCTGGGGAGCCCTGGTGCTGCAGACGCCACTGGGATCTCTACCTTGGGGACAGAGGGAGTACATGCAGAGTCCTGTGGTGTGAGGGCCACCAGAGTTTCCTTCATCTCAGAGGACTTCTTTTTGTCCTTCTTGTCTCCTTCTCCTTAGAAGACTAGGGCTGAGAAGGTTTCCCTGAATTGGTTTCAGGTATAGAGGTGGAACAATAAGTCCAATAGCCAGCAGCCAGCTGGTATCTGGCTGTGGACCAACAGGAACCATGGAAGGAAGAGTCCCAAGGGACCTATCATAACTAGAGAAGGCAGAGGAGGATGCAGTGCCTCTGGCTGGCGGAAGTGGACCAGTGCCCCAGCACGTGGGGATCCAATGCTTCCCAATTGGGTGCTGTGGAAGCACCAGAAAGACCCCCAACCACCTGGGGGACAGGTACTGGCAGGCAGCTCTGGCCCACTGTATAAGGTGTAACAGAGGTAGGCACCATCAACAGAGGAGGCAATGACATTGCAGCTGCAGCATAAAATTGCATCACTTGTCTGGGATTTAGACACTCATACCTTTTCCTGGCCTCTTGATATGAGAGCTTGTCCAGAGTCTTACAATCTTGGATTTTCTTCTCAAGCTTAAAAATGAAGCAACCTGGTACGCAGGGAGAGTGGAGCTTGTAGAAGTTTACACAGATGGTGAGAGGGGCACAAGAAACATTCACATGCCGCAGACATCCACAATACCTGCAGACAGGGGTAGCAGTGCAAGATGAAGACATACACTCCTGCAAATGGAAAAAAGAACACATTGACACCGGTGTGTCAGACCCACCATACTTGCTCCGGACACTGCGAGAGGGCTGTACAAGCAGTGATCACACGCACGGCACAGCGGACACACCAGGAACCGTGGTGTTGGCCGTCGAATGGCGCTAGCTGCGCAGCATTTGTGCACCGCCGCCGTCAGTGTCAGCCAGTTTGCCGTGGCATACGGAGCTCCATCGCAGTCTTTAACACTGGTAACATGCCGCGACAGCGTGGACGTGAACCGTATGTGCAGTTGACGGACTTTGAGCGAGGGCGTATAGTGGGCATGCGGGAGGCCGGGTGGACGTACCGCCGAATTGCTCAACACGTGGGGCGTGAGGTCTCCACAGTACATCGATGTTGTCGCCAGTGGTCGGCGGAAGGTGCACGTGCCCGTCGACCTGGGACCGGACCGCAGTGACGCACGGATGCACGCCAAGACCGTAGGATCCTACGCAGTGTCGTAGGGGACCGCACCGCCACTTCCCAGCAAATTAGGGACACTGTTGCTCCTGGGGTATCGGCGAGGACCATTCGCAACCGTCTCCATGAAGCTGGGCTACGGTCCCGCACACCGTTAGGCCGTCTTCCGCTCACGCCCCAACATCGTGCAGCCCGCCTCCAGTGGTGTCGCGACAGGCGTGAATGGAGGGGCGAATGGAGACGTGTCGTCTTCAGCGATGAGAGTCGCTTCTGCCTTGGTGTTTGGCGCCGTGCAGGTGAGCGCCACAATCATGACTGCATATGACCGAGGCACACAGGGCCAACACCCGGCATCATGGTGTGGGGAGCGATCTCCTACACTGGCCGTACACCACTGGTGATCGTCGAGGGGACACTGAATAGTGCACGGTACATCCAAACCGTCATCGAACCCATCGTTCTACCATTCCTAGACCGGCAAGGGAACTTGCTGTTCCAACAGGACAATGCACGTCCGCATGTATCCCGTGCCACCCAACGTGCTCTAGAAGGTGTAAGTCAACTACCCTGGCCAGCAAGATCTCCGGATCTGTCCCCCATTGAGCATGTTTGGGACTGGATGAAGCGTCGTCTCACGCGGTCTGCACGTCCAGCACGAACGCTGGTCCAACTGAGGCGCCAGGTGGAAATGGCATGGCAAGCCGTTCCACAGGACTACTTCCAGCATCTCTACGATCGTCTCCATGGGAGAATAGCAGCCTGCATTGCTGCGAAAGGTGGATATACACTGTACTAGTGCCAACATTGTGCATGCTCTGTTGCCTGTGTCTATGTGCCTGTGGTTCTGTCAGTGTGATCATGTGATGTATCTGACCCCAGGAATGTGTCAATAAAGTTTCCCCTTCCTGGGACAATGAATTCACGGTGTTCTTATTTCAATTTCCAGGAGTGTATGTCCGAACTTCATACAACAGAAACAACTCAAAGGAGGAGGAACATAGGGTTTCATGTCACACTGGAAGACTATCACCTTCATCTTCTCAGGCAACCTATCACCCTCAAAAGTTAAGATGAAAGCCGCAATAGCAACTATGTTTTCCTTTGGTCCCCTATGGATATGATGGATGAAGTGCACATCCCATCACTCTATGTTGGAACACAGCTCATCATCTGACTGCAGAAGAAGATCACAGTGAAAGATGATGCCCTGGATCATACTGAGAATCTTGTGGGGAGTGACAGTCATGGGAATGTCACCCAACTTTTCACAAGAGAGCAGCACCTGTAACTGGGCAGGAGATGACATTTTAATTACGAGGGAACTGCTCATCTTAGAGAGGGCTGCAACTTCCCGTATTTGTCTTGAATGTTTTCCACAAAAATACAAGTTATATGGCCAAAATAGTGTCCCCTTCAGTACTGGCACAGACGAGGTATTGGGGCGAGGATTTTGCACCTTACTATTTAGTCCTGCATTCCTTCCACGACATGGCAAGGTAAGGCAAGGTAAGGCAAGGCAAGGCAACGCATTGGGGTCATACCTTGTTGCATCATATGAGGCCTTTCCATTTGAAGTGACTGCTCGGACTGTGTGACAACCAGCGGGAGAAAGTTTAAGTCGCTTTCTGTGCAAACTATCTGCCGCGATGCCACCCACTCTGAATGGGGGCTCTCCCCATGGGTGCCAACCAGCCACAGCAATCCATTATCCATTGCTGGGAGTCCCTATGCCCCAGTCATGATGGGCACATATGCCATGGCAGACATGGGGAGTGTGCAGTGCAGGCACCAACAGTGCCAATCCCCTTATTGGTCAGGAGGCTACCATCATGAAAGTACTTGACGACCTCCTCAACCCCCCCCCCCCCCCCTCACAATGGGATGGCGACTGTGCTGGGTTTTGGGTGCACTATGACAACAGAAAGGAAGGGTGCCATGGTGGAAGGGCACAGAGATGAAGCATACACCACAGACGGCAACCTTCCCTGCACGACATGCACTTGTGTATTATTTGGAGAAGAGAGCAGGTCAAACCCAATAATGGGGACCGTATAATCATTACTCGAAGGTGAAGATTGGGGCATCAGGAGTCCACTTCCTGGGTTACATCATCAATGTAGCCACCACAGGAGTAGGCAGAAGTTATAACAAACTCCTACAACCTGTGAACTGCCCGTGAGTTGCAAATTTCTCAGCATCACTAATTTCTATGGCTGTCTGTGCACTCTTGGCCATCCCACTGAACTAACTTATGAAGCTCACCAAAACCAAGTAACAGACTGCCGTGAACAAGCAAAGCTGAGACAGCCTTCAGTAATGTGACTACTGCTATTCCTAAGGCTGTGCTGTTAGCACACCCTAGTCCACGAGTGCCCCTTGCCCTAATAGTTGATGCATCTGTGACCGCAATAGGTGCTGCATGTCATCAACAAGTAGACCAACACTGGCAGCCATCAGCATTCTTCATCCAGATGCTAACCCCATCACAGCAGAGCTGGTCAATGTACGATCACGAGTCATATGCGGCATAAACTTCATTCAGCCGAGGCTCAAAGGTCAACACTTTACACTTGTCACTGACCACAACCCACTGACTTATGCTTTCCATCAGGAACTGAACAAAGCACCACCCCTTAAACTATATACGACAACTCAAGACTCATAATCCGTGTCGACGGAGAACTGGATGTACCAGCTGACACCCTCTCTTGTGTAGAAGCCATTACATGTGAAGCTAATTACGAAGCACTCAGTTTGGCACAGTAATCCAACAACAACCTTCAAGATTTACTGGCACAACCATTTAGTATGCAGCTCTGCCGTGTCCAAGTACCATTTTCAAATGAGATATTGTACTATGACGTTTCCACAATGAAGCCATGACCATTAGTGACTATTAACTTCTGTCCCACAAATTTGGTTAAATTAACTTTGGTGTGACAAAACATCAACAAAGACTGCAAGATATTTGTGCAACAGAGTATGGCCTGTGAGTGGAATAAGATCACTCACCATGTCAGTGCAACCCTAACCAGCAATCTCACCATGAACATATAGACATCCTCAGACCTTTCCAACCGTCTGAAGGTTATTTACAGCCTAACTACCATCTGCCACTTTAATCTTCGCCTGAAGTCTTTCAATAGTTGACATTACCGCTGAAACAGTGACAACCACTTTCTTTCATGGATGGATTTCAGAGTTTTCCTTTGCATTACCACTGGCCACGACATGCAGTTTGAATCCTACCTGTTTTAACACATTCGCTGCCCTGTTAGGAATGAAACACATCTGAACAATGGCTTATCACCCAGTAGTGAATGGTTTAGTTCAATGTCTTCATCAACAGTTAAATGCATCCCTTCAGCGACATAACTCGCAATGTTGGACAAACACTGTCGATCATCTTCTTGGGCCTCTGTGTGTCCATCAAGGATGATCTGAAATCTGCTAAAGCAGGTCTTGTCTATGGCCCACTGATCCAACTGCCCGGTGAGTACTTTAGCACCAGGCTGGACACACTAATCGAGGCAACAGATTTTGGCAACAAACTACGCACACAGATCCGGCAGCTCCATCCTGTTGCATGAAGAGATCAACAAACGTGCTGCCCTTTCATCTTTGCTGAACTGTGCAAATGGTACCAAGTTTTTGTTCACCACTTTTCTGTCCACAAGCCTCTGCAGATGATAGACCATATCCAGTTCTCAGCAGAAATGGAAAAATGTTTAAGACTGAAGTCACAGGAAACCCAACGACAATCTCTGTTGATGACCTTAAACCTGCATTCAACACTGTGTACATTGGTATGAGCAAACTGCTTGACACACCAACCACAGACAAGTCAGAATCACCTGACACTCCACTGCCTGTCACAGACATGCCGTAATGGACACTGAATACCAACCCTAGTGGCTTGGCAGCATCAAAATCTCTTGTCACAGGATCTGGACATCACGTCCACTTCAGTCGAAGATATCATTAGCACTTAGGGGGCAGTGGTGTAGTGATCATGCATCACTGTGTGAAATATGCCCAGACACAAAATGTTTATGCAAAGCAACATTATTGCTAACGTTCCTTTATTCTTTGGCTTTTACAATTATTACCTGTATTGGTCTGCATTCTCAGACCATTTTTTGCTTTTGGGTGCTGTGTTATTAAATGTTGCAATAAAGCAGATTTACTCCAAACTAACAAAGTAATCCACAGTTGACTGTAGCCCCTGCAAATGGGACACTGTCTTAATGTTCACTCGGATAAGAAATACAAAAAAGCTACTAAATTTGAATAAGAGGCTTCGAAACTTTATCTGTGATGGATGCCACCACTAAAATTGTGTGACATATCACATAGATTCTATCATTTTTTATTTAAAAAGGCATATGGAGCCACTACTCTTAGAAGGGGGAATGATGCCAACTTTGAGAAAGAAAGCACATCATGGTAACAACTAATGAAATCATCAGCACAATTTTAAATATAATAAGTATGCAAAAATGGGCGACACACACATTTCACAACAGTAAACTATTCAGCTAAAGAATCTTACTTTTTACTACCTGCAGTAGGTAATTTGAATGGAGTTTTTTATTTTGAAAAGCTTGAGCAACAATAACTTGAGATAATCTTTGTTAATAGGATATGAGAGCAGATACATATTAGTAACGGAACTGTTTTCTTTTATCTCTGTGAAAGCAACCCTGTGTAAATATGCAGCGAGGCAATTAGAAGATCTGTCATTGTGATCCCAACAACATGGCTTTTTTAGCTCATATCAACAAGCTTTAATGTCCCTGCAACACATGATTGGCACTTCAGAATCTGAATAGCTGCAATGTCTTCCAGACCCAATGTATTTCTCATTTGCAACATCATTATGTGTTTTTCCACCACCCTCACCACTTTCTATATCCAACATCAGGTTTTTTTCCCTTTCTCCAGCTTGTTCTTTACTCTTGATGAAGTGTATTCCAGATATGAATCCTCAAGGCCTTTCTATCCTTTGGATTCACTTGCCCTCTTCCAAGAGATCAGAAAGAAGATATTCTTCTTTATGTAACTTATAAGTCTTTGCCTTTTGTTATAAATTTCCATAAATGAAATACATCAGGATAAACGTTAATCAAAGCCACAGCAGGGACACCTGTAGTTACTAACTGCCAGCAGCAACCACCTGACGATATCGAGATGCTGCAATGATGAAATGTAGCATAATACAGTGGCAGACCTGAGAACTGAATATTCAGATTTAGAAAACCTCACTTTCACCGAAAATCATCAAAAACCAAATGTCATTCATTTGCACTCCATAAAAAATGAGTAATTTGTTCAGAGCTTATCTGTACAGAAAAACAAATCTGATGCCAGGTGGTAACTAATACACAGATGTTTGTGAAAGTGTGGTTCACAACACTTTGCTTGATGACTTATATACAAATTAAGTGTTCATTCATCCTATTTTATAGATGAGTGATCATAGTATGTAAATCACTGTAAATTACAAGAAAATAGCACGGACAGGCTTTGGGCATATACGAAACAAAGGCCTATAGCAATAAGTTACAGGTAACTAACATGAAGCAAACACATACACAAAATTGCCAGTCATAAATTATCACTTAATATGTGAGAAAAATGTGGAAATATTGAATGAAATGTTGAAAAATGTTATTTTTCATTACTATATACGGATTCCCATAATACTGAAAAATATAGTGCTCAAAATTTAAAAGATGTGTCAGCAAAAGGGGTACAGATGAAAGTTACTTTTGAGCTATTTCATACTTGGGGAGAAAGTATAAATTAAGTAAAGAATGCTCTGCAGAATATAAATAATTTAGGAGTAAAGGAGACCACTCACCAAATAGCAGAAGTGCTGAGTTGTTGACAGACATGCATAAGAGAGAAAGGAAACTTGTTAGGTTTCTGAATAAATCCTTTGACACACACACACACACACATACACACACACACACACACACACACACACACACACACACACACACACACACCCGCGCGCGCGCGCGCAAGTGTGCACACTTGTGCCCCCTGCATTGCGCTGGCTGGACACACAATGCCAAATTTTACATTTTGACAGGTGGACTACGGTGGTCTTGGGACGGGGTTATTTCAGATGGGGGGGTGGGGGGTGGGGGGTGGGGGTAGAAGGAGAGCGTGGTTGGGGGCAGAAAGACAGCTTAGAGATGGGTAGCTAATGGCTCAGAGAGATGCAGCAGGTTTGTTGGTTAGGAATGTAGTAGGGAGTATGAATGTAATACACAGTTACAGGAGCTGGTGAGGTGAGGTGAGGTGCAGGATCAAAATGATGTGGACTGAGAGAGGGTGACAGGAATGGGAAACTGTTGGATGAAGGATGTGGGTACAGTGGGTTCATGGAGATTGAGACCAGGTGGGTTATGGGAGCGAAGAATGTGTTGCAAGGGTAACTTCCATCTGCGTAGTTGAGGAGTTAAGGACCCACACCGCATGAGTTGCTTAGTAGCCACTGACCACATGCACATTGGGCACAGCCGCATGTTGTGTCACTGGGGGATCAACTTTGTTTTTGGCTACAGTTTGGTGGTGCCATTCATTCTGGTGGACAGCTGGCTGGTTGTTATCAATAAAAGGTATACAGTGATTGCAGCAGAGTTGTTATATCACGCAGATGCTTTCACAGGTGGCTCTGCCTCTGACAGGGTAGGATATGCCAGTGACAGGACTAGAGCAGGAAGTGCTGGGTTGGTGGATTGGGCCAGTCTCACACTTGAGTCTTCTACAACCCACACAAACAACTAATTCCTTTTTAGGGAAGATATATAAACAAATCCATGGCACAGCCATGAGCACCTGCATGGAACCTTCTATGCCAACCTTTTTTACGGGCAGTCAGGTTCGTTGATGATATCTTCATGACCTGAACTCGGGGCCAAAACACCTTAACCACCTCTCTGAAGGCCTCATCCACAGCTCTGTCCACATCAAAACCTATAACTACCAACAATATCTGTGTTTTAGCAGCTGTCACGCCAGCACATCAAAAAATCACTAATGTACAGCCCGGACATCTGTGGACAGCATACCTGCAGTAAAGAGAATTCCCTCTTGTCCAGTATGATGATGGTCACTCAGAGGCCTTCCAAGCATAGTCTGCACATAGATTTCCCATGCCATATCATAATACACCCCTAATCCTCCCACCACATCCAAGAAACAACAAGAAAGGAGTGCCCCCTAGTCACTCAGTATCACCCTGGGCTGCAGCAACTGAACCATATACCTTGCCAGGGCTTTACTGTCATCATACCCAGAATCGAGGGACATCAAGTCCCAATCCCCCCAAAATGGTATTCCATTGCCCACCCAACTGATACAGCATCCTGATCCATCCTTATGCCACACCCAATCCCAACCCCTTCCAGAGGGGTCATATCTGTATGGAAGACCCAAGTGTAAGACCTGCTCAATCCACCCCAGTACATCCTACTGCAGTCCTGTCACAGCCTTATTCTATCCCGTCAGCAGCCATGTCATATACCAACTACAGTGCAATCACTGCACCAAGCACGGTGGTTAGCCAGTAGACTCGCTTTCAGAAGGACAGCGGTTCAAATCTGTGTCTTGCCACCCAGTTTTAGATTTTGTGTGATTTCCCTAAATTTCTCCAGGCAAATGCTGGGATGGTTCCTTTGAGATGGCATGGCCGATTTTCTTCCCCATCCTTGACACAATCCAAGCTTGTGTTTAGTCTCTAATGACCTTGATGTCAAAGGAATGTTAAACTTCCCTGCAGTCACTGCAGAGCTTTTTATGTCAGTAGGACAACCAACCAGCTGTCAACCACAAAGAGCACAATACAGCAGATGTATGTTATTTGAAACGAAATTTCCTATGAATTTTTGGGGAGAAGCAGTCTCCACTGCAGTTTATCTCATTAGCAGATCACCGACAAAAGCTTTGAACAACATAACACCAGAGGAAGCTTTCTCAGGAAAGAAACCTGACCTCTGACGTCTAAGATTATTTGGCAATAAGGAATTTGTCCACATACCATAAACCATTAGGCGTAAATTGGACAAGAAATGTGTTCAATGCATACACGTCGGATACTGTGAAGACAGCAAGGCATACCAATTGTTCCATCCAGTTCAACAAAGAATCATTAAATCCAGAGATGTGATATTTAGAGAAAAAATAATTCAAGAGAATAATAACAAACCATGAACATGTGATCATTTGCTGGAACCAAATCAGATATCTATTCTGTTCACAAATAAGGAGGAGAACATTATGATTCAAGATGACAAGGGATAACAGATCAGATAACAGCATTTCACCAGAAACAGGCTCAGTCAAAATAGAGGAAGAATCTGAACCACCTCAACAACTGCTCAGATCATCTTCCAGAATACCCATACTGAAGAAGATGGATCATTATGTGACCCATTGTACTAAAGAAGATTCACAAGAATCAGAGCCATCAACTTTGGAAGAACCTTTGCAATCCAAGGATTCAGAGAAATAGTTTCAAGCAATAGAAGAAGAATTGAAGTCACGTGCAGAAAATAAAACTTGGGAATCAGCTATCCTGCCTCAAGGTGAAAAAGTGATTGATACTAGGTAGGTCTTTAAGATCAAAAGAGAATTACAAGGACAGAATTTTCCATAAAGTTTGACTTGTAGTTAAGGGATGTTCACAAGTTAAAGGTTTAGACTATGAAGAAACGTACCAGTGATACGACACAATTCACTCAGATATTTGTTTAGTCTAGCTGCTAAACACAACTTGGACATTGATCATTATGATGTGGTGACAGCTTTTTGTAAGGTCATTTGAAAGAAGAAATTTATGTTAAAATTCCCACAGTTGACTATGTGACAAAAACAGTCAAATATGAAGGTATTAAAAGACTCAAGAAAGCAGTGTATGGACTTAAAAAGGGAAGTCTCTGTTAGAATATCAAACTGGACAAAGTTCTACTAAGTTTAAATTTCAGCAGATCCACCACTGATCCATGTGTTTATCACAGAAACCAAGGACGTAATATATTAATTGTAGCTGTTTACGTAGATGACATGATGATATTTTGTGACAATATGCAAAAGAAAATTGCATTTAAAGAACAACTAATGGAACAACTTAAACTAAAGGACTTTGGGGAAGTATCCAATTGTCTAGGGAGCTGAGTGACAAGAGATCATAAGCTTGGACTTTTATGGTTGGATCAGACTCATTACACAAATTAGATTTTACAAAAGTATAACATGGAAGACTGTAATCCAGTATGAAGTCCGCTTGACAATAACCAAGTATTAACTCATGAAATGGGCCCAAAAACAAAGAGAGAAAGAGATGCCATGAAGAAAGTCCCATATAAAGAAGCCATAGGTAGCTTAATGTATGCACAACTAGGTGCTAGACCAGATCTAGTGTACGCAATTGGAGTTGTGAGTCGGTTTAATAACCACCCTGGAAAATCCCACTGGCAAGCAGTAAAACGAATCCTCGTAAGACTTCAATCTACTATTTTCCAAAGAAAATCATGACATCACAGGTTACACTGATGGTGACCGGGCTGGGGACATAAGAGATATAAAATCAACCACTGGTTTTTTATTTATGTCACAAGGTGCAGCAATCTCATGGCATAGTAAAAAACAACTAACAGTAGCTGTCTTGATGACTTCTGTATGTCAGGAAGCACTTTGGCTGCAACGTCAGCAAAGAGAGAGAGACCCCCTTACCCAAAAGAGGGCCCGATAAGATTGTTTTGTGACAACAAAGGTGCAACTGATCTGTCAAAGACAAGTGAATACAAAAATCACAGTAAACACACTGACACCAGGCATGATTTCATCAGGGAAAAGACAGATACAGGAGAAATCACACTGGAGCAAATTTTCCCAGATGGAATGTTTGCAGATATGACAACAAAGCCACTGCCAAGAACCAGACATCAGCAACTAACACAAGAATTTGGACTCCGAGAATGAAGTACTGAGAGACATTGCTTCTAGTGGAGGTGTTGGAATTTAGAATCGATACCTCTGCTACATATTTAGCTTTGCGACAGTTGCTAATGACACTTTTATAGATGTTCCTATTAACATGGTTTTGTTTTGCCTACTCTTGTTACACTCATTCTGTGCATGTTAATAAAAGCATTTATGTTCACTTTCAAACCGTAACAGCGTGTTTATTTCAAGTTCAATAACAAAAGGTTATGGGCCCATGCACAGTCACCCAGCGGTTAATTTGAAGTGAATAAAAACTATGCTTTTTTCGTCACAATAAGACGCAGACACAGAATGCCAATATCATGAGTTCAGTCAGTGCTAATTCTTTCCTGTCAACTGAAAAACTGAAAGGAAGAGAAAATTACAATACATGGCAATTTGCAATTAAAACTTATTTACAGCATGAACAATTGTGGCAGTGGATAACGGGCGAGATCGAATACGAACTTATGACATGCACTGCAAGAGCCAAAAAAATCTTATCAGTTGACCCTGTTATTTATGTGCATCTGCAGAGCACATCATCTGCAAAAGAAGTGTGGAATAAATTAAAACAAACTTACGAGGATTCAGGACTTTATCGAAAAATAGGATTGTTGAGAACACTTTTAACAACACGATTAGAGAACTGTTTGTCAGTGAAAGAATGTGTGTCGAGAATAATTTCAACGTCAAATAAATTGAATGGTCTTAACTTTGAAGTGAAAGATGAATGGGTAGAATGTATCTTGTTAGCTGGGCTGCCTAATGAGTACAAACCAATGATAATGGGTTTAGAGAACTTCAGCACACCGAATACAGATGATTCCATTAAAAACAAATTACTACTGGAAGTAAAGGATGAAGTTGTGGCAGCTCATATGTTAATGATGTGGCTCTCCAGGCGAATAAAAAAGACAAGCGAATCAGCTCACACCACAATCCTACAGGTCTGAGATGTTACAACTGCAACAAATATGGACACACAGTGAAAAATTGTCACAGTAAAAACAAGGCAAGCGAAAAATTGGTAATTAAAGAAACCTGACCTCTGACATCTAAGATTATTCAGCAGTAAGGCATTTGTCCACATACCATAAACCATTAGGCGTAAATTGGACAAGAAATGTGTTCAATGCATACTTGTCAGATACTGTGAAGACAGCAAGGCACACTGGTTGTTCCATCCGGTTCAACAAAGAATCATTAAATCCAGAGACGTAATATTTAAAGAAGAAATAATTCAAGGGAATAACAAGCCAGGAACATGTGATCAATTGCTGGAACCAAATCATATTTCTATTCCGTTCACAAATGAGGAGGAGAACATTATGATTCAAGATAACTCAAGGGACAACAGATCGGATAACAGCATTTCAGCAGAAACAGGCTCAGTCGAAATAGAAGAAGAATCTGAACCACCTCAACAAGTGCTCAGATCATCTTCCAGAATACCCATACTGAAGAAGATGGATCATTATGTGACCCATTGTACTAAAGAAGATTCACAAGAATCAGAGCCATCAACTTTGGAAGAACCTTTGCAATCCAAGGATTCAGAGAAATAGTTTCAAGCAATAGAAGAAGAATTGAAGTCACGTGCAGAAAATAAAACTTGGGAATCAGCTATCCTGCCTCAAGGCGAAAAAGTGATTGATACTAGGTAGGTCTTTAAGATCAAAAGAGACTTACAAGGACAGAATTTTCCATAAAGTTTGACTTGTAGTTAAGGGATGTTCACAAGTTAAAGGTTTAGACTATGAAGAAATGTACCAGTGATACGATACAATTCACTCAGATATTTGTTTAGTCTAGCTGCTAAACACAACTTGGACATTGATCATTGTAATGTGGTGACAGCTTTTTGCAAGGTGATTTGAAAGAAGGTATTTATCTTAAAATTCCCACAGTTGACTATGTGACAAAAACAGTCAAATATGAAGGTATTAACACTTTCGCTGCGACTGACGCCTATAAGCGTCACAACAAGCCACGAGCCAGTGCGGCTAACGCTTATAAGCGTCCGCGCTCACTGTCTAGTTGCAGAGTCTAAGCTAGCATCATAGCGTATAAAATTTTGTTTTGTGTGGTCAGTTATCGAACGTATATTGTTCGTAATGGCGGCTAATGAACATTTCAGTGACGCCTGTGTGACCCCTATAGGTGTCAGACAGCAAACAGACTTCAAAACATGACTACAATACAGTCGAAGCTTATTTGAAGTAAAGGTGTCATCATTAAGTCGGTATAGAACATGAGCCTACAGATCTTACAAGGTCTTGACGTCATCCTGTAGCTCAGGTGTGCTTAGGAGCGTCGGCTCCGAGCGGTGCCTGCCGTTTCAGAGTGTTACCGGCCCGCACTCGCACGTTGCCGGGCCGCACTGGAGAGTTGCACGCCTGCACCGATGCCGCAGCGAAAGTGTTAAAAGACTCAAGAAAGCAGTTTATGAACTTAATTAGGGGAGTCTCTGTTGGAATATCAAACTGGACAAAGTTCTACTAAGTTTAAATTTCAGCATGTCCACCACTGAGCCATGTGTTTATCACAGAAACCAAGGACGTGATATATTAATTGTAGCTGTTTATGTAGATGATATGATTACATTTTGTGACAATATGCAACAGAAAATTGCATTTAAAGAACAACTAAAGGAACAACTTAAACTAAAGGACCTTGGAGAAGTATTCAATTGTCTAGGGATCCGAGTGACAAGAGGTCGTAAGCTTGGAATTTTATGGTTGTATCAGACTCATTATATAAACCAGATTTTATGGAAGTATAACATGGAAGATTGTAATCCAGTACGAACTCCGCTTGACAATTACTAAGTATTAACTCATGCAAAAGCCCATATAAAGAAGCCGTAGGTAGCTTAATGTATGCATTGAACACGTTTCTTGTCCAATTTGCACCTAATGGGTTTTGGTATGTGGACAAATGCCTCATTGCCAAATAATCATATATGTCGGAGGTCAGGTTTCTTTCATGAGAAAGATTCCTCTGATGCTATGTTGCCCAAAGCTTTTGCTGGTGATCTGTTAATTAGAAACTGCAGTGGAGACTGCTTGTCCCCAAAAATCTGCAATTTCGCTTCAAATAACATACATCTTGCCTTTCCACAACTGTTCTATTGTACCTTTCTGCAACACCATTTTGTTCTGAAGTGTAGGGAACAGTGGTCTCATGTTTAACTCCTCCTTCCCTTAAAAATTTTGTCAGTCTTTCGTTTACATATTCTTTTCCATAATCAGTTCGCGCGATACAAAGCCTTTCTCCTGCCTGATTCTCTATGAACTTTTTAAAATTGCGTGGAATGGCAGGTACTTGGTATTTATTGCTGACAGTATACAAAAAAAAAAAAAAAAATCTTTCTAGAGAAATCATCAGTCAGAGTTAGAAAATATTTAGATCCACCAATCAAAGTGGTTTGCACTGGACCACACAAATCTGAATGCACTAACTCCAAAATTCTTTTAGCTCTAGAAATGGAGTGAGGAAAGGAAAATCTAGTTTGCTTACCTTCTAGGCACATAACGCACGGAGTATCGGCGGATCCTTTATATTTGATGCCATTAGCCAAACCCTTTCGTAATTCTTCCATCGCATCTGAGTGTAGGTGGCCTAATCATCTGTGCCATAGATTCGCATCAATAGACAAGGATGAATATTTTGTTTCTGCACTGCGATCACTTAGTTGGTCCAGCCTATACATTCAGTTGATTAACAATGCTGTAACTATCAATTTCTTCTCTGTATCTCGAATGCGACAGCCTCTATTGTCAAAAATGACTGAGTGACCCTATTGCACTATTTTTCTTATGGAAAGTAAATTTGTACTCAGCTGAGGAACTTAAAGTACATCCATCACCTTAATATTTATTTTCTCTCGGCCTACCAGATTTAATATGCATGCAGCCTGTCCCTTTAACAGTTAAATTTTCGCTGTTGGTCACAACCACTTGTTAACTGGGAACTGATGCTATAAAATTTAAATCGCATGGATGGTTTGACATGTGAGCTGATGCACCAGAATCCACAAACCAGTCTTTGTGTATAGCTTTAGTTGACGGTGTCATCATAAAGAATGTCTTAACTGGTTTCTTTAATTATTGATTTTTCGCTTGCCTTGTTTTTACTGTGACAATTTTTTGCTGTGTGTCCATATTTGTTGCAGTTGTAACATCTCGGACCTCTGGGACTGTGGTCTGAGGTGATCTGCTTGTCTTTTTTGTTCGCCTGGAGAGCCATATCATTAATATACGAGTTGCCACACACTTCATCCTTTACTTCCTGTGGTAATTTGTTTTTAATGGAATCACCCGTAATCGGTGTGCTGAAGTTCTCTAAACCCATTATCATTGGTTTGTACTCATTAGGCAGTCCAGCTAACAAGACACATCCTACCCACTCATCTTTCACTTCGAAGTTAAGATCATTCAATTTATTTGACATTGAAATTATTCTTGACACATATTCTTCCACAGACAAACAGTTCTCTAACCGTGTTGTTAAAAGTGTTCTCAACAATCCTATTCTTCGATAAAGTCCTGAATCCTCGTAAGTTTGTTTTAATTTATCCCACGCTTCTTTTGCAGATGACATGATCTGCAGAACACATAAACAGCAAGATCAACTGATAACATTATTTTGGCCCTTGCGGTGCATATCTTAACTTCATCTTTGATCTTGCCCATTATACACTGCCACAATTGTTTGTGCTGTAAATAAGTTTTAATTGCAAATTGCCATGTATTGTAATTTTCTCTTACTTTCAGTTTTTCAGTTAACAGCAATGAATTAGCACTGACTGAACTCATGATATTGGCATTCTGTATCTGCGTCTTAATGTGACAAAAAAACCACCAAAAGTTTTTATTCACTTCAAATAAACCACTGGGTGACTGTGCCTGGGCCCATAACCTGTTGTTATTGAACTTGAAATAAACAAGTTACAGTTTGAAAGTGAACATAAATGCTTTTATTAACACACACAGAACGAATGTAACACAAGGGTAGGCAAAACAAAACCATGTTAATAGGAATGTCTATAAAAGCGTCTGTAGCAACTGCAGCAAAGATAAATATGTAGCACAGGCATCGATTCTAAATTCCAACTGTTTCCAATACATATACCATTTTCGGTGACCCTAGGGACATCACCTGATGTGTCAGTTTCACAGAGCCATATGTCAAAATACATTCTTAAATTTATTAATGAAAGAGAAATTTCCTGAATGAGAATGTGATCATTGTGGAAAGTTTATGAATAAAATTGTCTAGATCGGTTACTACATTACATTATTTATAACTTCATTTTTATCAGATCAAAACTTAGAATTTGTAAACAATATTCAGTGTCAATCAGTAAACGCTGTGCCTAAGTGGGGCATAGATTTTATTGGTTGGCACAAAACACTGTTTTACAAGTTCTAAGTTTTGTTTTGAAAATGATGGTTGCCAAAATGAGTTATAAATAAAGTGATGTACAAGTGCTCTACATAGTTCATTCACAAAACATTTTTAAGTATTACCAATGGCGAAAAGTTGCTGTTCTGTAATGGGGTTTCATGAGTCGTCATAATTCCAAGGTATTATACAATGTGTTATAAAATTCAAGATAATACTCATCTTTTACTGTAATTGCAGCATCATATTCTAAGGAGGTAATGTCGGAATACTTTGAACACACAACTGAAGATGGCTTTTCACCCTAGGAACTATTACTTGTTCTGTAGTGCACCTGTGTCGAAGTCATTCCAGTAACTTAATATGTATGGGAGATTTGCTGAGAACCACATGAATGTTTTACACAAGTCAGTATCAATTAAATTTGGACACAGATTGATACTGCATAGCACACAGTACCACAGGAATACATTTAATGCTAATTTCATTCATTACTGTCATGTATAAACAGTCACCTTGGAACTCTCATTGCTTCAAAACGTTAATTTTCAGTTGTAATAAGACTGGACTAGTCTTAACCCCAAATCCTTTATTTTTTTGGATTACAAATAGTTACATTTAATAAAGGAGCAATGTTAAACTCATCTCATGTTATACTTTTCATCACTACAACACAATCCTTGGAGATACAGTATTTGTGCCTGGGATCAGGATAATACTTTTAACTGCTGTCAAATATCTCAACAGTATTCTTAAGTAGGCAATATTCCTGGTTCCAATGGCTCCCAAAGTTAATAAAATCTGAATTACTCTTCCCAAATTCTAATGTAAGGGATTCATGGAAGCATATATATGGTATATATTTTCCTCATTCAAGGCTATAAGGAATGACCACGATTGCTCACATGAATTCATAACTATTGTTGGTGGCAAGCACTGTTAAGGCCTTGCGAAGAATACACATGAGATAAACTGTTGGCCTGTCCGCAATGTGAGAGCCACACTTAAAAAAAATAATTTAAGGGTTTAAAGTAACAACTTGCCGGGCACTGAGTTGTAGAAAGACACATGGGGAGCTGAGTGACATACCAACTCTAAGCTGAAACAACCACTGATATAAAAAGTGATGAATAAAAAAAAAAATCGGTAGAGAATCTTGAATGTCCCAGTCATGGAAGGAAAGTAAATTGAGATCGTGCCAAATGGTCTCGTATGTCTTATCTAGGAAAAAAAAAAAAAAAAAAAAAAAGACTCCGATAAGGTATTGGAGTTTAGAAAATGCCTGTCGGATTGTTGTTTCCAACATAACGAGACTGTGGATTGTCCCTCCCAAAAACTACACTGATAGGCAGACAAAAGGCCCTGCAATTCGAGAAGCTATCATAATCATTGGGCTAGAAAACTTTCAGGCAGTTTTCAGACAACATGTTGGTGAAGTTAATCAGTCAGCAGATGTCAATGGAAATTGGGTTTTTGTCTGTTTTAAGGATTGGGACAATCATACTATCTCAACATAGCGAAGAACATCTTCCAGCCAAATACAGTTGAAGACGCTGAGTAGATGGAGTCTTTAAGTAACACTGAGATAATGGATCATCTGATTATAAATTGGGTCAGAGTCGTCTGGGCCCATATCTTGTGAAAAGTCAAGAGCTTGAAGCAGTTTCAAATCAGTGAAAGGTTCATTACATAATTCATCATGACAGGTGTTAAAGATAGGGAGACGTCTTTTACAAATTCAAAATGTAGCAGAGTAATAACACACCATTGTCGATGCAAAAAACATCACTAAGAGTTCAGCAAGAACTGATCCACTGGTGGCCTTACCACAGAAGAGGAAGACACCCAGAACAGTTATTCATCTTTGGCAGCCCAGAAGACAATGGACCTCAGCCTACACCTGGGATGAAGAGGCATAAATTTCCAAGGAGGCTGCATAGCACTCCCAGAATTCCTTCTTACTGCCTTTATGTACAGCTGTGTAAAAGTGATAAGGGATCTGTGAAGAATGTCACATGGGAGACTGCAACGTCCTTCAGTGACCCTGAATAGCTTTTACAATGTCTGTGGGTTCTACCGTACCAGCCCAGCATGGTGGTTGCCTGCAGAACGAGGAATTGCAGTTTCAGTGGTGTGGTCAATCGTGTCCGAGATGTCTCCCGTGACCCCACTGCGCAATCTGACAAGAGGGTTGAAGATGACAGCAGAGGTATACAATTACCAGTTGGCTCTATGAAGAGCCCAACATGACAATTGGTCCATCAGCCAGTGACAAGAAGTGACAGGATCACTACAAAGTGGTAGCTATCAAAAAGATCTCATGTAGCAACCATTACAGTGAAGAAATGTGACTGTAGGGAAAGAATGTACAATCAACAGCTGAAAAGGTGCTATGTGTAGCACTGAGGTGGGTAGGTGTCCTGTCACAAAGGAGCAACAGATCAAAATTGTAAAAAAGTTGGTTAATCAAAATGCTCCTAACAGATGACATGGTAGTTCCTCTCAGGGGGCAGTACATACTGAAACCCTCAAGTAGTAGAAAAGAGTGGGAGAGTAATTAAGGTGATTATCTCAAGGTATGTTGGCGCCCTGCCTGGGGATAGACAAGTGTTACAAATGGCGTTTGCTGGGGTCATTCACAACTGCACTGCTTTTGTTTCCCATGTGGTATAGAGAAGCATCCACTCACAAATAACAATTGTTTGAACAAATATACAGAACCCACCAGATGCTCTCTTGGGGCCAGTGCGGTTCTGACAAAATGCATGGTATCCTCATTGTTGGAAAATGATCAGTGGTGGGTGTTTCTTGGAGAACAACACATCTGGCAGACCAGGAGGAAACTAGCAGCTGCAGTTCTGGCAGGTGACTTAATATCCATTGCAGTTCCACTGAACTATTGTGTTAAGGGTACCCTGGCTAGGCTTAACGGGACTAGGTGGACAGGGCACACCACAGGGTCACTGACTGCTTCTGATGGCGGGTAGAACAACAACGAACATCAATTCAAGAGTCTGATGATACGGGGGAATCTGGTGCCTCCATGATCACTGTAGTAGCCTTCTCCTGTGGTTTCTTCTTTTTTTCTTTCACTTCTTTTAATGGGTTTATCCACCGTGGGTGTGAAACTAAAGAGGAGTGGGAAGCCCTTGGAACCACAGTTTGTAGGTTCTTCAGCTGCTGGCTGATGCTGGGTCAATGGTCTCCAGATTTTAGTGGAGAGAGCCCTGTCACCAGTAGATGTCAGATGATTCTGCTTCTCTGGCTGGTTGTAGGGTGTCAAGGTTCCCAAGGATAGTGCTGCAGGAACCATGAGCGGGGAGGACATATAGCCCTTGAGGGCTAATGGACTTGTGCAACTGCTGGACATTGACGTCAAGGGATTAAGTACACCGGGTACTGCTGATTATCTGACTGCAATAGTGGCAAAGGTAGATATCATCGAGACAGGAAATATACCATCATATTTTTTCTGAGCTTTAAAATATGAAGGATGATCAGAGACCTTCAGTTCCTTGATTTTATGTTCTTTAATTATGGTAGTACACTTTGGGGCTCAAGGAGGGAATTCGTTTCCACAACTGATATCAACGAGACAGGAAATATACCATCATATTTTTTTCTGAGCTTTAAAATATGAAGGATGATCAGAGACCTTCAGTTCCTTGATTTTATGTTCTTTAATTATGGTAGTACACTTTGTGGCTCAAGGAGGGAATTCGTTTCCACAACTGACACAGGCAAGCAGTAACGTTCATGGTGAATCCCGCCCCCCTCCCCCTTTTGTAAAATGGTTGACCACAGTTCCCACAAATCAGATCATATGAACACTGGGAAGACAAATGTCTGAAGTGTTTCTCTTTAAAGCAACACATCAGGTTTGGGAAGTATGGTTTCTTATCACAGCAATGAACCATGATTCAGACCACTTCTGGAAATGAATCTCCTCTGAAAGCAAGGATAATGCGCCAGGATCAACCTTGTTGTCTGGTCGGCATAAATGTAGATGCTGATTCGATGCTTTCCCAAGTGTTTGCGTAGTTCTTCATACATCTGCAGAGTTAAGTCCCAGAGAAAAAGTGTATCCTGTACTATGTTTAGAATGTTATAGGAAGTTACAGTGAAATGTATGCCACCAAGGTTTTTTTTGGTAATGGGTAGGCTTTGTAGTTTTAATTAAGATGGAATCACAGCACAATTTACCAAATACGTTTTCAATATTCTCCATTAAGACCATGGGCATCTCCCCACCAGAGCAATAGCTACCTGAGTAGATGGCTGTTGCATGGAGGCTGTGTCCCGAAATGGACAATCACCTACTCCTCAGGATGTGGGGGAGACAGCAACTCAGGCATCAACAGAGCAGAGACGGCGGTCCAGCGAACAATAGAGCATTTGCTGCAATAGTATATGACGACCCACCACATGAAATGGCTAACATGCTACATATTGGACAGCCTTCCTAACATACTCTGCACTTCTGTAAAATTTTTGGAAAGGTAGACATGTGGGGACTAAATATATGTTAACCAAAATAGGTGGTGAAAAATAATAAAAAGTGGCAAAAGTAATAATCGACATTCCGGCAAGCCTTCCTAGAGACAAAGTCTGGGGAATGATATAGTCAGACACAATGATTACAACACAGAAAAGGAAGAAGTATGGCAACGGCTTGGGGCCCAATGTTTGCCATACATGTACTATCAGAAGAGTTATGCGCCCACTGGAGGTGTTAGTTCCTTGGGGTGTTCGGAGGTTTATGTTCAATTATGGAAAGCATATGGGAAATCTGCTTCTAGGCTAGGTTCGTAGGGGGGTTAAGCCTGTCAGTAAGGTTTTCAGCATTCAGGGCAAGGGATTGCTTATCACAGTTGATGTATGTGCCAGAGCAAAGCTCACCAGTGCTACATTCCCATCCTGTGCACTCGCTACCTTCCCTCCCAGCCATCAGCCACCTCTCCCCCCTCCTCAACCTCCCATACCCCATCTCCTTTCTCCCTTCAGCCAGTCTACCCAACAACCTTCACTCTTCTAATAACTGTGGGTCAACTGTAACACCACTTAGCAATAGTAGTGACTGTGTTAACAGCAGATATGCTTGCAGAAGTATGATATGATTTTTATTATTGTCTAGGGTAAATTAAACCTTTGATCCTAAATGTAATTTTAAAAAGAATCCCAAGGCTGTATGTGTACACCTGTAAGAGATATACCCCTGTAATATCAAATAATTCATTTGAATATAAAAACTTTGTAATCCTGTGAATAAGTTGAATTATTGTAAGGGTCAGCCAAAACAACTTAGAGGATGGACAACTGTACACAATACACGTGTCTCCAGCTTTTTAAGTGATGCATTGATAGTGCATGTGGAGAAAATGCACCAGAGTCCTGTGTCTGCTTAAATGCATACAATAAAATACACCATTTCATGGGGGATGGGAAAGGTGCAGTTCTCATTATAATGAAATATGATTCTAAAGAGCTTCATAGAGTGTAAATGTTAATATTTTTCTGTATGTGGTTGAGCAACACTGGTCAGGAAAAAAGAATTGTATAGTCACTTTCAGCATTATAAGCTTATCAATGATGGAAAACTGAACTGAAGCCTGAACACAACAAAAAGTGATTCAGAGGCTCCCTGTTTTTGAGAACCCAGACAAGACATAAGTTCACTATTCAATGCAATATCTTTTCTGTACAGTTATTGATGCCAACATCGATAACTCTTATGCCTAATTTACAATTCCTATGTTTAAATGTGAGAATTAAAATGGTCTCTTCGCTTAAGTTAGAAATGTGTCTTCATTATTAAGCCAAGTATTATTAAGTAATGGGAAGCATTTATTCTACATTCCTTGTGATGTGCTGACGACAATGGAAAATACACTTTCCCTTGGAAAACTGCATCCCCTGTAAAACTGAGGTCCCTACTGTTTATCTCAGTAACAACAATGACATGGAAGGGAGCTGGATCCTGGCTGATAGGTGGCAATAATTGAAATGAAATTTCCAGCTGTGATTTGTGAATGTTCCCTGTGTTTGTTTGGAGTCTCCTCTTCCTCTTAATTTCCACTGGCATTAGTCACATTCATTGCTTTCTTGGTTATTTCTTGTTACGTGTGGTTCCTGAAGAGGGGCAGCAGCCTTTTCAGTAGTTGCAGGGGCAACAGACTGGATGATCTGGCCTTGTAACACTAACCAAATTACAATGTCATCGGCGAACCTCAAAGTTTTTATTTTTTCTCCACGAATTTTAATACCTACTCCGAATTTTTCTTTTGTTTCTTTTACTGCTTGCTCAATATACAGATTGAATAACATCGGGGAGAGGCTACAACCCTGTCTCACTCCCTTCCCAACCACTGCTTCCCTTTCGTGCCCCTCAATTCTTATAACTGCCATTTGGTTTCTATACAAATTGTAACTAGCCTTCCGTTCCCTATATTTTATGCCTGCCACCTTCAGAATTTGAGAGAGTATTCCAGTCAACATTGTCAAAAGCTTTCTCTAAGTCCACAAATGCTAGAAACGTAGGTTTGCCTTTCCTTAATCTAGCATCTAAGATAAGCCGGAGGGTCAGTATTGCCTCACATGTTCCAATATTTCTACGGAATCCAAACTGATCTTCCCCAAGGTCGGCTTCTACTAGTTTTTCCATTCGTCTGTAAAGAATTCGCGTTAGTATTTTGCAGCCGTGACTTATTAAACTGATAATTCGGTAACTTCCACATCTGTCAACACCTGCTTTCTTTGGGATTGGAATTATTATATTCTTCTTGAAGTCTGAGGTTATTTCGCCTGTCTCATACATCTTGCTCACCAGATGGTAGAGTTTTGTCAGGACTGGCTCTCCCAAGGCTGTCAGTAGTTCTAATGGAATGATGTCTACTCCCAGGGCCTTGTTTCGACTCAGGTCTTTCAGTGCTCTGTCAAACTCTTCACGCAGTATCGTATCTCCCATTTCATCTTCATCTTCAAGTACATCGCCCTTGTATAGACCCTCTATATACTCCTTCCACCTTTCTGCTTTCCCTTCTTTGCTTAGTACTGGGTTTCCATCTGAGCTCTTGATATTCATACAAGTGGTTCTCTTTTCTCCAAAGGTCTCTTTAATTTTCCTGTAGGCAGTATCTATCTTATCCCTAGTGAGATAAGCCTCTACGTCCTTACATTTATCGTCTAGCCATCCCTCCGTAGCCATTTTGCACTTCCTGTCGATCTCATTTTTGAGACGTTTGTATTGCCTGCTTCATTTACTGCGTTTTTATATTTTCTCCTTTCATCAATTAAATTTAATATTTCTTGTGTTACCCAAGGATTTCTACTAGCCCTCGTCTTTTTACCTACTTGATCCTCTGCTGCCTTCACTACTTCATCCCTCAAAGCTACCCATTCTTCTTCTACTGTATTTCTTTCCCCCATTCCTGCCATTTGTTCCCTTACGCTCTGCCTGAAACTCTGTACTTTTTGCAGTTTCTTCAGTTTTAATCTACAGTTCATAACCAATAGATTGTGGTCAGAATCCACATCTGCCCCTGGAAATGTCCTACAATTTAAAACCTGGTTCCTAAATCTCTGTCTTACCATTATATAATCTATCTGATACCTTTTAGTATCTCCAGGATTCTTCCATGTATACAACCTTCTTTTATGATTCTTGAACCAAGTGTTAGCTATGATTAAGTTATGCTCTGTACAAAATTCTACCAGATGGCTTCCTCTTTCATTTCTTCCCCCCAATCCATATTCACCTACTATGTTTCCTTCTCTCGCTTTTCCTACTGACGAATTCTAGTCACCCATGACTATTAAATTTTCGTCTCCCTTCACTACCTGAATAATTTCTTTTATCTCATCATACATTTCTTCAATTTCTTCATCATCTGCAGAGCTAGTTGGTATATAAACTTGTACTACTGTAGAAGGCATGGGCTTTGTGTCTATCTTGGCCACAATAATGCGTTGACTATGCTGTTTGTAGTAGCTAACCTGCACTCCTATTTTTTTTATTCATTATTAAACCTACTCCTGCATTACCCCTATTTGATTTTGTATTTATAACCCTGTAATCACCTGACCAAAAGTCTTGTTCCTCCTGCCACCGAACTTCACTAATTCCCACTATATCTAACTTTAACCTATCCATTTCCCTTTTTAAATTTTCTAACCTACCTGCCCGATTAAGGGATCTGACATTCCACGCTCCAATCCGTAGAACGCCAGTTTTCTTTATCCTGATAATGACGCCCTCTTGAGTAGTCCCCGCCCGGAGATCTGAATGGGGGACTATTTTACCTCCGGAATATTTTACCCAAGAGGACGCCATCGTCATTTAATCATAGAGTAAAGCTGCATGTCCTCGGGAAAAATTACGGCTGTAGTTTCCCCTTGCTTTCAGCCGTTCGCAGTACCAGCACAGCAAGGCCGTTTTGGTTAATGTTACAAGGCCAAATCAGTCAATCATCCAGACTGTTGCCCTGCAACTACTGAAAAGGCTGCTGCCCCTCTTCAGGAACCACATGTTTGTCTGGCCTCTCAACAGATACCCCTCCGTTGTGGTTGCACCTACGGTACGGCCATCTGTATCGTTGAGGCACGCAAGCCTCCCCACCAATGGCAAGGTCCATGGTTCATGGGGGAAGAATTAATCAGACCCAAATAAAATTGTTCTGGCAGCATTCATAAGAGGTAACACTGCTCTGTAACACACTGGTGTGCACAACTTAAGGACAGGAGTAGCCTTCGCATGATGTGTCACTGAAAAGTAAGATATCTCGATGAAACTTCGACCATATGTAGAAAGAAACTGCTACAGCATAATACTGAAGGTAACTAAAAGAAATAGACAATGAGATAAAAAGAAATGACACTTTTATTCAAAGACAATAAATACAACTAAGTCATCGTAATCTATGATGGTTCCCTGGGCACTACAAATGATGGGTCAGGTTCTTAATAGGGTGCTTGATCAGCATGGATGACACTGCAAATTCCGCAGCATGCTCTCATGCTGGCCACTAGGTTGGTAAAGAGTTCTTGTAGTAGGGCATTCCATTCCTCCAATGGTGAGGTTGACTACTGTGGGATGGTCATTGGTGCATGTGGATGTGGATGTGTTGCAATACATCTCCGAACCACACCCCACAGAAGTTCAATGTGATTCATGTCAGGAGAAAGGGCACACCCGTCCCGTCCTCTCATTCTATTCACTTGCTCAGTTCAATGCAGTCCACAATGTCATCCATAAAAATGAAGTCAGAGCTGAATGCAACTCCGAAACAGATGCATATAGGGAAGGAGTACATTGCCAAAATAACAATGACCAGTGTCTGTACCATGTTCAAAGATTTAGAGGTCAGCACTCCCTGGCAACATTATGCCTCCCAACAGCATAATACCTAGACCACAAGAATGATCATGTTTGACAGTGTTCCTGGGTGTATTACACATCCCCACCTCTTGCCACATGAGGGTATGTTCCGCATTCTCAAATGCGATCATTTTGGTATCAGGCGTTAAGGTGTGGGGAGGTATAATGTTGCAAGGCAGTACTGACCTACAAATCTTTGAATATGGTGCATCGGTCAAAGTTGTTGTGACCCTATACTCCTTCCCCATGTGTATCTTTTCAGGGATGTGTTTGGCCCAGGCTTCATTTTTATGTATGAGAATGTGTGACAGCATCTAACAGTGCAGGTAGAGGAGCTCGTGAGATGAGAAGGTATGCAGCAAACGGACTGGCCTGCCCATTACCCTGATTTAAATACCATTGAGTAGATGTGGGATGCGTTGGGGAGATGAATTGCACCACATACACGTACACCAACAACCATCGAGCAATAGTCAACCAGGAATTGAATATCCTACAAGAATTCCTTAACAACCTTGTGGGCAGCATGGGAACCCATGTACAGAGCATGCATTGCCATCTGTGGTGATCACATACCCTACTGAGAACAATGTCCCACCATTTGTAACGACCAGAGGCTCGTGAATTGTGGCGAGTTCACGGTAACTACGGTCTTTGAATTAATGTGAAATGTCTGTCTGTCTGTCTCCTTTTGTATTTCTTTTAGTACTATACTGTGCTATAGTGTATGGTCAACGATTCACTGTGCAATGCTACTTGACAGTGACGTATCATCATATGGAAGTTACTTTTATCCTCAAGTACTAGAGGGTATATCTTAGAAAATTTGACACCGATAGGAATAATTCAATGAAGTATATGTAACTGTAGCAACTTCAAAATAAACATTGTGAAACTAAGTATTACAACGTGCATTACTTTAAAACGTAACACTATGCATGAATACTGCCTACAAATAATTCACTACTTCAAGGTTTTATCATCTGTACAAACATATTCATTCATACTCACAACTGATCAAAATGTTTCCACTAAAGCCACCCGTGGCTTTTGATAAACAGCTGCATGAAAAGAAACAATATAATTTTAAACACAGTCACTAATGAGAAACATTGCATGAAACAAAGTGAACATAGTCTACACCATATTCAAAGTGAATGAGAGAGAGTGAAGCTATTAAGTTTTCTGAATAAACATAATAGGACAACAAAATACTTCAAGATTTAATGGAGTGTTTCTTCACAAATAAGTTGGGAAACAGATGCAATACTACATTTGATTCGGTGGAATATGGCATGAACCTGTCCACCAGCACGCGTGCAAACACACACACACACACACACACACACACACACACACACACACACACACACACGGAGAGAGAGAGAGAGAGAGAGAGAGAGAGAGAGAGAGAGAGAGCGTGCCTCTTACACATCTATGATATGTACTTGCTGAGAAACACGTGGAATAAAAAACTAATAATGTTTAAATATTCACTGCAAACATCATCACTTATCTGCTAAAGACATATGCAAACACCTACCTTTTTTTTTTACAGCACTTTCTAACATCAATATGTACACATTCAGCAAAAATTTATAAGACAAAGGATAAACGAAATTACACTAATGGGAGATGTATTTAAGAACTGAAATAAATGTCAAAATTAAAACTGTGATCAACAAGCACACGAACAAGATTTGGAATATTGTTAAGCTTTTGAATGATATCATGTTTCAGAGCTAACTAATACAGAATAACATGCCTGTGATGGAAATGGAAATTTGGTGTGCTGTGTATGTGTGTAGGACAGGTCTTCATCTGGGTCTTTACAGGGGTACAAAGCATACACCAAGCAATTTTAGTATATGTTGATCGAGTACAGACTAAGATGTAGTGTAGACTGGGATGAGAAGTATAGCGGGTAGCATGTTCGTCATTTCTAAGCACAATGGTAGGTAGGTGAAAACCTGGTGAAGGAAACTGTTCAGTTGTTCCAGTCTGGGAAGATAGGAAGGGGTATTCCTTTGCAACCGATTCCCAGGAGGGTCAGAAAATTAGCGGCATTTGTGAATATGACACAGTAAATGTTTTTGTGGACTAGGTGGGGGTAATTCCTATATGTAGGATTTCAGTAGGAACTTCAGCATACTGGACAAGGGATTGTTTGTCCATGTGTGTCCACAATGTACAGGAGATATTTTTTGGTGTGGAAGACATGGCAGCTACCAAAATATAGGTACTGTTGCTGGGTAGTGGGCTAGATGTAGATTGTGTGGATCAATCAGTGAAGTGGAGGTCACCATCCAGGAATATGACATGCTGGGCTGAGATAGAGCATGTGGAGTGGATGGAGCAGAAGGTACTATCCAGCAGCAACAAGGTCATGGACATGGGAGATGTAGGTTTATAGGTAGTTGGCATCTACGGTAATGAGTAGGGATACAGCTGATAATGGCAAGGGGATGGCTGACTGATAATGAAGGAAGTGAATTTTTCCATCTTTCATAGGGGAATTTAGGCTGGAGGCTATGGTTTGGAGGTCCAATGCACTGCCCAGGACATAAGCATTGTACCCGATATGTCTGCATATAGAATAAATTCTGTGTGCAAGTGTGAAAGAGTATTCTAAATGTTTGTGTAGTGTGTGTGAGTTGGCACATAGAAACCAGCCTGGTGTTCACCTAGTTCAATCTGAGAAACCACCTAAAACCACATTCAGGCTAGCTAGCTTATCAAACCACCATCGTTAATCTGCTAGGCGGATTTGACCTGGGGCTGGTGCACCTCGCAATCCCAGAAGCAACTGTGTTAACATGTGTGGCTACCAGAGCAGGTACAAGATAGTGTCCAGGGTGGTTATATTTAAGGATTATGGGAAGCATGCAGAGGACAGGTGTGTGGTTGTAGCTGGGATGAGTATGTAAAAGTATCCATGGGGGAGTTTCTGGGTTGGACCTGTGGTTTTGAGGAAGGGTTGGAGGTTATATTGGATTTCAGAGATAGAACCCCACCCACAGTCTTTATCACCCTTCCCAAGTTGGTGTTTCACTACCAATCCCGTCTACAAAATGTCCTAAACCATCATTATGCCACATGGGTCATTTACTTGTGGAAGACACAGATGAAAGACCTGTCTTATGCACCCCCACGCACATCAATTTCCAGTCTTGTCTTAGGCATATCCCATCAAAGGCCATTCCAGCACATTTGCCCAGACGGGTGGGCAAGTGGTTGACAAGTGGGTCATTTTGAGCTGGCTGTAGCATATGTGATCTTACTCCACTGGCCAAGCATAGGTAGCCAACAATCCATGCATGAGCAAAATGTGTACAATCAGGCCATCTGGTGGTTACCCCTCACTATCTGCCCCTGCCGTGGACATGCTGATGGATGGGAAAGGGTGCCATTACTGCATGGGGCAGCTTTGGAACATACTGCCCAATCAGATCAAATGTAGAACCACCAGTCTAAGCAGTCATATCATACACCAGTTTTGCAGTAACATGCATACAGATTTTTATGTAAGCATGACCTCCGCCCCCCCCCCCAGTCAGCTGTCTCTCTCTCCCCCCCCCCCCCCCCCCTTAGTTTTACCTTCCTCTCCCAGCCCACTCCACCATGTCACTGACCATCAGTGTTAACTCAACAGTACCACATTCTTACCCTTTGTGTTTGCTACCTCTCACACCCAACCGTCAGCTATCTTTCCTTCAACTCTTGGCTGGGGGAATGTAACAATGCAGGTGTGAACATTTTCTATACTACTCTGTTTCCCTGAGGGATAACACTGTAAAGCTTAACAACATTTTCAGTCTGGTTTGTGTGCCTATGTACCATCCAATAACCCAACAATACAGCCTGTTGTCACCCCTACTCCTTCCATTATTGATATTACATTACAGGCTTTCCATTACAAACTTAAAATATTTTTAGATGTATCAGTATCAAGAGAATTATTAACAAAGGTATAACATATAATGAAGCTACAGTAGTAAAAATCTGAGGAGGATGGCTGCAGAATAGAATTAGTTTGATAAATACACTACACTGTTCTTGGTGTGATGGAAGGCTAATTACAAACATGAGAGGCCAATTTTCCGACAAAGATAAAGGACAATATAAATACAAGATCGACTGCAAATTATTTTTATCTGTCTTCTGCGTGGATGGCAACAATGCTAGAGTATGGTGTCTTGTATAGTGTCCCATGTGACTTCAGAAACATATTATACCACTGTCTACACTAATGAAGATAGTAACATGTTAGAATAGCACTGTTTCGTATGGGTAGCTTACTTTCCAGGCCCACATTTTACTTATCACAATTTTTTTTCATTGGGTGTCATACACTCTAATTTATTGTAAAATGAGAGATTTTAATGATTTTCTACATACATGTTTTTAACTGTTTGTGATGACACTCAAATTTATCCCATGTTTCAAATTTTCTGATATACTTTTGTTCTGCCACTTTCATGTCAGTGTCTGGGGAGAGGGGGAGGGGGGGGAGGGGAAGGGGGAGGGGGAGAGGGAGGGGGAGAGGGAGGGGGAGAGGGAGGGGGAGAGGGAGGGGGAGAGGGAGGGGGAGAGGGAGGGGGAGAGGGAGGGGGAGAGGGAGGGGGAGAGGGAGGGGGAGAGGGAGGGGGAGAGGGAGGGGGAGAGGGAGAGGGAGAGGGAGAGGGAGAGGGAGAGGGAGAGGGAGAGGGAGAGGGAGAGGGAGAGGGAGAGGGAGAGGGAGAGGGAGAGGGAGAGGGAGAGGGAGAGAGGGAGGGAGGGAGGGAGGGCTAGCTCCTCCTGCACTGTGAATGATGTGGGTGAGATTGTGATGGCGGCGGCGGCGGTGGTGGTGGTGGTGGTGGTGGTGGTGGTGGTGGTGATTAATGGTTTAAAGTGACTAAACTACTTCATTATTTAATTCACAGGAAAAGATACAAAATGAGAGAAGGATAATCGTCAGCTTCAAGGTATGTGGCCAAGTCACCAAGGGATGAAAACGCGTATGGCAGGGAGCATGAAATTAGTTTTATGACATGTTAGTATCTGAGGCCAGTGATGTACATCTTGCTATACAGTGTGCACCACAACGTTGAATGAAATTAATTATGAAAATCACCCATGGACTTTTAATGGAAGACAGAAAGTTGCTGAGTGAGCACAGGAGAGATGCATGTTGGGAATTACTAGGAGAGAATGGAAAACAAACTAATGGAATGGAAGGTGTAATCAAGATTGTAATGAAACAAACGGTCTGTGTGACATGTAGCTGGGTTAAATAATGGCAAACTGATCAAGGAAGTTCAGTGCTCTGTATTCCAGAGAGAGAGAGAGAGAGAGAGAGAGAGAGAGAGAGAGAGAGAGAGAGAGAGAGTGGGGGAAAAAACCCACAGATGTTCTTGGTGCGTAGATGACATTAGAAAATGTGAATTAGCAACACAGATATCTTTGTATATTGTTAAAGATTGTAATGTATGGGAAAGTATAAATGACTGCAGTGGATGTCAAATGGGTTAACTGTATAACTTCTACTGATTAGCTTAGAAAGCAGCTGATAAACATTTTTGTGGCAGTTAATAGTTATTAGAAAGGTGCTATGGCTGTATGTTTTGGGTAAGTAAAATTTCTGGGAACGCGTGCAGAACTGCCATTATCTGTAATTATTTGTAAGTCATTCTTATGATTGGTACACAGAGAATGGTAGCACGGATTTTCACAGGTTTGTTTGACCAGTGGGAAAGTGCCACAGAGATGCTAGAGGAACTGAACTGCAAACTGTTGAAGACAGATGTAAGCAACCCTAAGAAAGTGTTCTAACAGTAGTCTACTAACAATGTTTCAAGAACTGGCTTTAATTGATGACTAAGAATATACTACAGCCCCCTACTTATTGCTCACATAGGGAGTGTGAGGACAATGTTACAGCACGCACAGAAGCACTCAATCAATCATTCTTCCTGTGCTCCATACATGAGTGGAATGGGAAGAAATCCTAATAATTGGTACAATGGGACATACCCTCTGCCATGCACTTCATGGTAGATTGCAGAGTATAGATGTAGATATCTTGTCCAGAGGGAAATCTTTAGGGCATTACTCGGTATTTACAATAATATGACATGTCTGTGTAGCAAAAATTCATAGTCTAAGACATTTAAAATTCAGGATCACAGAACTATACATTCCTATTATTTGCTGTTTTTGTTGTGATTAAATTCTCTTTACAAGTACAATTTCTTGAAGATCTTGTGCTTTACATTGACAATTTATAAATAGATAAAATCTGTTGTTTTACTTTCATGAACTTCAGAAATCTGTGAGTCATTTGAAGAATTAATCCAGAAATCTTACACTGTAAGTCCAGACATCTTACAAACTGTAAATAAATTGTCTTGGATGAAATGAATATAGAACCTTATATCTGTATCATTACCTACGCCAAAATTGCAACAATATTTGACTCATTTGTTTTAATTTTCAAATAACATTGAAAAGACAAATTTATGGAACAGTAACATATATTTCTGCAATTCATACATAATTTATTACACAATGTAACTTTTTCACTGGCATTTCATAAGTGACAAAGAGTGTTCAGCTAGACATTCTTACACAAACAATAAAAAACAAATGTTTTTCTTCCTTTCTTTCAAGAAAATAATCTATGAATTTAACTATCTTACAGAAAATAAATCTTATTTACACAAAAATTTAATGTTAAAGATATACAATATGTAAATTATTTCTGGACGGAATGTATGTAATAAAGATTAGGTACAAAAACTAAAAGTAATAACAAGGCAGGTTAAGTACAATGTTTGTACAAGAAAAAGTGAAATATTACGCTTTTTCTGCACTTGTATTAAAAGTAAATATTAATCCAGTAAACAGAGGTAAACAGATACTCCTGAACTTTTTTCTATAACACGTGTGTAAGTAACAAATTCCTGAGAGTTGTTAAAGATTGAGGGGATGGGCTGCTTTCATGATTTCTAATGCTTTCAAATGAGTTTTAGAGATTTGCTAATAGCAACGTGAATGTTGTTGCACAGAAAGTGAATAAAATATAAACTAGTATTATTTTCCATGTTATCAAACTTGAATACTACAGAAATGTAGTCAAAAAATTATGTGAATGATACCACATGGTACACTATACAAAAATATAGGTATTAGATCATTTTTCTTCTTTGAATACAGCAAGGAAAAGTTTGGAAGAAAACTCATTATGTAAATCAGCCTTTTGCTTTTTCTGCAATACCCATATACCGAAAAAGATGTGGAGGAAAAGAAAATAATGTCGTGCATTTGCATTTCTGAATTCGGTCTGGAAGTTTGCACTAGTAAAAAATATCAAATTTTACAATAAATATATGAGTCTCAGAAAAAATTAACATGAAATTAAACAGTATACACAGGTTTTAGAAAAAAAAAAAAGAGCCATGCAATGGCCTTATATTTTCAACAACAGTAACTATAAAACAAGTGACCTATTTTAAAATATACAATGGTGTATGAGCTACCAATTGTCGCACTGCAGTTTTCACAGGTAGCATTAGTAATACTGTGGAAGTGTCAAAGATGAAGCAGAACTAAGTTACACTTAGAGCAGCCTGCAATGAAGCTGATACTATGCACCAAAGATAATATGTTGAACTACCTCTTAGAAGCAAACAGCAATTTATGAGAAATACAAACTGAACAATATCATACTAATGTCAGGTACTTGCTTGCTCACCCATATTTCTCTTGTTATGACACACACAAATTGATGTTGGCACTTATACTCTTATTAGGTTCTTCATCCGGTAATCAGTTATACGCACTCAAAATATTCTCGCATAAGAATGGCTGTCCTCAAATTCCAGTCTTTTATTGCTCTACTCCATGTTTTACTCTTATATTGCTGTACATACACACTGTAGAACCTCCACAGGTGAATGAAGTCTTTTTCATTACAAATTAGATCAATTTATCCATAATAATTCAGACTGCAATGGGTTTTGCATTATTGTATATTTCTGCACCATCTGTTAAAACTGTACTTTTACTCTGTGTGTGTGTGTGTGTGTGTGTGTGTGTGTGTGTGTGTGTGTGTGTGTGTAATTCTAAATTTCAAAACTGGTGGGAGTTGAGAAAAGCAAGCAATGCTGTATTAGTGAGGAAAGATAATAGTTAAGGAATTATGACGCAGAAGGATCCTTCTTAATATCTTATCCTCTTTTCAAATACACCCCCCCCCCCCCTCGCCAAAACCTGTGATAGTAAATTAAGTGCAGAAATCCATGAACCACTCAAAGAATTAATCCAGAAATCTTATTTTGTAAAGTCGCTGGTTAACATAATAAACCAACTTACGGTCAATTTGAAGAAACACTCTTGTCTTGTCTTGACAATGTTTGGTGTGTACAAGCTACACTCATCATCTGTATGTATAAGTAAAAAAAGTTGATATGATGTATCTTAAGACAAGTGACATTTGAAATAATACAATTATCAATCACATTGCTTCAGATACATATAAAAATTACATGATGTGGAAGAATTTGTCTTGTTTCCCTTCTACAATACACATGCAGATGCTACAGACAATTGACAGGCATTAAAAACAACAAAAATAAAATAATACTTCTGAGCTCTGATACGCAAAGAGTGATTGCTTTCTACCTAACGCATCTATACACGCATATTAAATATATTTATGACTGAAATGTTATTAAAACTCAGTAAACAAGAACAAGAGATTACCATCTGTTGTTTTAGTGAAGTACATATTGGACTGTATACAGGAAATGCTTAGAGGGCATCTTTACAAATTTTGTCCTGCAGATAACATTAACTCTTACTTTGTAAACAAATGAAAGAAATAAAATGTGCTCTACCCCATTATTATGGCACAACCACATCAAGTCACTCCTGTGCAATCTCAATGTTGAAGTAAGCTTATGTTATGTACACTGAACAATATCTGAAATTCACAATTTTCTTTAAGGTGAATAGTTATCCGTTATTCTCAAAGGAACACTTGTCTCACTATTACACAACTTTTTCATGATACTGAAACCTCTCAACATGAAACACTACTTTTTCAAATAACTATTAAACATAAAACTGCTTAAAAAAGAGGACCATTAAGTACATATTGATACTAAACACAGTAGCACAACATCTAACAATTACAGCTTTCAATAACTTTCATATTAGACATTGCCTGTTATGGAGTTAGATTATAATGGAAACCACAAAGTTTCAAGTAGTGGTAATTAATACTGAATGAAAGGAAGGTCCCAATACTGAAAAACAAGAATTCCCACAGAAAGTAACACAAACCAGAAGGAAAGCCCTTGGTGCTGTTCATCACATGAACCGAAATACTTCCTACATACAAAGCAAATACACAGAAATAAAAATGCTCCACAATTGTTAATTTATCACGTACCATCAATCTCACAACACCAGAGTAACATGCAAGCATATATCCTATACAGAATCAGTAAACAGAACAATCACCTTACTTTTCAAAACCAAAGTTAGGCATGAAACATAAGTCTCTAATCGAACACTTGCCTCGTGGTTTATATTTGAGGTGCTCCTCTATGAATTGACAAGGGCACCGAGAGGTAATGCAATGTCGAGGAGGTGCAGAGGGGAAGCCCCCATGCCCTGCTCCATCCACTGACAGCTCAAGATGTTTGCGGACAAATTCTTTAGCCCATCGGTGTGAGTAGCGAAGGAAAACCATCTCAGCACGTTCCTGTGCAAAACAGATAAAACCCACCACCTCAGCTACTAAAAAATGCTGTAACAGGTATTATTGTTAGTATTTTGTAAGTAAAAAGAGACTGAAAATGTGTGTTACTGACACATAAAAATAGAAGTGACAAAGCATGTGCGGTAGTAATCACAGTATGATAAGTTACTAGGTTTTAAAATCTTATGATTATGTGGATATCTAACAGCTTCTCATATTAAAATTTGTAGCCTTTTCTTTTTTCCTTCCTACACGCAATTCACGAAAAATGTAGTTTAGGAAACTAAAATTAATCTTTGATGATAACTGAAATGTTCTGTGCACTCATTACCATCAGGGGAAGAAATTTTAGCGGCCTATTAAACTACAGATTTTTACACTAAGGCTCGTGGTCTATTTTATTGATAAGCAAATGGATTAATACCTTTATGAAAATAACATAGGAAAAATATGCTATTGTGTTAATAATACATTAGCACTGCAATTCATTTGTGCTCCATAATTAATAACTAATTATGAACAAATTGTTGCATGATATATCATATCATCTGCAAAATTCAGGAATTATTGTAAAATGAAAAGCAGAATTGATGAACAGTGAACTAGCCGCTAATTATAATTCTAAGTTACAGGTTTCTCAGATAGCTCAGAGAAAAATCAGTGGAGATTGGAATCACTTAACTGGCTTTTGAAAAGGAAGGTACTGGCAAATTAAAGGTGTGAACATCTCAAGCTATGCCCAAATAGCTTAACTGGTAAGACCATTGCTTGTGCAATGCAAGATTCTGGGTTCAAATCCTGGTCCATCACACAGTTTTAACCTCCCAAAAAGTTTTGAAACAGCATCTTCTCTCATTCAGAGTAAAATATTTACCTTGAAGATATAAAAATTATCTATCATAACATAACCGTCCAAATTACATGTATTCCATGCTCCTATTAAACCACACTCATCTACAAAGGGATGCCCTTATGAAACTCAAGTGACCTACCTAAGCTGTTACTACATTCACATTAACAGAACATCTACATTCACTGTGTTAGAAACTAGATTCACTAGCTAATACACATGACTCAGGCTTGTGGTATTTTAATTAGGTGGGAAAAAAGAAAAAAATCAGAAGTGGTTAAATATAATCATCATAATCATAAAGGAATATTATATTTACAACGCATGCACAAATCACACCATTCAGAGATCTGTGTTACATTAATGAAGATGTGGGAACTGACCAAAGCAGAATGTATTGTTAGTATGCTAAAATTAAAAGTTAGCAGAAAGCCTACACTTACCAATACCACATGAAAAATTTTCAAATGTTTGAAAGAAAAACAAGCACCACATATTTCTTCAACCTTCCATTCCTTGGTCAGCTTTGTGAATGGATAGAGCATGCAGTTAAGTGCTGTGACAGAAATGTGCAACAAAACAGATAAGTACAACATTAATAAACTAAACAGACGGGCAGATACTTGTCCTTTGGAAGATCTAGTTTCAGAAACCATTGTGGCATACAAAATGTACTTAAAGATAAAAGGAGAAAAAAGTGTAAATTTCTAGCTAACAAAATTTAAAGGGATTCATTCATGTATTAAGATGCACAAAATATAGAAAAATACATGTATAATTTTAAAGACAACCAAAGTCACAAAATATTGTGGTGCTATATTTCACTTGCATACAAAATTCTACCCCTTTCAGATGATTTATCATAATCAGCATTTTCTCCAGAATTAGTATTAACATTGGAAAGTGAACAAAAAAATTTTACAGGTAAAGGTTCCACAAATCACTGTTATAATATAAGTGACAGGAAATAAAAATGTTCAACTGTGAAGAACATCGTAATACTTGCAGGTACCATACCATTTAAAACCAATATGCAGCTCTCATAAAATAAGAAAACCAGAGATAATGTCAGAAAATAAGAGGTGAAAGAGAAGCACTTTCCCTACTATTTATACAGACTACTTGATATAGCACTGTCATAAAATATGGAGGTGTAAATGAAAGACGTGAAAATTACTTTATTACATAAAAAATAGAAGCAGTGAGATCACCTAAGATTAAGAATGTGTTTTAAATCAACAAGACTTACTGCATACAATGTTAAAAAACTATAAAATTCAAAAGGTACAACAAAGAACCATTCTCAGGTGCAGTGACTAGCACGTAATTCATCGGAATAAACCTAGTAAAACCACCTCAACGATAGTTCCAAGCATTTTAAAGAGTTATTCATAAGCCACTGCATAACACTCGGTGGTATCAATTATCAATTTTAACTACTCCCTGACCTCTGAACTGTTCTATCTGTGCATAGAAAAAGGTGGAAACGAGTGTCAGAATGCCTCCATTCACACCCTACTCTTCCTCAGCTTATACTAAGATGTACAATGGGGATGGCAGAAAACTTGCGAAGTATGTCTGCAATACTTTTTCTTCTAAACAATTCCCATTTATATACCATTATCATATGTGTTACTCTTGTGTGGGGCTATACGAAGCTGTCATAATCACAGCACCACATTTATGACCATCTTCGACATTTTTTCTCATGCAGACTTGTTGACAGTAAGCTCACTGGACCAGTAATCTAGAATAGGCCATACTAATCTTGTATGCTGATTGCTTAACAAATACTCTGCATTTCCAATAAATCTAAAAGAAATTTAAATATATCAATGACATTCCCTACTACTGATCCCCACATTCATACTGTTACACCTAATTATTTAAAGGCTGCTGGAGTGACACTTATATAATATGGCAGAGTCTGCTCATTAGAAAATATGTCACATTGTACCTTTTGGCAAATGGACACAGAATTCTTAGAGAAAGCAATTTCAGCACGGAAAAGAAACATTCAAGAGTAGCAATTTCAAGAGAATGTCATGGCTACTGCTGTTTCTGAGGACAGAACATTAAAGCAAAAGTGAAAATAATTTTGTGAAGTAGACATTGAATAGTTTTGTGGGTGAATATGACAGTGAGGCCAGTGAACAGGGTATTTACAAGAAAGTTAGGGGTTAGGGAAAAGACGAGAGTGAGAAAACAAAGATGCACATGCAAAGTGAATGCCATTTATTTTGAGTGCAGTTAATCGTAACTGAATCACTGAACAACAAATTGTCATCTAACAAAACAAAGAACAGTTTCCAATGAGGACAGAAAAATCATGGCTCATGACAGGAGCAGCAAACTAGATAGAACTTTTAGGGCCCAGAACATAAATGAGATGCCCACATTTGCATTGTTAAATTTTAAATATAAAGCCTCCAAAAACATTGCACCATCCCTACACTCAAGTCAAGAAAAATATCACCAATTTTATGACCATTTGCAGCAACAATAAATAAAAATCTTGAGGGAGGGAGGGGGGGGGGGGGGGAGATTCAAAGGTCCTACAGCATTACAAAGAGAACTGACAAATATTTAAAAAATCTTGAGATCTGCTAAAAGAACATCTAAAATATTGTCACGAATAATCTAACCACAGTCTGATATATCAGGAGTAAAGGAGAGATTACAGTTTGTGAAAGGGAACCTGTACCTTGTGAAAAAAAGAAAGATGTCTCACACTATAGTCTGGGACTTGACAGTACGGTAAAACAGCTGGAGAATTGATGCAGTGTATAGTCACTCACTGGAGAACAGTCTATTAATTGGGCTTTTAAAGTAGTTCATCTGGCAGCTGTTGAAATTGCATGAACTAAATTACAGAGTGACAGGACCTGATCTGGAAGGCTTCTGTAAAAAAAAAGGTGAACAGACTCTTCAAAAAGTAATTTCAGAATTTGAAATCCTATCTGTATAATAACCTATTACTACTCCAGACACATGAATCACCATTACATGCTTTCATAACATAAGGCGCATACAAAGGAAAATTCATGACACACCATACTCCAGCCTAATGAACGTGCTAAACAATGCTTGCAATAAAACACAGAGGCAAGTAATGTGCAGGGCAGATAAGATGCATAGAACAGAACAATTAAATCTAAATACAAAATAAAATATTTTTATAAGCAACAAATTGTAGAAGCCAGATGTTTAATGAAAGTATCACTGTTAGTAAAGTGCTACTAGAAAGCCATACTAAGAAGCTACAAGATTGAAAAATTATAAGAAGTTAATATGTATATCTTTTACAGAGAGGACTAAGGGGTCGGGCAGTTAAGTGTGCAACAAGCTGCAATCATTCACTTAACAGTGATCTCGTGCACAATTTCACCAAAATCTGCAACCCCCCCTCACACACACTCACCTGACACAGGATACCTTAGTGCATTATTTTCTATTATGTGCAGATATTAAAACAGAAAACAAGCCTTTGGTATCAAGTCTAAAACATAATTCTAAGTTATTTATACAGTACACTAGAAATTCTTGCTATGTTATAACTGCCTCAATTGAAAACAAATACATATATAATGACCACCTATATTGATAGAAAACCCCCACAGAATGGTGACAAATTCTTCCCTCACTTAAGAAATCAATCAATGCCTCGTTTTGCAAGCCATGTTGTAATACAGGGACAAAAACTTCGGTGATCAGAGCGAGGTTTATTTTTTAAGTATTCTTCAATATATTGGCAAGGGCATAATGCAGAGGAGAGATGGCGAGGATCAACAGGATTTCCACCAGCCTCATCCACAGTCCAGTCCAAACGACGACGGAGATAATCCTTTGACCAACGTTGTAAGTAGCGATTCAGTAACTGCTCCCCTCTTTCCTGAAGTTAAAGTGAACAAGATGATATAGTACAAAAAGTTATTTAAAAATTTATTTTATGCATCTATTTTAATTATTGGAATATAAATTATAATATGGTTTATAATTGTAAACAATCTTTTTCTAGATCATGGTTAGGAGCATGAACAGTGAATAACTCCTGCTACAGCCTTTTCTGGAAGAGAATACGCACATAATAAACCTGTGAATTAACACACAATTCTTAAAGATATTGCACACACTGACATTTGTTGAAAGGGGCCTCTACAAAATGGCTAATAAAACTGTGTAAGTTTTCACTAGAAATTCCTTCTTCTCATTTTTCCTAATAAGTTGTCATTTCTTTGTTAATGACCTCACTGTCAACTATTTTCATATGACTGTTAGACACACTAACACAAATGTCAACTGACAACATCTATAAAAAGTTTTAATCTGAGGACAAAATAAAATTTGAACATGATTTTATTTGCAAGAAGGCATAAGGCAAAAAATGTAGCTGGAAAATTATATTTAGGAAGGATTGTTACTCTTGATGATATCAACCTACAATTAATTAATAAATCAAAATGAGATAGCATCAAAACAAATGGTAGAATGAAAATCGAACGACTGACTCTCTCTCTCTCTCTCTCTCTCTCTCTCTCTCTCTCTCAGGCAGGCAGGCATCAGATCTTGTACATGAATTAGGAGGAGATTAGTGTTTAAAATCCTGTCGACAACAAGGTCATTAGAGACGGAGCACAAGCTTGAATTAGCAAAGGACAGGAAAGGAAATCAGCCGTTCCCCGTTCAACAGAACCGTTTCAATGAATACATTTGCCTGAAGGAATTTAGGGAAACCACAGAAAACCTAAATAAAGTTGGTCATTGTCCTGCATGAGAATCCACTGTGCTAACCACTGCATCACCTCTGTATTGTGGCAGAATGTAGGGACATCACTGTAGTAAGCTGATAGCCCACTTCTAGAATACTGAACAAATTGAAACCTGTCGAAATGTAAAAGAACTGTTAAAACTAACTTCAGGTTCACACATTCAATATTGTCTGCTATAAAGTCGACATTCAAGTCTTCATATGCAATGTCACTTCAATTTTTTCTATAAATTTATATCAATTTCTTTACTAACTAAAAAACGATTTTTGGCGATCTACTCTCAGCCTATAGGCCTGTACTCACACATACTGCTTGTGTCTGAGTAGCCGCTTCCTTTTTCTTTTTCGACAAGGACTGTCCAAATGGTTTTTATTAAATTTGGCCTGCATGGGATACAGAGTGGTTGTCAATACTGAGTGAGGACACTGACCATTGCAAATCACATGTGTGGAAGTGAATACATGAATTTCCATTTGTGTCAAAATCACCAAATAGGTTGACCATGACCTGCAGAGAGCCAATATTGATATCACTAAGAACACAGTTGAGATGACATAAGAAGACGCCCAACAGTTGCCGTGGGCAAAGTGAGGCCCATCCACGTCCTTATCTCAACTAATTACATAATGTGATTTTCTTAATCAGAGTAAATATTACTGGAGCAAGAGATCAAAATACTGAGAGTGCAGTTATGATTAGGGATCAGTTTACTGTTACTGGCGTGAATAAACAATTAAAAGTGTTATATCAAGTTAACTCATAGATAATGCATACACCTATAATATCATACTCAGGTGAATGCATTTTCACTTAAACTTGCCTCACAAAACTCTTTAGAAATGTACAATTTCAACAGAATTTTGAAAGCGATGGAAGGAATCCAGGCATTCTTTTACTATGAAGTGTTCTGGCAACTGCTTAGGAATGTCTAAGAAAAACACAGATGTTCAGCCATGTAATAGAAGTAGGGATCAAAATTCATTATACCAGATCTTACTGAACTATGGTTTTAGCATACTTGAAAACAATTAAAAACAATATGGCTGAAGTTTTTACAAAAGTAATGGGAAAATGTTTAGTTAGTAGAAAATATCAAATTCTCCCTATACATTAAAAGATCACGATATCAACCAAAAGATTTCAAAATTATTGAAGTTATTGTGGTCCTGAAACTGAAGAAACCATTAGATAAAGCAGAAAGTTATCATCCAATAGCTGTTCTCAGCTGTCACTGCAAACTTCTGGAGAGACTTTTAGGAAAGGTACAAGAATCCTGGATAAAACCCTTCTGCATAAGTAAGTTTCAGACCAAACAAGCTGCACAGAGCTGGTTCTAAGCCTGACTACACAACTCCAAAGCTGGAGTTCAGAAACAACTAAAGACTATCACTTATGATCTTGTATGGACAGAAGACTGTTGTGATGTGTGTTCTGCCACCGCTTGTTGAGTAAATTTTTTATCCATCCAATTAAATAATTTTATCAATAATTGATTGTTTTCATTGTTATATTAGTATGAACAGAAGGATTCTTATAAAAGACAGTCAGAGTCATCCCCTACCAAACCACATTGAGACTAATCTGTAACACATAAGACAGTGAGTAGTCTAGAGTCAATTTGAAAGTAAAGAAAGAAAACTAAATAATGGACTACCTCAGTGGTCAGTACTATCGCCTTTACTTTTCAACCTTTATGTTTTTGACACACCTGAAACCAGCCAAAATACTTTGTATCTTCTGATGTTCTAGCACTTGCAGTTCAACACAAGAAGTTCAAAAATGCTGAGAACACTAACTAATGATCTCAATGAATTATATAATATTCCACCATATGGAGAGCTATACCAAATCTTTCTAAATCGAACTCAACAGTTTCCATTTAAACAAAAGAGCAGCAGATTATAAACTAGAGGCCAGTATGAACGACATAATGTTTCCCTACCAGCATCGCCCAAATTATCTTGGAATGACTCTTGATAGGAAACTATCTTTCAGAAAGCAACTCAAAAAAACAACTTTATGCAAAAACTCTGCAGTACTAACAGGGGATCACTAGCACATACACTTCAAATTTTTGCACTCAGTTTAGTGTTTTCTACAGCTGATTGTTGTGTTCCAGTGTGGTCAGCCAACCTCATGTAAATAAGACAGTCACTCAGCATGGTACAACCATGCTAATCATCTCTGGGTGCTTAAGAACTACTACACTAAACTCAGTTAAGAAGACAAAAAGATCTACTGAAACAATATTCACAAATAATGAACAATCTTCAACTTCCCATCCATGTAGCTATTCCAAAGTTGACAACAAACTGACTTCGTTACAGAAATCCATCCCTGCAACTGTCCCAACAGCTTGCTGATAGCAACTGCATCATGAACAACAAACGGTGTGAAACCTGGATCACAAATGCTCCATCTGAATTGCAACATCTTTTTGACCTACTGTAGAGCCCAAAGATAAGGGTTAGCCCCCTCTGCAATAATAATAATAAAACTGAATGAACAGATCAGTAATGAACTTTAAGGGACATCATGGGATGTACGCCTCGAACAAATGCAACAAACAATAACGAACAAAATGAGATTAAAAGGGGGTTTTAATTCTCAAAACATGAATAGAATAATATAGATCACACCGGAAAAGGACACTGCGTGTGCATACAACATGCAGATATGGGGTAACTGGCCTAGTCCAAGCTGTGGTTGTGGAGCACCGAACCAGACTATCTCGCACATTGTCAAGCCGTGTAAATTGAGTACCTATTTGAGTGACTTAGCCTTGGCTGGCTAAGGAGACTTGACATTAACATTTAACAAAATTGATAACTTAAAGTATCATTTTTATTAATTATATCTTGTTTTCTTTAATTTTTTACTTTATTTCATGATAGTGTTATATGTTAAATAAAATTTATTATGCATAAAATGGATAATACTGTAATAATATGATATGATTCAAAATTACTGGGACAAAAAGAAAACATTCTTGTGGCTACAGTAATGACTTTGAGAAATACACATGTAGACTGAAATGTTAACTGTCATAATTTAGGCTGGTAACAATGAATCAAAGGAAAGTCAACACTGTTCATCATTGGCATTAGTATTCAAAATGGTGGTACCCATGATAGAAAAGGCACATTGTGCAATATAATATGCAAAAATAGCACCACTAATCATTGTTCAAAGACATTTTCAGACGAATTTTGGTAAAGTGGCACCATCACAACACTGATAGATGGACAATTCAGGGAGACAGAATGCATATTCAAGTAAAAACTACAGGATTGCCAGCCATCAAGAATAATATGGTGGAATACATTTGTACAAGCTACACATGAACCTCCAGAAAATCCGTGCATCGAGCCAGCGGAGAAATGAATGTATTGCAGCCAACAGTGTAGCATATGTTGCACAATCATCTGCAGTTCAAGGTTTAGGATTCAAATGTTTCAGGCACCAAAGTGAACAAGCACATTTAGAGAATGTGAGGTACACAAAACACACACACCTCTCTCAAATGTGAATGTGATTCTGCAGAACTTAATGTTTTCTGCACCATAACCAAGTGCAGAGTCTTTGGCCCTTTCTTCTTTGCAGAATCTACCATTACAGACAAAACCTACTTTGACATGCTTCCTCTCTGGTTGTTGCCTCAGTTGACAGAAGAGGTACCAACTCCATTTTGCAGCAGGACAGAACCCCACCGCATTGGCCTAACCTCATATAGTCACCCCACAAACATCTTCCACAGAGCTGGATGGGTCATGCTGGGTTGAATGATGTGCCATTCATGTTGTAGCCCCAGGTCACATGACCTTACACAGGTGAATTTTTTTTCTTCTGCAGATGTGTGAAGGACAGTTTATGCACCCCCATTTCTGCAGGACTTAAAGCAGCTAAGGCACTGGACAGTTGGCATGGTAACTCCACTGATCGGGCTGTGCTGCAGAGTCTGGCAGGAAATGTAATACAGGAGAGACATGTGGCATCCAACAAATGGAGACCACAATGAACATCTTTGAATGTCTGTAGGAACTGTGAGAGTAAACCTTTCAGTCTGTGTGTGTATTTCTAAAATAACATCATTGCTTAAGTCGCATGAATACTATCCTTTCATTCCATTCATTTTGAGTCATGCTGTACATGTGTTTTTGTCAATTTTTGGCATATGCTTCTATTAAAGAATGTTGATAAAAGCACATTTTGCAAAACAAAAATTCATTTAACACATACTTTTGTAAAATTCCATATAGTTCTAATAAATGTACCCATCAAAAAACGAAGTAACTTGATCGTACGCACTAGCAAAACTGTAAATCCACTGTCTAAAGCTTACTACTGGGAATGATTTCATCTGCACCAGACTAACTGACAGTTTCGAGAGAGAATAATTTCTGCTAGAACAGGAAATAAATGCTTCTTCTTTAAAGCATCAGAACTAACAACAATATTTGGCAACTACGATCAACTACCGGACACCTGTTACTTCATAAGTGAACCTCCAAGATTTTTTCCATGTTTTAGGTGCAGGCATCCATTCTGTTCTTGCATCTTTTGTAGTGTTGTCTACGCATGATGCATTAGGTTGACACCTTGGTCTTATTTCCTGGAAATCAGCAAATGACGTCCTTCGTGCAACTACGATTTATTCATCTGGCAATCCTCCCCATTTCATTTTCATTACAGCTGAGTTACATCTTAGAAGACAACCTATTTATTCTCTTATCAGTTTCTAAAAATTGTTTCTTGTCTCTCTAATAATTCTCAAGATGCATCTCTTTGTAGCTCACTGAGCAACCTGCAGCTCTTTGATGATTTCTGCATTAAAAAGACCTCGTTTTACTGCCACAAGTCAAAACAGGCAACACACAACAATTACAAGGTATCCTTCTCAGACACATCAGAATCTTTATTTTTGGAAATCCTGTTTAGTTTGCCAAAAGTACTCAAAGGCATTTTCAACTTTCTGTTTACATATTTTGCTGTGCACTCAGTCATCTTCACCTGTCCTAACTAACACAGGTCAACAGGTTACATAACAACACTGTTAATTTGTACCTTTTTCATTTTGTTACATATAACTGTCTTTTGATTTTAGGTCAACTTTCAAATGTGCTCAATTAAGTTCTTTCTTCTCTTGTTGAAGTTCATCAGCACTAGAGGCAAACAGAACAGCATCATACCTACAATAAAATTGGTTCAGTTATGATAAATTAAGAGGTTTTCTTTCATTTTCCCATTTAACAATCCAAATACTTCCTCTACAACTGCTGAAAACAACTGTGGTGAGACAGACTTCAATTCTAAATTTATCACTGTGGTCACGACATCTAATGAAAGCTTTAGCATTTGATTATACATTCTTCAACAAACTAACTGCAATAAATTAATTTGTGGGTATTCTAGGTAAGTTTTTGAAGGCCAGAGTTCATAAAAAGCCTTGCTCTGTTCTGACACTGATGAGCAGAAACATTATGACCACCTGCTTAATAGCATGTTGTTTCATATCTGGAATGCAATACACAATAGTGATTTTAGTGTGGCAGAGATTTGACAAGTCCTTGGCAGGTTTCCTGAGGTATGTGGAAGCAAATGTGTATGCACAAGTCACATAATTCCTGCAAAATACAGGCTGGTGGTTTGTGGGCACAAAACCAGTGTACAACAGCTTCCCAGATGGGTCAGATCAGGCAAACTTTGTGGCCAAGATATCAACATTAAGTTTGCTACTGTGCTCCTATAACCATAGTAGCACAATTTTGTCCTTGTAAAATGGATAGTTAACCTGCTGCATGATGCCACAGCCATTGGAGTAGACATCAAGCATGAAGGCATGCAGGTGGTCTGCAATAATATTCACGTAGTCCATTGCTGTCGTGGTGTCTTTGATTACTACCACAGGTCGCAAGAAAGCACATGTGAATGCCATTTATAGCACAATACTGTCCACACCAGCCTGTGTCACATGTGTCTGTTGTACAGCTCATGTTGGGAGCAGCCACTTGCCTGAATTATGGTGTACCAGAACATCACCACTGATACGTTGTATCCAGACAAGTAATTCATTTGACCAGGTGACATGTTTCCGTTGGTCTACAATCCAATTTCCGTGAAAAAGTGCCCACCGCAATCTTAACAGACAACATCCTCGGGTCAACATGGGAACACGCAGGGATCACCTGCTGAGGAGCTCTCCATGTTCAACAAAGTGCACTGAATGGTATATTCCAAAACACTTGCAGCTGCACAAGCATTGTACTCTGCCATCAGATTTGCCACTGATCACCACCTCCCCGTGTGTGGCAAAGTGGATGAGCTTACAACTTCCATGCTCTTTCATGAGGTTAGGACTCCCAACACCTTGTAGCCTACTCACGGTTTCATTTTTCTTCAACCACTTTCCACAGATGCACACCAAACTGACATGCCAAGTGGTTCTCTGTTTCCAAGATGCTCATTCACAGGTGCTGGGCTGTAATTATCTCCACTATGTCAAAGTTGTTTATCTCACTAGATTTCCACATCTATTCCCGTATTGTTGCTTGGATGACCCTCCATTTATCTCTGCTCCACTTTTAGTTTTCTTACAGTGGCATGTTCCTGCAACACAACCAGGCAGCGTTCAGCACAGTACTGAGGTAGCCAGCAATCATATATTTTGGCCCATCAGCGTATCTTCCAGCATAATTGCTTTACCAGGACCTACTAGCTTTGTAATACCAATATCTTATCTTAACTAAATTCTGAGGATGGACAACTTTCTTTCACTAAGCTAAACACAAGTTAAAATGAGATTTTATTATCGTTAATCTATTACTAGTGTCAAAAAAACCATTTATAATTGGTTTAAAATATGAGTTGTGACAAACAAACAAAACTGATTGCATTATTAAAGAAATATTTGTCATAGCATATTAGTATAAAATTCGTATTTTTATCTGTAAATTTGTCTTTACACTGTGATAATTTACAACTAGCTCAAACAGTTCCATGGCACTGATCAACAGTTTACTATAAGAATCAACTTTCACTCAACTGGAAACCAAACATATTGGCACTCTTCTACAGTCTCAAGGAAAAATACACAAGGATTCTGCTTTAAAGGTGACCACCACTAACTGAACATGTCAGGTCAGGTTACAAATTTGGAACATGGAATGTATTTTTCCCTCTTTTCCTGCTGATACATATTTTGTAGGGTTTGTGGTGGGTCTTATACCAGCACTAGCGGGAAGTTGCGTCCCTGGCCGATATAACTGGGCAATATTTTGCCAACCCTAATACACCTCCAGATCAAAGTAGTATTACCTTTATCCTCTCTTCTCAGAGTAGTTGTTTGGGGGTCCAGATATTTCCGTGCCACCTCCCTGTTGATCCAACTAAGGTGAAGATTCCTGGAATGCTTCCGCAAGTTCTCTCTAATGCGCTACTAAATAAATAGCCACACTTATCACAAACAGGGGTATATTTTGCCCAACATTTTCACTATTTCTTTTAACAACACAACAAACAATTGCTACTGTAATACCACTCTCTTGAGTACATTCAAAACGTCCGTACATGCGTACTTCAGGACCTGAGAGAGCAAACACAGATAAACAACTACTGTTGTTCAATTGTTCATTATGCCCTTGTTGGTGTGTCGTTTACTCCATGGCTCTCGGACTCAGGCACTTGCTACACCATGGCACAAGTGATCCCAGACGACCAGTGGATGTAATATCATTTTTACTGGTCCCCTTCTCACCGGCTCCACCACTGCTCCATATTCACTGCATACAAGAAAGGAAAACATAGTATCCCTTTCTCACTACATTTATCCTTATTCAACTTACTCCCGAGCATCTCTTGTTGACAGCTTTCCAATGGCGTATTGGAATGTTTACACATATCCCGAAACACTACAAACATCAGTCTCGTTTAATATGTCAGACCTTGTACATGACTTCTCTGGCAAGCACAGGAACATGACTAAGCACACTGATTGCCCACTTCTACAAATCGAGCTGGCTGAAACCTGTCACTTTATAAGGATGCAGCTAAAGCCACCTCCAGATTAACACATTCAATATTTTCCATCATAAAATTAAGATTAAAGTCTCTGTGGGCAGTCACTGTGTTTTTGTGTGCGTAGCCCCCTTCCTCCTTTCATTTTACTAATTGTACAATAAGATCACACCTCCTCCTAACCCTGAAGTTTTATATGCTCAATTTCTGTTACTTTCATGTGATGTTCTGAAAATCACGTGTCATCTACAGATATTACAAACACTTTCTTGTGTTGACAAACCTTTTTTCATTAGCAACATGTTCCTATTGTTACATTAATTGAGTTGATTGCAAGGCAAGACAGTCATTACTGCCATAAATTAATAAATAAATGCAATATAAATAGAATTAAAAATATTAATTCTAGAATTTTTAAGACGTAGATATGTTAAAAGCTACAGAATTCTAACAAGGAATCGAAGGTAGAGGAATTTTGAAGGTCTCTAAAATAAGAAAGCCTGGCTGGTCAAAATACACCTTCTGATAGGAAAGTGTTTTTATGAACACAAAGAATAGAAGTTAAGAACGAACAAAAATTCAGTTAGTGTATGGTACTTTACGTCTCATCACTTGAAATAGGGAAAAAAATCAAGACTCAAATTATGGCCTATATTCTCATTAATAAATGAGGGGGGGGGGGGGCGGGGAGGCATGCTTCCAAAATGTGGCAGAGGACCAATGGTTTACCACAAACTCTACACACACTCTTCCTCTCTTCAGAGTAGCAATCTGTGTGTCCAGTCTGAAAGTGAATGAGAGGGGCTTGTTTCAGCTATGCTTTTTTTCCCGCCATATTCTCAGTTTATTAAATGATCTTTTCTTTAACTAATTGACTAACTGAAAGATAAACAATGGAAACTCCACATAGGAGTATTAACAACGCAGGAAAAATTAAATTACTACTTATTGGAAAGAAGACACATTAAGTTGCAGACAGGCACAATTAAAAGACACTCACATCAAGCTTTTGGCCACAGCCTTCATCAACAGAAGAGAAACGCTCACCATTCATTCACACAAGCAAGCACACCTCATGCACTCATAATCACCAACTCCGGCAGCTCAGGTCAGAATGCCTGTGTGTGTTTCTCTGTTTCTCTTTTGCTGATGAAGCCTGTGGCTGATAGCTTTGTGTGAATGTCTTAATTGAGCCTCTCCGGCACTTAACTTGTCTTCTTTATAGTAAGCAATCATAATAAAGACACACGTAATCTGAAACACATGTAAAATCTGGCACTGCCAGTGATTAGAGCACAAAGAAGCTCTTCTATTGAACAGGAGTTCTTTATTTCCAGCATGAGCTCACACATTTCATATGTAGATTAAATGAGCATAAACTATTAGACTTTGAGCATTGTGTACTGACTGAGGGGGACCAGGAGAGGGGAGATGTTTCATTGATCCTACATATTGTATTTGTGAATTTTATGTATTTTAAATGGTGATTAATTTTGTATACCTTGTGATCGCTGTAAATTTGGCACACTTAGTGAGTGGATATAAGGATGTGCGAATACTCACTCTGGTTCATTCTGTGTCAGGAACTCGTGGGGCTAATGTGTATGTTGTAGAGCTGTATACCCTGTGTTCGCTGTAAATTTGGCACACTTAGTGAGTGGATATAAGGATGTGTGAATACTCACTCTGGTCCATTCTGTGTCAGGAACTCATGGGGCTAATGTGTATGTTGTAGAGCTGTCAGGACGATATAAAACTTCTGAAGTGATAGGTTTTGGACAGCAAGTGACTGCATTAATACTTTAAGTTTCATCAGAACTTGGAAAAACTCCACGATTTTGGTTTATTGGGAAAGTTCTAGTAAAGTATCGTGCATCTACAAAAAAGACCACGTATAAAACACTTGTGCACCCCATTCTTGAGTGTTGCTCGAATGTTTGGGATCCCAACCAGATTGGGTTAAAGAAAGACATCAAAGCAATTCAGAAGGATGCTTCTAGGTTTGTTACCAGTAGCTTCAATCAATATGCAAGTGTTACAGAGATACTTCCTGAACTCAAATGGAAATCCCTGAAGGAAAAGAGTGTTCTTTTTGCAAAACACTGTTGGGAAAGTTAAGGCATTTGCGTTCTGACTGCAGAATAATTATGCTGCCACCGATGTACATTTTGCCTAAGGACCACGATGACAAGATCAAAAAACTTAGGGTTCATATAGAGGCATATCTCCCTGCTGCAATTGTGAGTGTAATAGGAAAGGAAATGACTAATAGTGGTAAATGGTACCACCTGTCACGCATTATAAGGTGGCCTATGTAGATATATGTGTAGGTGGTGAACATTACAATACTTTCCTAGGAAGATTATGTAGCATTCATAAGTAGTTCAAAACAGAATCAAAATTATGTAAATTATTACAGAATCAAAACAGGATTGTGTGTTGAAGAAATGACAGAAGGATACCTGGTCATAAGTAAGAAAATCAGAAGTGATGAACCTCTGGCTCTAGATGGACCCACTTTCAAGACTGTTGACTGCTTCAAGTATTTAGGGAGTCTTTATCAACAATGAAGAAAATACATTTTAGTTTCATCAAAATTCTAAAGAACAGACCACTTAGTACTCAACGCAAAGAAATGGAAGAGGCTAGTAGAGAAGGCATCTTCCTTTGAGTCTTTCGTGGCAGCATGTCTTCTTTGTTTCCAAGCTGCACCAATTCGAATAAATTTCTCGAGCTTTTGATGATCTCCCCCATTGTTGTCAGGAGTAAAACCACTGACTGCAGGGACTGGCACAGTTTTCCACTCACATAGTTGCAATTGCAGCCCTCTGGCATCAATCAGAGAGAGCTGAAACAATGCATGCAGGGAAGGTGAGTTGGCAGCTCACAGCAGCTCCGCCCTGCTGTGGGACCGAGTGACGTCAGGAGGTGCGAGGAGCCGGTGTCACATTTGAAACTGCTACTCCTGCCTTCCTACACGCATCACGCATTCTGTCGTTGCTTCCTTTCGACATCCGAAGCCCGCCTCCATGCCCTATTGAATGTGTATCCCCTTGTCTCTTTTAAAATTGTTGTTGTTCATTTCTAACCTCAGCTGCCTCTTTTATAATGGAATCCCAGTATGTTGACACATGAACCAAGACTTGTGTTGGTGGGCTTTGGATACCAAAAGGAAGCAATGACAGATGCATGATGGGAGTGGCAGTTTTCAAATGTGGTGAAAGCCCCTCACGCCCCCTGACACCACTCTGGTCCCATGGTGGGCTGGAGCTGCTACAAGCTGCCCACTTCATCTCTCATGCATGCATATCAGCAATCTCTGACTGGTGCCAGAGGCCACAATTATGGTTACAATAAGCGGAAAACCATGCCAGCCCCGGCAGTCAGTGGTTTTACTGCAGATGAGAATGGCAATCGTAAGCTCCAGATTTTTATTCTAATTGACGCTACGCGAAAACCAAGACTATTTTATTCAAAACATGCAGTTATCTCCACTCTAAGGGCTATAATATTTTGCTTTATGCATATCTTGATTGGTTTCATGGCACATGAGTAATCTGTAAAAATCATTTTCATAGGTGGCCATTTCATTATCACAGCCATTTGGCATCCACAGCTAGCCTTTCCTAGACTTTTTCATACATTGCAGTCTTCAGCTATATACAGAGTGGACTTTAGAACAAATGGAATACTGGTTGGTTGGTTTATTATCCTTAGTACAGAGGCAGAGCATAGGAATATTCATGTATTGGAGCTGTAGGAAACTTAACTCTTCACGCAAATAGTGTCAATGATATTCAGATGTGAATGCCTTGCTAATACATGCATTTAGCATCCATAATCCAGATGCTATTACACAAATATTTACAACAACTGAGCAGTCACATTATGTCTGCTCCTTCAAGACTTTTCAGCTGAGCATGTTATCGAACAAGAGAAAATGTTTTCAGCTTTACACGAAAAGGACTGTCTTTTTTTTTTTTTTTAGATCTTCAACACACTTATGTTTTCGACATAGTATTTCCATCAGGGTACAAGTTCATCACGTCCAAGTCCAAATCTAAATAGGGGAATCGAGGAGTAGATCTAATAATGAACAAGAATACAAGAATGAGGGTGAACTATGAAAACAACAGTGAATATATTTTTTAACCAAGATAAGACGCAGAGTCAACAGCCACCGTAGTAACAGAAGTATTATTTGTCACCTAGCTCTGCAAATTAACATACTAAAAGAATGTATGAAGAGACAAAACAAATTACTCAGTTTGTCAAGGGAGATGAAAAGACAATTATGAAGGAGGACTGGACTTCGATAGCAGGAAAAGGAAGAGAAGAAAAGTAGTAGAACAGGGACTACGTGGTTGAAAGGGAAAGTCACCTGGTAGAATTTCACACAGAGCAGATCATAATTTAATCATGGCTGACATTTGTTTTAAGATTTATGGAATGAAGTATCATACATGATAGAAACCAAGAGGCAACTTCTCTTTTTTAAATCACTTCCAGGGATCGATGTGGACACTTACTACACACATTAAAAAAAGTTTTGCATCACCCCAGTTCCCAGAATTCCACAAGATAGACGTTGAATGTGAATATTGGATCACAGACACAGTCCCTTTGACTGTTCAGAGATGTCATTAAACCCGCCCAAAGATGTAAACAACGATGCATGAGCAGCGATTATTAGACGGAGAGGGTCCAACAGGCAATCAGTTCCAGTCATTCCCATGTTGTCTGTAATTCAACCACGCCTAGGCGGTCAATACTGTGGTTCTCTCATTCCACATTGTTACTTTGTGCCAGGAAGGGCTCTCAACAAGGGGAGTGTCCAGGCGTCTTGGAGTGAACCAAAGCGATGTTGTTCGGACATGGAGGAGGTACAGAGAGACAGGAACTGTCAATGTCATGCCTCGCTCAGGCCGCCCAAGGGCTACTATTGCAGTGGATGACTGCTACCTATGGATTATGGTTCAGAGAAACCCTTACAGCAATGCCACCTTGATGAATAATACTTTTCATGCAGCCACAGAACGTCATGTTATGACTCAAAACGTGTAAAATAGGCTGCATGATGTGCAACTTCCCTCCCGACGTCCATTGTGAGGTCCATCTTCAACCATGACACCATGCAGCACAGTACAGATGGCCCCAAAAACATGCCAAATGGACTGCTCCAGATTGGCATCATGTCCTCTTCACCGATGAGTGTTGCATATGCCTTCATCTAGACAATTGTCGGAGACGTGTTTGGAGGTAACCTGGTCAGGCTGAACGCCTTAGACACACTGTCCAGTGAGTGCAGCAAGGTGGAGGTTCCTTCACATTTTGGGGTGGCATTATGTGGGGCCGTCGTATGCCTTTGGTCATGGAAGGCGCCGTAACAGCTGTATGATAAATGAATGCCATCCTCCAACCGATAGTGCAACCATATTGGCGAGGCATACATCTTCATGGACAATTTGCACCCCCATCGTGTACATCTTGTGAATGACTTCATTCAGGATAACGACATCGCTTGATTAGAGTCGCCAGCATGTTCTCCAGACATGAACCCTATTGAACATGCCTGGGATAGACTGAGAAGGGCTGTTTATGGACAATGTGACCCAGAAACCACTCTGAGGTATCTACACTGAATCGCCGGTGAGGAGTGGAACAATCTGGACTAACACTGCCTTGATAGACTTGTGGACAGTATGCCTCGACAAATACAGGCATGCATCAATGCAAGCGGACATGCTACTGGGTATTAGAGGTACCGGTGTGTACAGCAATCTGGACCACCACCTCTGAAGATCTCGCTGTATGGTGGTACAACATGCAATGTATGGTTTTCATGAGCAATAAAAAGGATGTAAATGATGTTTACGTTAATCTCTATTCCAATTTTCTGTACAGGTTCCAGAACTCTCGGAAGCGAGGTGATACAAAGCTTCTTTTGATGTGTGAATAATTTAATGGTTATTAGGTGCAGACTAACAGTGAAGAAACTGCAGTTAGTGCTAAGCTACAAAGATTATTTGGGTGTTACAGGACTTAACAGGAAGGTCACAAGTCCCTCTGTCATGAAATAGTTCAGTGAACCAGAGCAAATTTCACCTGGCCCTCCGTACGGGAGGAGAGGTGACAACTTGTGCACTGAAAATGTGGAGGTCAATCACAGATTTAGGAACAGAACATATGTTAACTGAAGTACATACTGTAAAGTAAGGGAAGACTGCAAGAGAAGCAGGAAACATTATCCTATGATAAAACTAGGTTGCCAGCAGGTAATTTGTCCTAGAGAATAAGTCACAGAAAAGATATACAGTGGAATTTTGTTAGTAAGCTCCTCATTACCACATTTTCTCATATAGTACATCTGTTTTGGGAAGTTCCAGTCCCAAGTACATTACATAATGTTAAAATGACTCATTTGTACAGTCTCCCTCCCTGTATAGTGTGTTAAAATTTGACAATATTGGTACTGTTTGGCTGCTGAGAGTGGTGGGAGTAAGACATTTGTGGCTGTAGAGTGCAGAAATGTGCAGAGAGGCACTCAGTGCTAGCAATTTTGCAAGTCATATATCATTGCTACGGTAGAACTGATGCACTGAAGTAATTCATCTACATTGACAGTAACTCCAACTTCGGATTTCTGTAGTTGCCAAATAATAAACCAAATAGCACATAATTCAGTCACTGGTGTTCTTTGTTCATATTTAGCATTTGATTGACTCTCAGTCCACAATTTTTTTTTTTTTTGTGTTAAATGGTGTACCGGTAAATCATGAATAAAAAGACAGTGAGACAGTTAACAAACAAAGAAGAGTGGAACTTTACTTAGGTAGCGGATAAAAATTCACATATCATGTGTATTGATATTGTATGAAAACTGAACATTCCTTCATCAACATTAAATGTGATAGTGAACACACAAAAAACAATTTAAGCAGCATGTTTGGAAAGGAAACAGAAAGCAAAAATGGTCAGTTTCCGGAAGGGAGAATGTTTTAATGAAGTGGACCAAAGGAAGTTGTGCTTCAAATATTTCAGCTGATGGTACTGCAGTTTGTGCTACAGGAATATATTTCATACAAAAGTTGTGACTTGTAAATGTTAAAGCATCAAATGGTTGGATCAAAAGATTAAAGAAAAGACTAAATTTAGTGGATAAACACGTTCAAGGTGAGGCTGGAAGCATAAACACTGACAATGTTCAGTCATGGACAAATACACTTTCGTCAATAATAAAAAAATACAGTCCCAATGACATTTTTTATGCAGGTGAAATGGGCTTATTGTTTTCACCTTCTGCCTAACAAAACTTGAGTTCAGAGAGGAAAAATTTCACAGCGGGAAATTTAGTTACGAGAAGCTAACTGTTTCATTATGCTGTAATGATAGTTGAACGAAGAAGTTGATGTCAGGAAAGGCAAAGAGTCCACGCTGCTTAAAGATGAGCAGACACTTCCATGTAAATATAGGTTTAATGCAAACATATGGGTAACAACTACAATGTTCAAATAATTATTGCATGCCTGGGATGCAAGGTTGGGCGTTAGAAATAGGAAACTACAACTATTTGTTGGCCAGAGTGCAGCACCCCCCCCCCCCCCCAAAGATATGTCACATCTACATAATATAAATATGGTGTTTTTCCTCCCAATTGTAAAAGCCACCTTCAGCCACTTGACCAAGGCATTATAAAATGCTTGAAACAAAAATACAGAAAGATTCTCATATAGAAGAGGTTGGCCTGTGTTGATGTTACTATGAGAAAGATTATGATCTTAGATTTTATGCATTTTGTAAAAAGTGCCTGGGGATTCTGTGCAAGAAATCACAATCTCAAACTGCTTCAAGATGTCTCACAGGAATAGATGGCAGTGAAACAAAGAGAAAGTGAGGATAAGGATGAACCACCACCTCTGCCAATTCCTACAATGTCAAAAGCTACTGAAGCAATACACACATATAAATGTTGTGTTTTGAGTTTTGAAGTCGATGACGAAGTGGTGAACACATTAATTAACATGGACAACACAACATTAAAATTAGGACAAAAGAAAGTCAACTATTGATATGTTATTCAAACTTTTATGAAGAAAGGACTACACACTGTGTCTTATTGGGTTATAGTGTAGTTAAGCTAACAAGATGTACAATATACTGGTACTTTGATGCAATGACAACTGCTATTCAATTACCGGCAGCAATTCACTAATAGACACAATGAATGACATTTGTTTAAGAAGTGTAATAAAAATTGCAATTTCAGCATTTTTTTTTATTTTTCTACATCACATACCAGATATATATTTTGGATGCTAGAGGTTAGGCTCTAGTGTCATATATAACTTTCCTGCATTCCAATTGACTGATGGTAGAAGTGTAGATGTCCAATGTATAGGATTTAAGCAGTGTTATGTATTTAACATGCTGTTGCTTCTTGTACTCTTAACACATAGCTAAGAGAATTTCTGGGTGTGATATTCTGATCATCATCTCAAAAACGCAAACTTTTAATTATAGCTTATTGAGACAGTTTGTCAGGAAGTTATGAGGTTGTGTATTATCCCACATATGGTACCCTTAGTTCTGTATTTTCACCAAAGAAAAACTTGAATCATTACGAAATTAGGTATTTTATGGCAGTACTTTTTCCAATTAAGATGATCAAAATCTGTGGTTCTTTCAAAACCATGCTGTAGTCAGTGGAATTCCACTTAACATGCTTGGCCAAAATGCTACAATTTTTCATGCTCTGTGCTTTTGTATGTCCCTATACAAGTTCTTTCACACATTACCAGTTGGTTAATGCATGTGCCACAGCTAAAGTAAAGCTCTTAATGCTGCAAAATTTGGTATTATACTTTTAATATTTTACTTTTGCAGTTCACTGTTATAAGGTTACCTATTCAATAAAAAGAAACAAACACAGGACAGGCACTATTCCATGCAATTCTGCAGCAGGCACCAACTGATCTGCAAATCATTATTTTGACGCACGCACACACACACACACACACACACACACACACACACACACACACACACAGAGTCCCCCCCCCCCCCCCTACACCCCCTAGGAGTCCATGTGAGTTTTGGCGCAAGAGATAGAGACTGTGTTGAAACTGCAATGTGATGAATACTGTTTGAGAGATGTTGGTTGGTTGGTTGGTTGGTTGGTTCAAAAGGAGGGGGGGACCAAACTGCTACATCATTGGTCCCTCTTTCTGATTAAAATAATTCCACAAGGGTGGGAGTAAAATAATTGAGACATACAAAACACAACTGGAATAAAGGAGAAAACCACAAGAATGACAGAAGGGCAACAAACACTAAAGTGGACAAAATTGGACAAGAAAACCACAGAGAGATGCAAGAAACATGTAGAAGAGATCAAAACAAGAGAGCAGATTACCATGGCTGGGCATGAGAATAAAAAGGAGACGCCAGCCACTCTGCAACACAATAAAACCTCCACCCTAAACACACTAGGGTGGTGAGAGATGTTGCTGAAAATGTTGTCCATTTACATGAATTCACAACTGGCTTGCTTGTTTGGCTTAAGCTGCAGCTATTGTTTGTGAAACATCTGGTTGATTTATGCATGGACAATCATTAACACGCAAATCACAGTTGAGCATTAATGTAAATGAATGACATTTTCAGCAACAATATTCATCACATGGCAGTACAATCACTGTTTCCGAACATCTATTGTCTCAAAAACTTCATGGACCCCTTGTGGTGAAACAATGCACCAGTGACATTGTTGTCACAAAGCGTTGCTCTGTATCTCCTTTAAACACACCAAAATTTTGTACATGAAGTTTTTTTTTTTACACTCTGTATATATAAAATCTGATTTAAATCGATTACAAGCAGACAAATTAACCTGTTTCCGAGACACTCTTGTTGTGTTGCTTCCCTGAATAATAATGTCATGATCTTCTATGTCCATTCTCAGCTGAAATTGTTGTCTCTGTCTACGCTCTTCAACAGTTTCCTCTCTGTTTACAGGACGGCCTTCACGTTCCTCCCTTTCTATTACTTCTTGAAGTTTTTTCTGTGTGAATATAGACAAATATTATGAATGCACTAATTATACATTTCTCTGCAGAATAGTGTAAATACAATAGTATGATTACATTAAGAATGTACATTCATGTTCCCTTACAATGCAATCAACAGCATCAAAGTAAATGAAGCATAAATTCACTTTATGGCAAGACAACTTTCCTCTATCATCAAGTCCCAGGATGATTCTGTGCTTCAGTAAGTGCTTGTTTACTTGTGCCATACAGCGCTCCAAGTTATGGTTTAACTGAAAAACAAAACAAAGAAGTGCTCTTAAACTACATTAAATAAATGTGGTAACATTTATTTATCAAAGTTTACTACTCCAAAATGCGTAGGGCCACAATGAAAATGTTGCATTGTTTCTTCTGGGAATAGAATGTAAGACTTCATTTAGGACAAGTAAAAGGGATGGGAACAATTAAGGTGAAGTTAAATTTAGATTGGTGCAAGTAAAACTGTCATCAATCTGAAGATTGCTGTGAACACCACAGTGCTTTACTAGTCATATTCTGTTGGAGGGGTACCTACAGATTAACATGGACTTTGAACCATGGTGTGATTCCCCATTTTTCATCTCAACAAACAATGCCAGAAATATGACTGGGGATCAAACCCGTGACCTTTGGATCTATAATCTGGCACTTTACCAGCAGCCACACCAAATTAGTATGGCACCTTTTGTTCTCATAAAACTAAAATTGCTGCACAAACGGTAGGAAATAATCTGCTGAAATCAATGCACATACTACAAAACAATGAAGTTTACCAGTACTTAACTAAGTTACTCAACTTACCCTAATTTTCACCCACATACAGAAAAAAATTGCTAAAGCATTCAGGATGAGCCACATAACACCAAGTCCAAATAGTGTCAAACCAGTCACCCCAGAAAACAGAAGACCAAGTAGGACAACAAATGCTGTAAATATCCAGGCTACAAGAATGCGTTTGTAGCATATATTGTAAATGTTGAACCTAAAATCATTTGTCAGTATTTCCATCACATGAACATAATCTTCTACTGTTAGCTGAAAGTAAACAAAAGCATTAATCAGATAATTAGCCACAAAAATTTACTCAAAAGTGACAGAATGTAGCTCTAATATGACACACAAATTTGCTAACATGTATGATGTAAAATTTTCCTATAATTTCAGCAGACTGAATACAAAAGCCACAACTGTACCATATTAAATATCAAGCAAAAAAGAAATATTATCTGACAAACATCCAGTATCTTGGAGCAGAAGTCTAATGCCATACAAATCTCGAAACTGAATGATTTGGGTGAACATCTATTAAACAAGACAGGAATACAAAAATGAAAAATATATCAGAAATAGCAGTTAAAAAAAATAATTTAATCTAGTGAAAGTTGATGTCATAAAGAAATTTTTATAAGATTTTTTATTTTCAAATATTGAATAAACAAAAATACATTAGTGAATTATTTAAACCAACATGCTCGTAAAATGTGACTGCCTTAAGCCTCACACCAATTGCGAAGTGCTTAAAATTTTTCCTCTCCTAATCTCACATCTTAGAGTCAAATATTCTGTAAACTCAAATTATTTAATAGGAAACAAACACAACCAACTGTTGAGGATTTCTGACATAAAAACAGAGGAAAAAGTTTTAATAGCAGTCTTTTCCTATTCATCTTCCAGTTACATTAACTTTTTACACCTGTTTCAGTTCCCCAACATGTCATTCACTCATAATTAAAATGTATTCTAATAAAAAGTGTTGAGCTTCTGCAACACTTTCCCTGCCTGAACAAACTCTCTAGTATGATACAAGATGGTTACGTACTGCATATCTAGTATTTAATTTCAAGGCAATACACACATCAACTGTCTTCTGTTTCCAAAGAGCTAAAAATAATTTAAACCATGGGATAAAGGTAAGTAACAGACTGCTTATAGCAGATACATTTCCATTTTTTTACAATTTAACTATGTAAAATATATTATTTTAGTTTGAAGCTTCAAATAGAATAAGTTTTGCACAAACTGACAAGAGAGTATGGAAATATAAAATGAAGATAATTTTAAAGAAGTGCCCATAGGAAACATGGCACTGAAGTCTGTAAATCATGAAAAAGTTGGTCACTATTCAATGTAGATCAACAAGAGATTTCAATAATTGGCAAATTGTGATGTTTGACTATTCAATAAAAACCAGCCTTTTGTTTTAAAACTGCTATCTTCATCAACACCAGTCATATATATAAAATTCTATACAATGTAATACAATCTAGCAGAGATGAGAGGTACTTATAAAAATACATTTTATAATTATGATTAAGATTTTGCTGTTGTTCTCCTTTGTATGGAGTGTAGCCATGTATGGAAGTGAAACATGGACGATAACTAGTTTGGACAAGAAGAGAATAGAAGCTTTCGAAATGTGGTGCTACAGAAGAATGCTGAAGATTAGATGGGTAGATCACATAACTAATGAGGAGGTACTGAATAGGATTGGGGAGAAGAGGAGTTTGTGGCACAACTTGACCAGAAGAAGGGATCGGTTGATAGGACATGTTCTGAGGCATCAAGGGATCACCAATTTAGTATTGGAGGGCAGCGTGGAGGGTAAAAATTGTAGGGGGAGACCAAGAGATGAATACACTAAGCAGATTCAGAAGGATGTAGGTTGCGGTAGGTACTGGGAGATGAAGAGGCTTGCACAGGATAGAGTAGCATGGAGAGCTGCATCAAACCAGTCTCAGGACTGAAGACCACAACAACAACTCCTCCTCAAACTTAAATACTGGGCTCTTTAAAAGAGAAAACCACCATTTGGCTGTTTTATTATATTTCTCATATTTATCTTTTGTGCAATCCAGATTTTAGCTTTTATGCCATTATCAAGTACAATGCTAAAAGTTGTTAGACCATCATTAAGTCATATCCGTTAAGGCAGTCCAAAAGCAGGTAAACAATGCTAACACATTTCTTTAACATATGTCTTTAAAATTTTACTAGCCTTGTTTACTTGCTTTGGACTGCCTTAACAGATATGATTTAATAAGTACTTGATAATGGCATAAAAGCCAAAACGTGGATAGTACAAAGAATAAATATAATACACAGTAAACGGTGGTATACTTTTTACGAAAGTATTGCATGAATAGGGCTCAATTCCACCAAAAACATTTCAAGTACTGAAATCTCCCCCCCCCCCCCCCCCCCCCCCCCCCAAACAGGCCATGAAGACACAACAGTTCCAACCGGTCAAAGTATATGTCATTACAATTTCTTCTCTATTATACAAATGACACATTTTTCTGAAAGTGTAAGAGCAAATTTATCCAGGACTTACTGTTAAACCTTGAGCCATGAGTTCCTCAGGTACTAACTCCGGTCGAAATTTAGCTGGTGTAATCCATGGCCATTTTGTATTGACTGGAAGCAGTGTTACAATTATGTCCCCATTAGCTGAAAGATAAATAACACACAAAATTATGTTGGATGAGAAACTTCTAAAATAAATTTACTCTATATAAATACCTGTTATCACATAAAAGAATGTTTTGCTTATGAAAAAGTGCACAAGCACTTGCACGCACACACGAGAATGTACTAGAATGGCCTCCCACCAATCAAATCACTACCTTGACTTTGTCTAATGGTGTTCTTTCTCAGCAAGAGTATCATTCGTGGAAGCATCTTCGAAATAATTAATGAACTAAAAGTATAATTACAACCATCAGATTTTTCTTAGACAGCAAGAGAAAACATGATGAGGGGGAAGGGCTGGGAGAGTGGTATGAGGAGAGCTGGTGGGGGAAGGGTGTGAGGAAGGTTGGGAGAGGAGTGAAGGGAGGGTGGTGAGCGGGAGAAGTGAATGCTTTCCATGTGCGGGCACCATAAGAAAATAGAGTTAGGGCAAAGAGGGAATGGCTGAGACTGCCAATTACATTCAGCTTTTGTTCCGTAAACCAAAGAATGACACAATCCTTGTGGATGTGAAATATGTCAGAAAGTATAACACAAAAACACAGAACATCTGAATACAATACTCACTTCCCTGATCACTTATAAGGAGATTGCCAAGATATGTGAATAAATTACAGTAAACTGGACCTGCTAAAATTTACAGAATTAATATACTGTCATAATGAAACATAATTATGCACTTTTAATAAATTTATCATACACAAAATACCTAATATTAACTGTTGTGACCAAGCACTGTGAAAACTAAAATCTAACATACATGTTTACTTAAGCTGGTCTAATAGCCCCTGTTAAGATATTAATCTATAGAGCACAAGAAGTTGCCTACCAAAAAGGCTTTCAAACACTGTTTAAACTGAACTTCATATGAAACCAAGTGTTCAATGATTGCTGGCAATTTACTGAAAATGTGTATTCCTGAATAATGGATCCTTTTTTGGCTCAAGGTACGTGATTTTAGGTCTTTATGTAGCTTGTTCATATTTCTAGTATTGATAGCCTACTATGAACTGCGCTATTATTTGCAAAAAATTTCATTAAGGGATAAATATACCAAGAAGCAGTGGTAAGAATACCCAGTTCCTTAAAGAGGTTTCTACATGATATTCTTGAATCAGAATCTGTATAAAAAGTTTACTGAATAACTTCGAAAGCATAAAGCACCAATGTGCTTCACTGAGCACTGCATCTGCTCTGAAGTGAAAAGATTTTTAATACACGAGTACAATCTGATGTCATACTGCAGGAAACAAATGGTAAGAGATTGTGTTGTGGTTTTAATTAAGAAATATGTCAAGCATTATGCAAGTGGAATACACATGATTTTTGTTTAGAGCAACATTTTGAAACAAGTACTAGCCCTCGTCTTTTTACCTACTTGATCCTCTGCTGCCTTCACTACTTCATCCCTCAAAGCTACCCATTCTTCTTCTACTGTATTTATTTCCCCCATTCCTGTCAATTGCTCCCTTATGCTCTCCCTGAATCTCTGTACAACCTCTGGTTCTTTTAGTTTATCCAGGTCCCATCTCCTTAAATTCCCACCTTTTTGCAGTTTCTTCAGTTTTAATCTACAGGTCATAACCAATAGATTGTGGTCAGAGTCCACATCTGCCCCTGGAAATGTCTTACAATTTAAAACCTGGTTCCTAAATCTCTTGCACAGGATAGAGTAGCATGGAGAGCTGCATCAAACCAGTCTCAGGACTGAAGACCACAACAACAACAACTATTAACTGCCTGTAAATAATTCTTCCTCAGTGATTGAAGCAATTTATAGGGCACCTTCAGGGAATTTTTGTCTCTTTTTGAAGTAGCTTGACTCACTTCTGTTGCACCTGTTTTGATGTAGAAGGGATTTCATAGGACCCTGAAATTTCCCTATAAATTTCCTAACACACATTAATGGGAAAATGGACTTGGAAAATTTGACAGCAGTATCATTATTACTAAAATACTGAATGATGTCTGAGTACAAATGCCAGAACTGCAAGAGTTTGGTTGATGTATGTTAATCATAAACTGCACTTCTGCTCTGTAGCAACTGTCAAATTCCCAACTAGATGAAAACATTTCAAATCTTGATTTGATGAAAATATCTACTAAATCAGTATTCTGAGAACTTGGATGTTACAACTTCCAGACATTATTATACACTGGCTATACAGCAGACAAGTGGTTGGCATGGGTCTTTATATTAGACTGACATCCAGTTCAGATAATGATATTCAACCAATGGAACAAAATGCTATTACAAAAAAATTCAATATATGTTGACATTATTGCTATATATTATATTCAAGCTGCTGATATTACTCGTTGTTGTGCACAGCACAGCAGTGTTTGCTGCACTTGTGATAACATCAAGTGCACAGTCCATAAGAAATGCCCCAGGCAAACAAATAGAACAACCATGACAGAACGCACTCTATAGTAAATCATCTTACATAATAAAGACAGATCTAACTCTTGAAATTACTTTTCTACCAAACTTTACCAAAACACACAACTATGTACGCTTGTTCATTTATGTAACACGCTAGTAAGGGATTTTTCTATTAACCAAATGGTTCCCAGTTTGAAAATTTTTCAAATAGCAGAAAATATTGTCCCTTTCAAGGCTTACTATTAATAATATGAATATTTGCCAGAATAAAACTGAACCCCAATGAGAAGTATACAGACCAATAAATGAACAAACGATTAAGGCCTTTAAAACATGTTGAAGACATGTAAAGTGGAGATATAACTATTGTGAAACCAATGTCATTGTAAATACAACCTGTCAAGCAATGAAACTGTGTTGGATTTAATACCTGCACAGTCAAATAATATTGATGGAGAAACGTTATTTAGGAACATATATTCTATTATATACATGTGTTCCTGGCAATTTATGGAGACATACTACACAAAGGCGTATGACAGAACATGGAGCATAGATACCTAAGAATATATGTAATAGACGGAGAAGTCTACACACACTAACTAACTGCTGACACACACAACAAACATTTTGATCACCAAACCCCAAAATCTCCCCTTGAACAAATATTTTTATGTGCTCACAATACTCTTGAATACTACACCACCTCAAAGCAAACTGTATGTTATTAAACCATACAATTTTACTAATTTCTGGAATTTGTCTTTACTTGGAAGCAAACACTAATGTATAAGTGTCTTTTCGTTGAACCTGTCTGCAACTCAATGTGTCATCTTTATGGGGAGTAGCAATCTACATTCCCCTTATACTGTTTATAATAATATCCTTCTAATTTGGTGTTACCTAATGAAATGGTGCTAATATCAATGTGCTTGAGCTGCACACTTGTTATTTGGCTCTGAGCTAACTTGATAGCTCCCATGTTGTTGCAAAACACTTTGATTAGCTCAATAATCATATATGGCTCAGTTTTACCAGTGTCGTCCTAACCGCCGTCTGCTTCAGGTCTGCTGTGCAGCGAGCTACCTTAATTTAAGTATTAACTGTATTTTTCTTACTTGTCACTTCTTCTTCCATGTGTTTTTGCTTTTAGGAAGCTTTAATTGTCGAGTGCTATTAATAATGTTCCATAGATTTCGTGTTTGTTTTGAATACAGTCAGGGAGAGTCCCTTTAGTCAACCATAGTGCCAGTAGTGCTAGTGTTTGTTTTCAATACAGTCCAGAGACAGGTAGTGCTATTTTCATTGTTTTCTATAAGAAGTGGCTAGCAATCGCAGTTTAGTCAATAATCAGCCACCTTTAGTGAATTAGCAGTCTAGTTAAAAGTTGATTAACTCTCTTCAGTAAATTGATTCCTTAGGATGGATAGGATGTGTGACTGCTGTGTACGGATGCAGGAGGAGTTGGCCACTGTTCGCGAACAGCTGAACGTGTTGATGGCCGCGGTCAGCCGTCTTCAGGCTGCTGCCTCGGAGTGTAGCGGCAGTGGGGGGTGGTCTGGTGAGTCGCAAGGTACACCCCAGGTGTTACATGCTTCACCCACTGTCCCTGCTGTTGAGACATCTTCGCGGGTACCAGGTGCGGTGGGGCCACCCTCTCCCCAAGGGGAGTGGCGGGTTCAGCGGCGTTCGCGGCGCACGAGGTGGAGGGTAAATGTGGAGGCTGGCCGTGTGGCATCGCCCGCTCTGCCTATGAGTGGACATGTGGCTGCTCCTTCAGCAAGGTCTGAGCAGGCACATGGGGGGAGGGGTTTATTAGTTATTGGGAGCTCCAACGTTAGGTGGGTGCTGGAGCCCCTTAGGGAAATAGTGGAAAGGTCGGGGAAGAAGGCCAGTGTTCACTCTGTCTGCTTGCCGGGGGGTCTCATCCGAGATGTGGAGGAGGCCCTATCGGCGGCGATAGAGAGCACTGGGTGCACCCGACTGCAAATTGTTGCTCATGTCGGCACCAATGACTCCTGCCGTCTGGGTTCAGAGGTCATCCTCAGTTCGTACAGGCGGTTGGCGGAATTGGTGAAGGCAGAAAGCCTCACTCGTGGGGTGGAATCAGAGCTAACTATTTGTAGTATCATTCCCAGAACCGATCGCGGTCCTCTGGTTTGGAGCCGAGTGGAAGGCTTAAACCAAAGGCTCAGACGATTCTGCGGAGATCTGGGGTGCAAATTTCTCGACCTCCGCTATCGGGTGGAGAAATGTAGGGTCCCCCTGAATAGGTCAGGTGTACACTACACGCCGGAAGCGGCTACAAGGGTAGTGGAGTATGTGTGGAGTGCACATGGGTTTTTTTTTTTTTTTAGGTTAGAGAATTCCCTCCCTAGGCCCGACAAGACGCCTCCTGAGGCGCCGCAAGGTAGGAGTAGGCAAAATGCAACAGGGAATAACAATATTAATGTGCTAATAGTAAACTGCAGGAGCGTCTATAGAAAGGTCCCATAACTGCTCTCATTAATAAACGGTCACAACGCCCATAGGGACAGAAAGTTGGCTAAAACCAGACGTAAACAGTAATGAAATCCTAAACTCAGATTGGAATGTATACCGCAGAGACAGGCTGGACAGTGAAGGGGGAGGCGTGTTTATAGCGATAAGAAGTGCAATAGTATCGAAGGAAACTGGCGGAGATCCGAAATGTGAAATGATTTGGGTGAAGGTCACGGTTAAAGCAGGCTCAGACATGGTAATTGGATGTCTCTATAGGCCCCCTGGCTCAGCAGCTGTGGCTGAGCACCTGAGGGATAATTTGGAAAATATTTCGAGTAGATTTCCCCACCATGTTATAGTTCTGGGTGGAGATTTTAATTTGCCAGATATAGACTGGGAGACTCAAATGTTCATAACGGGTGGCAGGGACAAAGAATCCAGTGAAATTTTTTTAAGTGCTTTATCTGAAAACTACCTTGAGCAGTTAAACAGAGAACCGACTCGTGGCAATAACATATTAGACCTTCTGGTGACAAACAGACCCGAACTATTTGAAACAGTTAACGCAGAACAGGGAATCAGCGATCATAAAGCAGTTACTGCATCGATGATTTCAGCCATAAATAGAAATATTAAAAAAGGTAGGAAGGTTTTTCTGTTTAGCAAAAGTGACAAAAAGCAGATTTCAGAGTACCTGACGGGTCAACACAAAAGTTTTGTTTTAAATACAGATAGTGTGGAGGATCAGTGGATAAAGTTCAAAACCATCGTACAATATGCGTTAGATGAGTATGTGCCAAGCAAGATCGTAAGAGATGGAAAAGAGCCACCGTGGTGCAACAACCGAGTTAGAAAACTGCTGCGGAAGCAAAGGGAACTTCACAGCAAACATAAACATAGCCAATGCCTTGCAGACAAACAAAAATTTATCAAAGCGAAATGTAATGTGAGGAGGGTCATGCGAGAGGTGTTCAATGAATTTGAAAGTAAAGTTCTATGTACTGACTTGGCAGAAAATCCTAAGAAATTTTGGTCTTATATCAAAGCGGTAGATGGATCAAAACAAAATGTCCAGACACTCTGTGACAAAAATGGTACTGAAACAGAGGATGACAGACTAAAGGCCGAAATACTAAATGTCTTTTTCCAAAGCTGTTTCACAGAGGAAGACTGCACTGCAGTTCCTTCTCTAGATTGTCGCACAGATGACAAAATGGTAGACATTGAAATAGACGACAGAGGGATAGAGAAACAATTAAAATCGCTCAAAAGAGGAAAGGCCGCTGGACCTGATGGGATACCAGTTCGATTTTACACAGAGTATGCGAAGGAACTTGCCCCCCTTCTTGCAGCGGTGTACCGTAGGTCTCTAGAAGAGCGTAGCGTTCCAAAGGATTGGAAATGGGCACAGGTCATCCCCATTTTCAAGAAGGGATGTCGAACAGATGTGCAGAACTATAGACCTATATCTCTAACGTCGATCAGTTGTAGAATTTTGGAACACGTATTATGTTCGAGTATAATGACTTTTCTGGAGACTAGAAATCTACTCTGTAGGAATCAGCATGGGTTTCGAAAAAGATGGCCGTGTGAAACCCAGCTCGCGCTATTCGTCCACGAGACTCAGAGGGCCATAAACACGGGTTCACAGGTAGATGCCGTGTTTCTTGACTTCCGCAAGGCGTTCGATACAGTTCCCCACAGTCGTTTAATGAACAAAGTAAGAGCATATGGACTATCAGACTAATTGTGTGATTGGATTGAGGAGTTCCTAGATAACAGAACGCAGCATGTCATTCTCAATGGAGAGAAGTCTTCCGAAGTAAGAGTGACTTCAGGTGTGCCGCAGGGGAGTGTCATAGGACCGTTGCTATTAACAATATACATAAATGACCTGGTGGATGACATCGGAAGTTCACTGAGGCTTTTTGCAGATGATGCTGTGGTGTATCGAGAGGTTGTAACAATGGACAATTGTACTGAAATGCAGGAGGATCTGCAGCGAATTGACGCATGGTGCAGGGAATGGCAATTGAATCTCAATGTAGACAAGTGTAATGTGCTGCGAATACATAGAAAGATAGATCCCTTATCATTTAGCTACAAAATAGCAGGACAGCAACTGGAAGCAGTTAATTCCATAAATTATCTGGGAGTACGCATTAGGAGTGATTTAAAATGGAATGATCATATAAAGTTGATTGTCGGTAAAGCAGATGCCAGACTGAGATTCATTGGAAGAACCCTAAGGAAATGCAATCCGAAAACAAAGGAAGTAGGTTACAGTACGCTTGTTCGCCCACTTCTTGAATACTGCTCAGCAGTGTGGGATCCGACCAGATAGGGTTGATAGAAGAGATAGAGAAGATCCAACGGAGAGCAGCACGCTTCGTTACAGGATCATTTAGTAATTGCGAAAGTGTTACGGAGATGATAGATAAACTCCAGTGGAAGACTCTGCAGGAGAGACGCTCAGTAGCTCGGTACGGGCTTTTGTTGAAGTTTTGAGAACGTACCTTCACCGAAGAGTCAAGCAGCATATTGCTCCCTCCTACGTATACCTCGCGAAGAGACCATGAGGATAAAATCAGAGAGATTAGAGCCCACGCAGAAGCATACTGACAATCCTCCTTTCCACGAACAATACGAGACTGGAATAGAAGGGAGAACCGATAGAGGTACTCAGGGTACCCTCCGCCACACACCGTCAGGTGGCTTGCGGAGTATGGATGTAGATGTAGAGTTCTTAACAATAACACTTCTTGCGTGGTGAAAGACAATACCATATATTCAGTCTCAACATCACTCAAAGGCACTGTTCTTTGTTTCTTGTAAGACCAGGATATTGATCCTCTCATCAACTTGAGACAGCTACATGTAATAGAATGCCTGTTATACAGTTCATTTTTCCAGTCTGAATCACTGTAGGATTCCAGATTCCTGTCTTGCAGTACCTTCATCTGTAATCAACAGGTCCTATTAAATATCTAAATATTCTTTAAACTGCAACCCAATGTGTAATTCTAGGGTCTTGGCAAATCTTCTCACAGTATTAGTAGAAAGTGGCCTGGAAATTTGAGCTAAATATAAAAGACTTCCCGCTGGCTGCAAATAAAATACTTCTTTTTTGCACATTTCATCTTCTACTACTAACAATTTCTCACTCTGTTCCTTAGGGGTGGAAAGTGGCTCACAATTCTTCTTGCCATATATTTCTAGTAGTCTCTTCATGTATATTCATTGATTAATTGACAATTCCTCACTACTGTCACTTCTTATGGTCTTCATACCAATGTATTAAAGCACTTCACCTAAATCATGCATCTCAAATTCAGATTGAAGTTGTTTCTTGAGACTACTCATTGAACTTTCACCTTTTGTCAAAATAAAAAAAGCATCAACCTATACAGCCAAAATCACCGTATCATCTTCATTTCTCATGTGATATACATCAGAATCAGCTGTTGAGTGACTCATGTTGTTAATGCCTTATGTAAGCACTGATTCCAGTAGTATCCACCCTGTTTATGACCATATGTGTGCCTTTTAGATGCCAAATTTTATACTTTTCTTGAGGAGTTTTCCTGGCTTCCTCTGGCAGAATAACAAAAATTTCTTCCTTCAATTCTCCATTGAGATATGCAGTCCACAGGGCAGATTAATAAATTTTCTTTTACAGCAGGGACATAAGATATCTTAAAGAAGCATACTGGTAAGACTGTTTCTTTATAGTCTACATCCTGTATCTGAATGTAGCCTTTAACTAGCAATGGGCTTTAAAATTTGGCACTGCATCTTCAGGGTTTTTGATACTAAAGACCCACCTCACTTGTAATGGTTTCTTTCCTTGTGGTGCATCAACCCATTCTTGGAAAAGACTAACAGCTTTCTTCCAGTTATCTGCCTCTGGGCTGGCCCATGTGTCTTCAATTGAAGCAGCCATATAATCTCATATCTGGATAGAACTTAGGTTTTATTACATGTGATGGACACAGTAAATTTATATCCTCTGCTGCCAGAGTTTCCTGAACCTCATTATCCATTTCATCTTTAATAAACATATCCGAGTGTTCCTGAAGAACTACTTCAGGCCTTTTAATTCTAAATTTAGTGGTGCCTGTGCATGTTCTTCAGGATTAATATCTACAATACTTTTCATCTTTTGTTTAATTTTCGCCAGATTTTAAAAATATTATGTGTGTACTAATTATTACCCTATCATTTTTACAATTTATGCCTCCCGATAAAAATTTATTTTTGAGATTAAGTTTTCCATTTTCTTCTAAGTTGTTTGGAGGCTCGAACCATGGTGGAGCTTGTATGGTGCTACTTTAGTAAGCACACTATTGTTTAATTACACTGTAGTTGATACTGCTTTTGCCCAGTAGCATTTTGGTAATCTTGCACCCTTTAACATGCTCCTTCCTTTCTCTACAATTGTTCAGTTAGCCCATTCTGTTACTCCATTTTGAGTAGAACTATAGCGAATTATAGTTTGATGTCAAAATCCACATTCACTCAATTGTTGCCCATATTGTTTATTGATATATTTAGCACCACTGAGAACTTTTATCTTCTTACCCGCCTGACTTTTAGAAATGGCATGGAAAATATCAAATATTTCGCTCACTTTGTCCTTGATCCTGAGGAAATAAGACATTGGTATATCTTTAAAAATCATCAACCAATGCGTCCACAAAGGTCTGTGTGTAACAACTACAAAAGCTTAGTAGATTTATTTTCATTTGTTTTAAATGGTAATTTGGCTTGCTTTCCTTGCATGCAAATTTCACAATGTAAGTTACAACTATTATGTTTCTTTATCCCCATCTGGCATACCTTTTAACAAGGCCATACTTTGCCTATTAAAATGTCTCAAGTCTTTGATGCCATAAACATATTGTTGAATATTCTGAATAACTATTCCCAACTTGAAGACCATCTAATTTAAAATTCCCCTTTCTTTACTTGCCGTGGCTATCACACTGGTAGTCTGCCAATTATTTCCATACAATTTAAATCAAAAATTACCTTGTTGCCCCTGTTCACTAATCCACTCATGGAAAGCAAATTTGTAGCAACATTCTTCACATAATGTGCATTACGGGACTTTTGATTCTCTTTCAACGTTCACATTTGAGTTGATCTTCCTGTACTGAGAACCATCCACTGGTGAAACACAAATGTTTGTTTTCAGAGAAACATCATGTAAAACTGGTTGGTCTTTGGTAATACGCACAGATGCTCCAGAATCCAAAAACCAACCCGTACTCTTACTTTCAGTTTTACCATAAGAACAATATTCAGCAAGTACTGTAGCTTTATTGCTTGCCTTCCTTTCTGGACCTTAAGATACCTAATATTTTTTCCTTGTGTACTTGTTTTTTTTTTCCTTCATGTAGTGTGATGCTAAATGTCCCATTCTTTGGCATTTGTAACATCAAATAGGTTTCTTCTTTTTTTATTTTGAACACAAAGCCATTTCCTTGCCATGGACAGGATATTCTTGTAAATTCTTAACATTCTGTAATATCTAAGCCAAATAGTTCAACAAAAACTGTAAAGTGACAGATTTTTATTCCCCCCCCCCCCCCCCCCCTTGAGTCATTGGTCTTCTGACAGGTCTGATGACGCTTGCCACGAATTCCTCTCCTGTGCCAGCCTCTTCATCTTAGAGTAGCACTTACAATCTACGTCCTCTATTATTTGCTGGAAGTATTCCAGTCTCCGTCTTCCTCTACAGTTTTTGTCCTCTACAGTTCCCCTCTAGTACAATGGAAGTCATTCCCTGATGTCTTAGCGGTGTCCTATCATCCTGTCCCTTCTCCTTGTTAGTGTTTCCCACATATTCTTTTCCTCTCCAATTCTGTGCAGAACCTCCTCATTCCTTACCTTATCAGTCCATCTAATTTTCACCATTCATCTGTAGCACCACATCTCAAATGCTTCAGTTCTCTTCTGTTCTGGTTTTCCCCACAATCCATGTTTCACTACCATACAATGCTGTGCTCCAAATCCACATTCTCAGAAACATCTTCCTCAAATTAAGGTCTATGTTTGATAGTAGTAGACTTTTCTTAGCCAGGAATGCCCTTTTTACCAGTGCTAGTTTGCTTTTGATGTCCTCCTCGCTCCGTCCCTCATTGGCTATTTTGCTGCTTAGATAGTAGAAATTCCTTAACTCCATCTACTTTGTGATCATAAATACTTGCTCACTGTTCTCATTTATACTACTCTTCATTACTTTTGTCTTTCTTCAATTTACTCTCAATCCATACTCTGTACTCATTAGACTGTTCATTCCATTCACGAAATCCTGTAATTCCTCTTCACTTCCACTCAGGATAGCAAAGTCATCAGCAAATCATATTGATATCCTTTCACCATGAATTCAATTCCACTCCTGAACCTTTTTTTTTTTTTTTTACTTCCATCATTGCTTTTTCGATGTACATATCGAACAGGAGGGGCAAAAGACTACATCCCTGTCTTACACCTTTTTTAATCCAGCACTTTGTTCTTGGTTGTCTACTCTTACTATTCCTTCTTCACCCTTGTACATATTGTATATTACCCGTCTCTCCCTATAGCTTACCTCTATTTTTCTCAGAATTTTTAACACATTGCGCCATATTACATCGTCGAAAGCTTTTTCCAGGTTGACAAATCTTATGAACATGCCTTTATTTTCCTTTAGTTTTATCAATCACAACATCAAAATTGGCTCTATGGTGTCTTTACCTTTCCTAAAGCCAAACGAGTCATCATCTAACACATCCTTGATTTTCTTTTCCATTCTTCTGTATATTATTCTTGTAACTAACTTTGAGGCACAAGCTGTTAAGCTGATTATCGACAATTCTCACACTTGTCAGCTCTTGCAGTCTTTGGAATTATGTGGATGATATTTTCTGAAAGTCAGATGGTATGTTGCCATACTCATACATTTCTACATACCAACGCGAACAGTCGTTTTTTGCCACCTTGACTAATGATTTTAGAAATTCTGATGGAATGTTATCTATCCCTTCTGCTGACAACTTACATATTTTAACAGAGCTCAGTTTTTCATGAACCCCTCCAAAAGTATGAATTGTTAAGAATATTATCTGAAACAGTCAAGGTGATTCCTGTAAAGTACAGCAAAACATCTGACCTGAAGTTAATGGAGACTCTTCTTAAATAACTGACAACAGATTTGCTTTAAGGCAATAGTGTCAATGAAACAAAAAATTTGCAGTCCCTTTCTTATTCTGGCAATGCTGAGAAAGACATGAAGACATTCTTGTCATTGTAAAAATTAAGGTCTTATTCCTCACTCTAGACAACTGTATGCACACTGCAGTGGTACATACAGACTTTTATGATTATTTTTGTTCTCTAGTACACATAAGTCAGTAAATGGTAAAACTCTGTAGCTTAGGGCATGTGTGATATATAATAAGGAAAATTACAAAATGTCAACGGGAGGATCATTCAAATTTAAATCAGTGTTCCATACTACTGATGCAGGAAAAAATGGAAGCAGAGTGGGGCATTAGAGGTAAGTATGTAGTGATATATGGGTGAACCAAATCATCCATCATTATACAGTGACTATTCCCTTATCAGTTATAATCACAAGTGAGCAGGACCTACATCCCTCTGTTGGGCAACACCCACTAATAACAATGGTGCTACTTTAAGCCTTGTGGAATATGAGCTCCACTTGACTGCTGTCAAAATCTCTGGGGTAGGCTAAATTGATGGATATGCTTACGACATTAGCAGCAAAAGCTTTTCCTATCATACATTATCAGAACATGGGACCATATCTTCTCAATGAGACACAGAAGAATATTTTTGGATATCTTGTGGCGGCTTTTGAATTAATTTGAAGAATGAGAGGTTTTGGCAAGGTTTTTACCTGTGATGAGACATGGTTCCATTACTATGCACGGGAAAATAGGATGGAGATGAGATGGAGATAAAGACATGAGAAGGAGCAGGCCATGTTCAGAACTCGCCTATCCAGTAATGTTCAGATCTCAACAATCAGCAGCGGGTGGGATTCGAAAGGCACATCGTTCATTGACGGGCATCTAAATAGAGCAGTGAATGCAATGTATTACTGCAAGCTGCAGCTCAATGTAGAATTTCTGCTACTTCATAACAAAATTTAGAAGCATACAGCAGTTTTAATCAGTCATAACCTTCATGAAATTCATTCATCTCTTTAACACCATCCTTACATTTGATTTATTACCAACCAACTTCCAAATGTTTGGTCAGCTGTAGGAGGAATTAGGACATTAAAAGTACAGCAACAATGCAGTGTTTGAGCAGTACATGCACAGTTATCAGTAGGAACATCATCTACTTCTTTTCACTAAAGAGATCAAGACGATGCCTACACGAAGCACAAAAATTGATTTCTGCTGGAGTAAACTGTAGAAAAATAATACACTTTTTTTTTTATAAATTGTAGCTGACTGGCCACATGATTACAACAATATTATGAAAAGGGAAGTCGCTACTCGCCAAACAGCGGAGATGCCAAGTTGCAGATAGGCACAACACAGAGAGTGTCACAAATAAAGAGTGGTTATAGTTGCCCGAGACTGCAGTCGCTCGCTCGCACGCGTGCATGTGTGTGTGTGTGTGTGTGTGTGTGTGTGTGTGAGTGTTGGTTTTTTAACGAAGGCCTTACTGGCTGAAAGGTTTATTTGTGACAGTCTTTTTTGTTAAGCCTACGTGCAACTACGCCTACGTGCAACTCAGCACCTCCACTATATGGTGGGTAGCAACTTTCCTTTTCATAATATTTTTACATTCCATCCTGGATTTTCCATTGTTTGGCAACTTGATTACCAAGAGAAAAGAGGAGGGGGTGAGAGGGGTGGGTCTGAAGGAGGAAGAGTGCCTGCAATGCAGGTTGGCAGACCAACACATTGATATACACTGACTGGCAAAACTTAATGGCAAGTTAGCTAAAGTAACATACTTATTAACTACTAAGTGGAAATGAATGAATGTGGAAGCATGTTGTCAGAAGTTGGACATCACACGGTGCGAGATCAGCCTGAGTATTCCACAAATGGGGCTGGTCCTGCAGCACAAAGCAACCAAAGGAATGGCAAAAAGACAGTGTTTGTTAATCAGCAAGCAGTTACGCTGCACTGTGATGGTGTTCTTCACTACAACATGGCATGGAAACAACATTTGGATGAATTCACGTAAGTGAAGGCTCAATGGTAAACTGGAAGAACAAAGTATGGGTGAGTGTAGCTAAGGAGTTTGATATTTCTCACAGCACTGTTTCGCATGCATGGACAGCATTCTAGACCGCAGGTAGTGGTGGTAGTGGTGGTGGCAGAGGGAGGGAGTGGAGGAAATTGGGGAGGTCAATAGTAGCAAAAATGAAGAAGTGTCGTTTTTCCATTCTCGCCTAGGGTGCCAAAAAACCTAGCAACAGCCCTGTATGGAGTGGGGAGGTGTAATGTTACATGGACATACTAAGCCCCAAATCTCTAAACATGGTACACTCATCAGTCAATGTTGCTGTGACACTGTACTCCTTCCCCAGGTGTATCTTTTCTGGGGAAGCATTTCGCCCTGACTTCACTTTTATGGAAGGCTATGCACGACTGCCTAGAACGGCACAAATGGAGGAGCTCTTGAAATGAGAGGACTTGCATATGGACTGGCCTATGTGTTCACCCCACTTAAAATGCATCAAGCTTGTGTAGGGCCATGGGGGAGGTGCATTGCAGCATGTTAATAGGCACAAATGACCATCCGGCAGTTAACCACATCGGTGGAGGAATGGGACAGGAATTCAGGACTAGGAAAACAGAGAAAAAGAACAAGGAATGAAATGGGAAGCTGTCTCATAGACTTTTGAACAGAGCACAATTCTCTCATCACTAACATTGGTTTAAAAATTATGAAAGGTTGTATATGTAGAAGATATCTGAGGACACTGGAATGTTTCAGGTAGATTATGTAATGGTAAGAAAGATTTTGAAATCAAATCTTAATGGGAAAAAATGTTCCATAGGAAGTTGTGAATTGTGACCACAATTTATTGTGTCATGAACAGCAGAATAAAACTCGAGAAACAAGAGAAAAACAAGATTTTTTAAATGAGGTCATGCTGAAAGGCTGAACTGTAGCATAGCCCAAAGCCTGGGTAAGGCTGGAAGGTGACAATACAGTTGTGGCTTGGTAAAACCAATAAATGTGTCATGAATTATTTTTCTTTCCTTTTACACATTCCCTAGTTACAGTTATGTAACCTATAAGAATCATTATTATTCCAACATAGTCTGATAATTTCATGTTTATAATATGTATTCCCATGGAGTCCCATTAGTGGTTTGGATTTCATTTTACTAATGTTTTCACATTGTTAATGACTGCAGTCATAGGTCATTTCTTAAAGTCTGTATTTCTTTCATTTTTATGACAATGATGGTCTACCAGTATGTTACTGTGTTACTCAATAATCCCAAAATGAATTTAAGGAGTCTTTCATCTTACACATATCATAATAAACAGTATCCACAATGGCAATAACTTTGCAACTAAGTATGCTGGTGTAATGTTGATTATGCTGCAAATTACATAAACATTGAGAAGAGGGGAAGTAACCCCACTGAAGAACCCATCTTGTGAGGTTATAAACTACAAACTGAAAGCACTTACACACTCAGTCTCACATGGTATGGGCATACTGTTTTACTCAGTGAAACAAAAATGTGGTTGTGAAAAACACCACTGGTAAATTATATAAAAACTGACAATTGTCAGTATACTGATCAAGGTGAGCAGTATCATAATTTAGAAATGGTACAGCTCACTTATTAAGAGTACTCGGGACAGCAAACCACATGGAATTCTTTTGAACTACCTATGGAAACAATGCTGTGGATGTGATGTGATCAACAGTTGTTAGGCTGACCATTTTACAAGAAAAACATGTTCACACATGCTGCAGTTCCCCCTAGAGGTGTAATTTAAACTATAATAGAAGAAGACAAAATGGGATGTATGATATTCTAAGAAGAATTTGACACAGCACTGGATAACCTATGCTGAACCCAGGAACATGTAGTAGATGACATCCCTACAGATTAAGATCCTTGGGAGAACAAACCACACAGAAATTGGGGTTCTTGAACTTAATCTGGCACAATTCATAAGGAAATATTTCATGGGTGAACACCCAGATGTGAGTATCCAACAGGCACAAAATTTCAGCAAGTGACTATGTTGCCACCATCAAGTTTACTGACAAATTACTTGTCTAGGAACTGGAGCAGGGCTTATATCTTCTCCCCCCCCCCCCCCCTCCCTCTGACGTGGTTTACCGTAAGCCAACCGTGCTCAGGCAAGGGTGTGTGCCCAATGTGTCCTCCCCTTTCTCTTGCCACAAATTTGTTCCATCTGACCCGGTGGCATGTTCCCAGTTGCTCTACCTGTCCCTCTTCTTAACCAGACTCAGTGCGGGTTCCCAGGCCTTACTAAGGATGTATCAACTTCTATGATTCATTGGGGGTTCTCTTACTTGAATCTCAATAGATTTTTTAATGACACTGTTCCTGAAGAGGGACGTCTGCATCAGAAGATTAATATGGCCATAATACATTCCATGTAATTTCGATAGGAAATGTTCAGTGACTGTTGACTTGTTAGTTCCACAATGAATTCAGGGACAGGCACAGCAACAACAGAGACAATGTCAGCATGCGTCCCTAGATGTGAACCTTAGATGCAGATACTTGGCAGCAAGAGAAAGGGGGGGGGGGGGGGGAGAGGAGATGCTGGATGCACACCTGCACGCAGATAGTATACACAACGCCAGGTTGGAGGGAGGCGTGATAAGACCTGCTCCAACTGCTAGACAGTTCATCTCACACCTGACAATGGCTAGGTGTTCAATTGCTGAAATAGTGTGTCTACTGGACACTGTTGTTGTTGTGATCTTCAGTCCTGAGACTGATTTGATGCAGCTCTCCATGCGTGCAAGCTTCTTCATCTCCCAGTACCTACTGCAACATACATCCTTCTGAATCTGCTCAGTGTACTCATCTCTTGGTCTCCCTCCCTACTAAATGGGTGATCCCTTGATGCCTCCGAACATGTCCTACCAACCGATCCCTTCTTTTAGTCAAATTGTGCCACAAACTCCTCTTCTCCCCCAATTCTATTCAATACCTCCTCATTAGTTATGTCATCTACCCATCTAATCTTCAGCATTCTTCTGTAGCACCACATTTCGAAAGCTTCTATTCTCTTTTTGTCTAAACTATTTATTGTCCATGTTTCACTTCCATACATGGCTACACTCCATACAAATACTTTCAGAAACAACTTCCTGACATTTAAATCTATACTCGATGTTAACAAATTTCTCTTCTTCAGAAAGCTTTCCTTCCCACTGCCAGTCTACATTTTATATCCTCTCTACTTCGACCATCATCAGTTATTTTGCTCCCCAAATACCAAAACTCCTTTACTACTTTAAGTGTCTCATTTCCTAATCTAATTCCCTCCGCATCACCTGAAGGAGATATTAAACAACAAACTGACTTCAGAGGCAGGCAGAGCAACAGAGATGTGCCATCAGCATGTGTTCATGGGAGTGAACCTCTGACAGAAGCAATTTGGTGATGGGAAGAGGAGATGCTGAAAGTATGCCACCTGAGCCTGGGCACAGACCACATACATAATGCCAAGGCATCTGGTTCTGAGAGGAGGGGGAGGAAATAAGCTCTGTTCTTGTTCCTTGCCAATTAGCTCACAAGTGTATCTAATAATGGCAATGTGGGCACTTGCCGAAATATTGTGCTCTTGGGGCACTGCCATCTAGCAATTCACCTGTGAATTATTTCACCACGACAAAATTGTTCCATGCAAAGTTGAAATATCTCCAGACTTCAAGAAGACGTAGCAATCCAAATGCCACAAATGGCCTCACGGAATATCAGTTTGGGTCCTAGAGGAACATGCAAGACAATACTGACCCAATGAGTTCTCTTAGAAGACAGGCTGAAGAAAGGCAAAACTGCAGTTATAAGGCAGACTGATTTAGATAAAGCTTTTGTGAATACTTCAGTGCATTCTTAGCAGTTCTCAAAGTAGCTGAGAAAAATTACAGGGAGTGAAAGTTTACTTACTATGACATGTACAGAAATCAGACAGAAGGAGAGGTTGTGCAGCAAGGGAAGTAGTGGCAGAGAATGGAGTGAGACAGGGCTGTAGTCTCTCCCTGAAGTTATTCAGTCTGTACACCGAGCATTCAGTAAAGAGAACAAATGAGAAATTAGGAAAGGGGATTAAAGCACGGGGAAAAGAAATAAAAACTTATGAGGTTTGCGAAAATGTTGTAATTCATGGGCAATCATGACTTCATGACTTTGACAAGCAGCTGAATTGGAACAAACAGCATCTTATAAAAAATGATATAAAATTTTAGCCAACTACAGCTTCGAAGTCAAATTTAATCAGGCAATGCTGAGGAGTCTAAGATAAGGAAATAGCACTGCTATTCAGGCAGCAAAATAGTGGATCATTGATCAACTAAAACGGACACAAAATGGAGACTGGCATTGGCAAGAGAAGTATCTCTATGAAAGAATTTTTTAAACATTTAATATCAATTTAAATGTTGGGGAAGTCTCTCCTGGAGGTATGGAACACACATGAAATGTGGATGATGAGCAGTTGAGACATGGAAAAACAAATGTCATTGGAAGCATCAGATTCCACCCATCTGCTTTGACCCATGATGTAATGGTGGTTTTGAATTTGTACGTGTCTGTAGATCTTGTGTTGTATTTGATTATACTCTCCAGTGGTGGCTGTTGATGTGTTGAGTTTAATGTGTGGTACAGAAATACAGAAGCGTCTGATCCGGCCCGTCTGTTTTGACCCATGACATCACAAATATGGCAGAAACGACCATAAACCACGATTCCAATATGGTGCATATAAAGTCAGTACGTACACATTATGAGGACGAAAAGACATCGAAAAACAAACACACACACTTTCCACAAAAAGCCTAATGACACTAACGGGACAAGTGCAGGAAATAGTGTGTTTTTGGGTAGGGGCAAACTAAATATAAACAAATTTAGACACCCACCCCCATATAAAACCACACAAAATGACGAAAAAACAAAACGACATCACAAAACTACCCAAATACCACTAAACACAATATCATCTGGAATCGGACACTTCCCTTGACCTCTATAGCTCAACAGCAGCTCCCGATCCCATAAATTATGATCAAACACTTCCCTTGGCCTATATAGCTCAAAAACATCTCCCGATACCAATATCAACATACACAGCCACACATTGGGAAGGAACACTTCCCTTGACCTGCGCATTGTTAATTTTATCCGTCATATCCATTCCTGAACAAAAAACAACAACTGATTAATTTTACTAAAATTACCACACGATGTACAGCGAACAACACTAAATTAACCTTCACATAAAATCATTAACACACTGAAACGAATTCCACTGCAAACACAGCCGACACTCGAACAATTCTCGATAATGAACAAAAGCAAACTGAACCACCACACAAACAAAAAACCTGAACATACCACCAGAGAGCACAACAAACCACAACACGACGACATCTACAAACACACCACATTCACAAACCAAACTCCGCGCCGTCATGGCTTCACACACGACAACACCCTTACGTCAAGGGTCTAAGCCGATGCGTGGGATCGGACGCTTCTGTCTCATTTGAGTCTTTGCTATTACTGTGGTAACACACGTGGGTTTGAGTCTCGGTAGTCAGTGCTGTAACATGGGTTTGGAAGTGTTTGCTTTGTTTTAGTGCATTGTGTGTTTTTTTTATGTGTGTGTGGTTGCTTTTGCTAGATCTGATTAGTTTGGTGGTTTTTTAAGAGGCTTTTACTGGTAAGTAATTTTTGTTTTGGTTTAATTTGATAGCAATTGTGATGTGATTCATGTGTTTTACATTTATGATATTTCATTTGTGTTTAAATTGATCTAGGATTTTGAGTAGTTGGTGTTTTGGTTTCGGTTGAGTTTTCTGAGTTTTGTAGGCGTGTGAAGTCTGTAGCCCCCCCCCCCCCCTCAAGTGGGTATTGAGAGCTGTGTGTGAGCTATACAGGTCAAGGAAAAGTCCGATTTCACTTTTTGGAGCTGCAGTTTTCTTCTTTTTTAAAAAAAAAAAAAAAAAAAAAGAAAAGGAGGAAAGGGGGGGGGGGGGAGGAAAACATGGGCTTCCTTTGAGCTGTACAGGTCAAGTGGAGTATACAATTCCTACTGGTTTGCGGCTGTAACGTCATAAGTTGAGATTTGTTTTGAGATGTGCAATGTTTTGTATTGTAATATATTTAGATTGTTCTAAGCCCCCTTTGTCCCATGCTTACCTCATTAGTTAAATTTTAGTGTTAGATTGTGTGTTCTTGTGTCTTTTTAGTTTTGTTTGCGCTTATTGGGCATGTGAATGTAGTGACGACATTGGTCTCATTTTGTATATGCTGGACGTAGGTGTTTTCTGCCATACTGATGACATCATGGGTCAAAGCAGATGGGTGGAATCTGTCACTTCCCTAATGCCATAACAGAAGGGATTATAAAGTGGTACTAGAGAATAACATTAAAGATTATGTGGGTAGATCAAACCACTATCAAGGAGATACTAAACCAAACTGAGAAAAACAGAAATTTGGGCACTACTTTAGTAAAATAAGGGGGTCAGCTGATAGGACACATATTTCAGTATCAAGCCATCATCAATTTGCAGCGAACAGAAGTGGAAAGGGGGGAAATGACGACTTGAAAACCGCAAGCAAGTTCACATGGATGTAGTTATGCATATGATGATGACATCAAAGCAGCGTAACATAATCACCTAGTTTGTATACAAACAACATGTACCACCATTTGCTTGTAACTATGAAAGTAAGTTCCACAACTAGAAAAAATGCATACAACTGAGTATAAAAGTATGAAATTACTGTACCATAACTATTTAAAATATTAGGTAGCAGAAGAAATTGAAATGCTTTCTTTTATAGTCCCCTCCAAATTCAGTCAAGATAACTGGGAGATGATGTAGGAAGTGCAGGTTACAAGTAACATTCAAAACATGGTGTACCTTAGTTTATCAGATTCAACATTGTTTTTGGAGTATACTTATAGGGAGTTATTGTGTCTAAAACTTATGTAACCATGAACTACAATTTACATTTCATTTTGTATAAAACATTCAGAGCAAGTATGTATTTGCACATGATCCACTGATGTAGATTTTAGGCAGTTACACAATTTATCTTTTAAGCTTACATATCCTCCTGCTTGACCATCTGGTGAATAATCATTCTCTCCTGTTTAACTTACACCTATGACTCTTTTTCTCGAGTTCAAATTCTTATTATAAAACAAATACTGTTTACAAGCAAGGTACAAAAACAATTTAAGGAGAGTAGTCTTGGAAATTCACATGGAATATTCACGCCTTGTAATCATTGCAAAGCACTGTTCCATTTAATAAACCTCTGGAGTCTTACTGTCATTGTATGGCTTCCTATCAAATGTTTACGACATCACAGAAACAAAAATGATCCTTCAAAAGATTTATTCTGATGAATTGCTACTTCTCAGGTACTGTCACTAACCCAGTATGTGGTAACCACAAAATTTTGTTTGCAACAAGAATTTCTATTATCAGAAACTAAGTTACTTAACTCAATGTAAGCATAATAAACTCACCAAATCCTTGTCTAATAATTGCACTATTGATCGACGGTCCTCTGTTACTAGCAGCATGAGTGCCATTACTGGACGTCCCTCAGGTCTACAGTACGAAGTGTCACTTCTGTACTGTTTGCTTTCGTCGCTGGCACACTGCTCCTTTTATCAGCTTCTTCTGCTGAAACTCGACTGTATGATGTTTTATCTATGTTGAGGTGGACAGATTCAGAGCCATAACTGTACCGCTATATTCTGATGCCTCGCTCGGCGAAGGTTTTATAACTTTCCTTTTTGGTGGTTCTGGAAGCTTTTCCGGCGAAACGGATCTGCTCAAGCTTCGGTCGAGATTCACATGCACTGTTTCTGGATTGATAATAGCGCCATGGTATTCGTCGTCTGCGTCTTCATTGGTGACGGGTAAAGGTACCTTTGGTGCCACTTTGCTCATTTCTTTGTCCATTTTTCTTGTTCTTCCTCTTCGAACGACACCCATTTTTTGGCATTTCCCTCGAAACCTTAGGGAACTGTGAGGCGTCATCTGTACTCATTCTCAACCTCTTCGGCATCTGACAGGTTGACGAAATTAGCACACAGCGCTAACACTATTTCTTTGGGGACTAATGAAAAAGATTATATACGCGGCTTCTTTTACTGACAAAGGACGCTCACAAGTTCCATCACATACTAGTAACTGACTCTGCTGTCAAATTCCCACTTTTAACACCACTCCCACACAACACATACAAGTAGCGCATACGGACTACGCAAAGATTTTCTCAATAACCTACATCCTACAGGTATGAACCAAAGATCCTATTCGTCGGAATCGTAAATACCACAGTCGCGACCTTCGACCACTACAGTAAAAGTTGTTACCGTTTCACGGCTGGAGCGACACTAGCGCCTCCAAGCGGGCGAGAAAGATTAACGTCAGAAGCATCGTAAGCATAATGTTTGCTTTTGCATCCATTTCCTACATAATTTACGAATATTTGAGTTATTTTCTTGCCGCGAAGGGTTTATATAGTATTCAGAAGGCAAATATGTTCTAAGAATGATAAGAGCAAGTATGGACAAAACCATAAATCGAGTGGCACGCTACAACACATTCGTGAAGAAACACTTGTGACGTTGAATAGAATTGAAGCTTACCACGCTGATATCAAAAAAAATATAAACACACGGATTCACACGTAAGAAGCACAGACATGTACCTCTAAAAGGAAAAGCGATCGACAGCTCATTTATCATTCTGTAGGCCTACTGTGTTTGTCATTGTCGCCTGTTGCCACAATACGACCTTCAGTTTTATATTATTCTAAGTGGGACAAACAACTACCAAATCGTGGGAGAAATATATTGAAACATTATAATGAGCTGATTATATTACATTTCATGCAAAACCAAATACTTGAATAACTTTCAAACATTGTCAGTGAACAAGGTGCTAACAAAGTAATGTCATCACACGAAGGAAGCAAGGAAAATTAAGTGACTAACAACAGAAGTGAATGAAATACATACCAAACATTACGCTTTTGTAAGTCCACGAATAACTGTACTTAATCTAATCATTTCATCGGTCAAAGCAGGTCTGTGTTGATGATTCACACGTATCTGGCACTGATACATGGAGAGTTGAACTGGTTGCTTCCTGTGTCATAGGACTGTTTTACAGCTCTAGATGGATTGTCGAATCTTTGTGGCAGTTTCCTCTTCACCGTCAGTTGAGGTGGCTTATTGGAATGGTACTGTCAAAAGGAAGTTCATTTACCCTACATGTTTAAACATTTTTAACGCTTCTTAATTGACAGTAGCTGTTAAATAAGCTAAGTGTAGTGTGTGTTTATTTTTATTTCTTGACAATGTTCCTTTAACTAAGAAATTTTACATTGTTATTCGATTTATAACTCATTGGTTAGTAATGACATCATATTGTCACAAGTGGGCAGAGCCTCTATTATATATACACTCCTGGAAATGGAAAAAAGAACACATTGGACACCGGTGTGTCAGCCCCACCATACTTGCTCCGGACACTGCGAGAGGGCTGTACAAGCAATGATCACACGCACGGCACAGCGGACACACCAGGAACCGCGGTGTTGGCCGTCGAATGGCGCTAGCTGCGCAGCATTTGTGCACCGCCGCCGTCAGTGTCAGCCAGTTTGCCGTGGCATACGGAGCTCCATCGCAGTCTTTAACACTGGTAGCATGCCGCGACAGCGTGGACGTGAACCGTATGTGCAGTTGACGGACTTTGAGCGAGGGCGTATAGCGGGCATGCGGTAGGCCGGGTGGACGTACCGCCGAATTGCTCAACACGTGGGGCGTGAGGTCTCCACAGTACATCGATGTTGTCGCCAGTGGTCGGCGGAAGGTGCACGTGCCCGTCGACCTGGGCGGACCGCAGCGACGCACGGATGCACGCCAAGACCCTAGGATCCTACGCAGTGCCGTAGGGGGACCGCACCGCCACTTCCCAGCAAATTAGGGACACTTGTTGCTCCTGGGGTATCGGCGAGGACCATTCGCAACCGTCTCCATGAAACTGGGCTACGTTCCCGCACACCGTTAGGCCGTCTTCCGCTCACGCCCCCAACATCGTGCAGCCGCCCCCAGTGTGTCGCGACAGGCGTGAATGGAGGGATGAATGGAGACGTGTCGTTTTCCAGCGATGAGAGTCGCTTCTGCCTTGGTGCCAATGATGGTCGTAATGCGTGTTTGGCGCCAGTGCAGGTGAGCGCGCACAATCAGGACTGCATACGACCGAGGCACACAGGGCCAACACCCGGCATCATGGTGTGGGGAGCGATCTCCTACACTGGTGATCGTCGAGGGGACACTGAATAGTGCACGGTACATCCAAACCGTCATCGAACCCATCGTTCTACCATTCCTAGACCGGCAAGGGAACTTGCTGTTCCAACAGGACAATGCACGTCCGCATGTATCCCGTGCCACCCAACGTTCTCTAGAAGGTGTAAGTCAACTACCCTGGCCAGCAAGATCTCCGGATCTGTCCCCCATTGAGCATGTTTGGGACTGGATGAAGCGTCGTCTCACGCGGTCTGCACGTCCAGCACGAACGCTGGTCCAACTGAGGCGCCAGGTGGAAATGGCATGGCAAGCCGTTCCACAGGACTACATCCAGCACCTCTACGATCGTCTCCATGGGAGAATAGCAGCCTGCATTGCTGCGAAAGGTGGATATACACTGTACTAGTGCCGACATTGTGCATGCTCTGTTGCCTGTGTCTATGTGCCTGTGGTTCTGTCAGTGTGATCATGTGATGTATCTGACCCCAGGAATGTGTCAATAAAGTTTCCCCTTCCTGGGACAATGAATTCACGGTGTTCTTATTTCAATTTCCAGGAGTGTAGTAAGACGTGCACTGGTTTCTCCAGTAGTGATTCTCCAGCAGAAGGAGGTTCTTACTCATTGGTAATTCATCGTTTTATGGCTTTATAACTTTATGTATTTTCCTTAATGTATGTAGCCCTCCAATTAAAGCTTTGTATACGACTTGTAGGTCTGAAGATGACCACAGTAGTGGTCGAAACCGGTCACCGTAATAAATAAATTGTGATCAAGATTGTTTTTAATAGTAAATATTTGTAAGACATTGATCACTGTCACTCCCACAACGTATTCAAAAGCAATTATCCAGTGCATGTGTCAATAGGGTTCATGTTTGGAAAACATGCTGGACACTCTAGTCGATCGATGTCATTAACCTGAAGGAAGTCATTCACAAGATTTTCACTATGGGGGTGCCAATTGTCGTCCATGAAGACAAATGCCTCTCCAATATGCTGCCGATATGGTTGCACTATCGGTCGGAGGATGGCATTCACGTATTTTTCAGCCTTTACAGCGCCTTCCATGACCACCAACGGCTCCACATAATGCCACCCGAAAACATCAGGGAACCTCCACCTTCCTGCAGTCGTTGGGCAATGTGTCTAAGGTGTTCAGCCTGACCGGGTTGCCTCCAAACACGTCTCCGACGATTGTCTGGTTGAAGGCATATGCGACCCTCATTGGTGAAGAGAACGTGATGCCAGTCCTGAGTCGTCCATTTGGCATGCTGTTAGGCCCATCTGTACCGCACTACATGGTGTTGTGGTTGCAAAGATGGACCTTGCCATGGATGTCGGGAATGAAGTTGCGCATCATGCAGCCCATTGCGCACAGTTTGAGTCGTATCACGATGTACTGTGGCTGCACGAAAAGCATTATTCAAGAAGGTGGCGTTGCTGTAAGGGTTCGTCCGAGCCATAATCCGTAGGTAGAGGTCATCCACTGCAGTAGTAGCCCTTTGGTGGCCTGAGCTAAGCGTGTCATCGACATTTCCTGTCTCTCTGTATCTCCTCCACGTCCAAACAACATCGCTTTGGTTCACTCCAAGGCGCTTGGACGCTTCCCTTCTTGAGAACCCTTTCTCACACAAAGTAACAATGCAGACGCGATTGAACCACGGCATTGACCGTCTCAGCATGGTTGAACTACAGACAGCATGAGCCGTGTACCTCCTTCCTGGTGGAGTGACTGGAACTGATTGGCTTTTGGACCCCCTCAGTCTAATAGGCGCTGCTCATGCATGGTTGTTTACATCTTTGAGTGGGTTTAGTGATATCTCTGAATAATCAAAGGGATTGTGTCTGTGGTACAATATCCACAGTCAACGTCTATCTTCAGGAGTTCAGAGAACTTGGGTGATGCAAATTTTTTTTGATGTGTGTAATACGCTGAGTTAATCGATCTCTATCTCATCGAATATTTAAACAATTTTTCGAAGATGTTAACGCAGTATAGGGAGGCATACTTCTTCATTCCGAAATAAGAGCAGGAAAATGTTTAACTAGTTTTTTGCACTCAGAATATATGTTCTGAAGCTTTTGAGTGCAGAAGTAAAATCAGATAGTAAGAAATCTGACGATGGACTGAAGATTCGTTTTTTAAAATTAAAATCAGTATTTCTAACAGATTTTACAAATTTTTTCCATAATCTGAACTTACGTTTGCAAGGAAAGGAACACATTATTTGTGATATGTTTATGGATATTAATGGATTCTGGCGTAAATCTGCTTTATTTAAATTACAGCTAAACAAGGGTAATTCGTGTTACTTCCTAAGCTGCTGTGAAGTGAAACAAGAAACACAAAAGGAAAATTTTCAAGATTTATTTCCATTATTGGTGAAGTAATCAATGAGTTTCCTAGTTTTTTTTGTTTTATAGAATAAGGAATCGTTTTGTTTCATAATCTAATGAAAATTGTCTCCTTCAAGAAGTTTGTAGGTTGCAAACTGATGCATTAATGCTATCCAGAATAGAAACAGAAGCTGAAATTTTTTAATTATGCCACTACACCAGTACAGAAGAATCAGACTTCGCTCTTAGAACATTTTTTTTCAAGTCTACATACATTATTCATAGTCCATTTTGTTCAATGAAGTACATTAGATCTGCTCACCATAATGGCCTATCGAATGAGTGTTGGAACACCAACTCAGTTTCCCTACAAACAAATAAAAATCGAGTTGCAGAACTTGTCAAGACCAAAAGTAAATGTACCCTAAATAATTAAAATAATATCTCATTAATGTAAGTACAAGACTTTGAGACAAATTAATAAATAAAGATTAACGATTTAGTTGTGTATAACTTTTTGAGTTTGCATTTAGGAAGTTGGTGTTATAGAACTTACAATTCACAACGGCTATAGTTGGAGTCACGAACGATGGCGATCGAGTGTAGGCTTGTTCTGCGCACCTACGCCACATATTCCCTGACAGCCAATGAGCGCTTAGTAGATTAGATTCAGTTTTCGTTCTATAGACCCAAAAATGATATGATTCTTATGGTTGTGGAACATGTCAGAGAGTATGACATAAAAAACATGAAACATTTGAATATGATACTTACAACCACGATCATTTGTCAGGAGATAATCGAAAATAAGTTAATACAGTGCAGTAAACTGGGTCAGCTAATATTTACAGAATTAACACATTCTCAAAATGAAACACTGTTATCCACTATTAATAAATTTATCATATGCGAAATACCTAATCTTGACTATTGTGACCAAGTGTTGTCAGAACTGAAATCTAACAGATATTTTTACTTAAGTTGACTTAACAGTCTCTGTTAAGATATTCATCTATGTAGTAGCAGGAGTTGCCTATAAAAAGTCTATCAGACTCTGTTTAAACCGTGCTTTATGAGAAACCAAGTTTTTAATGTTTGCTGGCAATTTATTAAAAATGTGTGTTCCTGAATATTGGACCCTTTTTGGACCAAGGTAAGTGATTTTAGGCCTTTATGTAGATTCTTCTTATTCCTAGTATTGATACTGTGTACTGAGCTATTGGTTGGAAATAGAGATGTACTACTTGCAACAAATTTCATTAAGGAATAAATATACTGAGAAGCAGTGGTTAGAATACAAAGATCCTTGAACAGGTTTCTACAAGATGTTCTTGAATTTACACCACAAATGATTGTTATCACACGCTTTTGCACCCTAAAAACATTCGCTCAGTTTGATGAGTTGTCCCAGAATATGATCGCATACGACATAATAGACTGAAAATAAGCAAAGTATTCAAGTTATTTTATGTTTATATCTCCTACATCTGACATCATGCTCACGGCGAATACAGACTTATTTCGGCAGTTAAGCAATTCTGTGGTATGCCTCCCAACTGAATTTATTATCGAATTGTAATCCCAGAAATTTAACACTGTCAACCTCTTCGATCTGCATGTCTTCACACGTTATACTCATGCTGGAAGGAAATCTCTTACAGGTTCTGAACTACATATAGTGGGTCTTCTCAAAGAATTAGATTTAAACCACTTAATAATGCCATTGAAAATTTCATTAGCAGCTATTTCTAAATCTGTACTTGACTTGATACTTATTGCAATGTTTGTATCATCTGAATTCAAAACAAACTTAGCATCTGGCAATGTGACAGGTGAGAGGACATTCATATGCACAAGAAAAAGCAATGGACCCAAAATGGAACCTTGAGGAACACCACATGTAATTAATTCCCAGTCAGATGAAGATTGACTGCTTATTGCACAGGTATTTCGAAACGACACCCTTTGTTTCCTGTTAGACAGATAAGACTCAAACCATTTCATAGCTTTGTTGGTGACACCATAATACTCTAATTTATTTAGGAGAATGCTGTGGTTCACACAAAGGCTTTTGACAGGTCACAGAATATGCCAGTTGCCTGTAATTTATTATCTAATGAATTAAGTACATTCTCACTGTAAGTGTGAATAGCTTTCTCTATATCAAAACCCTTCAGAAATCCAAACTGTGACTTGGACAATATATCATTTGCAGTCAGATGCTTAAGGAGACACTTGAACACAACATTTGCAAATACACTCCTGGAAATGGAAAAAAGAACACATTGTCACCGGTGTGTCAGACCCACCATACTTGCTCCGGACACTGCGAGAGGGCTGTACAAGCAATGATCACACGCACGGCACAGCGGACACACCAGGAACCGCGGTGTTGGCCGTCGAAAGGCGCTAGCTGCGCAGCATTTGTGCACCGCCGCCGTCAGTGTCAGCCAGTTTGCCGTGGCATACGGAGCTCCATCGCAGTCTTTAACACTGGTAGCATGCCGCGACAGCGTGGACGTGAACCGTATGTGCAGTTGACGGACTTTGAGCGAGGGCGTATAGTGGGCATGCGGGAGGCCGGGTGGACGTACCGCCGAATTGCTCAACACGTGGGGCGTGAGGTCTCCACAGTACATCGATGTTGTCGCCAGTGGTCGGCGGAAGGTGCACGTGCCCGTCGACCTGGGACCGGACCGCAGCGACGCACGGATGCACGCCAAGACCGTAGGATCCTACGCAGTGCCGTAGGGGACCGCACCGCCACTTCCCAGCAAATTATGGACACTGTTGCTCCTGGGGTATCGGCGAGGACCATTCGCAACCGTCTCCATGAAGCTGGGCTACGGTCCCGCACACCGTTAGGCCGTCTTCCGCTCACGCCCCAACATCGTGCAGCTCGCCTCCAGTGGTGTCGCGACAGGCGTGAATGGAGGGACGAATGGAGACGTGTCGTCTTCAGCGATGAGAGTCGCTTCTGCCTTGGTGCCAATGATGGTCGTATGCGTGTTTGGCGCCGTGCAGGTGAGCGCCACAATCAGGACTGCATACGACCGAGGCACACAGGGCCAACACCCGGCATCATGGTGTGGGGAGCGATCTCCTACACTGGCCGTACACCACTGGTGATCGTCGAGGGGACACTGAATAGTGCACGGTACATCCAAACCGTCATCGAACCCATCGTTCTACCATTCCTAGACCGGCAAGGGAACTTGCTGTTCCAACAGGACAATGCACGTCCGCATGTATCCCGTGCCACCCAACGTGCTCTAGAAGGTGTAAGTCAACTACCCTGGCCAGCAAGATCTCCGGATCTGTCCCCCATTGAGCATGTTTGGGACTGGATGAAGCGTCGTCTCACGCGGTCTGCACGTCCAGCACGAACGCTGGTCCAACTGAGGCGCCAGGTGGAAATGGCATGGCAAGCCGTTCCACAGGACTACATCCAGCACCTCTACGATCGTCTCCATGGGAGAATAGCAGCCTGCATTGCTGCGAAAGGTGGATATACACAGTACTAGTGCCGACATTGTGCATGCTCTGTTGCCTGTGTCTATGTGCCTGTGGTTCTGTCAGTGTGATCATGTGATGTATCTCATCCCAAAAATGTGTCAATAAAGTTTCCCCTTCCTGGGACAATGAATTCACGGTGTTCTTATTTCAATTTCCAGGAGTGTATTTTTGATAAATCCGACAAAAGTAAAATTGGTCGATAGTTTGATGGTATCTCTCTATCCCCCTTCTTGTAAAGAGGCTTAACTTCAGCATATTTTAGCCAGTCTGGAGAAGTTCTGCTGATAGGTGATTGCTTGCACAAATAACTTAAGATAGAACTTAACCTACATGAGCACTCTCTGATCAACTTTGTTGATATGTTATCATATCCACTGGAATACTTAGATTTTAAGGATTTTATGATGGGTGCTACTTATCTGGGAGATGTGAGTGTCATTTCCATTTTACTGAAGTTATTTTAAAGACTAGTCTCAGATACTCCATTGCAGTGTTCACCAAACCTGATAACCCCAATCTGTCAGTAACAGAAATGAAGTAGTCGTTTAAGAGGTTTGCAACACTAACTGTACTTGTTACCAAAATATCCAGCAACCACTATTTCCTTGTTTATTGCTCTGAAGTAGGACAGTAGAGCTTCCAGATTTTTTATGAAGTGGTTAAAATTTCCTCAAGGAGATCTGAATATACCTACTATTATAAAGGACTTATTATGAAATACTACTTCTGTTGCAGAAGCTCCTAAGTGCTGCTCTGAGCAAAATTTATTAATATCAATATTCTTGAATTCAAAACAGTTTCTGAGAAATATGGCAACTCCTCGTTTCTCCATATTTACTCTACAGAAATAAGAAGCTAACTAGAATCCTTTAACATTTAACATATCTATACCAGTGGTAACATGATGTTCAGAGAGGCAGATTACGTCAACTAGTTTGCTCAACTCTAATTCTTCAACACAAATAAGCAACTCATTAAACTTACCCCTTAATCCTCGGATATTCTGATGCAATAGTGATAGCTGATTTTGTCCACTGGCTGAATTACAACTGAATGAACGTAATTTTCCTGCCAATTTTTGAATATCTTTAGTGCCAATCAGAGGCTGTCTGCGTGAATTGTGTATGTTAAAATTTGCTTCCTAGCTGCCTGTTTTATCAATGAGCGCACTGCTGTGAATGCCATAGCTAATGCGAGCATTAAACGTGATCGTAGCGAGTTATTCAGTGAATTTTGCTTCCATTTGTTGCAAGTTGTCATCGCTGATTGAGATTGTAAGTAATAAATTCTGCATAAGCAAGCGAGAGACATAATTTGCAGGTTGTACCCTTTCTTCAAGCGGAAAGCACATGCATGCGTGTACCGCAACTATTGCTTGAAATCGTCAACAAGGCAATCCCCGTCCATGCCTCGACATGCACGAACCGCCATCGCTCGTGGACCAGACTATAACAGTCGTCTACTCTGGCCCGGTCGGGGCTTTGACGTCACCACACGAATCGAGTTGGAGGGGAAGCACTCACTGGAGAACAATGGCTCGCGAACCGCAGTTTACTGGGCCTGACCTACAGAAATAGACGGTTAAGAATCTAATGTACAGAAGTTATTCTATAAAGTATGCTGTAGAAAATCGACTGAAGCAGCAATCGTATAGCCACCGATTCTACGAGACATTGTGAAGTAAACTGTTGAAGTCTTCTCGCCTGTCCATACATTGAAAGAAACCATCGCTCATGAGACAAGTGTATCAGATACAGGCATAGGACTGCGATTCTATTTACATCTGTTAATATCCTGCAATACGTAAGTGTTTATAAGCAAAAAAGTTTGAGAGCTACTTGTGTTCTCTATAAAATTCAGCTTATGCCAATGTGAGTGTGTATCTTTATTATGATGGAGTGTATGAAACATCTCCTTCACAAGCGTCTTTTGGTAACTGACTGTTCCTGAAATGATGATGATGCTGGAAACCACATGAAATAGAAGAATGGGTCATTACTTTCCAATAACATATATGCTTTAATCATTAGACCTTCAGATTGTGGAAAGACTAATCTTGTTATAACATTGTTAACACATTCTGAAAGGTTCCATGTCGAGCATACATTTTCAAAAACATTATTTCAGTCCACATATGAGCTATTGCTGGAGATTATGCACGTCATCGAGGGGTAACATACCAGATGTTCACCAAAAGCAGCAATGTTCCACCACCTGGAAAAGTGAAACTGTATTCATATTTGACAATGTTGCATTGGAAAACCACAATGAGATCTCAAAATAGTGGTGTTTTGGCCACCATATTAAAGTCAATGTCTTTTATTTGACAAAGATATACTCAAGGATTCCAAAGCAATTGGTCGAGGATAATACGAACTTTATAATTGCTTTCAACCTGGACAATTTGAATTTAAAGCATGTCATGCAATGATTTCGTTACCATATGTGGGGACTGCTGGAATAACTGGCAATATGGTTTTCTAGTAGTTGATAAAGCTAGGAAACTCAGTGAGGGCCAATATAGGCTAAACGTCGATGAGGTCCTGCATAAGAAGCTGTGTACCAAAACGTAGCTGTGTCAAAATGTTGTCAGCTATGGACAAACTCACATGGATGCAATGTGTTCATCCCAATGCAGTGAAGCACAAGCCAAACATACATTTACAAATCGACAAAAAATTAAGACAATCAACACAAAATTAATGGAACTGAATAGAAGCATCAAGCCAGCAGCAGCAAAAGGAGAATCTCAGCTGATTCACAGAATTCAACAAAGTGAGTAAGCAATCAATGCAAGGTTAGCAGAATTGGATAGCATTATCAATACAGTAGCTATGAAAGGTGAATCTCAGTGCAGCATTTGAACGATACCATCATATATTGAGCTGACATACACAAAGATCAATAAGGCTCCTACAGTGACTGAAAAGGTTCAAAAGCATTAGAAGAGATCGAACAAACACCTCCTGTAAATATCGCAGAAATAAAAGTAAGGGAGAAGGATGAAGTTACTCAAACTAATAAGTGGAAAGGCTAACAAACTATAAGACGATATAAGATGTATACGTCTCAAAGTATGACCAGTATACGACAGATGTCGACAAAATGCAAAGTCATAGAGATGTGGAAAGCCATTTACCTCAAGGTAAGACCCTTAAAACTAGGACAGCTGGAGTGTGAACAGTTTCTCTCTGAAACGTTTAGACCCATCATGGAAAATATTAAACAGCTCTCACACACGTTGGTGCCACAAGGCAGTTGAAGAAAAGACAAAGAGGTGGGCGAGGAAGGATATACCATCACCAATTTCACCAGCCATCATACCGCTAGCGAATTAGATACGACATATGGGATCAGTCGAGATCAACTGTGTATTCATGGAAAGCTGTAGTCGAGTCAACAAAGGAAAATTAAGGGAAACATCGCGTAGTCGTCACGTTTTGCACAATGTTAGGTGGTAGTGCTGCAAATAACATATTAAAAATTCTGAGCGGTGTGGTGTGAACATTGGGGTGGGGCAGGTGGTGTTAAAGGGTCACTTTTTTTTATGTTTTTCGCGAGTAGCTTGCAAACTGTGGCTCCTCACTAAGAAGTTTACTGGTACAAAAATAAACTTCATTACATCTTCTACATACAATGTTCTATGAATTTTTTTTCTTGGGCTACTTCTTTCCACATTACCAGGGATGAAAAAGTCGCAGATTACTAAAAATATAAAACTAATGTTTATCTTTAAATGAAGTGGTATGAAAACAAATATTAAACGAGTGTACCATTTCTAAGGGCAGCAGAGCCGTTTTAAGGGATAAACTGTGTTCTGGGGATGTCATGGGGTAAAGGTTGTGAATTGTAGGGTAGAATGGCGTGGGAAGGAAGGCCGCCAGTTTGTGTTCACGCACTTCCTTTCTTTATAGTCCTGTGAGCTGTAGATTGAGCAGGTGATTGCCTACTCTATTTACCCATTACGTCACAAGGAACAATTACAAAGTGTTTCACGAAGTTATAGAGACCCTCCACAGCGTGGTTTATGGATCGCTGACGATGCAGTGTGCTGATATGCTTGTGGGTTGGAGGGGCAGGTGTTATTTCCCACAAAATGCCATAACACTACATAGAATGCAGATATATACTAATAATACTAACGCAAGTAACACCTGTGGAAAAAATCTGCGTAAATCTCTGGACACTGTTCTAGACTGCTTGGAGGGAAATAGATTCTTATTCATCCTCTACAGCAGCTGTAACACAGCTCCCCCTCTCCCCCCTCAATACCACGATTTCTGCTCGATTTTCGTTTTACAGATGGGTATATTTCTCCCTCATTTCTTGTCCAGTTCTCTTAAGTGAGTAAATAAAGTAAATTCACTGAGTTTGTGTTGTGGAGTTATTTTCAGTTCACTGAATGAGTGTTTCTTCAGGTGTTAAGTGAACTTTTATGTACAATACGATCCTGTAAAAAATGACTGAAAAGTGTTTAACTGGTAAGGGTGATGTTTTCAGCAAACTGCGTGAAGTTGGTGGGAAAGGGATTGGATTCGTAAATGTGACTCCTTGCTGCTATCATTGGCAGCATATTATAAAGCCATGTAAATGTGTTGTAGTCACTTGGCAGTGAGTTAATGAATGACCAGAAATTACTGCAAATCTCTCACCATTAACTGTGTTACTGGTAGGCTGCATAAATCTTTTCCATTCGGAAATGGGTGACTGCACTGAATGGAGCCACTTGCCACACATCCACATTTTATCTTCCAAGATGGGTATGACTATATCTTATGGAATGGCACTAATCATATTCAAGTTTAGAAGAGTAATCGTCTGTAATGCAGCGCTTGACCTCATATATGTGCATTCCATGTAGTGTCAACGCATTTTATGGCAAATAAACACACTTCCCTCCCAGGCATGTCTGCACAATGCTTCGCCAGTGGTTCATAACTGTGCTGGAGGATCTATAGAATTTTGAAAAACACCTTCTAATTGCTTCTTGCAGTGTAGTGGGGTAGATAGAATAGGCAATGACCTTCTTGATCTCCAGCTGTGGAACACAATACGGCAACCTGCCTTACTTCACACTGCTACCTCACACATCCCTTCCCTCCCCCCCCCCCCCTCCCCCACATCTGTGTGTTACACCCCTGGAGCACAATGTATCCATTAAATGGCTTTACTGCACTTAGATGTGGTGCATACATTTAATATTTGTTTTAAATGACTTCATTAAAGATAAACATTATTTTTTAGCATTAAAACAATATTTTAGTAATCTGCTAATTTTCCATCCTCTGCATCACAGAAACTATTAGTCAAGGCAAAAAATGAATGGGGCCTTCTTTGTAGAAAATTTAATGTAGTTAAGTTTTGTGCTGGGAAAGATTTTCTCCCAGAGCCGACAGGTTTCGAATTATTCGAGAAAAGCACTCCAAAAATCACCCCCCCCCCTCCCCAGCCAGGATTTTTAGCACGTTTCGGGTCGGTCTCTCCTAGCACTGTGCAAAAATTTGCGACTACATAATTTTTTTCCTTAATCCATCTTTTTTGGTCTTTGGTGAATGAAGGACCCATATACATTGGAGATGGAGTTTGTGTGGACACCTGCTTTAGTGGAGCTAATATTACTAATAATTTCTAACTCCTGAAAGTATTTGCCGAAAGAGAAGAGATCATTTGCTGAAATATTATGTATGAGTAATGCACATAGGCAAGACAATGCTCAAAAGGATGATTAGAAAACCCAAACAGAAGAAAATACATTAGCATTATTACATCAGTATTAAGAGGTGAACATAGTGAAGGTCAGAGCATTGACACTCAGTATAAAAAGCTGAACACATTACTTCTGGAGTATATGTATTAGGATGATCCTAGCGAAATCATAAGACTGACTGTGACTACTGACAGCACCAGCCACCACAGGGAATACAGCTCAGACGAACGAAATAATGTTAATTATCTCTCGAGCGTCAAGAAAGACGCATTATTGAATAATGGAGATGGTGGTCAGTGAGCTCCACAGACCACTTGCAAAACGTTGTGATGCAGATGAGTCATAATACACAGTTTGGATGGTGCATGACAAATCGAGCTCATGGGTATGAGCAAATACTCACGATCAAATAAAAGGTTTAAATCTATTTTAAGGCAAATATTCCAAATTCGCATTGGTACTTCCTTTGAGGGCCAAGGCTGAGTTGGTCATTGCACAAGTGTTTGAACAGTTGCTGCAGACTGGGACAAATCAATGACAACCTGCAAACTGACCGTGGAGGTGTATTTTACAATCAGCATTTCAAGTCGCTAATGGAGTGATAAAGAATAAACCACTACTCAACATTCTCCCACAAGAAAGCGAATATTGTGCAGCATCTGAACAGAGCCACTAAAAACCATATGTGGATGCAATTTACTTTTCATGGTTCATGCAGTCTCCCAAAAATTATTGGGGAGTATAATCGATATGAACAGGATCAAGATGAAATCTCTCAATGCACACGATAATGGACTTCTAAATACAGCATACAATCGAATTACGATGGTGGATCCATGCAAACTGGAGTTCAATGTAGGTGATTTGGAGCATATCTCCTAATACAAAACAGCGTTTGGGATGTCTTACCTTCCTAGCAGGCAAACAGATATTTACAGCGCCCAAAGTACAGAGGACAACCTGAAAACTTACATCTTAAAGGACAGCAATGGTGAGCAAATTCCGAGGAGTCACTAGGTAGAGGAATGACAGAAAAGTTCTGAAACTGATGAGTTTCTCGTAGAGCATGTCATAAGACATTGCAGGAACAGTGCTTTAGTGAAGTGGCTTGGCTTTCCAGCATTACAAAACAGTTGTATGAAACTCGTGATTTCGGCAGAACATCATGTGCAGATAAAATTAATATGATAAAGAAAATGCATTACAGAATGAACATACGCAAAGGACAATGTATTATGACATTTGCATTTGAACAAGCAATGCATGCCAGACTTAGACTGGGTGCTGGAGCATAATCCAAATAAATTATCAACATGAATCAAACAGTGGAAAATCCAGGATGAAATGAGACACTATAGTGGAGATACTGAATTGCAGATAGGCGCAACAGAAAGACTGTCACAAATAAGCTTTTGGCCAGCAAGGCCTTTATCAAAAATAGACGACAGTTACACAAACACACACACACACACACACACACACACACACACACACACACACACACACACACACAAACACTCACTCAAATGCAGTTCACACACACATGACTGCAGTCTCTGACAACTGAAGCCACACTGTGAGCAACAGCACCAGTATGTGATGGTAGTGGCAACTGGATGGTGGTAAGGAGGAGACTGGGATGGTGAGGAGGAGGGATAGTAGGGTAGGGGTGGGGAACAGTGAAGTGCTGCTGGAGACGAGGTGGAGTGAGAGTAAGGCAGCTATGTGCAGTCAGGAGGTTAGACAGAGGACAGGGGAGAGCTTGGGAGGGGAGTAGCGGAAAAGGCGAGAAGTAAAAGGACTGGGTGTGATGGTGGAATGAGAGCTGCAAAATGTTAGAATGGGAACGTGGAAGGGACTGGATGGGTGAGGGCGTGGACTGATGAAAGTTGAGGCCACGAGGGTTAGAGGAACGTAGGTTATATTGCAGAGAAAGTTCCCATGTGCACAATTCCCATGCTGGTATTGGTGGGCAGGATCTTTATGGTTCAGGCTGTGAAGCAGTCAAGACTTCAATGGCATCTTAAAGAAGACTAAAGTAGTAAGAAGAAGCCATGTTAAATACCTAGGGCTCTGCCAGTACCTAAGACTTCTAGTGAAATTTTCTCATTTCTAATTCCAGCATTAGTGGAGCTATTAGCAGTTGGTTAGTTGACAGGAGCTGCTACCATAGCCCAGAAAGTGAAGAATGAACAAAATGCTCAGGAGAAATTACAGGAATCTAAAAGGCATACATGATTAGTTTACAGAATTACACTGCATCCCAGCTCCATACACCACTTGAAACGTTTTTTGTTTCTATTCGAAATTAAAATTGGGGTCTGTACTAATTCACATTATCTGTCACAGTCATAGTCCTGGATTTGTAGACAACTGTAAATAGGCTGTTAAGTCAAATGAATATTTAATCAAGTATTAAGTTTCAGAATATTGTTTATTGTAATTTTAAAAAAATCCAACCTTCTTTACAAAAACTCATATAGTTTCTAACATACGTACAATACTGAAAATGAATCTTGCTTAACAAGCTACATGCTTTCCATCAAAAATCACACAAAGTACTGCACTGCTATGCCAACATGTCTGCCACTATATATATGTTCTTTAAGAAACCACTGTATTGTTGTAAATAGTTTATCAATGAAATAACAAATAAAACTCATCTCTAAGAATTAGTACAACATTTCATTAATCATATTGACTCTTATATATTACACATATGAGTAAATTTTAGTGTGTGTAATAACTTAAGTGTGCACAAACGCTTAGGTATCGAGGGTTAACAATAATTTGATTATTTTTATTGATTACAGAAGATTCATGCTACCAATTACGGAACCTACACCCTTTAGTACAATTATAATGTAGTAATTGGCTTCTTTGTATTCATTCCACAAGTAGATGTTTACTTACACCCCTATAGTATTTACATCAGAAATTTCTGTTTATGGCCAAAAAATGTTTTTTTAAATCGGTTGCAATGGACTGTTGCATCTCAACAACCCCCTAAAGGATTTATGCAACTAAAAGTTGAACAAAGCCTTTTCTGACAGATCTGTGCAACAGTACCCACTTTGCAATCAATTTGATGAACAAACAATTTACATAAGATAGGAAATCAGATTTCTGCTTATTCTCCAACATGACGTGTACACATAAATCATAATGAAATTTGAACTACATTTTCAACCAAATATGTAAAATTATCATAAATTATCTTGTATCAGATTCAACTAGATCAAACAAAATATTAATTAATAATACAAAGGAAGAACAAGTTAATTTGCATGATTTGTCTGTAGCTTGAATTTCAGCATGAATATGAGGTAAATCTATTTTAATCAGAAAAATTATCTAATGGAAGTTAGCTGAACTGGCCTTGTTTCTGAATACTTATGTCTGTCATTAGAGCCTCCAGGTTCTCCTGAGTGCAATGGAGACACTGGTGTGTATAACTATTTCTCAATATTGTCACTGCAATGGAACAAGCGGCAGTATTGGATACTACAATACTCAAAATCCATATGAAAGTGTACTTAACAACCTCCTATTGTAGGCAAGTACACCTAGTATTAGATGATAATATAACAAAGTGTTCAGTCTCCTCTAAGTGCAATGAAAAGCACTGAACTGAAGATCACTGTGGATCTCTGCTTGTCGGAAGTTCTTCGTTGCAAAACCTGGAATGTGGCTCATACTCCACTCCGTATGACCATCATACATTGTGTAATTGATTGTTTTGAATAGAATAGTTCAATTCAGCAAAATTCCAACTGTTCATACTTAAACATTTCCTGTCTTAAATCTCGTTTTGCAATTTTAACTTGTTCTTTGATAACATATCACCAAAATCATACTAGTACAAAATTTTCAATTTCTATGGCACTATTCTCTGCAATTTACATTGAGATTTACATATAATATTGAATACCATAAATATTATTGTAACATAGTACTGGTAAATTCTTGGAGTATACTTCCTCAGCAGTTAACATAAATCACCCTACATACATAGAATGAAATGTCTGACCAGTGTCCAATCTTTCCATCTTTCATTCGTCAAGACACTTCCAACGCCTCCTTCCTACCTTTACAATCATTCAAATATTAATTAATGTATTTTTTCTGGAACATTTGCGCAACACAGTTGTTGCTTTTCCCTTCACAGTAAGTGCTAACATATAATGGAATGAGACATAAGAGTGCAGTTACATATTACTTTGAGTGACAATATACAGTAACTTGAATAAGTGACTAATAAATTATATTGGTTGTGTTTCATAAGTGATTGAAACAGCATGAAAATTATATAGTTGGGCGTTACACATTGGTAAATTGATCATTAGTGACAGATACATCCCAACAATTATATGGTTGGGCATTATACATCAGTAAATTGTTTCATAAGTAACAGATACATCACAACAATAATGGTTGGGCATTATACATTGGTAAATTGGTTCATAAGTGACAGATACATAACGACAATTTTATGGTTGAGCATTATACATTGGTAAATTGGTTCATAAGTGACAGATACATCACAACAATTATATGGTTGAGCATTATCCATTGGTAAATTGCTTCATAAGTGACAGATACACCACAACAATTATGGTTGGGAATTATACATTGGTAAATTGGTTCATATGTGACAGATACATCGTGACAGTTATATGGTTCAGCATTATACATTGGTAACTTCGTTCATAAGCGACAGATACATCACGACAATTATGATTGGGCAATATACATAAAACATATTTAAGTAAATTCAGTACCTTCAATAGTGCAGAATTGCTGTCCAGATCCTCCTATAAAACAGGCTTTAGTCAACAATGACAAATGTTGACACGGTAAATGAGAAGGATCTAAGTGATAGAGATATATGCATGTGCACAGTGGGAAGGATAGCTTGGTACTCTGGTGAGAAGCAAGAAATGTAATAGATTTGGAGTGTTGGAGTTGAAGAAGAAAAGTTGACAGACCCAAAAGACAGGAAACCCCCCTGCCCCTCTGCCCAGGACGTGCTATGTATGCTGCTCGGTATCCTGGACGACATCATCCAAGTGTCCGGACCGTTCGCCGGATAGTTACGTTATTTAAGGAAACAGAAAGTGTTCAGCCACATGTGAAACGTCAACCACGACCTGCAACAAATGATGATGCCCAAGTAGGTGTTTTAGCTGCTGTCACGGCTAATCCGCACATCAGTAGCAGATAAATTGCGCGAGAATCGGGAATCTCAAAAACGTCGGTGTTGAGAATGCTACATTAAAATCGATTGCACCCTGCCATATTTTTTTGCACCAGGAATTGCGTGGCTACGACTTTGAACGTCGTGTACAGTTCTGCCACTGGGCACAAGAGACATTACGGGATGATGACAGATCTTTTGCAAGCGTTCTATTTAGCAACAACACGTCATTCACCAACAGCTGTAACGTACTCCAGCATAATATGCTCTACTGGGCAACGGAAAATCCACGGCGGCTGCGACAAGTGGGACATCAGTGACCTTGGCGAGTTAATATATGATGCGGCATTATCGGAGGAAGGATAATTGGCCCCCAATTTTATCGATGGGATTCTAAGGTGCAATGTATGCTGATTTCCTACGTAATGTTCTACCGATGTTACTACAAGATGTTTCTCTGCGTGATACAATGGCGATGTACTTCCAACATGATGGATGTCTGGCGCATAGCTCACGTGCGGTTGAAGTGGTATTGAATAGCATATTTCATGGCAGGTGGATTGGTCGTCGAAGCACCATACTATGGCCCACACGTTCACTGGATCTGACGTTCCCAAATTTCTTTCTGTGCGGAAAGTTGAAGGATATTTGCATATTTGCTATCATGATCCACCGACAACGCCTGACAACATGCATCAGTGCATTGTCAATGCATGTGCGAATATTATGGAAGAGGAACTACTCGCTGCTGACAGGAATGTCGCTACACATATTTCCAAACGCATTGAGGTTGACGGACATCATTTTGAGCATTTATTGCATTAATGTGGTATTTACAGGTAATCACACTGTAATAGCAAGCGTTCTCGGAAATGATAAGTTCACAAAGGTACATGTGTCACATTGGAACAACCGAAATACATTCTGTATTTTAATTTAAAAAAACCTACCTGTTACCATTTGTTCGTCTAAAATTGTGAGCCATATGCTTGTGACTATTACAGCGCCATCTATCACAAAGTGAAAAAAGTGGTCCAACTAAAACATTCATATTTCTTTATGTACTACACGAATATGTAATAAAAATGTGGGTTCCTATTTTAAAAAACGCAATTGATATCCGTTTGACCTATGGCAGCGCCATCTATTGGGGCAACCATAGCGCCATCTGGTTTCCCCCTTCAAGCTTGACAAGTTTCGTTCTTTGCAGTTTTTTTCATTTGACGCTTATTTCGTGAGATATTTGACCTGGTCACGATCAATGGACCACGCTATATAATTCTACTGTACGTGTGCATGTCACTGAACTCCTTGTAAATGGCTGGACCAATTTGAATGAATTTTTTTGTATGCGTTTGGGTGGGGCCCTGGATGGTTTAGATTCACAAATCAGCCCGGCAGATGGTGTTGCAGTCGGTATCTGGATTATTTATCTATACTACAACTAAATGGCTGGATCGATTTGAATGAATTTTTGTGATTCATTTATACTCTTCAGGAATTGACCAAAAACGTTGTTCATCAACTCGCATTAAGATAAAATTAAACAAACATTATTGATTATAATGAATTGTTTTTAGTAAAATTGATGCTATTTCAAAATAAAGAATAATGAAATTATTATATTATTTGTCTTTCATTTCGTACTTTGTTTAATATCCTAATCGCTTGAAATATCATGCAGGACAACGTCTGTCAGGTCTGCTAGTGTATACATATGTATATTGAGCAAAGAATTATATGCCTGCTGTAACCTACAGCATCACTGAACAGCACCTAATTCAAACATTTTGTATTAAATGAGATTGAGAGCTGAGCAGATATTATGATAAAAATAATATACACTACACCTTATATCTATATCAAACAGATAGTATAATATATACAGATACCAGACATGTAGCAAACATCATCCCTGTCTTATGATACTAAAAGGTAAAAAAATTTTTAAACAAAACTACCAATGGCTGACCATAATGCTCATTGAGGTAGCAGAAATAACATGAAATGAAAAAGTGTATGAATCTCGAAACCTGGGAATCAGAAACATTTCTGTCCCAGTAACTATCTCCAGCATAAATTTCCATTTTCTTCATGCTCCACAGATGGAGCCATTTAAGTAATATAAACATAATAAATTTCTTTCTGGGAAATGTTCGTTTGACATGTACACAGTAGTTCCAATGAATAATATAGACAAGATCATGACATAGCATGTTTTCATATCTGATAGTGAGTCAATATCGTATCCGGTGACTTTCATATAACTGGTATGGTAAATGAACAAACTAGCACACCTCTTCAGTTCTAATGTTTACATCAGAACACATATAGGAGACTATAAACAGTCTAACCTAATTGTAATCGCATCCAAGATGTAAAGTGATAGAATTTCACTATAACTGCACAGACATCATAAGTAAACTTCACACCAACTCTAAACATTTTCTCGACTTTTCACAAAATTAGCAGCACAATGAGTGTATCATATCCAAAATGTAAAGTAACAGAACTTTACTGTAACTGCATGGACATCATAACTAACTTCAGACCAACTCTCCTCAAAAATCATACACGTGTTGTGTTATTACATTTTCTAACCAGCTGTATTTATTTAAACACCATTTTCTCTCTATTAACTCATCATTGACTTACTAACTATTGGAGGACATGGATAGTGGAAAGAGGGTCAGTTTGGACAGAAAAGTAAGAGAGGATGTGACCTGAAACAAAGAAAGAGTCACATCAGCTCGGAGCCTTGGGTTCGCCACCCAGAAATTGGAAATATAGCTTGCAACCTCCTGAGGAAAAAAAAATAATTCTTATGATGTTAAGTGGGTAATCAAGATTGTCTGTATAATTTCAGCTGTATCACGTTTCTAAGTCCAAATAAAGTTTTGAAATTCAGTTATACAAGTCTGTATGCATTTGGGTGAGGGTTTTCAATGCTTTCAAATGGTCCTACATAAATATCAAAGAATTTCTTAATTTCGTTGTTTGGAGCTTTGGATTTGGTGTAACGTTTTGTCAAAACTAGGTCTCCTACTTAGAATTCTGTGTTTTTTATGTGTTTGTCACGCCATTTCTTTCTTTTTTCGTAATAGTCATTCATGGTCCTTCTAACTACTTCCTGTCTTTTAGCTGCTGTAATGGTTTTACAAGTCAGAAACTCAACAAGTTCTTTAATTAAGTAAGATGGCTTTTGATCAAACATAATCTCATAAGGAGAGTATCCTGTGGTAGTATTTTGTAAGCTATTCATAACATCTTCAAAATCATTGATATAATTTAAAACCAGAGTGTGTGATCCTTTTGGCAGGAAGTTCTGCATAATCTTCCAATTTCCCTCATATAGTGCTATGTTGGGTTACATTTTGGTGAATAATATGAAATTAGGATATGTCTGATATTATATTGTTCTACAAATCCCTTCCAAAACTTTAAAGTAAACTGACTCTCATTGTCTGTTAAATTGCTTTTGGTATACACACTTTAACAAAATAGGCTTTCACAAATTTAGTTGCTATTTTCTTGCTAGTTGCTTTCTTTAAAGGATAAAATGTTACCTATTTTAATAAATCTACAATAACAAAAATATACTGAAATCCTCCTTTAGCTCTTGTAAGATGGCCATATAGATCTATTCCCACTAAAACTAACTGTTTATGAGGTACCATATTTTGTAAAAGACCCTTGTTGGTTTTGTTACTTACTTTTGTTCTTTGACACCTATAACAACTGGCAAGAAAAGTGCTAACCCTCCTAGACATGTTATGGAAAAAGATACAATTTTTTGTATATATTTCAATGCAGCACAGTGCCCAAAACTTTCATGTGTATATTTTATCAAAGTATTGATGTGAGAATCTGGCCAGCAAACTTTCCATACATCACTGTCTGGCTTGTGTCTATAAAACAGAATACCTTCAAAGACTTCATAGTACATTTGTACTTTTTCATGACCTTTCCTTCCTATATAACTATTAACAAGCTTCCAATGATCATCACCATTTTGGTATCTTCTCAATTGATTACAGATTTTCCTGATTTAATTTCCTTCTTTCACATCTTTAAAGTACATAATTTTGAAATTTTTACGTGACTATCATTTTGACTATGATTTACATTTCCCAACTGCATTCTTGACAGCAATAACATTTTCCTTTCCTTTTATGGAACGAACTGTATATCTAAACTGCTGTAAGAAATTGACCACCTGATAATCCTCCCATGATACAGTTTACATTCCTCTATGTAAGTTAATGCATTATGATCTGTATAAACTTTGACTTCATACCCAAACAAATAATTTTCAAATTTTTTAAATCCCCATACTATTGCCAAAAGTTCCTTTTCTGTAATCATATAATTTCTCTCGTGTTTTTGTAAGGTTCTACTTGTAAATGCTATAGAATGATGTTCTATTCTCCCATTGACTTCCTTTTCTTGGAACACATGTTATCCCCAAACCATAATCACAACTGTCAGTCACCAGCAAAATGATAACATTAAATCAGGCCTATAAAGGATTTCACTTTTTATCAACTCTTTTTTAATTTCCTCAAATGCTAATTGACATTCAACAGACAAATCCCACACTGCAGTTTTTCTTAAAAGATTGTTTAAACCTGGTACATTAAGTGCCTGTGTTTTCACATATTTTCGATAACAGTTTACTAATCCAAAAAATGACTTCAAATCTTTTTTATTCCTAGGTTTTGGGAATTTTTGCGATGGCCTCAATCTTTACTCCATCAGGCAAAATCCCTTTTTCACTTATGCAATGGCCAAGAAACTTTAATTGTTTCATTGCAAATTTACATTTTCTAATATTAGTTTCGTACCCCCCTGCCTCATGTTTTCTCAAATTTCTTTTAAAATTTGTATATGTTCTTCTCAGGTCTTGCTTGATACTAAAATGTCATCCAATTATATGATTAATTTTCCCAAGAGTTCTTTAGTCAAAACAAAGTCTAATCACCTAATGAATTCTACTACAGATACATTTAAGCGAAATGGTACAACACAGTACTGAAAACTTTTTCCACTAAACAAAAATGCAGTGTACTTTCTAGAGTGTCCCTCCTGTTAAATCTGATGAAACCCAGAGGTTAAGTCAAGGCTAGTCATATTCCTTACATTTTCAAACTTGTTAAGCAGTTCATCTACACTTTCACGATGGTCAGTTTCTTTCTCTAAGTATCTATTCAGATTTCTTGAATCCAGAACTAAATGGGTACCCCTCATCGTTTTGATACCACTACTAATGGGTTATTATATGAACTGCAACTTCATTCTATTACTTTCCACCTTTCCATTTTCTGAAGTTTTCTTTTCACTTATTTTCCTTTTCAGATGGGAATAGCATATGGTTTAATGAAGAATTGATCATGCACCTTTAATTTAAGTTTACAACAATACCCTTTTACTCTCCCAGGTTTTACATCAAATATATCATTGTAATCCCACAAAAAAAATCTACAAGTTCTCATTCACTCTCTACATTAAGGCTTTCAGTCTCAGACAATTTTTTAGCTACTATAGGAGTCAACAGTGTTATCACTAATGCACATTTCTTCCCCTTCCTCGCAATAACCATCACTGTTAGTCTTTTGCACCCCCCTAATTAGATTACTTTGGCCACGATCTTCCATTACAATACTAGCTTCACCATGAATTCCACTCTTAGGTTCAACAAATGTTATTTTCATGTCATCGAAGATAAAATTTACTTCTGCCTGGACTATCCAGTTCATACCCAAAATCAAGTTTTCATTCAAATCATCAATTACTAAACATCCCTGTACAAACTGTACATCACTAATTTTAAATTCTAACAAGACTTGTCTGGTAATCAATTTCCTACTTTTCTTTGTTGCTCCTTTTATCCTTACTCCTGTTACTAGAAACTCTGTGAAATTCACATTATTTTGGATCCTATCTCTTAGCTATTTTGATACTCCTGTGATTGGGTTACCTGTATCCAAAAAGACTGTTTACTATCCAATCAGAAATCTGTACTATAACATATGAACTTCCAAGTTCATTACCACTTACACTGACTTCATTTTCAAATAACAAATCCTCCTCTATATCTCGGAAATTCACCCCTTTGTTACAATCATGCCTGTCTTCTATAGTTTCAACACATCCACTGGTTATTTTCCTATTTGATGAGTGTTTTAGGTTTTCAAAACAACTTTCATTCCCTAAATGCACATTATGACAAACATTTTAAACTTTTGGTCACTATGGCTACATCTGTTACCATAGTCACTAATTACTTTCACCATTTTATCACTAATCAAATTTTCTTTCACATTTTCATTAATACATTCAGACATAATATCACTAACAAACTGGCAAAATTAAACTATCATGTACTTTTCTACTTGTTTCAAAATCATCACTCAAACTTACATCAGAGATTCCAGAATCATTCAGCACACAATCATCAACTGTAACTTCTGCATACACCATTCTGTCCAGTCCTGTGAGCAATAATTTATCATCAACATCATCATCATCAGAAACATTATCTTCACATTTGATATCGTTCTCCACACTAAAGTCATTTTCATTCTCCACACCCTTCTTCAAATACACCAACAACTTCAACACTACGACCATTCTCATCTTTTTCCCGTTTTTTTTTCCTACTGAAATTTTTTCTGGAATAACACTGTCATCCTCGCTTTCACTTCTAAGTACATGCTCATCAGTGTCCACACATGCAACACCAGTGTCAGTTCTTTCACTCATTTCACAATCATTCAACATTTTCACTTAACCAGACTCATCAGATTTGTTCTCATCACTATCAGTAACTACTACTAGATTACTACTATCAAAGAAATTTGTCAGAATGTTTTCCTCTGTTTTAAATTCAGATTTTCTTTTTCTTCTTTGTTCATCTATGCTTACAGATAAAAAACTCTCCCAAAATTCCGCATCAAAATTTATTCTGTTGACTTCAGGATGTCTTTTGGATACATAGTTTTGGTATGTCCTGTTTGTTCTACCCCTTCCCCTTCTGAAATCACCACAATGTGCCTGATTATAATTACCATTTCTATATGCCTCATTCTGCCAGGCTTCCTTCTGTTATCAAAATTGTTACCATTATTTCCTTGACCTTGTCCCCAATGTCTACTTCTTGGTTCAAAATTTCTGTTCTCTAGTTTTTGCCTATCACTTCTTTTCCCATCTCTTCTGCCATCATTTCTGAATCTATTATTCCCTTGGTATTCTCCCAAGAATTTTTTAATGAATTTAATTTTCAAATTGTCACTCATTTTACTTTCAAAATTGTCTTTAATTTGAAACATAAAGTTAACAGGATGTATATTTCCTTTCCTTGCAAAGGTTTTGATATTGATATTGTTCCAAAAGTGATTGTAGTTGCCAAAAGATTTCATAGTAACAGTGTCTTCAATTCCTTGGATTTTTAAATTGAAATTTGAAATTCGCCCAAAACATGTGCCTATGTCTTCTTGTAGTTCAGCAAAATTATCTTTCGCAATTTTGGTAAAATTTTGTATACTTTTTCTTCACATCCTTGTTAAATCTTTTTAATATTTACACTTCTGCAGTAGCAAATTTTTCAAAACTACAATCTTTTCTTTCTGGGGAATCTAACCTTTCTTAAAATATCTGCTGTTTTTGTTTTAAAGTAACAATTTCCCCCTGTATAACTGACACATTTATGGTATTTCGCCTAGTTTTTCCCAGCATGTTTCTAAGCTATCTTTTGTTTCAGGGCTTTGGTTTCCATGTCCATCTACTTTGTTTTCAATGGAATCAAGCTTTTTATCAAAAAATATTTTATGTTCATCAAAGACTGGTCAATTGACTTTTTCTGTTCTTCTCTGGACTTTTTCTGTTCCTCCATCAGTTGAATTAACCTATCCAAGGCAGATACATTTGATTCAAACCCATGAAAAATAAACATAGATTATTGTGATCACTATTCTCTCCTATTTCATCATCCCAATTATCTACATCATTTATTTCCTGGTTTCATGAGCAAATACGTGTATCATTATCAGTAGCATTTACACTATTCTGAATATTCACGTGAACCTTCCTATCATCATTAACCTCCCTATCGTCCTCCATACTGACAATGCAGGTGAGAAAATTTTCAAGAAGTAAAAACTCAAATAAATTTTGCACTCACAGTATTTTTTCTTCTTAGCACGTTTCTGGCGTTTTACATCATTAATTTATTCTTTGTAGTGCTGCTCATTTTCCTTGTTATCCAATCGTCACAAAAGAACTTCTGCAATACTTTAACAAATAAATTCTGAAACAAAATACAAGATTATTTTACAGAATTACATTGCATCCTATCTCCATACACCACTTGAGACGTTTCTTGTTTCTAGTCGAAATTAAAATTGGAGTCTGTACTCATTCACATTGTCTGTCATAGTCATAGTCCTACGTTCATAGACAACAACTGTAAATAGGCTGTTAAGTCAAATGAATATTTAATCAAGTATTAAGTTTCAGAATATTGTTTATTGTAATTTTAAAAAATCCAACCTTCTTTACAAAAACTCATATAGTTTCTAACATACTTCCAATACTGAAAATGAATCTTGCTTAACAAGCTACATGCTTTCCATCCAAAATCACACAAAGTAGTGCACTGCTGTGCCAACATGTCTGCCACTATATATATATATATATATATATATATATATATATATATATATATATATATATGTTCTTTAACAATCCACTGTATCGTTGTAAATGGTTTCCCAATGAAATAACAAATAAAACTCATCTCTCAGAATTAGTACAACATTTCATTAATTATATTGACTGTTATATATTACACATATGAGTGAATTTTAGCGTGTGTAATAACTTAAGTGTGCACAAACGCTTAGGTATCGAGGGTTAACAATACTTTGATTATTTTTATTGATTACAGAAGATTCATGCTTCGGGGAATGTTGCTAACAATTACAGGACCTACACCCTTCAATACAATCATAATGTAGTAACTGGCTTCTTTGTATCCATTCCACAAGAGCATGTTTACCTATGGCCCATATAGTATTTACGTCAGATATTTCTGTTTGTGGTCGAAAAATCTTTTTTAAATCGGTTTCAATGGACTGTTTCGACTCAAGTGGTATAGGAAAGGATATGACCAGTAGTGGTACAGGGTACCCTCCACCACACACCATATGATGGCTTGCGAAGCAAGCATATAGATGTAAATGTGAATTTAGTCTGCCTATTAAGATGTCACTCCATCCATTTATAGGAACACAAAACTCATGGAGGACTGTTGTCTCTTATTTACTGACAAAACAGCAGACAGTACTTTTGCTGCTGATTGCCTCTCAGTAAAAAGAACTTCCTATAACACCTCATTTTCTCGATCTACCAACAGTGATGCCGTTCTTAGCAGTTTGACTGCTGTAAGGCCAGCACATTTAATTTTTAAAAAAATTGCCTGAATAAATACAAACACTCATTTTCTGCATGAAGTATTACCATCATTTGTTCTCCAGGTGTGATTCTTATGCTTGCTATACGAATATTGTATCAACAGACCTCATCTCACATCATGTAAGGGGTGTAGTCTTACTCTTTTTAAACTATGCTGGTAACAGAGCAAATAGCAGATGTGGTACTAAAATCAATGAAATCTTCAGATAAATAAGTGTAAACTCACACTTGCGGTTTGAATTTATGCTCGCTACATTGATTACTGAATTGGGAACATTGAATCTTGCATTGTATATACTGTAAAATAAGCAGTATCCAGCAGTCCTTAAACATACATTCAGCTAGCAGGTTCCGCATACTATGATGCGTAGAAGACTTCAACAATAATTTAATGCTGGTAGGACCAAACAACAACACGATAATCAATATTGAGTGAACATTCTGGCATGGATAGACATGTTTTTCTCGTGAGAGGTACCAATATGTCCTAGGTGGAGAGAGATGTTATGCACATATAAGCTAGTAAGTATTGAAAAAAAACATGCAGAAGCAATGACTATGTTATACTAATAATGCATGACATTCTTGGTTCTATAGGAAGACGAAACACTGTAATAACATCACACAACCATTGAAAAAAAAACTTCCACTCGAGCAGTGCATGTGTCTTCCCGTCAGTGTGAGGATAGAAACTATGCAGCTTAGAACTGGTTTTACCTCCCCTCCTCCCTCCGTAGGTAGGGATACTGGTTTTCCAGGCCTGGTCTGTCCTGTCACTGATGGTACTCAAAGAGCTCCATCCACTGCAGGTGCTCTGCTTTTGTTGGTGTTGGGTCGACAATGATATGCTATTTCCAATCTGCAGCTGGACCCTCTTGTAGATAGCGGCTCTACTTTCTCAGGCCTGTTCTATTTTCACATTGATGGTACACAAAGAGATAAATGAGCTGGCGATGCTCTGCTTTGGTCGGTGTCAGGTTGACAATGATATACCATTTCAGGTCTGCAGAAATCAGACATATTTCTAGGAAAAGCCACACCTGAAACAGTAGCAAAATACTTGATTATTTATCACGGAACAGTCAACAGGATAGTACGGATCTCGGCTATGTCTCATGGTGGGAGAGGTGGCACCCACTAGAGGAGCAGACCCTGTGATTGGGCAGCTGCTATTTAATATGCAGGCGCTGGCCACCCTGTTGCCACCATCCTCTTCCACCAGCAGCCTCCAGTAGCCCTCCCACTCAAAATTAGTGTCTGTGGAAGTCACGTAAACAAAATTTCAAGCATTTGGGTACATTTCAGAGGTGTAAATATCAATGCAGAACAGCGGCTTTCCCACTATCTATTCACACGTTGGAAGAAAAAAAAAACGACAGTCATTTTTACACATGACAGAAAGCTACAATTCAAATCCCTTCCTCCTCGTTATATCATAACATCCATCTGAGTAAAACTACAAACTCAGTCTGCTGTAACACGCGCTCATGAACAAGGAATAATAAATAATAATGTAAACCTATTTCTAACAAACAGTCACAAAACACTAAGAATCATTATCTGTTGAAAATGAAATATGTACCTATTTTATTCATCAGAAATTATTTCTTTTAATTAATGTAATAATCAAAGAATGACTATATATTAAAAATTATGTATGTTAGAGTTACATCATAGTAATATATGAGATCATGTCAATGTTTCGTTATTAAAAAAGGAGCGCCATTACAGATTTCGCTCTCTCTTCTATTTGCTTCTGATGTCAGTGGTCGAACTGTATCTGTTTGAGTAATAAGGCAAGTGTGTGTGTGTGTGTGTGTGTGTGTGTGTGTGTATGTGTGTGTAAATTTGTAAAAAATTTCAACATATGATTCTACAACATTTGTTGGAATTATTGAAGTACTGTTAATCTAAATTCATTAAGATTTTTCAGCATTAAGCACTTTTAGCTGCTCAAGCATCATTGCTGACGAGCTGCAACTGTTGTCATTACGCTGCAAATATGAATTTAAACGAACCAAGCAAAAGGTGCTCTACCTGCAACGATTTAAATTGTTCCATTTTCAGAACAGCAGAGAAGCTTGGCAGTACAGTTTCTAAACATTTTCTTACTGAATTTTGACTGAAGTCCAACTTCAGACTTGGTTTGGACTAACATAGGCACATAATGTTTTTGTGAACAGTAAAAAGTTCTGCTATATAAAGTCAATGAAAGCGGTAACTAATATAATAGTAAAGTATTTCTCTTGCAGTCAGTATTACTACAGATGCTAAACAAGTTTTACGTAGGCCAATGCGAATTTTGGTGCCTCTCTCCAACTTATGTAAAAATTGTAATACATAATATTCTATATGTAATACAATTGAGCTTAGCTGGCAAATAATAATATTCATCAAAAATGGTTCAAATGGTTCTGAGCACTATGGGACTTACCTTCTAAGGTCATCAGTCCCCTAGAACTTAGAACTACTTAAACCTAACTAACTTAAGGACATCACACACATCCATGCCCGAGGCAGGATTCGAACCTGCGAGCGTAGCGGTCGCGCGTTTCCAGACTGTAGCGCCTAGAACCGCTCGGGCACTCTGGCCGGCTATATATTCATCATTAACTACATTATTTTGGTCAAACAAAGATAGAAGTTATTTCATTACGATTTTTAAAGATAATCTACAACAACAAGTAACAGTTATCAAATCTCACTTTACAGGAAAAATAATTTTTATATGGAGAAACAGCATACTATGATACTGTTGGATGGGCAAACTGCTGGAGTCGGATCTATGTAACAATCATTTTGTGGTATTTTTCTTGTTTTTTATATTTTCCATCAATTTTATCATGTTTTTCCGTAATTTCCATGCACTTTACCCAACTACTCGAGTTCAAAAGCATTGCTCTCGATGATTTCTCACGTTAACTAAACGTCTCATCACGCCAATCTCATGATACTATCAGCAAATGACATTGCAGTATGGTTCTCAATTTCCCTGTCAATGCTAAACCACCACCTCCATTACTTTGCGAATGGTTATACATGTGAACACATCGTGAATGCTGTTACACTGCCTACATCACATGACACAAGTACTGTTTGCTAGTATGCAAAATAGCCAGCAGCAGAGAGGAGGCCTGAAAACTACTTTCCTTAGCGGAAACACTTTATAAATTCCATAAGATTTTATTACAATTCAGAATCTCACTCCATGTGGATGGAGTCACAAAATATTCTGGCATTCGTAGAATAAAGTTAGAGATTGAAGGATGTCACCAACACCTTTGACAATCACCACCCCAACAACCATATCCGTAGCGACACTCTATCCTCTATTTCAAAACAAGCTGTCTCTTCATTTAATCTATTGGCTAAGGATCTTGAGCAAAACCGTATACAGTCTCTCTCTAAGAAACTTGTACCTCTTTCTCTGTCTTTAACAACCCTCCCTGCAACATAGTCTCAGATTTAAATTGGAACTGACCAGAAGTAGGAGGGTACCTGTTACATCTGATGTCTCGCAAAGGAACAGAACAAGCTGAGTTCCACAATACTCTTCGATATTGTGCTTTCAGAAATAGTATAATATGTGTTCGAAACTCATACACTGATCTAATGCTGGTGATGTAGGCTGGCATTCTAATTCCAGTACCATAACTTTTGTTCTGTGAAGTCTGTTCTGTACCAGTGTTACTCATGTCGCCCACCAAATTACACACGATCTCTATAGATGCATGCATGTTGAGGAGATTACTACTTCTTGCTGGTGTGTGGTAGATTTGAGGCTGATGCATTTGAGAGGGTGTGGTGATATAACAAACTGTTAAGAAGAAGAAGAGGAAACGTATGGGTTATGCATGAGGGAGCTCCAGATGGGAGAAGTCTGAAACTTTTTGCGTAAATCACTTGTGCTAGCAGTTCTGTTGTATTGTTATAGTGTTTGGATTCCATACCAAGAAGGTACTGGAAAGCATCCGCCCCTTAGCCGAGTGCCATCTCTTCCCACCATGAGACATAGCTGAGGCCTGTAGCATACTGTTGACCATTCCATGACAAATTGTCAAGTATTTTGCTACAGTTCCAGGGGTCAGCATTTCCTAGAAATACGTTCAGTTTCCGCAGACCAGAAACAGTATATCATTGTCAGCCCGACACTGACCAAAGCAGAGCATTGTCAGCTGACCTCTTTGTGCATCATCAACGAGAGTCCTGGGAAAGCAGAACCGCTACCTACAGGAGGTTCCAGCTGCAGACTGGAAACAGTACATCATTGGCAGGCCGATACCGTTCAAAGCAGAACAACTCCAGTAGATGGAGCTGTTTGTGTACTGTCAGCCATTGGATGGCTGGAAAACTATTATCCCTATCTACAGAGGGAGGACAAGGAGGGAGGAGGGGAGCCGCTTAGTTTCTATCCACACACCAATGTGAAGACACATGCACTGTTTGAGTGGAAGGCTTCTTTTTGCAATAGTTGTGTGATGTTATTACAGTGTTTCGCCTCCCTGTAGAATCAAGGACGGGATGCAGTTGCTGCGTAACGATACCCTAGCGATGTGAATCAGCGTGTATGCTCCAGTTTGTTACGTCTTCGAAAATAACTCGTATAAAAGGGAGGAATCTACAATTAGTATGAGAAATATGTGGTGTATGGACAACAACATCCTGGTCTTGGATTGTTTAAAGTGGATTTTTTGAACCGGTGAGTGTGTATGTCAGAGATGAAATTGCAGTTAGAACTATATGTCCAAGCTACACCTGCTTGTCTCACTTAATTTGGGTAGCTCAATTGGTAGAGCTCTTGCCCGCTAAAGGCAAAGGTCCCGAGTTCGAGTCTCGGTCCGGCACACTGTTTTAATCTGCCAGGAAGTTTCATATCAGTGCACACTCCACTGCAGAGTGAAAATCTTATTCTGGAAATATCCCCCAGGCTGTGGCTAAGCCATGTCTCCGCAATATCCTTTCTTTCAGGAGTGCTAGTTCTGCAAGGTTTGCAGGAGAGCTTCTGTAAAGTTTGGAAAGTAGGAGACGAGGTACTGGCAAAAGTAAAGCTGTGAGGACGGGGCGTGAGTCGTGGTTGGATAGCTCAAATGGCTCTGAGCACTATGGGACTTAACTTCTTAGGTCATTAGTCCCCTAGAACGTAGAACTACTTAAACCTAACTAGCCTAAGGACATCAGACACATCCGTGCCCGAGGCAGGATTCGAACCTGCGACCGTAGCGGTCGCGCGGCTCCAGACTGTAGCGCCTAGAACCGCTTGGCCACTCCGGCCGGCTTGGCTAGCTCAGGTGGTAGAGCACTTGCCCACGAAAGGAGAAGGTATCGAGTTCGAGTCTCGGTCCAGCACACAGTTTTAATCTGCCAGGAAGTTTCAATATACGGGTTGCTAGTCCCCACTCCCTCCAGCGGGAAGTTTTGTGACCTTTGCATGAAGGTCACTGAGGCGTAGTTCGCACAGAGCAACTCACCTGACATCATTGTACTTGACAAGGCATGGACGCTCAAGTTCAGGAAATGACCTCTTGTTGCAGTGTTTGAGAGGAGCATCAATCCGCTCTGTCTCAATGCTTTTTTCATGGGCCACGTCCGTCAGAACCGTGCCAACGCATGCACATTGACTTCGCCAAACCATTCTCGAACACGCCATGGTTGTTCATGGTAGACGCATACAGAAAACTTCATTTTGTAGTCTCCATGACATCCACCACTGCTGACAGTACTGCGTCAGCTATATCGTCTATTTTTTTGTTCCAAAGGTCATCCTGAGATCCTTGTCTTGGTCAATGGCCCACAATTCATGTCTGCCAAGTTTCAACAGTTTTGTGCCGGCAATGGCACACACCGTGTAACTATTGGTCCTTTTCACCCTCAGTCCAAGGTTGAAGAAGAACAGTTTGTTCTAGTGGTCAAACGTTTCCGCTACGGAAACAGTTTGTTCAGCTAGTTCAGACAAAGTTTCAGGTGCAGGACGAAGTTTTTTTTAAAGCTTTTGGCAAGACACAATATTGGGAGCAAGGTGTCATCACACAAATATTGAGTCGATCGTCTTACGCTGTTCAAGGTTTCTCCAGGCTGCACCGGTGTCACCAGAACCTGTTGTGCCGCTCCTATGTCAGTAGTTCTAGTGCAGAATTTTTGCATACCGACCTAGCATGCCGCTGGCACCTGCAACAGCAGTCCTCTGCGCCTCGCCGCCATTCAGGGCGGTTAAGCAGAGGATGGACGTCGCGCCGCAGCCGCCGCCACTATCGTCATCGCCTACGCCGCCGCGGCTAGACGGAAGGTATAGTCGATTACGTCTTTTTTCTATGATTCAGTTATTGACAGTTAAAATAACTGTTTTTGTTGTTTTCTGGAAACAAAATGAAGGATGCCTTCACGTTAGAAAATATGTATTATAGGCGGAAAGGTCTATAAAACCCTGTGAACAGATAGCTATTTGTATTAAATTATAGTTTCAAATTATAATAGGTGCCCTTTATATGAAAAGTATTACTCTGCGAAGCATTTTGGTATGATTTTGTATATGGATAGTAATTTTTCAAAGTTTAGATCTACAACAGGTAGTTACACATTTTAAATTATAACTTATGATAATCACGTAAATAAGAGGTAATGTGCGAAGTGTTCGTTAATGTGATACTGAATCTTACAAATCGAAACATAGAAGGATAGCCATAGGGCTGAATGTGATCCTGGACGCCCAACCCCACACCTCTCGTGAAATCTTCGTTCTGATGAGACTGACCTGTAACAAAGCCTAATGTTTACATTCGCCCCTTATTTAAATGCACTTTCCCATATTTAATACACTTTTTGTCACAAAAACTAACCCACAAGGTAAATTCAGAAAACGTATATTAGATAATGGGAAAGTCTCCAAGTGTTTTGATGCAGTTATGCACCTGTATTATAAATAAACTGCGAAAAATGTAAGGGGAAGGGTCCATTACGTAACTTTGCAAAATTTTCCTCTATACACAAGCAGAGTAATCTGACTCATGACAACGACAGGTAGTATATCGGTTATTATTTTGATAAACTTACAATCAACCAAAAACTTCATTGCATATTGCACTGCTTGTGCGGCTTACATCATAACATACCTGCTGCGTGCTGTGGCGTCTCTACTCAGTGCGACACAGCTTTTGCTTTGAAAGTGAAATGAATGATACATACAATCTATATTAAAAAAATCTTTCTGTAGAACGTTCGTCTCTGAAATGGTTGTTATCCTTCGAAAGTTTTCTGTAGAAAATGGTGTACTAAAACACCAACTAAATTTTATAGACCGTATCTTTTACTTGTTTTTTTTTTGTTTTTTTTCGTAATGCGGGACCACAGTCATAATATATTTCTTTAAAGTCAGTATTGCCATTAGACTGTTGTTTATTTACAGTGTTACACTTACACAATCATGATTTCGGCTTCAAAGTGCCATTATCAAGTGTTTTAAGTGTTATAAATTGCCTGGGATAGCATACTGTCGTATTAAAATACACTATTAGACACATTGTCTAAGAGTCGATATTTCTGGCAGAGCTTACTGCTTTGTTTCATTACTGTGTACACCATCTTGACTGTTATTCAGTCACTATTAGACAATGAGTCTAATAGTGTATTTTCATATACAGTATGCCATCCCAGTCCATTTATAACACTTGAAACACTTCATAATGGCACTTTGAAGCCGTAATCATGGTTGTGTAAGTGTAAATGTAACACTGTAAATAAACAACAGTCTAATGGCGGTACTGACTTTAATGACATTTAATGAAAGCTAATGACGCTGTCAAGGGGCGGTGTATATTAAGTGTTAGTGCGCGATACTCAGGGGTAAAGTTCTTAATAAACGCCAACTGTTGCCATTTCCTGATTTCCTTACTGACTGTCACGTACCACGCCCCTTCCTTTTCTCTTCCGAGAACATGGCCAGGCCCCCACAACCGCACGAGTGGTCGACTGTGATGAGCGGACAAATTGAATAGCTGGGCGGCGGCCATTAGAGTGGTAAACTAACGCGCGGAGTTCGAATGTTTGTACATCGCTTTTGGTTATAAAATGCCTTCCCTTGAGTTAGGTCGCAAACATAATGCCTCATTTAAATGCTTTACTACAATATACTTTTTAATTTATGAACAAACAGCAACTAGTCACTGTTAATGAATTTATCTTACATACTACATGGAATCAGCAGTAGCTAAAACTTATGTACTGGACCCCTAGCATTTTTCGTAGTTCATTTACGATAGATGTACGCAAAATGCATCAAAATACTCAAAGATTTGCCCACTATATTAATAGATATTTTCTGATGCTACCCTGCTTTAGATTTTATGACGAGAAGTGCGTTACATATGGCATAGTGCTTTGGCAACACACGACCAAATTATCAAGTTTCAACCTAACCTAAACCATGAAAACACTACCGATCAGCCAACTTTCTTCAAAATGATCAGAACATATAAAATGGTATTCTGTCGGTCGGAAATCTTGCCTCCTGACAGCGTGTAACCATTTTTGTAACAGCTGTGGTTTTGAGAAAGGAAACCTGCAAATAGATGCACAGACATTATGCTAATACCGTGTTACAAAAACATTTATTAAGCAAGTGCACTGACATACGAAACAACTTAAAATATTCACATACCTGTGAAATGTATTATTCGTTCCTTTCTCGAATTTATTTGTTCAATTAATCGCTGCGTAACTCTTCACCATTGTACTTCTTTTGATTGGAATGTACAGACAGTAGAATTACGAGTAACAAATACTGTATGTACGCCCCAACAAATATACAACGTTGAATCAGGATCTTCATAAACAACAATACTACACAACACATCAGACTACAACCACTATAATGGCGTCCAGCCGAAGGTTCAAATTGTCCCGCGACTGCAGCGCCATCAGTGAGTCTAGTTATTTTTTACAAGGTCTTTGAACATGGCAGAGGCTTGTTCAGTTTGCTTCATTCTGGTCGCGGTGTTGCCTTTCAATGGTATTGAGCCTTCCCCCCCCCCCCCTTCTGCCATTGTCACGTGACCCAGCACTATATGCCAACGGTGCGATGTTGGTAGGGAGGAATGTGGTGTTGTCCGAAGAGTGAGGCCCCAGATTACAGCCGGTACTTTACAGCGGCCCCAGAAGCTAAGGACAGTCGCCGCCAGATGCAGCCACGAATGAAAGTCGTCGACGAAGACACACCATCAACAGGTTCCATACGCCATCATTGCCGTAAACAACTTACGTCAGAGCGTAGCGCCGCTGGCCCGACTCTGCAATGTTCGATTAAGACAACAGTGTTAACACAGCTCAGATCCAGCAGTACTTGTACTATTAACCAGAAACGTGTACTGATGTTTAAAGTTAAATGTACATCGATTGTCCTTCCGTAATACTCCAGTATCAACCGTTTATTGTGCACTGTGTCAGTAACAAATATCTACTATCATTTAAGCTGACTTAATTTCGGTATTTGTAATTTTTGAGAACATTTCTCTTGGAGTACAGCGTTTTTTTATTACTTAAAAATAAGTGTAAACAGTCAAAACCACAAGAAACATCTTTTTTATGAGGTTACCGGTTTCAGTCTGTTTTACACATCTTCAGACCTCATACCATGATTGTAGACAACGGCTGTAAACAGAGCAGGCGCTATGACTCCATGAACAAGCAGTTAAGAGTTAGTGGAGTAGAAGCTTCTGCTCCTTTACAGCCATTTTCTACCATCATGGTGTGTGGTCTGAAGATGGCCTAAAACAGACCAAATCCTGTGATCTGATAAAAAAGAAGTTTCTTCCGGTTGTGAGCATTCATGTTTATTTTTAAGTATTTTGTATTAAAGAGTAATAGTAAAATGCACTAATATTTTATATGTGTTCTAATAATCTCTCGATCTCCTCCTGAAGTACATCTGCACCTGCTGTGATACTAGGCTGACCAGATTTCAAAGAGAAATGACTGGGACATTTGTGTTTATACCTAACTTCATTACTACACTTGCACTTACATTTATTGTTAGTTATTGAGATTTTTTGAAATCGATAACAGGCATATGACAATGTAGCACTAAAAACCCACAGCAAGGATGTAGATTCATTTTGTGAACTGGTAAGGAATGTGTATGAGACGTTATATTAAACAGACTGATGCATACTATTTTATTATAATTGCATGTATATTTTCTGCAATTTTCAGTCACCTGCTGGATACTTATGTACAATTTATTAATCCTAAAAACTGTGTAACATTACTAATCAGTAATCTGATTAAATTACACATTCCATACTAAAATTTAAGATTACGTTTGACTGCTGACTCGTGGGCAAGCATGCACACAAGCAGTAGGGAGAAGGAGGCATAGGTACAATTTTGATATCAAATTGATATGCCTCTTAATTAAATTGATCAATTAACTATCCCCACCCAGATCCCAGATGACATCATGAGATTTTCTCTGCCTCCCCTCCCCACCCCTCCCCATCCCCTCCCCACCAACCCTGTTAGCGAGAATTTCGAATTTTGGCAGGAATTTCGAATTTTGGTTGTCATTTCAAATTTTTTGTGGGAATTTCGAATTTTGGCGGGAATCTCTCTGTCTCAGGGCTGTGATGACGCCTCCCCCCCCCCCCCCCCTACTCTCACCCAGGAATTGACGGCAAATTAAAAACACGGTTGCCCTTTCTGGGACTCGAACCCCAGTCCTTCTGGACAGAAAGCCCATGTGCACCACCCAGCAAATGGGAAACGTGCAGATGAAGAAGAGGAGAGTTAGATTAGTGATTTTTTTTTCTTTGGGAAACTGAAGTGAAGATCGGTCCTAATTACGTAATTAACATAAAGATCCGTCCTAATTACACAACTATATGCATAGTGCTACACAAGGAACGCCTAAAATCGCATTACAGCTCAAAAACTGATGATGCTATACAACTGGTGTTATCCCACTGGGGAAAAAATTCACTACACTACTCGAAACTGATGGCAGACAGACTACAACTCTACCCTTTACCTACAAGCTGGTGGGGAAAAGGCTGGAATGGAAGGTACTATCTTTGTTTTTTGATGGGAATTGTGTTCAACTGACGAGATGCTGGTGTTGGACAGAGAGGAGTTTAATGAGTGTATATTACCTGTAAGCATACAGATAAGGACTGTATCTATCGCTGTTTGACGTCAGAATTCGCTACAGATGCCTCCCACTGCATTGCTCGACGGTCACTCTGCATCTCAGGTAATCGAATCCAATACATGCTACCACAACTGATGTAAAATGCTTCACTAGTCTAGTTAAACATCAAAATTGACCTGAAAAAAAAACCAGGACCCGTACTCAAAAGGTCATGATGCAACACATTTACTGGGGACTAGTGAAAATCGTCGTCCAAAAAGATTGCACCAGGGGAGAAGGTCAGATGTTAAATGTGCATTCTACTCGATTAACGGTCACGAAGCGCCGAACTTAGAGGCACTCTTACCTCGCCTCATCCCTCCCTCTCTCTCCCTTCCTACATCGGTGGTGAGCTGCTACGACTGACTTCCACATGCCATGCTATGCTTTGCGGCATACAACCCTCCCACCCATTTGTCAGCACGCACCCAGTCAGCTGTCACAGCGGTAGAGTCTTCAACTGGCGGAGCTCGTCAGCGGATGTTGCAGGTGACGGCTCTCCACTAACACACAGGCTGTAACACTCCCTAAACAAAGCGAGAATAATGACGGACATCCAAAGTACAAGTCGCTTGTTCGTCTAAAATGTAGCAGTAGCCTAACCATAGCACAGCTGCCTCTAGCAACCACACATACTCATTGGATCAGCCCCCACCTCCAGCAGACCGTCATTCTGCGATGGAGAGCACTCGTATTTAATGCCAAGGCACATCCTATAAGAGAGCATCTATTTAAAAAAACACACATACAGTCGTGATGATAATAAATGTCCTCGTTCCATAAAAATAGGTGCAGTGTTTCTTTTAGTTTTACGAGCAAAATCGGTATAGTTTTTATATTCGATAGCAGGATACGAATCGCATCTCTCCCAACTCTCCTCCATCTCCTGTTATTTTGCGACATCGAACAAAGTGAAGAAAAGAGTACAGCGCCACTGCTGATTACATATGACCAAACTGCAGAGGTTTGAGTGACTTCTTTCAGCTTGATGGAAGAAATTACATGAGTAGAGAGTGTCCCTCACATTCAAATCGGTGTCTGTAAATAAATTATCATGCATATGTGTATTACAGACATTTCAGACACGTGAAATAACTTTACAGAATACAGCCTTTCACACCATTTGCTCACATGTCGGATAAAACACAATCATTTTTACATTCGACAACAAAAGCTATCATTCAAGAGGAAGTTGTTGTTTTGCACACTGTGGCAAACCCCGTTTTACCAATGCGATGCTATACTACACTGGTGTTTACGAAACAAATCGTGAGAGCGTGTCTTGTATAAGAACCTCCTTATGTCACCTAGAAGAGAACTCTATAAGATTCGTCCGATACATCGAAAACAAATACCACCTGTATAATTGTATTTGACATTTTTGCTCCATAACTTGCCTCTAATGACTCGTGTGTAAGGTTTCTGTCATTCAGCAGAAAATCATTCACAATAGCAGCAGATTCTTGTGATTTATCTACGTAAGTAATTTGAACATAATGGAACAGACTGTTCCATGCAATCTACTCAAATGTCGGCTACAACACTATAGTTTCTAGGTTTCACAACAAGCTATAATTCAAGTGGTGTCTACTTTGTAATGAGATGTTATGAAGTACGAAATAACATAGGACTTACGGTAACGCCTATTTTTAAATACGCAATCTTGAAATGTCATGATTCCACGAAAATAGACACAGTCGATTTCTATTAGGAGGAGAAATGCACTGCTTCTGTAGAGTGTTTGTGAGTGACTGGGTGCATTCGAGACCAGTGCTATACTATACTGTCCACCTAATGTGTTGTTCTATCTTGTACATAAGAATACTACTCACGAGGGACTATCTCCCTCTAGCACGCAAAATAGCGGAAATGGGATGATCGAGTGCCGTCAATATGGATCTTTAAGGGTATAAAAGGAGGTGTGATAGATTCAGTATGTTGTTATTACTAGAGAATCTAGACAGTGTTATTAGGAAGTACCGGTAATATAACTTGCATCAAAGATGTTATGGTCTTTAATAGGATGAGTTTAAATGTGCTTACATCCCTTACAGTATCGTTTTGCGAAGAGTTTCTCGCTACTTGCAGGGCTGTAGCACTGTTGAAAATGAAGTACAAGTTTTTGAAATCGAGGCATTGTTGCATAGTGTCTGTATTCACGTCTGTTGAGCTGCCAGCGGCGGACGGTTGCGGTTCGAATCCACAACTTGCTAACTGCCAGGGATGCGCACTCTGTAGGTACAGAGAAGGAAACTCTTATGTTCAAGGACGCTAAGTGCCATCGACACACTGTCGACTAACGAATAACTTATTACTAGAATAAAAAATACCCATAATCTACAGTTTGTAGATCTCCTGACAGGGTCGTTGGCACGTATCAGAGATGGAAGGTGTAAACAGAAGAAGTGAAGCTACCCTGGTAGCAATAGGAGCATATACTGATGGGAAAACTATCAAAGTAGCATTAAAAATCACCTCTGTACACATGTCAACTCTCTGTTGCAGATCCCTACACGATAGAGTGTAGAACTGTGTCAGACCTTGAGTTTCCATCAAGTGCATCGTTACATGGGCCTGCAGACAAGTTCTCTGATGTGTCGTAGCAGTACACGGAATTGTTTCCAGAGTTCAAGTTTCCAGTCTGTACCACTCGTTACGCCTCATCTTGGTATCAGGCGAGTGTTACTATAGTTTTCATGATCTTCCTATCCAAAATGTATGCACGTAGATCATCGGGAAGAAGGGAATTCTTAGGATTTTTTTAGTACACTGGTGTACAGGACATGCAAATATCCCTGTACAAAGTCAAACAACGCATAGGTATGCCACCAGACTACATACTTACGGAAAACTACCGAAAAAATATCGAAAAAACATAAAATCGGCAAAAATCGTAGAAAGCCTGGTATAATTTCGAGAGATTGACGGTAAATGCGTGAAATTGAGGGAAAAACGACGAAATATATAAAATCGCGAAAAACTTGAAAAATTGCATAAATTGATTTAGGATACATTAAATTAGAGAAAATGTACCATGCAATGTAGGGTACTGAGGTGGGTTTGAGGGTACCCCGACACCCAAGACCGAGAAAAGCTTAAAAAATTATGCTCTGTCTGCATTCGGTTTTAACCCTCCCCCTGTCTTCGTAACAGATACTTCAACAAAGGTGATACAAATATTACGCAGAGGCGCTATATTAAAACAGATGAAACATATGTATCATAATCCACAATCGTGTTCTCACATATGCAGTCGAATATAGATATTACCGAATTACTGCTGATTCTCACAAGCAATACTTGAAAAAAGGGACAGCATTGGTCGTATATTTTTTACTATTGCAAAATCGATTTTCTGTCACTGAGTGACCATCTTCAGTGCTATATTGTATAACTTAAATTGGGATGCACTGTTGTCACTAAGCTTACGGCAATCACATAGACTCTATGTGATTGCCTCTATGTGATTGCCGTAAGCTTAGTGACAACAGTGCATCCAAATTTAAGTTATACAATATAGCACTGAAGATGGTCACTCAGTGACAGAAAATCGATTTTGCAATAGTAAAAAATATACGACCAATGCTGTCTCTTTTTTCAAGTATACCTGTTATCTGGTCGTAGTGCACAAGACAACATGGAGTCGCCAATCAATCTCACAAGCAATGTTATCCCTAGGTATTAAGGAGAAGGATCAATGCGTTTATCAGACTTAATCCATTCCCTAAAGCGTTCTGTAGGAGGGTGGACTGATGCCATATATCTCAGCTGTAATAGTGTGAGGGCGGTGTACTCTAGAGACGTGGTGTTGGCAAGAAATCGCTGGATTATCCTACACATGAGCAAAACTATCTGACATCGGACGAAGACTTCTGTGTGCAAGAGGAATGCTAGCAGAGACGTGGTAATGCTACTGTAAACAGCAGTAAGACTGTTACATCTGCTTTGGCTACTGATCGTGGTGCTTACTCCCTCGTAAGAAGTTGCTGCTTCTTAATGTGCATTTTCGTGCAGCAGGTCATGGATGGTAACTCAATGTATCAGCTATCGAAATTATTTGTATCGTTTTTCTTCCTCCCCCTATTTCCTTGTGAGACAGCCACATCCGTCAAAACTGCTACTACTAATAATAATAAGCACGACTGACACGGGAAGTACGACTGAGGGTACACGTGTTTCTGACTTAAAATGACGTATAAAATCCATCAATTTCCTAAGAGACAGAACAGCAGTTTCCTGACTTCGTTGTAGCTGGTTTATAAACAGCTCGAGCGGCGGCGATACACCAACGATGCCTTTGTAGGACACCCGAATAGTATAGAAGGAAGTAGTTTTATCATTTTAAACTTTGGCGCCCCTGCGGTTGGGGTAGGAAACGTGCAGCATGGTTGTATGTCTGATGCTGGACAAATATATCCTGCATTAGAGTATTAAGAGCGTTGCATACTGCACGACTAATACTTCAGAAACCGTACAGCTTTAACAATATTTTTAGGTGCAGAACCATGTACTCATAGGAGTGTGTGCTTATGCTCTACGATCATTCTCTCATGTCGGTACTTTCTTGGTAATGGCTTCAGACCCCGGACTAATACTGCAGAATTGATAGCACAATTGATTTATGTGAAATGTTTCAAACTGCACCTGTCTGGAGCGCCATCGTGTATAAACCACACATTTCTTCTCAACCATCTGTTATATGACCGCAACACTCTCATATCTATTATACACCGATAAGTGGTGCTATCCTCCTCGACATGCATGCATCAGGAGAGAACTTGTGCACTTGGATTGGTTCAGAACAGCCTTCGCTAAACAGCAGTTATGTCTCTTCACGAGATATGGAATGCAGTGGCTATAGGACCTGGTCAGTTGCGTATTAGTTTGGCGACTGTGTTGTAGGGATGATTGGTCAAGGACAATCGGGGGACCTGTCGATCTCTGATTTTATCCTACGAATGCAAGAATACTCTGTAACTCCCATCCACACAAGGAAAGATAGCCAGTCATAATCCTAAATTCTGCACTATGGTCTATGTACTGGAAATGTGTAGGTAACCTAACTGCACCGGTATAGGACACTGCATGGTATAATTTGGTGTACATGACCGAATGGACGTACTGCACAGTGATCTATCTGCATTCACAATCTAGTATATGGTACTTGCAAAGTAGTAGAGGGGTGATTTAGCGATGATATAGAAATTGAGCATTCCGCTGGGTCACTGGCTGGTGTTGAAATTACGGAACAACTGGTAAAATTGCTGAAATTGGTCCCACTATCAACTGCAGTGCATATTACAGTACATTGTCCCATCCACTGGTATCCTGTTGTTTACCACATAATTATTAATTGATACCAGTTGGTTGAGATGGAGAGAGCTTAGGTGCAGCACTGTATATCTGCTACTTGTCACTGTGGAGCATCGGATTAAATATAGAGGTCATCACCTTATACAGCTGTTATGTGGAAGAATTCCTCAAGGCTGCAGACTTGTCCTGTTTCCATACACTGTCGTGCCCTCCTCTTTTTTTTTCACCAATAAGATAACAGTACCAGCACCATCCGGCGATGGTCAACAACGGAACAGTAATCTTACACGTGACTGCAAAATGAGGAAACAATGCTCTTCACAATGGAACTCCGAGACGTCTGCTACTCCATCACTGTGGAAGCTGTTTGGAAACGCTCTACAATGCTGCAAACTCATCCAGTTTCCATATGTTGTGACGTCTTTCACTTTTTTGTCAATGTGAAACAATGCCTCTGTGTTTTATTTCTACCATCCTATGTGCTGTGAGAGCTGTATAGTTTACACTTTCAGCTTTCTGTGAGAGCCAATGGATCAAAACGTGTAAATGGCAGTTTAGCACCTGACACAGACCTCAAAGTCATGACAGAACAATAATGTGTTTGGCAGTGTAGAAAGCTGTAGTCATGCACTTATTGCATGTGTTACAGCTGAAAAACAATTTGTTAAACTGGTTATGAAAGATCAACGCAGCGGCCCTCTCTTGTGATTGATAGTATACTGGATATGGTCTTCTCCCAGTACAGGCGACAAAATTTTACACAGGTCTGTGCAAGCGACTTCGATCACTGGCCACCTGCTCCACTGGAGAAATACATGTATATGTATATGCTCAATGTCAACACGCAGATGGTGTTTCCCAATATATCGGAGGAGAGGGGCACAGTAAAATCTTATAGGAGACTCTGTTGCAGGTAGTGGTATGAGTGGTTAAAGTGTGGATGCAGATAGTTCGAAGTTTTTTACCTACTCTGGATGTTACAAAATGGCAATGAGAAATGCTCTCGAATATATTAAATGACTGTATAAACGCTGGTCTGTATCTGTATTTTATACATCTGGAATGAATGGAATGCCGTCGTTCATGACAATTTGTAAGTTGAACATGCTTTCAAACTTCTCCAATTTTGCTTCTAAAACTAATACAAATCGACTGTATCTATTCTCGTGGAATCATGGCTGTTTTTGCAATCATTGTCAAGATTGCGTGTTTAAAAATAGGTGTTACCGCAAGGCCTATGTTCTTTCATACTTCATAACAAAAACGGTTCAAATGGCTCTGAGCACTATGGGACTTAACATCTGAGGTCGTCAGTCCCCTAGACTTAGAACTACTTAATCCTAACTAACCTAAGGACATCACACACATCCATGCTCGAGGCAGGATTCGAACCTGCGACCGTAGTGGTCGCGCGGTTCCAGACTGTAGCGGCTAGAACCGCTCGGTCACAACGGCTGGCTCTTCTTCAGGACAGGAACATGAAAGTGAATCCGATGAAGAGCCACCAAATAAAATGTACAAACCACAAACACACCATGTGATGAGAAGCGGCTAGACGGATATCATCACTGGCCAACTGTTGATGATTTGCCTTCAGCTCGTTTCTGCAGGCAAAAAAATTGCAAGAAGAGGACGAGAACAAGATGTCTGAAGTGTAATATTTATTTGTGTTTGTCAAAAGACAGTATTTGCTTTAGTGAATATCACTGGAAGAAATGACATAAATATGAAAGATAATCCCGATCCACACAATTGTGTGGGTTCAAAATTTGTATCAAAATTAAAAAATTAAATTTTCTATGCAATTGGTCCACAATTCTATATCACTTTTAGTTACAAAAATGCATTTATTTCAAAATTTTCATTTCAAGTTTGGGTGGGGGTCTGAAAGGGATAGCATCACATTGGTAAAACAGGGTCTGCCATAGTGTACAAAACAACTTCCTCTTGATTAATAGCTTGTTATTGTCGAATGTAAAGATAATTATGTTTTACCTTTATATGTGAGCAAATGGTGTGAAAGACCGTATTCTGTAGTGTTATTTCACGTGTCTGAAATGTTTGTAATACACATGTGCATGATAATTTATTTACAGACACCTATTTGAATGTGAGGGACACTCTCGAGCCATGTAATTTCGTCCATCAAGCTGAAAGAAGTCACTCCGACCTCTGCAGTTTGGTTATATGTAACCAGCAGTGGGGCTGTAATCTTTTTTTCATTTCATTGGACGTCACAAAATAATGGGAGATGGGGGAGGGTTGGGAGGGATGCGATTTGTATCCTGCAATCGAACATAAAAACTATACTGATTTTGCTCGTAAAACTAAAAGAAAGACGGCACCTATTTTTGTGGAAATAAGACATTTATTATCATCATGATTGTGTTCTTTTTAATAGATGCTCTCTGATGAGGCGTGCCTTGGCATTAAATACAAGTGCTCTCCATGGCAGAATGGCGGGCTGCTGGAGGTGGGGGCTGGTCTATTGAGTGTTTGGTCACCAGAGGCAGCTGTACTATGGTCAGGCTGCAGCTACATTTTAGATGAACAAGCTACTTGTACTTTGGATGTCCGTCATTATTCTCGCTTTGTTTAAGGGGTGTTACAGCCTTTGTGTTAGTGGAGAACCGTCACCTGCACCATCCGCCCACGAGCTCCACCAGTTGAAGACTCTACCGCCGTGACAGCAGGCTGGGTGTGGGCGGACAAGCGAGTGGGAGGGCAGTATGCCGCAAAGCATGGCATGGCATGCGGAAGTTGTAGCAGCTCATCGTTATCCCCACCACAGGTGTAGGGAGGGAGTGAGAGGGAGGATGAGGCGAGGTAAGAGTGCCTCTAATTTCGGCACTTCGTGACCATACATCGAAGAGAACGCACATTTAATATCTGACCTTCTCTCCTGGTGCAATCTTTTTGTACGACTATTTTCACTAGTCCCCAGTACATTATGACCTGTTGGGGATGGGTCCTGGTTTTTGTTTCAGAACAACTTCGATGTGTAACTAGAACAGTGAAGCATTTTCCATCAGTTGTGGTAGCCTGTATTGGATTCGATTATCTGAGCTGCAGGGTGACTGTTGAGCAATGCAGTGGGAAGCGTCTGTAGCGAACTCTGACGCCAAACACGATAATACAGTCCTCAGCTGTATGATTAACGTAATACACTCATTAAACTCCTCTCTGTACTAAAGGAGCGTCTCGTCAGTTGAACACAATTCCCTTCAAAAAACAAAGATAGTACCTTCCATACCAGCCTTTTTCCCGTCAGCTTGTAGGTAAAGGGCAGAGTTTTAGTATGTCTGCCACCAGTTCCGAATAATATTGTGAATGTTTTCCCCAGCGGGGTAACACCAGTTATATAGCATCATCAGTTTTTGAGCTGTAATGCGATTTTAGGCGCTCCTTGTGTGGCCCTATGCATATAGTTGTGTAATTAGGACCGATCTTTATGATTAATTACGTAATTAGGACCGAAATTTACTTCACTTTCCCAACCGAAATAAATAAAATACGCTAACATAACCTTCCTCTCCTGCATCTGGATGGTTTACAAGTGTCAGGGGTGCAGTTGGACTTTCTGTCCAGAGGAACCGGGGATTGAGTCCCAGAAAGGGCACCGCCATTTTTAATTTTACCACCAATTCCCGGGTGAGGGGATGGGTGGGATGCCGTCACAGCCCTGGGACAAAGAAATTCCCGCCGGAATTTGAAATACCCACCAAAATTCGAAATTCGCTCCAGAATTCGAAATTTCTACCAACATGGTAGGTGGGGGAGAGGGAGGGGGAATGGGAGAAGGCAGGGACCCACAAACTGGCTCAGGAAGACCATGACATCATCTGTGGGGTGGGGGTTTGAGGGCATTGGGTAATTAATTGATGAGTTTGAAAGGGTACAGTATACCACCTGACATTGAAAATAGGTACAACATTCTTCGTTATTCTTGTCAGAATAACATATTTTTTGTAATAATAACTTAATTTCACTTAATACACTGAAGCCAGATACCAGTGTAGGAAATAATGACAATTTATTTATTTAATTGATCACATGTGCACTCCCACAAAATAAATCCCTACATCCAATTGAATGAATGTATGGTCGTCTGCTAACCACAGATAGTGAATGTGCAATATATGATCACCTTTGAGACGGTCCTTTGGTCACCTTTGGTGGAACCAAAGAGATGAAATTTACCTGAGCTTTGAGCGCCTGAAATGTGGCTGACCAATACGGTAACATGGTGCGCCCCTACCTCGACGGAGGTGCGAGCTGACCTGAAGAACGGCCGTGTTTTCGGCATTCTGGCGCTGGATCTTGTGTTGGTAAGACCTGTCTTAGGTGTGCTCCGTAAAGACAAGAGTGTGGATAGAATGGTATGCATGTGGAATAGTTAAGAGTAGTTTGGAATAATAATTTCTCTATTTCAGGAACTTTTGTGGGGAGAAATAAATGTCAGGCAGGTAATATTAAGGGAATCGTAGTAATCTTCGGAAGTGACCAACGGTCACAATGAAACCACGTGTAGCAATAAGTTGAAATACTTCCGAGTGCTAAAGTTAAGCTGAATTACTGGCGTGTGTACTATAAGTTGGAAATATTTAAGAAATGGCGTGTGCAGGACTTGAAATTAGAGACGAGTACTTCCACGTGGTGAGTACTGTGTGAGCCTCGATCTGTGAGACAAAGGATAAAGAGAAGTACTCGTCCATGGTATCAGTTGAGGACTCGCGTGTGTGACGAGTATGTTCTTAATATTACTTTGCATGTTATGTTTCCGTGTGATGCTTGATTCAAACTATAATACTCTGAGAGTGAAGCAAGGTGAGCCAGCCGTCTATCCAGCAACGCCACTTGGCTTGCATTGCACAGGAAGACGTGCATATATCCTCCAGAGTTCATAGTAGGAAAGAAAAGCTACGAAGTGGGGCAGTGTCGTGTGAAACTGGGATGAATTCTAATTGAAGTGGGAAAGCTGAAAGTGACGTGATTATAACTTTGTGACTATTTCTTGTGTTGTATTCCAAGTTGCCAGTGTGGTGTATTTCATGTAATTTAAGTATGTGAGGTTTGCATGGGAGAGTAGCAAGATAGGTTCAGAGGTAATGGGTTATGCATGTTCCTTTTGTACCGCTCGGTCTGGAGGAAATTTTCGTGATGTTGAGTGTGAGAGTCGAAGTGTGAGATATAGCAAAAGATCCACCATCCTATCCAGAAAGTGCACTGTAGTGTTAGATAATTACGAGACCATAAGATAGAGAATCACCAACGTAAAGCCATGCCCACTGGGTGGAGTTTCTCATGTGCAATTGTTGTAGAAAATGTACTGGTGTGTTTAGGTTATAGAATTTATCGGAATAAAAGAGATAGTGAAAAGAAAAAGATTGGTGGCCTTTTCCTTCGAATAGTATGTTGTCATGATATTCAGGATTTGTAATGTGTGCGCCGTTCATATTCAGTGCGATGGCCACGTGTTGATCAAAGCCGTTAAATAAGAAAGAAAATGTGGTATTGTCAGTGCGTAGTGAATAGTCAGAGTTGTGTAAATTACTAATAGTCAGTTTTGCGTTTCCGTTTCCGTTGCGTAATATTCAAACAGGAGAATAACTTGTAACTTAATTGTGTGTACTAGAGTTCATGTTACTCGATAAATAAGAATGAGTCCATTCGCTTGGCAGACCACTCATCTTGCAGGCCTGACTGTTTGATGCCACAGTATGAGCAAGGCATGTGGGTGCCTCTCAAGTTTAATTAATTGCATAAAATTTTGTATAAAAATTACACTCATGGCGACATCTCCCTAATATTCATACATGCCAAACAGTATTCAAACAGGATAGCTAACACATGCCACATCGCTCACATTCTTCACAAAATTAACTTCCATATGGCTGCAGTCCCACTGGGAGAAATGGGTTAAGCAAATGGCCTACAAAGATAAAAACGGAAACTAGGACCGAAAGAGTGTGCAGCGATTGCAGCATACCCTGGTGGATGAAAACAAATGCCAGCATCCACGTGTATGTTAACGTATGTTATACGCTATTTGGGTGAAGTGATGCTTGTTTATATCTCATTTGGTTTTGATTTTAGTTGTCTCGAGAGCCAAAAAGTGGAAGGTCGGCAAGTTATAGTCAGAGGTAGGTAATACCTGCTCTTCTTTTCAACGTATCTCTTGCTCTTTCTTTAAGGATAAGGCATGTTAAACCAAATACGGTGGGACTATGGTGGGTGTTGCGAAAATATATTTATTTCTATAATATACGACTCCTAGGAAACTTGTTTTTCACAAATATTTAATTAAATGAGAAATATTATTGTCTGAATCTTGTTTCTCGATTAAAAACTGGGACAATTATGATTTTTTTCAGGACACCAGGACATTTATGTGGAAACCAGTACGCCGGGTCAGCCTATACGATACACAGAAAATAAGGTCTTTGAAATCCAATAAAAATTGAAGATATTGCCAATTTGATTGTCGTACATAACATACTGTCAGATTTTGTTTGTAGTATTCCAAGCATCCGATGGTGACATGACGGCATTCTATGAACCTCCACCTTAATCGAGATAACATCAGAATGTAATCACAGTCTCTCCAAATTTCGCAACTAAACCTGTTCAGAGGCTCGCAAGTACAGTTACAGAGCGCTGGGCAGAGCGGACGATATCACCCAAACCGACGTCTCCGGACTACACGGGGCCGACGAAGTGTCCATCTCCTCCTACACAGACAAACAATGCCCAATACGGCAATTAGCATGAATAATATTAAGGCGAGACAAAAGCGCCTCGTCCCCTATGGCCATTTCATTTGACACAAATATGACGAGGCCAGAATACGTAATTGTTAGGCCTGACTTATTTTTAACATTGACAGCAAGAAGCCTACCTTCAACAATTCTCTTTTATATACCTGCATAAGGCTTCCACCTAGACCACTCGAATTCCTCAAATAAAATAACAAAGCGAATGGCTCAATTGTATCCACCAAATCCAAACTCAGAACAATATGGCATATACACCTCTTGTTTACGGCCTAATATCTTCTCAATCAAAGTAGACTTCCCTATATATGTGTACATACAATTACGGCTTCCTTACCTTCGAAGACTGAAAGGACACATTGTACCAGGCTACGACTTCTTTAGCCCACCTGGCATACAACAAATCACAATGCGATAACTCGCGGCGTTCCTTGCGATTCTGTTGAAACGCTTCCCAATATTTTTCAATAAACTTTGCACGCGACATGAGCTGCAACAATACACCTTTATTTAAAATGTTATATTACCCTTCCTCTTACAAAATGTTAATATTACAATATTTTAAACATCATAGAAACATGTTTAACTTCTGATTGAACATTATCATCAGCTTTTGGTTCGCTACCACTTACAGGAACACCAATCTAAGATGGATTAGTCTGAAAAACAGTATTTCGTGTACCACATTCCTTCTCAACTCTTGTCCACTCACTCACACTACTAACAGGAACGGATTTCTGTGGACGGCTATTCGTCACAAAACGATATGAATTGTTGCCAGTATACCTCCTCCAAGGTACACTTGTGGAATCAAAGCCTTGTATACTAAACTTTCCTCACTCGTTACTAACACACAACTAGACTTTTTCCATATTACCCTGTTCTTCAAAGAACTTCTGATTAGCACTATTATCCAATGTTAATCGTTCAACACTGACGTTAATGCGATATATATACGTTTTCACCTTGTTAAAAATTTCGTTCTGATACTTGTTAGCAAAAAAAAATTGATTTCAACCTTAATATTATAATACCTAAAAGTAGGAAATTGAACAGCATACGAATCGAATTTCCCATCTACACTGGTGGTTTTACCGCCGTAATTGAATTCAACATTAACAGCTTCCAAAAATTGCGTTCGCCAACGACACATCTTCCCAAGTGTTATAGAAGATGTTACACGCGGCCTCCTACGATTCCATCGTCTCTTCCTGCGAATAATACAACGCTTAGTAACAAGCTAGGGAAGTTTAGTATACAAGGCATTGACTCCACAGGTGTACCTTGGAGAAAGGTATACTGACAACAATTCATATCGTTTTGTGACATATAGCCGTCCACAGAAATCCGTTCCTGTTAGCAGTTTGAGTGATTGGACAAGTATTGAGAAGGAATGTGATGCACGAAATACTGTTTTTCAGACTAATCCATTTTATATTGGTGTTCTTGTAAATGGTAGCGAACCAAAAGCTGATGATAATGTTCAGCCAGAAGTTAAATATGTTTCTATGATGGTTAAAAATATTGTAATATTAACATTTTGTAAGAGGAAGGGTAATATAACACTTTAAATAAAGGCGTATTTTTGCATCTCATGTCGGCGTTATTATTTTTTTGTGAAAATTGGGACCGCATCAGACACTATCCTGACAATCTCCGGCTTGCTTTCTTGGTGCCTGACACTAATTCTGCAATTGCATCAACATGCTGTCCAGAATGTAAAAGTGATCGAGCAACAATTCACCAACGATAGAAACTAACGCGTCCGCAATAAGCGCTCATTGAACTGTTTACCTTCTCGTGACACATCCTCAAACGGGTGTTCTTGAATTTAAGTCACTTCCTACAACCCAAAGTGAAGTATCACACACGCGTGCAAATAACTCAAGAATCATAAACAGTTATAGTATTATTTGCAATGGATCATAATATTCTCCACTTTAGTTCATAGAACTTGGAGCATTTGGATCAGTACTTCAAACAATGACAACAGAGGTGATGATAATTACTGAAATACAAGATGCCATTACTAACAATTATACAGGGTGGTCCACTGATCGTGACCGGGCCAAATATCTCACGAAATAAGCGTCAAACGAAAAAACTACAAAGAACGAAACTTGTCTAGCATGAAGGGGGAAACCAGATGGCGCTATGGTTGGCCCGCTAGATGTCGCTGCCATAGGTCAAACGGATATCAACTGCGTTTTTTTCATTTAATAGGAACCCCCATTTTATTGTTACATATTCATCTACATCTACATGACTACTCTGCAATCCACATTTAAGTGCTTGGCAGAGGGTTCATCGAACCACAATCATACTATCTCTCTACCATTCCACTCCCGAACAGCGCGCGGGAAAACGAACACCTAAACCTTTCTGTTCGCGCTCTGATTTCTCTTATTTTATTTTGATGATCATTCCTACCTATGTAGGTTGGGCTCAACAAAATATTTTCGCATTCGGAAGAGAAAGTTGGCGACTGAAATTTCGTAAATAGATCTCGCCGCGACGAAAAACGTCTTTGCTTTTCCATCCCAACTCGCGTATCATATCTGCCACACACTCTCCCCTATTTCGTGATAATATAAAACGAGCTGCCCTGTTTTGCACCATTTCGATGTCCTCCATCAATCCCACCTGGTAAGGATCCCACACCGCGCAGCAATATTCTAACAGAGGACGAACGACTGTAGTGTAAGCTGTCTCTTTAGTGAACTTGTTGCATCTTCTAAGTGCCCTGCCAATGAAACGCAACCTTTGGCTCGCCTTCCCCACAATATTATCTATGTGGTCTTTCCAACTGAGGTTGTTCATAATTTTAACACCCAGGTACTTAGTTGAATTGACAGCCTTGAGAATTGTACTATTTATCGAGTAATTGAATTCCAACGGATTTCTTTTGGAACTCATGTGGATCACCTCACACTTTTCGTTATTTAGCGTCAACTGCCACCTGCCACACCACACAGCAACCTTTCCTAAATCGCTTTGCAACTGATACTGGTCTTCGGATGACCTTACTAGACGGTAAATTATAGACTCATCTGCGAACAACCTAAGAGAACTGCTCAGATTGTCACCCAGGTCATTTATATAGATCAGGAACAGCAGAGGTTCCAGGACGCTTCCCTGGGGAACACCTGATGTCACTTCAGTTTTACTCGATGATTTGCCATCTATTACTACGAACTGCGACCTTCCTCACAGGAAATCACGAATCCAGTCGCACAACTGAGACGATATCCCATAGGCCCGCAGCTTGATTAGAAGTCTCTTGTGAGGAACGGTGTCAAAAGCTTTCCGGAAATCCAGAAATACGGAATCAACCGGAGATCCCCTGTCGATAGCGGCCATTACTTCGTGCGAATAAAGAGCTAGCTGCGTTGCACAAGAACGATGTTTTCTGAAACCATGCTGATTACGTATCAATAGATTGTTCCCTTCTAGGTGATTCATAATGTTTGAATACAGTATATGCTCCAAAACCCTACTGAAAACCGACGTCAATGATATAGGTCTGTAGTTCGATGGATTACTCCTACTACCCTTCTTAAACACTGGTGCGACCTGCACAATTTTCCAATCTGTAGGTACAGATCTATCGGTGAACGAGCGGTTGTATATGATTGCTAAGTAGGGAGCTATTGTATCAGCGTAATCTGAAAGGAAACTTATTGGTATACAATCTGGACCTGAAGACTTGCCCGTATCAAGCGATTTGAGTTGCTTCGCAACCCCTAAGGTATCTACTTCCAAGAAACTCATGCTAGCAACTGTTCGTGTTTCAAATTCTAGAATATTCCATTCGTCTTCCCTGGTGAAGGAATTTCGGAAAACTGCGTTCAATAACTCCGCTTTAGCGGCACAGACGTCGGTAACAGTACCATCGGCACTGCGCAGCGAAGGTATTGACTGCGTCTTGCCGCTTGTGTACTTTACATACGACCAGAATTTCTTCGGATTTTCTACCAAATTTCGAGACAATGTTTCGTTGTGGAACCTATTAAAGGCATCTCGCATTGAAGTTCGTGCCAAATTTCGCGCGTCTGTAAATTTTAGTCAATCTTCGGGATTTCGCGTTCTTCTGAACTTCGCATGCTTTTTCCGTTGCCTCTGCAACAGGGTTCGGGCCTGTTTTGTGTACCATGGGGGATCAGTTCCATCTCTTACCAATTTATGAGGTATGAATCTCTCAATTGCTGTTGCTACTATATCTTTGAATTCGAGCCACATCTCGTCTACATTTGCATAGTCAGTTCGGAAGGAATGGAGATTGTCTCTTAGGAAGGCTTCTAGTGACACTTAATCCGCTTTTTTAAATAAAATTATTTTGCGTTTGTTTCTGGTGGATTAGGAAGAAACGGTATTGAGCCTAGCTACAACGACCTTGTGATTATCCCTGTATCAGTCGTGATGCTCTCTATTAGCTCTGGATTGTTTGTGGCTAAGAGGTCACGTGTGTTTTCGCAACCATTTACAATTCGCATGGGTTTGTGGACTAACTGCTCGAAATAATTTTCGGAGAAAGCATTTAGGACAATCTCGGAAGATGTTTTCTGCCTATCACCGGTTTTGAACAAGTATTTTTGCCAACATATTGAGGGAAGGTTGAAGTCCCCACCAACTATAAGCGTATGAGTGGGGTATTTATTTGTTACGAGACTCAAGTTTTCTCTGAACTGTTGAGCAACTATATCATCGGAGTCTGGGGGTCGGTAGAAGGAGCCGATTATTAACTTAGTTCGGCTGTTAAGTATAACCTCCACCCATGCCAATTCGCACGGAGTATCTACTTCGACTTCACTACAAGATAAACCACTACTGACAGACACAAACACTCCACCACCAATTCTGCCTAATCTATCTTTCCTGAACACCGTCTGAGACTTCGTAAAAATTTCTGCAGAACTTATTTCAGGCTTTAGCCAGTTTTCTGTACCTATAACGATTTCAGATTCTGTGCTTTCTATTAGCGCTTGAAGCTCAGGGACTTTCCCAGCACAACTACAACAATTTACAACCACAATTCCGACTGTTCCTTGATCCAAGCACGTCCTGTATTTGCCATGCATCCTTTGAGATTGCAGCCCACCCCGTACTTTCCCGAGGCCTTCTAACCTAAAAAACTGCCCAGTCCACGCCACACAGCCTCCGCTACCCGTGTAGCCGCCAGCTGAGTGTAGTGGACTCCTGACCTATTCAGCGGAACCCGAAACGCCACCACCCTATGGCGCAAGTCAAGGAATCTGCAGCCAACATGGTCGCAAAACCGTCTGAGCCTCTGATTCAGACCCTCCACCCGGCTCTGCACCAAAGGTCCGCAGTCGGTTCTGTCAACGATGCTGCAGATGGTGAGCTCTGCCTTCATCTCGTAAGCAAGACCGGCAGCCTTTACCAAATCAGATAGCCGCTGGAATCCAGAGAGAATTTCCTCAGATCCAAAGCGACATACGTCATTAGTGTCGACATGTGCCACCACCTGCAGCTGGCTGCACCCTGTGCTTTTCATGGCATCCGGAAGGACCCTTTCCACATCAGGAATGACTCCACCCGGAATGCACACGGAGTGCACACTGGATTTCTTCCCCTCCTTAGCCGCCATATCCCTAAGGGCCCCCATTACGCGCCTAACATTGGAGCTCCCAACTACCAATAAGCCCACCCTCTGCGACTGCCCGGACCTTGAAGGCTGAGAATCATCCTCTGAAACAGGGCAGGCAGCTGCATCTGGCTCAGCCAGAGACAGTGCCTGAAACCTGTTTGTCAGACGCACCGGGGAGGCTTTCTGATCAGTCTCTGGGGACGTGTTTCGCTGCCTGCCACGCCTTGGAACGACCTCCCAATCAACCACAGGCGAGGGCTCAGCCCCACTGTGGGCAGCAACCGGGGCAACCACAGCGGCAGACCGATCTGGGGGCAGACGGGACGAGGTTGAGATCCCCGTGATACCCAAGTCCGGCTCCCCACTGTGGTGCCCATTGGCAACAGCCTCAAGCTGCGCGACCGAAGTCAGCACCGCTTGCAGCTGTGAGTGAAGGGATGCCAACTCAGCCCTCATCCGAACACAGCAATCACAGTCTCTGTTCATTCTAATCGATGTTGAACAACAGTTACTGAAACACGAGTCCGTGCCTAGATAAGACAAGGGAAACATGCAAAGAATGTATGAACTAACCTGTACAAATGCCTAACGACTGCGCTACAATCTGCCTGAATTTACGATTACAGTAACTAAAACTCGAAATTACACCTCCTATACGAAACTCTCACGCAATTTAAGTAAGAATCTACGAAGTAAACACTAAAGCGCGATGCTACAACTCTCAAATACTATAATACGCCCGAAATTTATGAATTAAACAATGCAAGTACCCAAAAACACGCAAAGAAATTAAGAATTAAACTATGTAACAAATAAGTAAGCTAGGGGTATACGACTTGCTGCTGGCAGCTGCTTATCCAACGGCGGCAGGGAGCACACTGGCTTCGTGTAGTACGTAAAGAAATATGAATTTTAGTTGGCCCACTTTTTTCGCTTTGTGATAGATGCCGCTGTAATACTCACATACATATGGCTCACAATTTTAGAGGATCAGTTGCTAACAGGTAGGTTTTTAAAATTAAAATACAGAACTTAGGTACGTTTGAACGTTTTATTTCGGTTGTTCCAGTGTGATACATGTACCTTTGTGAACTTATCATTTCTGAGAACGCATGCTGTTACACCGTGATTACCTGTAAATACCACATTAATGCAATAAATGCTCAAAATGATGTCCGTCAACATCAATGCATTTCGCAATTCGTGTTACGACATTCCTCTCAACAGCGAGTAGTTCGCCTTCCGTAATGTTCACACATGCATTGACAATGCGCTGACGCATGTTGTCGGGCGTTGTCGGTGGATCACGATGGCAAATATCCTTCAACTTTCCCCACAGAAAGAAATCCGGGTACGTCAGATCCGGTGAACGTGCGAGCCATGGTATGGTGCTTCGACAACCAATCCACCTGTCACGAAATATGCTATTCAATACCGCTTCAACAGCACGTGAGCTATGTGCCGGACATCCATCATGTTGGAGGTACATCGCCATTCTGTCGTGCAGTGAAAAATCTTGTAGTAACATCGGCAGAACATTACGTAGGAAATCAGCAAACATTGCACCATTTAGATTGCCATCGATAAAATGGGGGTCAATTATCCTTCCTCCTGTAATGCTGCACCATACATTAACCCGCCAAGGTCGCTGATGTTCCACTTGTCGCAGCCACCGTGGATTTTCCGTTGCCCAATAGTGCATATTATGCCGGTTTACGTTACCGCTGTTGGTGAATGACGCTTCGTCGCTAAGTAGAACGCGTGCAAGAAATCTGTCATCGTCCCATAATTTCTCTTGTGCCCAGTGGCAGAACTGTACACGACGTTCAAAGTCGTCGCCATGCAATTCCTGGTGCATAGAAATATGATACGGGTGCAATCGATGTTGATGTAGCATTCTCAACACCGGCATTTTTGAGATTTCCGATTCTCGCGCAATTTGTCTGCTACTGATGTGCGGATTAGCCACGACAGCAGCTAAAACACCTACTTGGGCATCATCATTTGTTGCAGGTCGTGGTTGACGTTTCACATGTGGTTGAACACTTCCTGTTTCCTTAAATTACGTAACTATCCGGCGAACGGTCCGGACACTTGGATGATGTCGTCCAGGATACCGAGCAGCATACATAGCACGCGCCCGTTGGGCATTTTGATCACAATAGCCATACATCAACACGATATCGACCTTTTCCGCAATTGGTAAACGGTCCATTTTAACACGGGTAATGTATCACGAAGGAAATGCCGTCCGCACTGGCGGAATTTAACGTGATACCACGTACTTTTAGGTTTTTCACTATTACAGCGCCATCTATCACAAAGCGAAAAAAGTGGTCCAACTAAAACATTCATATTTCTTTACGTACTACACGAATATGTAATAAAAAATGGGGGTTCCTACTTCAAAAAACGCAGTTGGTACCCGTTTGACCTAAGGCAGCGCCATCTAGTGGGCCAACCATAGCGCCATCTGGATCCCCCTTCAAGCTAGACGAGTTTCGTTATTTGTAGTTTTTTCGTTGGATGCTTATTTCGTGAGATATTTGGCCCGATCACTATCAATGGACCACCCTGTATACAGCAACGCAAGTTCCCAACAATATCGTCATTAATTGAGAAAACAATTCCACAAATCAAATTCAATGTAATATCTATATTCTGATTTCACCAAATATTTTCAGTATACCTGAATTTTATTATTATTGCTTCCGTTAGAATTATTGTTGGTCTTTCTTTATTAGACTTGAAATGCGTCACAAATGTATGCACAGTTTTTGATATTTTTTTATTTAAAAGTACCTTTTGAGTCCCTTAGAGAGCATTAAATCGAGAGGTTATGCAAATTTGTTGTGTTACTACTATGAGTGTTCAATGATTGTGCATACGTTTTCGCCTTCTTACTCTCTTTTATCCTGTAATTCAGTAACCTTCTGTTTACTTCTTATGGCAACTGCTGTTCAGCTTTTAGCTGCAATGAGGTGGCTCGTGGCAGAGCAGACTGTGCCAGAGCTGAGAGAGAAGGTGGTTTTCAGATGGGAGGGCCAAGCCCTCCTTCAATGAAGGCCGGGGCTTTATACTGTATTGTTCGTGCAGATCGGAGCTGTAGGTTAGCCTTTGTAGTAACGTTATTTTCGGTTCGTTAGGCGAAGTTGATATTCTGTAAGCTTCTGAGACCTGTGACCGATAGGTCCACCCGTCGATTTTCCGACAGCTATACCTCGAGTGGTTAGGATTCGGTATGGCCAGTCAATTGGTTCGGTGTGATTTGTTTACAGCTTGAATTTGTTATTTTAGAAATACTGAGTGGTCTTAGTTTCGGATATAGGGATTATGTTTTACTGAACAATCACCAACAATGACCTAGTAGATAGTGTCGGAAGTTCCATGCGGCTTTTCGCGGATGATTCTGTAGTATACAGAGAAGTTGCAGCATTAGAAAATTGCAGCGAAATGCAGGAAGATCTGCAGCGGATAGGCACTTGGTGCAGGGAGTGGCAACTGACCCTTAACATAGACAAATGTAATGTATTGCGAATACATAGAAAGAAGGATCCTTTATTGTATGATTATATGATAGCGGAACAAACACTAGTAGCAGTTACTTCTGTAAAATATCTGAGAGTATGCGTGCGGAACGATTTGAAGTGGAATGATCATGTAAAATTAATTGTTGGTAAGGCGGGTACCAGGTTGAGATTCATTGGGGGGGGGGGGGGGTCCTTAGAAAATGTAGCCCATCAATAAAGGAGGCGGCTTACAAAACACTTGTTCGACCTATACTTGAGTATTGCTCATCAGTGTGAGATCCGTACCAGGTCGGGTTGACGGAGGAGATAGAAAAAAATGGTTCAAATGGCTCTGAGCACTATGGGACTTAACATCTATGATAATCAGTCCCCTAGAACTTAGAACTACTTAATCCTAACTAAGCTAAGGACATCACACAACACCTGGAGGAGATAGAGAAGATCCAAAGAAGAGCGGCGCGTTTCGTCACAGGGTTATTTGGTAAGGGTGATAGCGTTACTGAGATGTTTTGCAAACTCAAGTGGCAGACTCTGCAAGAAAGGCGCTCTGCATCGCGGTTGAGCTTGCTGTCCAGGTTCCGAGAGGGTGCGTTTCTGGATGAGATATCGAATATGTTGCTTCCCCCTACTTATACCTCCCGAAGAGATCACGAATGTAAAATTAGAGAGATTCGAGCGCGCACGGAGGCTTTCCGGCAGTCATCCTTCCCGCGAACCATACGCGACTGGAACATGAAAGGGAGGTAATGACAGTGGCACGTAAAGTGCCCTCCGCCACACACCGTTGGGTGGCTTGCGGAGTATAGGTGTAGCTGTAGATGTAGACGCATCCGAGTGTAGAGTTCCTAATAGACTGTTTTCCTTTGTTAGAAATAAGGCTTGCGTTATTGTTACTGTGAATGATTATAACAGCAAAAAAACATTTTTGTCAATACCTGCCCTTTTTATATAATTAAGAGTTTAAAAAATTACTAAATTTCAAGATGTTGGCTTAGCTGAAATTACTAGCAACTTTGCGAACCTTTTACCGCAAATGGTGTAGTTATTAACTATCGAAATGCGTTTACAACTTTCAAGTAACAATGGGAAGGAATTTTGTGAAACCTGATAGTGGAAACCTTCCAAAATTTCATGCATTGACGGTTTATTCCCGCATCGTTTGGCAACGAAGTCAGACTGCATCCCTCTCCATTAAAATCAGCAGGAATAGAGACCTGACTGTATACCAGTTGTAGCCATGTGGTCCACAGTCGGCTCTAGCCGTGTTGCGAAGGGGACGTGAGCGAGGCTCTGTGCGGCGCTCCGCCAGCGGGCCGTTGTTTACCCGCGTGGGTAGTGGTATTGCAGTGTAAACAGATCATCTCGAACAACGATGGCGCTTTCGTGTAGAAAAGCCACGATAAAATTAACGTTCCATGGCCTAACGCATACGAAGTGGAGCGTTTCCTGCGTGAAGTAATGCACGTCGATCCACAGGTACTCCTCGGTATACAGCTTTCGATAGTCGCCAGCACAGTTTACCCGAAATTTGTCGATGATGCAGCGTGCGAATGGCTTTTCCGCTGTTCCATTGATGGATATCGCTTCCACCACTCGGACGGCAACGTGGATGTTGTGACTGTCGACGATGCAGGACTCCGCGTTCGGAACATAAATATCTTCGAGCTGTCGTTTGAAGTTCCGGCCACGCTTGTTGTGAAAGCGCTGGGGCCTTAACAAAAATGGTTCAAATGGCTCTGAGCACTATGGGACTCAACATCTGACGTCATCAGTCCCCTAGAACTTAGAACTACTTAAATCTAACTAACCTAAGGACATCACATACATCCATGCCCGAGACAGGATTCGAACCTGCGACCGCAACGGTCTCGCAGTTCCAGACTGAAGCGCCTACAACCGCTCGGCCGCAATGACCGGCGGGGCCTTACAGGGCAGTATCGGCATTTATGACGATCAGCCGCGGACTTGTTCGGGGTGGGGGCAGGAAGGGCATGTTCGCTCTAAATGCCAGCAGAGACGTCTCGTCCAGATATCACGTGCAGACGCGACGCCTACATCGCAACCGACGACTCTTCCTATTACATACGTTGAGGCAGCGAGGAACATGACGGACGCGGACGTTGTTCTGTTCCAGTTATCGATCCCCATGGGCCCGGTTTCTGAGCCCATGACGACAGGGCCTGCATCTGAACCGTCGACGTGCTCGACAGCAGCGACCACGTCTACACTTCAGACCTGTGAGGAAGGAGGGCACCAGAAGATCAGTTCGAGTTAGGACACGGAGATGCGGGAGGTGCCTACTGTTTGTAGTGATCCACAGGACGCGGACTCGTGCTACCGCAAGCAGAAGTCGCCCAAACGATGCAAGAAGAGAAGGCTGTCCGCAGGAAATGCTGCGCAAGATTGTGACACATTACAGGAGGATGAGGAAAATTCCTATGCAGTCCGTTCTGTGGACCTCGCTACAACTCCAATGATTCCTGATTTGCTGTTGGCAAGTCGGCCGGGGTGGCCGAGCGGTTCTAGGCGCTACAGTCTGGAACCGCGCGACCGCTACGGTGGCAGGTTCGAATCCAGCCTCGGGCATCGATGGGTGTGATGTCCTTAGGTTAGTTAGGTTTAACTAGTTCTAAGTTCTAGGGGACTGATGACCTCAGAAGTTAAGTCCCATAGTGCTCAGAGCCATTTGAACCATTTTTTTGCTGCTGGCAACGTCTGCCGAAGGGCAAAGACAAGTTGACAATGCTCAACCACCGACGAGCCCCCTGGCGGTTTTGCGGCGAAGACGCCAGATGAATATCATCTGTCGCCTAATGTACCACACCTCCAGCTTGGAGACTAGGTTTCCGAGATAGAGATGTAAGGAATGATGTCCGAGCGAGCGACAACCTGCTGCCCGCGGCCGGCGGATCGTCCACCGGACGGATATCTTGCGTCTGCCGATCAGTAATATATATGGTGCGAGTGACAGGGACGGTCAGACGAGCGACGTGGCGCTTACAGGCTGAAACGGATGTAGGGTACGTCATCGTACTATCCAATAACCCAGGTGTATCGGATAGGTACAGTCAATGTGGTGTGCGTACTGTAAGATCTTCGGTACACACACCATCAGATTATTTGACTTGTCGCTCTAACGAAGTAGGCGAGAGTCAGCAAAATGTCTCGTGGTCTTACCGTGGCGTGTTTATCTTCTGCCGTTATGTCAGACGATAGAAATGCCACTTGCACGCTTAGAGTAGCAGATTGACGGTGACCAACTTTAAACAGAACTTGATTAATTTTCACACATTTATTAAAATAATAACAAGCGTAAAAATTACTTAACTTGGTTCTGGATGCTATTTACAATTGACACTCTGAAGTTCCTTTGGTACTGGTACGTTAATCTTATTCTCACATATATATCTCTGATACTTGACAAAAGTGTCTATACATTTATGTTCATGGCTATGACAGGAATATGGAAATCTTATTAGGTGCAGACTGAAACTTGACTATCGACTGGTACAGACAAATGTAGAACTCGTACAGACTGGTACAGATTGGTGCAGACAAATGCAGACTGACTAATCGGAGGTCTGTACACTCGTTATAATACCTCACGCGTTCGTGTATCACTGCACGAGTGTGATCCGCGAGAAGAAAAGCTTCTACATTAGCAGCAATCTCATTGGCATATTAATATGCGGATCGGCGGAAGCAGAATTTGGTCCGTCTCTACGGCAGCGCCATCTCGTAGTGCAGAGACGGACGAGCGCTGTGCCTGCGCTGTTGTGCTTAGTGGGGCGCACTCTAGTGGGAAACTTGTGTACGCACTGACTATGCAGAACTATGTACACAACAGTCAATATCGATGGCGGTAGTCGCACCATCAGAACGCACCTGTTAAAACATACGATTTGGATGGCGGCCATTGATATCGTGTTTCTTCAAGTGGTACGGCCTGATCTCCAACTGGTTGTTTATGTATGTGTCTTACATCAACCGAACTTCCGACAGTGGTGGTAGTATGGCCATACTACAACGCGATGGCATAGAACCAATGGATATTCAATATTTGCCATCAGTGTGAGGCATTACGCTCACCACTGGTGCAGTCCGCCTTGTGAATCTGTATGCCCTGTCTGGTACTGCGAAGCGTCGAGAACGAACGCTCCATCACCCTACTGAAGTAGCTCCATTGTTTCGAGGCACTACAGAGCGCTTTGTGGTGGGTGGGGACTTTAAAAGCGTCTTTCGCCCTGAGGATCAGATCTCTCACCATGTCTTATGTCCAGCCCTTCGTGCTGTGGTCAGGGACCTTGCTTTGAATGATACACGGACACCAATTCACAGTGACCAATGCAGACATACACACTTCACCAGCCACTCGCCAGCAAATTGGACAGGATTTATGTTTCCCAAGGTCCTCGGGCAGCGACTGCCTGTGCCAAGCTGGGCCCACTGCGTTCACCGGCCATCAGTTTTTCATTTGCGCCGTTACTCTGCTACGACCACAGACGAGCTATAGTAGAGGACCTCTTAACATCAACATTCTCCGCGAAGAGGCTTGCCATGTAGCCGTCACTAACACCTGGCACAAATATGAGCGACGACGTCATATCTATAATTCCGCGAAACGATGGTGGACACACTGCGCCAAACAAGCTATTCGCTGCGTGCGCGTGGCATATGGACAAGGCAGGGCGCTTTGGCTCCGATCGAACCTCTGAGTTTTACTAAACGGTCTTGCGAGAATTAGCATCGCAAAAACCTTCGCCAGAGCGCCAAACGGCCGTCCACTGGACACAGGCATAGCTTCTGCAGATTACAGCTGACAAATTGGACGGCACGCAGGTTCGAGCGAGACTGCAAGATTCCATCCCAGAGGAACTTGCTTCTCACTATCACGGAGACATCATAAGAGGCGACTCATCACAGCCATTATTTCGGTGGATGGGCAACGTGAAGAGACACATGCCACCATCTCTCGTGTCCTCACAGATTGTTACCGCACTCTCTGTCTAGCAAGTCAACAGCCAGGCAATGACGTTGAGGAGATCCTGCACGACCTGCCACTTTCGGGTAGGGCGCAAGGCGACGCCGTATTCTTGGAGGCCATCACGTGGGAACAAATGCACATGGCCCTGTCGCAGGGGCACGAGAAACAAATTCCCCAGACCTGATGGTCTTCCACTTGAATTTTTTAGCACCTCTGCTGACCTGATGTGGGAAGTTTGGCGGTAGATGTCTTGCGAACTCCTGGATCCAGACTTTCACGTCCCCCCGAATGTTTGGAGGGCATGATTACCCCTGTGCCAAAACCAAACGGGGAGTGCAGGCCACAAGACTTCCGACCGTTGATATTAGTGAAAATAGATTACAAGCTGTTCGCCCACATACTTCGTACTCGCCTCCTCACTACTGTCAAAGAAGCCATTCATGACGATCAAACATGTGTGGGAAGTGGCAGTGATATACACACTGCGTTAAGTTCTTATAGAGATGTGGTGGCACTCAAGTTGTCATGCCACGTAGAAGGCCCCCTCATGGCAGTTGACCTACACCACGCATTTGGCTGAGTTGAGCACCATTTCTTGCAGGCTGTCTTAAAGAAGATGGGACTGTCCCCAATATCGGCACGTGTGGTTCTCAGTCTCATCCATGGAACCTCTTCCACAGTCCTGCTCGATAGCTACCGCTCGCCACTGTTCACTACTCAGCGCTGAGTGCGACAAGGATGCCCTCTGTCAGCCTTTCTCTTTGCTGTCGCCCTCGAGCCTGCACTTCATGGTCTACGACAGCGTTTGGAGGGCATTTGCCGCTGCAACATTCATTTTAAATGTTGTGCCTACGTGGACAATGTAGTTTTCTTGGCAAGGTTGGCAACGATGTATGCACGGCTATCGTGTGCCTTCAGCGATACGGCGACGCCAGTGCCCATTACCAAGGTCCCGGCAGTGAAATGTTTGGGAGTGATCTTCTGTGGGAACGTGCAGCGTACAGCAGCAAATACACATCACAGACTTCTTAATGTGATCCGCGCACAAGTTCGTCTCCATACCTGTCGAACGCTTGATTTGATCGTGCGTGTACATTTTGTCGACGTCTACCTCGCTCTGAAACTTAATAATTACACATACGTTCTCCCAATGGCTGCTACAGTAGCTGCCAAGTTCCAGGGAGCTTTAGATCATTTCGTCAGCGATAGTAGGGTGTTCACGGCCCGTTACGAGACACTAAAGTTGCCCACACATTGAGGCGGCATTGGAATGATAAACGTGCACAGTAGGACATGTGCTCTCTTTCTGCAGATGATGCATCGCCTACATACTTCAGACAAGGACACCCTCCCTGCTACACGGACTGAGGAGGTGGTGCCTCAATCCCTCCAGCCACCGATTCCTGTTGGACATATCGCGCCAGCACTGTGTCACATTCGAACCTATCTGGTCGACATAAGTTATCTGTTGCATGTCTTACCAACCACGTGAGTTCCAATAACCAGGGACAACTACCGCTACTTTCAATGGACACTGCCTGCTAAAGTGATTGAGCGCCGACATCCGGCGGTTGGCTGGAGGCGGGTGTGGAGTAACATACACTCGCCTTTGCTTCCCACTCCGGTGAGGGCACTGTGGTATGCGATAACGACTGACGAATCCTCTACCCGACAAGGTTTGTACACTGTACATGTTGCCGAGAACCCTTTCCGCCCCAGAGGCGTCGCTGTCGACACCAGCATGGACCATTTCGTTTATGATACGGCTGCTGACTGCTGGCACCTCACACGGCGCTTGTTGGCATTGTTGCTGCTACGGACGCCTCAGTCCGTAGGGCCCGCCGAACTGATCCGTTCCGACGTCACTTACTACCCTGATACTCGTAGTAACGCCACAGTATGGGTTAAGGCTGTGGTATTGTCATACTTTTTTAGTGAGGGCGTTACAGGGTTGTCAGATTTTTGGTACTATGCACTGAGCAACTACACAGTTTTAGGGCGCAAGGCGTCTTATGATACGCTCTTTGCGAATTACTTGGAGTCGTTGTTTACGCGTCCTCCAAACCACTGGGGTGTAACGGATGTGAGAAGAGATTGACGATATAGAACATGATGGACTGATGAGAGACATCAACGGTAATTACAGGGTGTTTCACTCTTGTCGAACGAGAAGACCAGGACATCCCAGCGTCTGGCTGCTGTGGACACCACCGGAAACAGATTAAAAACAAAACAACAACAAAATTACAAATAATAACATAACGACAAAAAGTGAAACAGTTAAAATAGAAAAAAGTATTGTATCCTTTCCCTTATACTTTTCTTTTTTTAACAACACGATCAGAGGTGAATTTAATTTTTGTTCATGGGCACAGCCTGAAGTGGTGGCAAACAACTATCCAGTTAGCTTTTAGGGTGAAAGTGGCGGTGGCACTAGCTTGTTCTTGTTTATAGTTAGATACGTTTCTGGGATAGTATGGGTGACAGGGGCCAACGACTTAAGTGGAAAGAGGGCAGTGGAAAAAAAATGATTTTAAAAAAAGTTAATCAGAAGGAGAAAAAAAACAAAAACAAAAAAATTCGTTAAGGCCAGATAGTGTGCTGAAGGTCATATGTTCGCATCCTGCTGGGTACAATTTTTTTTTTCCTCTTCCTGTTTGTGACATTCTGAGACTTTGATATTCATGAAAGTTAAGTCATTTTCCTGCAATATTCGTTGTTATTTATATGTAAGAGCGCGCTTTCTCAGTAATGAGAATCTTTGATTTCATGAATTCCGCATGTTTAAAGAATTAAAGATTAAATTGCTTCAAATGAAATTGCTGTGCCTGAAACAACTGACAGTAACATTTATATTTTTTCTTGTCACAAATAATTCACCGTTTTTTCCAATACATAGCGATGTCCAAGTATGTGGTTAGACAGGAATCTTAGAGCACAATTTAAATTACTGTGAATGAAACTAGCAACAATCACCTTCATATTCTTGCTTATGACAAATATTTATCTGCGCTCAAATCCTTAACAGCAGTAGACAGAGACGAAAGATACCTGCCATAATATTTTCAGACTACACCATCATATATGAAACATTTTGATTCATAATATGCATGTTACAAGCTACGATGAACTTCAATATCTACTATTGCAACACGCTCTTGAAAAGGCGTTTTTTAAATTTTGGTTTTTAAGACCCAAATCGTTGATATATCCTATAGGGAAGTAGTCTACTTCATCATTTGGATCCCAAAGAGCAAGATAAAACCACGTTCTTTGCATCTACTTGTTCTTCGACGATCTCTTAAACAATTTTTTGGGCGTTTTTATAGATGTATTTGTACAGTGTGGTACTACACACCATTCCTAATTCATATTCCGAAACGTAAATTCCAAAACAAGATGTCAGTGTGAATGAGAAAAAAATGACATAATACTTCATTTACGACAATTTCTGGAACACAGTCAAATATCCTGTCGTTATTATGCATATGGTCAGCAACATTTGAGCAGTACTACATATCCAACACACTTTTTGATACTGCGAAGAATAGTGTGCCTGTGTCGGTTGCGAGTCACTTTGCGTTTGCAGCAATGTGCGCACTGTAGTGCACATGTGCGGAACAGTGGCCACTTGCTTTTGATTAGTGGCCCAAGAACTGACAACAGCGTTTCGGTTCGCGAGAACCGTGTGGCATCACTTCCAAAATTCTTTGTAAACAAGAGCGCTCGGTGTGCTCGCCTGCTGAACCGACCGGCAGAGCAGCTGAAAGATATCGAATAGGGTCCCAGACGAGGGCACTGTGACGGTAGGATCGCCTGCCACACCCAGAGGGTAATTTTTGCTCCTGGAGCATACAATAGCCTTCAGGTTCAGTGAAAACTCTGAATGAGCTTTCTCGTCAGTGTTCCGTGCACTGCACGGGGAAACTGCATTGCGCAACCCATGCTGGAGAGGCGTCAAAATCTTAAGAATTTTGACAGAGTGGTGGTGGTATTCCTTCCTCGGCCACTGATGTTAGATTTTGTTCTTTTTTCTTCTCCTTCTATTTTCTGAGTCAGGCGGACTGCTTTCTGAGATTAACAGGCATCTCTGTGTCCGGATGCCCCAGTAAAGGACAGGAGATACTTCTGCTTTGTTATTAGCAAATGCAGACTGCCCAAGTAGACAGTGTTTTTTCTGTTGAACCGTCAGTTCTGAAAGACTAAACTCTGTTCATAACTGTCAGATTTGACACTCTGCTAGTTATGATCATGGAAAGTGGAAAAAACAAGCATTTCGTTTGCTGATTCAAGTCAAGGGAGCTTTAGCTCCAAGTGCGTTTTTATACAGGAGCTTCTCTCAGGATCATACGTTTTAATATCCTGTTAGAAGTTTTTCTTCATTTTGTGTCGATCTTTGCAAAACTTTAAAAATAGGTTTTTCTTTTGATCGGGATGGATACCATCGTCCTCTTTAACTTAGGATTTTTTCGGAACATTGTCTGAGTGTATGGCAGGTTTGGTCGTGATTCAGCCACCGCCGGACAAGTCTGTAGCACAGAGCCGATGTGCAGAACTCACGCCGACCAGCTACAGTCGTCGTGGCCAGTCACTCGCTGTGGTAAGTTACCGCACAGCTCCGGCAAGGTAGGGAAGTCAAGTGGCAAGACTCGGGTAATTTCTTTCTGTCTAGTAGTTTTTCTTTTCTCTTCGAGCCATGCACAATTTCGTTAAAATCTGTAATGCACATTTATTGTTATTCGTGAAGGACAATTTATCTTGTGAACGAGAGGTAGGAAATATGTTGGTTTCTATTTCATCCTTTTCTGTATCCAAACACACGTCAACTAAATCAGTTAAATTCATTCTCGTTTTTCTAATGGAGCTCTAGTGGAGCTGTTCAATGTGGTCAGCAGTTACTGAAGTCATGCTGAGTGTCCATTTTTCTGTGGTGAGAATAAATGGCATTCATTGAACATAACATCACTTTTAAGTAGTAGCACCATTCATCCCTGAAATTTGCGTGATACGAATGCAGTTGAAAGAAGAAACAATTTCAAGTCACATAAGTCAGATGTGTTATTACAGACTGTGAGGACCACGAGTAATTTGCGGTAAATGCCGGACGTTAAATAAGTCACAGGGTCAAATTCGTTCCTTTAAATGCGGTTTTTTCAGGTCCTAGCGCGGGTTTATCAGAACTTCAAATTGAGAATAGCGTGGCTTTTGACATATGCACACACTAGTCAGACGAATGTTAATAAAAATCAGTCCAACCAGCATTTCGCAGACTCATCCATTTCTGTATACACTCTTTTACTCGCTGATTTATGTAAGTTCTATTTTAGCTCCAGAATACCATGTGGTTGAGGTGACGATTTTTTAGAGGAGTTGGAGATCGTCGCTCGCGCTTCCATCAGTTCATTGTATACTGATGTCACCTGTGCTTTCATGAATTACATCATTTAGAAAGTTCTCTACCAGTATGTTTGTTCATCATGGAGTTGCTGTTCAATAATTTTGTCTGAGACAATCCGCTCTATTGCGATTTGACTAACAGCGGGATGAACCTTTCCGTAAACATTTTTAATTAATTGAGCATCCTTAGTGCTCCCGATGCAAAGACAGCAGCAAGCTGAGCCTCTTGTAGCACCAATTGCTCACTAATTTTCCTGACTTGCTTAACAGAAATATGTATCACTCATTCAGATAGCTGGATAACTCAGTTCGACAGTGGCTTTTGGGCCTGTTTACTTCCACGCACTTATTCAGTTAACGTAGCGATAGCCTCAGGTAAACCCAACTGTGCCTTCCGAAATTCGGAAATTCCATTTTCTTAAGTCACATGTGACTCCGCGGTCTGCCTTGTCAAATCTTGTTTGGTAGCAAGATCGACTAAACCTTGCTTAGTGAATATACCCACTATATCCTGCTTGGTGGACATATCCACGACCTGGTTTAGTACAGCAGACAATGCACTGCCCAACATATCCAAACTCGAAACATTTCCGCTGGTTGGTCTCTATCCAGTGAAGCTAAGACAATTGGCTCAATCCCTTCCACCATCAGTTGAACATTACTATCAGTTGCTCTGTCCATTTTGACTTGTTCCCTGTCTTTACCATACTGTGAAAAACTTTAAAATAATCCATAAAATGTCTGATCGAAAATTAAAACAATAATAACAACCCTGTATTTTGACTAACAATGACAATGAAATCCTACTAGATTTAATAACCGAGAATAGACAACATCCTTAACACGGTTCACTGATTATCACGCGCTGTGCGGTTACATTCACCTAAAACTTTAATACCACTAATCTACTTATTTAGAAAATTGCGTACTACTGATGGCCAGCTTGGCATAGGCAGAGAAGAAGTAACCATGTGTATGAAATAATGTCATCTTGCTCGAGCTGCGACACCAATTTCTCACGCGTGATGCTATGTCGCTGCATTAACCTGTCACGGTTCCTCCACTCAGTCATTTACAGACATGAAGCACACAATAATAAAACATTAGTAATTCACTCAAGTCCTGTCACAATCACCATATACACTATCACAAAGGTAACTGCTTCAGTGGCTGGAGATGAGTCGCCACACTGCGCAATGCTTCATAAGTTGTACTCTAAAGCCAGCAATAAGTGTATTGTATTCTGCTTTTAAAATATGCAGATGCTCTAAACGATTTTCGAAGACTGCAGGCTATGAGCGCAGGAACAGATCCATAGCACAGAACTGGAGTAAAATACGTAAATAAGTTATCTATTTACTTAAAAGGAAAAATAGATAAATAAATGTAACAGGCCCATCAGACTAATCTTTTTCGTCTTGTTGAGTTACTTTACCACATCAGTGCCTCATAAGAAAGGTTTCTACAAATAACGTGGTCTCAGAGTAATTCTGTGTCCATTTTGTCGTACGCTAACCTCAAAAAAATCTCAAACAATGTTCTCTCTGTATCCAAATTGACAAAACAATTAAACGGTAGCAGCTTCTTAGGTAGAATATGCGCCCTTTGCCTTGTGCTCCTTACTGGATCATTAGATAAACATGTACTCCAACTAACGCCAAACAGGTATTAAATACAAAAAGATATTATACAAATCAGGTTGCTTTCCGAGCATAAGGTGTGTAAGTGTTCCAACTGCTTGTCGGCAAGGAAAGTCTTAGGAAATGCAATGTTGCCATCACGATAATCTTCAACTGAGTTTCCAACTCTTCAGTGGAGTTTCTGGCATCCTGTTCATCATTCTCCATAACTAACTCATCAACTACATAAGAGCGACTAACAGTTATTCATCAGCTTCTTCTCAGATGTATAAGCATGGATGTGCATCATTTTTCTTAATACCTGCTGATGAGAGAAATGTTCCAAGAAATTTACTCCAACAACATAATGCACATACAAAGTAGCCTTGATTTGCAAACTCTCTTTCTACCATTACTATAGCTTTCTGGCAGTTGAATATATGTAGATTACTTCTTCTAGCCTCCGTACAAGAAAACTGTAGACAAATCAAACAGTGTAAGATCCACTTTCTCAGCTACAGCAACACTTAACAACACTTAACACTGAACAAATTGTGGTCAGCTTAGCTTCTGGATTGAAAATTTCCCTGTAGTCTACACCATAGTGGTGATTATACGACTTGATGACAAATTTTGCTTCATATTTCTCAACACTACCATCTGGGTTAGACTTAACAAGCTGAATACGTGGTGAGTAGTAGGGCAAACTATGTTTCAGCGCACTTTGTTAGTGCACGTTGCCTACATCAGGGGCAGGTATGCACTCAGGGGCAAAGCTATCGTTCTCCTTTGATTGACAGGTCATTAACCTACTGTTCTCCTTTGATTAACAGGCCCTTAACTTTTTGTTGTGCTAAAAGATCCTTCCTTTTGATTGACAGGCACTTAACCTATTGTTCCCCCATCCCCTCCCACTCCCCCCCTCAGGAAGCCTATCACCCCTCTTCACTGCCACAGATACATGTTCAGGTCTCAATTATTGGAATAGCCCCTCTAGTCTCATCAATTTGATTGACTACTTAATTAAAGTAGTTAATTAATTAAATCCTCCACATCTGGTACCCCCACTCCTCCCCCTCCAATCCCCCCAGAAAATGGCTGGAAATTCAAATTTTGGTAGGGAAATAAGGTCACTTGGGCTACCTCCACTAAGGTAAGAAAATGGCGGGAAAATAGCTCACTTGGGCTACCTTCATTTACCTACGTCATCTGACTGCCACCTCTTCCTAGGAATTGGTTGAAAAAGGACTCAGTCTGTACTAGGCTGCCAGATAGGATGGATGTAAGTCTTTCTTTTGCATCCAGTGCTTATTATCCAAACAATTCGAGGCAGTAGCTCCATCCAGTGTGTTCACCATGAGGTCTGGAGTCCAAACTGACCTAGTGCACAGTACTACCACCAGAGGGCGCTGGCATCCCTTTGGTGATGTAATCCAAGGTGGCGGTCTGGGGGGGGGGGGGGGGAATAGTGGCGAAATGACTCAGCCTGTGCTGGGCTGCTGGAGAGAGGAAGGAGTGTACTTTATTTGTTTTGTAACGATTTATTTAGGGAAGGATTACATGTAGTTTGTTTATTACACTCATACAAAACACTCCCTCTGATGTGCTTCGGGTCGCAATACACAGCCTGCAGACCTGCAAACTACTCGTATATCTCCAAAATAATGCAGTACACTGATGTACAGACACGCAAACAACTCGTAAATTGTCAAAATAATGCATGTATAATGCTCTGCAAACACGTTTGCTAGTTGTAAACTGTCGAAATGTTGTATTGAACATCTTACAGAACAGCAAAATACTCGTAAATCACCGAAATAATGCAGTTAAATGATATGCTGACATGCAAACAACTCGTAAATTATCAAAATAATGCATGTATAATACTTTGCAAACACATTTACTAATTATAAACTGTCGAAATAACGCATACAATTTACTTAGGGACGGATTTCATGCAGTTTATTTATTACACTGATACAAAACAATCGAAGTAATGTGCTTAAGGTCCTAGTAAATAGTCTACAGACGTACAAACTACTCGCAAATCACCGAAATAATGCAGTACACTGATGTGCAGACACGCAAACAACTCGTAAATTGTCAAAATAATGCATCTAAAAGGCTCTACAAACATGCTTTTTATCCGTCAACTGTCGGAATCATGCATTGCACAGCCTGCACACCTATTCATAAAATAATGCAACAAACACGAAAATAAATCGTAAATTGTCAAAAGATAATGCATGTGTAACGCTATGCAAACACGCTCACTACACTTAAACAGCTGAAAATAATGCAGTGCACAAACAATCATTGCACACAACAATCACTTTCAAACTATTGTCAACTGCGACTTACCAGCGAACTGCCCCCCTACAGAACTCCAAGGTGTGCACTCTGGGTGGTGTGCTCAAACCGGTTCCATACACGAGACGCCTCTGTGCCAGGTGTGTGTGTTTACCATAGCTGGTGCGATACCTCTCTACCTGCGTAAGCTGGTTTCACAGGTCATGCTATAGAAATCTGTTCCAATGCTTCCCAGGATAGCACAGGACACAATATCTAGTGCAGCAAGGAGTATACCTAATAGTGCATGTGCTTATGCTGTCTGCCTTTGCGGTATATGTACAAGTGTCTGGCAGTCGATAGCTATGTGAATGATGTAAAAGGGGTGATCTTGTATGGCGCAGGATACGAATTGTATGTTTACTACATCGATATGTTATGCGGTGACACGTTGTCAGGTTGGAGATTGGTTTCATCCTCTAATATTCAAGCTTCCATCCTCAGTGGCAGAGCAATGTAATTGAGTAAGAGTCTTTCTGTATTTGACAATCTATAGGCCATTTTGCAGGGTTTAATTGTCAGTGGAGTATGGCGATCTGTACAAAATAGTTTTTCTGCTGAAAGTTTCCTCTGCAGAAAAAAAGGCATAGTGTGCTTCCACACCGGCAGCATCAGTAATTTGGTGGGTAAATTCAGTAAGAGCGAATCATAATGCTCCATTCATTCAGAAGGCATACTCTGTGCTGGGATGTAGAAGCCTCTACGTAGTGGTGAGAATGTTTGTGTTTTGGAGATGTTTGTCGAAAGCAGGACTTAACGATTTTGAGGAAGGGTCACACTGTGTGCTACGTTATGACCATTAGGAGGAATGCATTTGGTGTTATTCTGGGCTATTTTCGTAAACAGGTTCTGGTAGCACAAGAATTTCCATGTGGACATGCTCCTACAAAAGCGACCATTAACTATTTCTGCAACACTTTACAATTTACGAAAGGTCGTCTTGGTTCTTATTTACATAGCCATGTGACATCTCTATAGCAGTGAGAACCTGTCAGATGTGCCTGCGATGGTGAGTTGCTATGCTGACATTTTGCGGCAATGCATCAGCCATGCTGGGTAGGTAAACACGGAGGCATGCCTAGACGCAGCTCGCATGTCCCATCAGAATCGCTAGGAACAATGCATCCTGTGCTATCGTGGGAAGCATTGGAACAGATTTCTATAGCATGACCTTGACATCAGTATCCACAGGTAGAGAGGTATCAAATCAGCAACGGTAAACATGTGCATGTGGCCCAGAGGCATCTCGCGTATGGGACCAGTGTGAGTGTATCACCCGGCATGTGTGCCTTGAAGTTCTGTAGGGGAGCAATTCGCTGATATGTCACAGTTGACAATAGTTCAAAAGCGTTTTTTATGTGCAATGAGTGTTTGTGCACTGTATTATTTTCAGCTGTTTAAGCATTGTGAGCATGTTTGCATAGTCTTGCACATGCATTATCTTTTGACAATTTACGAGTTGTTTTCGTGTTTGTTGCATTATTTTGTGTACAGATGTTCAATGCATGATTTCGACAGTTGACGGATAGCAAGCGTGTTTGCAGAGCCTTTTACATGCATTATTTTGACAATTTTCGAGTTGTTTGCGTGTCTGCACATCAGTGTACTGCATTATTTCGGTAATTTATGAGTAGTTTGCTATTCTGTAGGTTGTTCAGTACATTATTTCGACAGTTTACAAGTAGCAAGCATGTTTGCAGAATATTATACATGCATTATTTTGACAATTTACGAGTTGTTTTCCTGTCTGTACATCAGTGTACTGCATTATTTCAATGATTTACGAGTAGTTTTCAGGTCTGTAGGCTGTGTATTGCGACCACAAACACGTCAGAGCAATTGTTTTGTATCAGTGTAATAAATAAACCGTGAAATCCGTCCCTAAATAAATTGTTAGAAAATAAATAAGGAACACTCCTTCCTCTCTCCAGCAGCCCAGCACAGGCTGAGTCCTTTTTCCGCCATTATCCTTCCCCCCCCACCCCCCCCCCCCCACCCCCCTGGCTGCTCATCTTGGATTACGTCACCAAAAGGATGACAGTGCCCTCTGGTGGCGGTACCGTGCACTATGTCAGTTGGACTCCATACCTCATGGTGAATACACTGGAAGGAGCTACTGCCTCAAATTTTTTAAATAATAAACACTGGATGCAAAATAAAGATGTACATCCATCCTATCCAGCAACCTATTACAGACTGAGTCCTTCCTAGGAAGAGGTGGCGGTTGGATGACTTAGGTTAATGGAGGTAGCCTACGTGACCTTTTTTCCCTGCCAAAATTTGAACTTCCGGTCCTCTTCTGGGTGGGGGATTGGAGGGGGAAGAGAGGGGGTACCAGATGTGGAGAAGTTAATTAATTGGCCACTTTAATTAAGTAGTCGATCAAATTGATGAGAGTGAGAGGGGCTATCCAATAATTGAGACCTGAAAGTGTACATGTGTTAGTGAGGGGGGAGGTTTCTTGAGTGGGGGAGGGGAGTGGGAGGCGATGGGGGATCAATAGGTTAATTAAGTGCCTGTTAGTCAAAAGGATGGATCTTTTAGCAGAACAATAAGTTAAGGTCCTGCCAATCAAAGGAGAACAATAGGCTAATGACCTGTCAATCAAAGGAGAACAATACATTTGTTTGCCCCTGAGTGCATACCTGCTCCTGATGTAGGCAACCTGCACTCACAAATGAGCTGAAACATAGTTTGCTGTACTACTATGGTGCAGGAAATTGGTAGAATCAGGTGTCCAGAATAACACTCACAGATGAGAGAATGAAACTAAGGTACTTTATTGCAATTAGTGCCGACAATCATATACCATTAGTCAGGTACAAAGAACATACTACACTAAAGCGCAAAAGAAACTGGTATAGGAATGCGTATTCAAATACAGAGATATGTAAACAGGGAGAAAACAGCGATGTGGTTGTTATCGCCTGTATAAGACAAGTGTGCAGCGCAGTTGTGAGGTTGGGTACTGCTTCTACAATGGCAGGTTATCAAGATTTTCGAGAGTTTAAACGTGTTGCTATAGTCGGCGCACGAGCAATAGGACACAGCATCTCTGAGGTAGTGCTGAAGTGGGAATTTTCCATTTCGACCATTTCCCAAGTGTACCGTGAATATCAGGAATCCAGTAAAACATCAAATCTCAGATGTCACTGCGGCTGGAAAAAGATCCTACAAGAACAGGACCAACAATGACTCAAGCCAATCATTCAACGTGACAGAATTGCAACCCTTCTGCAAATTCCTGCACATTTCAATGCTGAGCAATCAAAAGGTGTCAGTGTGTGAACCATTCAACGAAACATCATTCAATGGGCTTTCGGAGCTTATATTCTTGATGAATACACGGCACAAAGTTTTACACCTCGCTGGGCCAAGTCAGCACTGACATTCGACTGTTGATGACTGGAAACATGTTACCCGGACGAACGAGTCTCGTTTCAAATTGTATCGAGCAGATGGACGTGTACAGGTATGGAGACAACCTCATGAATCCATGGACCTTGAATGTCAGCAGGGGACTTTTCAAGCTGGTGGAGGCTCTGTAATGGTGTGGGGTGTGTGCAGCAGAGTGATATGGGACCCTGATACATCTAGGTACAACTCTGACAGGTGACACATACGTGAGCATACTGTCTGATCACCAGCATCCATTCATGTCCATTGTAAATTCAACTGATTTGGGCTATTCCAGCAGAACAATGCGACACCCCACACGTCCATAATTGCTATAGAGTGGCTCCAGGAACACTCTTCTGAGTTTAAACACTTACGCTGGCCACCAGACTCTGCAGACATAAATATTATTCAGCATCTCTAGGATGCCTTGCAACATGCTGTTCAGGGGAGATCTCCAATCCTTCATACTCTTACGGATTTATGGATAGTCCTGCAGGATTCATGGTGTCAGTTTCCTGCATCACTACTTAAGACATTATTCGAATCCGTGCCATGTCGAGCTGCGGTACTTCTGCGTGATCACAGCTGCTCTACACACTACTAGGCAGGTGTACCAGTTTCATTGGTGCTTCAGTGTGTATCACTCTTTCACAGCAAACACGAAATGTCAGACAGAAAACTAGTCACTTTAATATCAATGTGTGTACAGTAGATAATGACTGGTACTAATTCCTCGCAGAGCCCCAACCCCCTGTCCCTCCAGTGCAGAGCACCTGTGTGTGGTAGCAGCAGCGATATCTACAATCAGTTGTTGTGTCATGACCAACTGCCAAGTCTAACATGACTGAGCCATTTCTGTGTGGTCAGCTCTGTGGTGGTACCCCTATAGTCGTAGATACTCATTCAGATAAAGCAGACTGTAAGAATCCAGATTTAGTGGAGCAAGGAGCATAGTCAACAGTTAGTATGCTGAGGCTGTTCTGTCACCAGCTGCCTTGTTGCCAGATTTTCTCTCCCCCTTCCCCATTTGCTGTTTCCAGGTTCTACCTCTCCTAACTGCACCCCCGTTTGACATAAACAAATTGCCCTGTGCATAAATGGTTCGAAATTCAGAATCTTGCAGGAAATTCAAATTAGCCCAATTCTGTTACAGCAATTTCCCCCACTCCTATGATGTCATTGTGAAAGTAAGTCTTTCGCCTTAAGTATAAACTGATGGGAAATTCAAGATGGTGCATTATCCTACTGGAATTCAAAATGGCCGACCTGGTATACTGGTGCAGTCTACGTTTTGCCAAATTTTTTAGGTTTTCCCTTGATATCAATCACCTGAGACAACACATGTTTGCTTTCCCTGCAGGTCCAAGCTTATCTGTTAGGCGAAAGATGTTTTTCTCCTGCTACTCTGAGCTTGTGGTCCTGGGACAAAAGACATTGTCTCCTAAGGTCTCCTGTCCCCTTTCCCCTGCACCATTTCTAGGACAAAGGGTACACTCTCACCTGAGATGTATGGAGCCATGATTGTTTCAAGTACACTATGGAAGTCTCGCTGGAAGCTCGTACACATCATCCATACAGTCCCGATATTTCCCCATGTGATTTCCATATTTTTGAGGTTCTGAAGAAAGACATTTGTGGCAGTCGATTTGCTTCAGACAAGTGGGTGCACACATGGGTACAATCATACTCCTGTAGGTAACCCTGAAAATTTTTCCATGAGGGTACTGAGCATTTTGTCTCAAGAGTGGGATAAAAGCATTAACAGTTCTAGTCATTATTTTAAAAATAATGAACAGGTCATTTACTTCTTAGGGTTGTGTACATCAATCGGTAAAAACGGAGCCCTTGTAGAATCACTTTGTTGTCCGTGTGCCGTCAGTCTACCCGACTGTTCTAAACGTTTTCCCTCAGGAACGGGGAGACGTATTTGAAGTTACGTCATTAGTGAAGGTCTACGGTGCCTTGACGATGTAAAAAAGTGAAGTCTCTAAGTCAATGGAATCAAACGATACAGCCATTTGTGTCACACATTTTATTACTCGCTGACTCACCCATCAGAATCTACAGTGTTCTTCCCGTTGACCTATAATTATGAAATTTACCAGGAAGCAACGTTTCGCACTACAACCAAAGGAAAAAATCTGAATTTACAATTATATCACACGAAAAAAATCTGTCATAAAACTTACTTTTGAATGCATTATGGGAATCAGCAGTGATCAATGTCTTGTAAATAATTACTATTAAAAACAGTCTTGATCACGATTTATTTTATAAGGTGACCGGTTTCGACCACTACTGTGGTCATCTTCAGACCTACAAGATGTATACAAAGCACTAATTAGAGGGCTACATGCATTAATGAAAATACATAGAGTTATACGGCTATAAAACGTTGAATTACCATTGAGTGGGAACCCCTTTCAGAAAGGGGTGATCAAGACTGTTTTTAATAGTAATTGTTATAAAACTGTCTCTCTCTCTGTCTGTTAAGACATCTTTTTCTTATGAGCAGGTAGAGGTATAAAGTTGAAATTTATGCCACATACTAAGGTCTGTAGTCACTTGGCGTTCTATGTCAATGACCCAATATGTGAGGCCATTATACATCTACATCTACATGGATACTCTGCAAATCACATTTAAGTGCCTGGCAGAGGGTTCATCGAACTACCTTCACATGTCTCTGTTATTCCAATCTCGTATAGCGCGCGGAAAGAATGAACACCTATATCTCTTCGTACGAGCTCTGATTTCCCTTATTTTACCGTGGTGATCGTTTCTCCCTATGTAGGTCAGTGTCAACAAAATATTTTCGCATTCGGAGGAGGAAGTTGGTGATTGGAATTTCGTGAGAAGATTCCGTCGCAATGAAAAACGCCTTTCTTTTAATGATTTGTAGCCCAACAGGGATTTTCACCTGCCTCGAGATGACTGGGTGTTTGTGTTGACCTCATCATTTGGAGAGATTGGGCTGAGCAAAGGTTGGGAATTTGTATGGGCGCTGATAACCACGTAGTTGAGCGCCCCACAAACCAAACATTATCATCATCATTTCCAGCCCAAATCCTGCATCATTTCTGTGACACTGTCTACCATATTTCTCGATAATACAAAACGTGCTGCCTTTCTTTGAACTTTTTCGATGTACTCCGTCAGTCACATATTTTGATGCTTGCAAACTCACTCATCGAAACCTACAGTGTATTTCCCGTTGACCTAGAATCATGAACTTTGCCTTATAGAACAGGGGTGTAGGACATGTGTTAAGACATCCTGCAATCACTGCGATGGTATTAGAAGGAGCTGTAGAGGATAAAAACTGTAGAAGACAGATGTTGGAATCTGTCCAAGAAATACTAAAGCGAGGATGTCGGATGTAAGAAGTGGTGAAGAACTTGCCAGCGGAGATAAAATCTAGGAGGGCCGCATGAAACAGTCAGCAGATTGGTTGTTAAGAAAAAATATTCAGTTTATTAGACTATTTAGGAATGATGAGACGTTCCAGACAGCATAGACAAAAGCTAGACAGTCACGAGAACGTACGCGAGTTTCCGAAGTGCACCGATCAGTTCAGCGTCGCATGTCAACGCTCTCATCGGAGTTACCTGAACAAACAGCCTTGCTGCGCCATTGTTCTCCACAGCCATTACTGTGGTAGCGCCGATACGTCGGCACGCGGCTTTCCATCGCCACACTTATCGGAAGTGCCGCGTCTGGCTGCATTCCTTAGCAGAGTGTCATTCGCGCTCAACAGTCAGCTACCCTCGGCGTTGCCTCTTCTATACCTCTAGGCCTGACGGCTTCACGAATCCTGGAATGCGAGTTAGTCCGCTTCGTTACACGACTCGTAGCAACAGCCATAAGCACACTCAGCGGTTTGGCAATCTCGGTAGAAGTGAGCCACAGTTGGTTACGTGGAATTTAACGACGTACGACTCCCTTACTACTACCACTGCTTTGGCCTGTCTTGGCAACGGGATGCCACACAGCGAGATGGTTTCGGCTGAAAATACCCAAACTGCATTAAACATATTAAATAAAAGGCCACCAGGGATGTTAATAGTCCCTTACAAACCATAGATGAATTAAATGTGCCCTTTATTACTTTCACTGCCATCAATATGCTAAGTCGCCGCTGCTTCAGTGATGTAGTTGTATTTATATCATTTTTATTACTTTACTGATGATGATACCAATGCTTACGTAGCAACTGCTTGAGTCAGCTATTGAAGGTGAGACAAACCACCCAAAACTTTACACATTGCGAATGAATATATCGAGATGCGGTTTTGCTAAGTTATTACGGAAACGATGCGAATTTTCTGACGTAGGCAATAATTTTTACCGTTTAAAGCTGACGAATTATGATACCAACATTTATAATGGAACTATATATTGTTTTCGTGGCATTCGCAAGAGCTTTCGAAGAGAACTTCAATGATGTAATACGTGTGGAACTTTATCAAGCAGAAGATAATAGAGTCGCAAATCACTATCTCGCCATCAGCAGAAAAGGTCTCCCAAATGTCTCTCCAAAATGGTTCACGTGTTTGTTATTGTGAGTGTCGTTTCAAGCTCTCAAATTGTTGACCTTGAGGATTGATACGTGCTACACAGCGATTCAGTACGGACAATGTTGCTGTCGAATTTCATCTGGATTTACCGCAGCACAGGCCCCTATTATGTCTTACGCAGTCGTCGGTGTTTCCTTGCAAAGTTCTTGTTTCAGTTTACCCCACAGGGGAAAGTCCAGAGGTGTTAAATCTGGTGCGAGTATAGGCTGATGTAACGATTCACAAATATTATGGCCATCATCATCAGACACTGAAGGGAACTTCTTTTTGATGGGAACATCCTTCTCTGTCCCTCGCCATCTGCACCTTTTGGCTGTAGTTCTTGCAGTTCATTCCATTGATGACGCTTAACTGACATGGATGTTCTGGAGCTGCTTCTCTATCTTTTTCCACCAAGGATTTTTCCTTCCAACATGTTTTGTATCGAATTAGGTGTCCAGTTGATTTAGGTTTTCTTCTCTACATCATGTTATACAACATCCGTTTCGCTAAATTTCTTTTAGTGTTTGTTCATTATGTTTTCTTTCAGGCCAGGATGTATTTGTTGCTCTTTTCCTATCCACATCTCCATTATTTCTATTTCTTTCTTTTCTTGTTGGTCCAGACCCCACCCTTCATAACCACAACTTATAATGCACCGAATAAATATCTTGTAAATTTCTTCCTTATTTCTACATTAAGGTGGTCGTTTGTTGACAAATTACTCTTATTTACAAATGGTCATTTAGTCATTGCAATTCTTCTTTTAATATCTGTTATACTTCTCATCCGTGATTGTACTTCCCAAGTAACAAAACCAATTTACTTGCGTGAGCAGTTATTTCCTATCTTAATGTTTGTCCTTACTTGTCTGTTCCATTTCTCAATCACTTATTGCCTTATTTTCAGTTTGTGGTTATCCTAGGCGTCAGACAGAATTTCTAACTTATAGTCATGTACTTTTCGGAATCTGTTAGGACTACTATATCGTCAGCAAATCAAACACAGTGTATTTGTTTTCCATTACTTTTGATCACTTTGGTGCTGATTTTCACTGTTTATATTACACTTTCTACAAATAAATGAAATAGGTAAGGAGAGACAGGAGAGTCTTAGAGGATATCTCTTCTAATCCTAGCGGCTTTCTTACAGCCATTGATATGTATTTCTGTGAGCTAGTTTTTGTATAAAATGAGAATCAGTTTTTTTTTATCTTTCCAGTCTATTCCGATTTTCATTGGTTTTCCAAGCAACATCTTTCCGTCCACTCGACCGAAAGTCTTCTTTAGATCAATGAATTTGGCATACATCTTATCGTTCATCTCAACTCTTACCTCTAAGGTCATTTGTAGCGATATTATAGCTTTCCTGGTTCCTTTTACTTCCCTAATTGTAAACTGGTCTTCTCCTAAAGGTTAGTTAATTTTAGGTTTTAGTCTTTTATTAACAATACTGCGTAGATTTTTTGAAACATTGGTTAGTAATGCCAAGGTTCTATAATTACAACAATCATTGACTTCTCTTTTCTAAGGCACGAAGTGGTTTCACTTTTAATTAATTTCATTCGCAGTGTTCCACCCTCACAGCAGACACACACAAATCTGTACAGTTGTTCTTTTGCCTCACCTCCAGCATTCTTTAATGACTCAGGAGAGATTTTATCTGCTCCAATCGCTTTGATGTTGTTCAAGTTGTTAAAAATATTGTTGTATTCTGACCTGGCAACTCGCGATCCTATGAATTTATGTCTACTTCTTCCAACTCTGCAGTGGTGGTCTACGGAGGGGGGAGGTGAGGAAGAGGATGGGACGGCCTGCCCCAGGCCATCGAGATTTGGAGGCCCCCAGCGACCACACCATTTTTAATCAAATCCTAAAGAAGGCCACAGTATGTTCAATAAATAAGAGGCAGTTTACATTTCGAGGCTCCATACGTGTGAGAAATATTTTACCATAGGCACCTACTTACCTATTATCAGACCACAGCAGTTGTCAAGAAGTTTTGTAAAATATTGCATGAAATTTAAAAAGTGGTTTATCTTGTGGTGGAACTGATGTAGATAGTGCCTGTGAGCTAGTGTGGGGAGAGGTTATACTCGATCAGTATAATAAATTAATAATTGGTTTCTTGATACCGACCACAGACTGAGATTACACAGATGCTCAAGGGATCGAGGAAAATTTGAGTTTCGTTCTGAATAGGTATACGCGTTGTACAATTATAGTTGGTGGTGACTTCAATCTACCTTCCATATGTTGGCGGAAACGCATGTTTAAAGTCGACATGCTAGACGTAAAACACCGTTCGAAATTGTTCTAAATGCTTTGTCCGAAAAGTATTCTGATTTATGAACCGTAAATGGTTGTTGTAACAGACTAGAACTCTTAGCCACAAACTATTCTGAACAGATAGAGAGAATCATGATAGATATACGGTTTAGTGGCAACAAGGTCGTTGTAGCTGGACTGAATACCATAGCATCCAAATCCACCAAATATATATTAAAAAAAACCCTGACTGACAGGAAATCACAAATCAAGTCACACAACTTAGATGATACTCCATAGGCACAAAATCTGATCAGTAGCCACTTGAAAGTAATAGTGTCAAAAGCCTTTTGGGAATCTAGAAATATGGAATCAACCTGAAATCCCCCGTCGACAGCAATCATTGCTTTGTGTCAATAAAAAACTAGTTGTATTTCAAAAGAACGATATTTTCTGAATCCGTGCTGACTGTGATTCGACAGGTTTTCTCTACGAGGAGTTTGTAACGGAACTGAAATGATGGTGGGCTGACAGTAATTTGGAGCCCGTGCGTCGGAAACGGGCGCGCTGGTGTGAGACTGCCAGGGAGTGCACCCTGATGCCATCTATTGGCGAAACTGGGAATTAGCGCTGTCTCAGACAATGCGCTAAGCTCTCGGAGTCAAATGTATTCTTTTTCTTGGTAATTATAAGTTATTAGTGTATGATTTAATGTTATAAGGCGCTAGTAGTAAATTATTATGACTGGTATGAACTCCAGGGTAATAAATATAAATATTCTTAAATACTAAATGATTTCGGTGAAAAGATGGTAGGGGAACGCCCCCACTCTTGGTGATACAAGCATAGCTAGAGGTAGCTGGAGACACAGGGACTGAACAAGGCAATGGCCTGGAGAGTGTTGACATGACAGGACGTGCGTAACTGTGCTCACGCAAAAGTGATTGTGCAACAGCGAAGAGGCGAATATCGTCGCCGTTTGTGGAGTAGAATGCGACGAATGTTTGTCGAAGCCGTCTCTATGCCACTGGGGCTGATTGTAAGAGTTCCTGCGCCCAGATTTCATGGCGGACGTGCAGTAGCTTATACGAGTGCTACAGCTCGTAGTTCCAGCCGCCATTAAGGGCATGAGGCGTGAAGAGCTGCGTTAGCCACCTGCATCTCACCACCAGCACCGACACGTCTACCCAAGGCAAGACTGCTTGAAATGGTTAAGTCGAACTTTGTATACATGTAAAAGGAGAATACCAGTTTTCTTTTGTGCAAGTGCAGAGGACAGAATATAGTAATGAGTAAAATTACGACGCATGTTTTTTCATTGTAAAGTGTAGTAACCTGAAACATAGTGTAGTGAAATCAGACTGAGGCCACCATCGCCTCTTTCATTTACAATTCTTTTGGTTGTAGAATACTTTAGCGTTTAAGAATGTAGAAAAGAGCAATGGTCACACCAGAATGAGTCGCCTATTTATAGTTACTTAAAATTTTCTGAGTAACCTTTCAAGTAAAGTCACTTAACTAATTCTATAGCAATTGTCCAAAGAGTAATATCCCAAAATCATTAAATAACTTGAAGGATAGAATTTTGTTAACCTAAGTTGCATAAATTGTCTTGGTGGTAATTACCAAGCCAACTCACAGAAATTGAGAGAGTATTTGCTTTGTAGAATCACCTAGAATGATCAGAAAGAGTAATATTCAGAATTAAGTTTAAATTCAACTCAAGCCGTTTCACTTTGAAACGAGCCAAATAATTGATTTATTCTTTTGCTCCTTCAGAGCTGGCGACCGTAGTTATAAGTATTTTCAGGAGGATTCGACGGTAAGTCTGCTGCTCTCGTCGTGCTGATAGGATTATCCACTGCTGCTAGCAGTGGTGATTGGATACATAAGCTCACTACCAAGTTAAGTGGGTCAGGTAGGCAGTGTTACCTTGTGAACTGTAGGGCACTGTAGGCCGTGGATCGAACCCGTTCAATCATCACAGCTCTTTGAGAAATAATCCGGTTAGGAGTGTACTAATCCAATAGGTAAATACTGGCGAGTAACGGTCAAAAATGTATACGCAAGTGAATTTAGCAAGGTCCATGTAGCACCTAGTTAATGTGGTGCAATGGCGAGGGTAGGAGTGGAGTAAAAGTGAGCTGAGCTTGTGGCAGCTGTGCTGTCTTCAAAGATTAATAACGTGAATTGACTACTAACTCTTACCATTAGGGTTGAGCTATTTATGGTTAAAATACGTAGCAGTTAGCGCAAAGGCGTGACAGCTACAAGTCCGTATTGGCTTTATACATACGGAAGTAGGAAGCGGGTCATTCTGTCAGTGGAGGGGTTAAAACAACCGAGTCAGTTGAGAACATACCCCATTTACTGATGGAAAGATTCGGCGGTTCGGTCGCAAGTTCCTCACACCTCAAACGCAGTATTTCTTCCAAAATCCTACTGCATATCGTATCAGTGATCTAGGCCTATAATTCGGCAGGAAAGCGCTGAGACATCTGGTATTCCTTGAAAATATAGGCACTGCAATATCATATTTATCCGCTGATACCAGACTGCCACTTTCATTTAAAATGTCCTCCCCCTGTACGGGAATTACATAAAGTGTTTCCATTTTTAAAATGTAACATTTTGGACAGTTATTGTCGACGTATCATCTTCCACGTTGGACTCCAGGTAGAAATAAAGTGTTGATCGCTGTAGGCAGAACCGATGTAGAGAGGTATGGATACGGACAGCCGCAACGATGAAGTGATGAGCAGTCATGGAACTCAGGATAGCTTAGTTTTATTTCTAGCAGACATCAGCCAGCTCATCAGATACCGATAACATGAAACAAGAGTACGTTTGCATCAGTAGCACGTAACATAAGTCCTACATTAGGCTGTTCTGAAATAAAACTCTTATTAATACTTATAGAATTCTCATGAGAACATACTGACACCTACAAAGTTTGGATTCTATAAGGTAATCTCCACAGAGAACGCTATGTTTAGCTCAACAGACGAAATTCTAGGTGCCAATGGAGAACTTTTTGCAACCGTGCTTAAGAATTCGACTGCATAAATTATAATACATTGCTATAAAAGCTTCATCACTATGGTGTCAAAGACAAAGCTTTGATCTGGCTAGAATCTTAACTACACAGTAGAAAACAAAGAATTGTCTTTAAAAAAAAGAAAGAAAGAAAAGAAATGAACTCAGACTGAAATTTGCTACCTGGTATTGGCGGATAAATACGACATTGCAGTGCCTACGTTGTTAAGAAGAATGATGCAATGTGCAGGCTCTGAGGCGACCACAGCCGTTAGGAAATATATGAAATGTATTCACAGTAGCGAATACGAAGTACAATCTGCTGAATAAGGGATTGACGACAATCTAAGTCCGTGCAGGACTGGGACTTGAACCCGGCTTTCCTACTATACGCGAGTGGTCGAGTTAACTGCTTTGGCTATCTTCGCACAACCGACGGCCAGTCCCAAACTTCCATATATCGTCGTTCCGGCATCACAACCTGTACTCTTACACACACTAATTAATTCCCGTAAAGGGGAGGACATTTTCAGGCACTGCAATATCGTATTTATCGGCAGATATCAGACAGCGACTTTCAATTAAATTGTCCTCCCCAGTAAGGAAATTGCACAATGTGTACGGGTGCAGGTTGTCACACAGGAACGACGACCTATGGAAGTTTGGGTCCGGCCGTGAGTCGTGCACGGATAGCTAAAGCGAGTAAGGCAACTACTCCCGTAAAGCGGGTAATCCGAGTTCGAGTCCCGAGCCGGCACAAATTTTCACTGTCGTCATTCCATTATAAAGCTGACGGTTGCTCACATTCGTAACTGCAAATACATTTCATATAATACAAGCTGTTCGGCAGTGTTGCGGCCTTACCGCCGTATGTGACCTCGTGGCCTGCAGACCCAGCACATGTTCGCGACAGTCTCCTTGTTGTTCTTTAACACACGGAATCGCTCATCGCGTGCTTTGGGGTAGGCGCTGTGTTGAAACCTGCCGGTAATGATTACTGCGACTCAAGGACGTTCCCTCGGCACACTTCACAGCGATAACGTCTCGAAGCACTGCATTTCACTGTCTTCAGTCTCACAGCGAGCTTACTTGGCTTACACGGCAGTCGGATACATATATATGGTACATGAAATTCAGAACTCAAATACCAATACGTTAAAGCATTACGACACAAGGCTCCAAAATTCTCGGTAAATTCGACTTCGAAGTTCTCCGAGCGCCTTCATACGAAGTTGGTATGACGAATGGGCCGCGTGGGTTTCTAGTAGAATGCTCGCCTGGGTTCGACACCTAGCCACGATAACATTTTCGACAAAGATGCATGTTCCGTGAACATTCGTGAAGCATAAAATACGTGAGGATGAAAAAAATTAATTTGTAATTTTTTAAACCCAAACAACCTTTTATAAACTATCATGAATTAAAAATTTGTCTTTGTAATGAAAACTAGATTTTTGCGTGTGATATTTAATTAAAAATAAGAAGACATTCATTTTTCATAACAAGACAATTAGATACGTGTTAATTAGCATACACAGAGTGAACATTAATAAAGCCGACAAATGGCAGGGACGGGTTTCTGACTGGAAATGGAGAAAAAAAAGGTCCTATGAACAAGTGTTCGGAAATGGGAGGTATGCGTGCAACGACAACAAATCACCTCGGAACACAGTACAGAGAGTATCATCCGTCGAGATTGTCTGTAGCCCACAGATGACTGAACTATCAGTTTAATAAGTCACAGCTGCAAAATACTAACGCGAATTCTTTACAGACGAATGGAAAAACTGGTAGAAGCCGACCTCGGGGAAGATCAGTTTTGATTCGGTAGAAATGTTGGAACACGTGAGGCAATACTGACCCTACGACTTATCTTAGAAGAAAGATTAAGGAAAGGCAAACCTACGTTTCTAGCATTTGTAGACTTAGAAAAAGCTTTTGAGAATGTTGACTGGAATACTCTTTCAAATTCTGAAGGTGGTAGGGGTAAAATACAGGGAGCGAAAGGCTATTTACAATTTGTACAGAAAGCAGATGGCAGTTATAATAGTCGAGGGACATCAAAGGGAAGCAGTGGTTGGGAAGAGGGTGAGACAGGGTTGTAGCCTCTCCCCGATGCTATTCAATCTGTAAATTGGGCAAGCAGTAAAGGAAACGAAAGAAACGTTTGGAGTAGGTATTAAAATCCATGGAGAATAAATAAAAACTTTGAGGTTCGCCGATGACATTATAATTCTGTCAGAGACACCAAAGGACTTGGAAGAGCAGTTGAACGGAATGGACGGTGTCTTGAAAGGAGGGTATAAGTTGAACATCAACAAAAGCAGAACGGGGATAATGGAATGTAGTCGAATTAAGTCGGGTGATGCTGCGGGAATTAGATTAGGAAATGAGACACTTAAAGTAGTAAAGGAGTTTTGCTATTTGGGGAGCAAAATAACTGATGATGGTCGAAGTAGAGATGATATAAAATGTAGACTGGCAATGGCAAGGAAAGCGTTTCTGAAGAAGAGAAATTTGTTAACATCGAGCATAGATTTAAGTGTCAGGAAGTGGTATCTGAAAGTATTTGTATGGAGTGTAGCCATGTATGGAAGTGAAACATGGACGATAAATAGTTTAGACAAGAAAAGAATAGAAGCTTTCGAAATGTGGTGCTACAGAAGAATGCTGAAGATTAGATGGGTAGATCACATAACTAATGAGGAGGTATTGAATAGAATTGGGGAGAAGAGGAGTTTGTGGCACAACTTGACTAGAAGAAGGGATCGGTTGGTAGGACATGTTCTGAGGCATCAAGGGATCACCAATTTAGTACTGGAGGGCAGCGTGGAGGGTAAAAATCGTAGAGGGAGACCAAGAGATGAATACACTAAGCAGATTCAGAAGGATGTAGGCTGCAGTAGGTACTGGGAGATGAAGAGGCTTGAACAGGATAGAGTAGCAAGGAGAGCTGCATCAAACCAGTCTCAGGACTGAAGACCACAACAACAATAACTACGACACCGAAAATAAAAAGTTTTATCCAAATATATATTTTTTTCATATGTGTAACTCTAGCTCCGTCTCCAAGCGCCTCTGCTACAATCCATCCTTCTTTGTTTAGTGACTGTTCCCCCCCCCCCCCCCCCCCCCGTCCTTTCCCGTTGTCACATGCTGTAAGATAGCCCTGTCCTCCAGCCACTATACTGTATAATCTTAGCTATACCGTTAACAAATTGTACATCCTTTTCGATTACTCAGATCCCATTCAGCTGATTGCTGGTTTACAGACTGTGTTGTTTAGGTCGGGGTGGCTTCAAATAATAGTCAAATTAATCCAAACTTTGCTTGAAAGCAAACTGAGAGGTTTGGAACTATACTAATTTCTACCAATCAGGAAAAATCGGAAACAAGCAATAACCTGTGGAAACATAAATCAACTGATGCGAACGTTGAACTTGCTCGAAAGAGGTCGAATAATCAGTTATCAGATGAGGTGTAATGGAGGGCCACACTGGAAGCAGTTCAAACTGACAGAGGTACTCAGGTGGTCAAATGTTCGTACTTCTCGTATCAGTAACGACCTTAATAAATTTAAAACCACACGTTCGGCAAGGAAATGAGTCAACTAAGCTTCGCTAATGTCTACAAGAGACACAGGTGACCGATATTTGCCGCTGTGTAGTCGAACCAACAGTTTGGCTCGCTGAATCCGTGGGAAAGTGTCAAGCTACAAATCTCCACACCATTAACACCCGGATCACCAAAACGAAAATGCTCGACGGTATTTTGAACAAGTTCATAAATTTAGACAACATTGTCTATGGAGTGCAGCGACCTGATGCCAGTGTCAACAGATTAAATTGTTTATTCTGTTGTTTTGTAATTTTGTTTATTTTATTTTAACATAAATGACTTCTTGCATAATGCTTTATAATTTTTTAGCTTCTTATGTACTCGTATGCGCTACGAGAATACTGTGCAAATTTCATACAGTAACGACATTTCAGTTCTTGTGAAGCGTTTGCCATTGGCTGGTGATGTAATCTATAGTAGGCGCGCGAACTGCACACTATTTAACCCGTGGCTCCACAGCCATCAGGCACTGTGTGCGGTCGTGGTATCACGAAACAACCGAGGAGTCGCCAGCACCAGCCATAAGGGTAAACGCTATAACCTTTCTCCATTTTCTTTTAACGCCATATGTAATAGTACTGTTTGTAAATTTTGCTACAGCTTTTCTCTGTCTTATTTTAGGGCAGTTTGTAATAGTACTGTTTGTTTAACTTTGCCGTTCCTACATTTGCAGGGCCAAAAATTCTGAAGATGGCTTTAACTTAAGACGAAACAGGTAAATAAACAAATATTATTGCGATTTTGACTGTTGATTTTAACCTGAATTTTGAACATGGCGGCGCTTAAGTAACTGTGCATGCAAGAGCTTCGATTGATTAGAAATAACAAACATCTAACCAGTTGCAAAATAAAGATTTATTAAACCTTAAGGATGGTTTCGACGGTATCAAAAACGTCTTCCTCAGAAAATACTGTACGCCTGGTGGGCGATGGACAAGGGATGGGCATATTTATAAAAATATCTATATATATAATGTGTCAATATTTATAAAAATTACTGATAACATCAAGACGAAAATATCGATCTTTCGACATAAAGGTTAATATTCTTAATATTTACATGAATTTTTAAAAAATGAGCAAAGCCACAGAACTGATTAACAAACATTTAAAAACTGAAAAATACAAGGTGGTACAGATAAAAGAAGCCCCTGTAAGTATAAAGAAAACGCAGTGAAATTATAGACTCGAAGAGCTGAAATGGACTTACCATTCATTTACAATTAAAAATACAGTGAAAAGTACATTTATAGAAGATGCTGACAGTGACCCCCTGCAATATCAATACACAACTGATCACGTCTAAGCATATTCAGATACAACCGGCGTAAAGGTCGGATATCGATGGCAGTAACTTCACAGCTGATGTCTTTCAGTTCCTGTATTTGTTTCATAGACTTTGCTCTTCAAGTGTCCCCACATGAAAGACTCACATGTTGTTAGGTACGGTGAAAGTGGTGGCCGTTAATGTTTGCCGACAGTTCGTTTTCCAGTGAAGACATGATGGACTTGTTCGAGGGATACCTCAGACGTGTGGCTTATTGCCCATCTTGCTGGAAGAATCAGTATTGTCTTTCATATTCAATGAACTAAGCAAAAAATGGATTAAAGTTTCTTTGTATGCAACCGTGTTGAGGATAGTGTCAAAAAATATCGGTCCAATGATGCGCGTTTTTGCTGCACTGCAACAGACGCCGATTCTTTCAATATGGAGTGGTTGCTCATACACTGTGTCAGGGTTCTCCGTTCCTCGGTACCTCTTTTTCTCTCAATTCACATGACCGGAAAGATGAAACCAAACTTCATCACTTATGATGTAATGGAAATGGTCTAACAAACCATCTTCGATGTTATTCAAAAGCCACGTGCAGTAATCTACACGTTTCTGTCATCCTCCCGTAACTGGCTTTAAATTAAGACTTTTCTATATCCGATACCCCTCCTGCTTACATGTGTCTGTTGGCCAATTTACGTGTAGACTCGACGAATGTCTGCAGTAACTTCTGATGTGCGAACTGAAGGAATTCTTTGTCGTTTTATACTTTGCACAAATTCTTCGATGCGCAAATTTTTTGCAGACCCTGTATTGCTCTCTTTGCTGGTAGTCCTCTATCCAGATACTTGGCGCCGAAAATTTCGCGGGTTTATTGGGTATTAATAACCGGTTCAGTTGTATGTAGCCCTCTATTGTTGGATCACGAGTGGTTTCGTGGCATTAAAAGCCACATCTTCAGGTGAACATATGACTTAAACATTAAAGCGGAAAAGCTCCATATCTTCTTACCGAACATTCGTTGTCCGTTAAAAAAAAATGGCTCAAATGGCTCTAAGCACTATGGGACTTAACATCTGAGGTCATCAGTCGCCTGTACTTGAACTACTTAAACCTAACTAACGTAAGGGCATCACACACATCCATGCCCGAGGCAGGATTCGAACCTGTGACTGTATCAGTAGCGCGGTTCCGGACTGAAGCACCTATAATCGCTCGTCCACAGCGGCCGGCTGTCCGTTAAAACATAACACCGCTAGAAGATGGCGTGTCATAGAATAAGAACAGCCAGATTCCGATATAGTGGATGGGTCCTATACAAATCGTACCTGAGTACAACAGAGAACGCGGCCGCGTCCCCGGTGTGCAATTCCGCAGAGATCGGAGAAGCCATCACTGTGGTACGATTTGTTTAGGAGCCATCCACTATATGGGAATCTGGCTATTTTTATTTTATGAGATATCGTCTTTTAGCGGTATTTTGTTTTGACTGACAAGGAATGTTGCGTAAAAAGATTCTGAGCTTTTCCGCCCTAATGTTTTAGTCATATATTCACTTGAAGATGTGACTTTAAGTGCCACGAAACCGGTAGCGATCAAATAGTAAAGGACTACATACAGCTGAAGCGGTTATTAATACTCAAGATGACTGTTCATATCTGTGGTTGCCACGACTAAAACGTTGTCTGCATTCGCGAGTTTCCTTAATCGAACCTGTTTTCACGTAAAGTTCCACAATTTCAATTCTTTGTTCCATCGAGAAAGTCGTTTTGCAGACGGTAAAGAGAAGCACTTAACTTCACTGGTGAAATAAACTGAAACGCTGACAGAAGGTCGCTAACAATCGATTACTGTACAAATCTGTCCACTGTTGTAGCTGTTTACCATATTTCAGGAACCGAAATATTGCATTAGTATTCAAAAAGGAGGTGGGCTACTTTCTATTGTGCCACCCTTTACTTTATTATTGGCAACATTAATCAATAAAAGACACACAGTGTACCGTACTATAACACAACTTTTTTACAAAAAACTATTTAATGGAACCAGTAATCATCAACAGACATTAACAGAGCTCTTTGTTTATCATGTTCTCCTGTCAGTCTGCTTCTGTTAACTGGCACAATCATGAGATATGTTGTACTGGCCAGCTTAGGTAAAAATCTCTGTTAGTATCAGTTTTGACAGAACTTGGTCACAACAGTCAAGATTAGGTATTTTGTGTATGATAAATTTATTAAAAGTGCATAACTGTGTTTCAAAGGCTCTGAGCACTATGCGACTTAACTTCTGAGGTCATCAGTCGCCTAGAGCTTAGAACTAATTAAACCTTACTACCCTAAGGACAACACACACATCCATGCCCGAGGCAGGATTCGAACCTGCGACCGTAGCGGTCGCTCGGTTCCAGACTGTAGCGCCTAGAACCGCACGGCCACTCCGGCCGGCTAACTGTGTTTCAGTCTGACAATTTATTAATTTTGTAAATATTAGAGGTTCCAATTTACGGTAATGTACTCACATATCTTGATAATCTCCTGACACATGATCAGGGAATACTATATTCAAATGTTCTATGTTTTTTATAATATACTTTCTGACATATTCTACACCCACGACAACCATTTCATTTTTGGGTCTTTGGAAAGAAAACTGAATCTAATCTAATCTTGCTCCAGGCACTCATGGGGTAAGGACAGCGCACATTCTACCTCACAGTTGGGAACACGGAGTGGTAATTTCCACCATTCTCATCAGTGCTGTCACCGAATGTGAGCATCTTGCATCTCACACCTACCATTAGCCTTGGTAGAAATGACGCCCGAAAGTAACAAGCTTTCACGAATATGCAGTATACATACATTAACATTCAAATCTGGTGCTCATTTGTAGTACCGAATATGAAATTAAATTAAGCCCATTGTATGACATTTATTGTCAGATTGCAAAGATCGGTAATAGCTGAAATGGAAGAGAAATCTGCTGATGAAATCTACAGGGTGAGCCAAAAGGGACTCTACAGCTTTGGAATGATACAGAAATTTATTGAGATAACTCACAGAATCGGTGAACCAGTCATTTTGGAGCAAACAAGTAAATTTTTATTCACACAGTGCATCAGTATCCCATTCCGCAACCAGGAGCGCCAGCGTAGTGCACACCTTTACCGGTGTGGAGCGTGCTCGCTTTGTGTTTGGTTTCATGAAACGAACGCCGCAGCAACTGTTTGGCGTAAATTTCGCGCCGAATACTGTAAAGAATCCAAGCTGACATACGATTTACTCTTGGCACAAGAACTTTGTTGAGGTGGGTTGTTCTCTGTGACATGATAAATCACCAGGTCGCACGCGTAACAATGATTATGTCGGGAGAGCTTTGCCCACCGTACACAAACATCAACGCAGCGTGCGTCTCACGAGACTGGCTTTCTACAAAAGATTGTTTAGCGAATACTGCGTAGACGTTTACACCTGAATGGCAGTGCACATTAGTCACGCAGATAAGTTTGCTCGTGGGTAATTCTGTGCGGAAAGGTAGCATCGGTTAGAGGATGACGAGACATTCCTGAACACAATAATCTTCAGCAATGATTCAACATTTCATATCAGTGGCATGGTAAACACCCACAGCTGTAGAATATGGGGCAGCGAAAATCCACATCCAACCTTGGAACACATTCGTGACAGCCCCAATATTAATGTGTTTTGTGCCCTAACTAAACTGAAAGTGTACGGCCTTTTCTTCTTCATGAAGCAGTCTGTCTTTGGTACTGTGTATCTGGATATGCTTGAAAACTTTTTAATTCCACAGGTAGAAGAAGATGACCGAGGGGGTTGCTTTACTACCAGCAAGACGGCGCACCACCTCATTTTCTCACGGAAGTTCGAGGTTTTTGCGATAACCGCTTCCCAGGTGGAGTGGCAGTGAAGGGCAATCGCATGGCCACCTCGTTCCCCAGACGTGACGCTAATTAATTTCTTTCTCTGGGGTTTCACTAAAGACGTGTATGTTCCTCCCCTACCAAACAGGTTAGTGGATCTGAAAAATCGAATCTATGCTACCATTACTCAAGTTACGCCCGATTTGCTGCAAAGAGTATGGGAAGAAATTGACTACCATCACAAATGGTAGTTACATCGAACCAAAACGACGCTTGACACTTTTATATGAAACTTTAGGCTGTTCGCCACGCCACAAAGTGACTCATCTACCGATTCTGTACGATAGCTCAATAATTTTCTATATTATTCCAGAAATGTAAAGTTCTTTTTGACTCGTCGTTTATAGTGGTTATGAGTCACGAAACGACAGACGCCAGACAGTGAAACATATCGCTTTCGATATTAAACGTTAAATGACGATGTATGGAATATTTATATACCGACGACATACATCGACATTGCGATTAAAAATATCGACATATGAATATGTCGATATTTTTTGGCCATGCCTGTGATGGACTGCCAGCAAGACGACGCACAACCAGATGAGGCGTGCCCATAGTGCCTTTTACAACAGTGGACGCAGGAGCGTCAGCAGCTCGTATTTTTGGACGAGCTTGAGTGGAGGCTCCATGGAGAGCGAAGATTACCAGATGGCAATCGTCATCAATTTACCTGCCTTGGCATGGTGGTACAAGGTGTCGTTGAGTGACCAATACGATCACCACAGCTTTGTACAGTCGGTAATTTGGACAGGAGGCGCTACATTTCTGGTATGGTAAGGTTGATGAGCCCTATCTTTGAGGTCTTGATGAACTTAGGCACAGAGCTGAAACAGCATGGAATGATGTACCTGTTATCCAGGCACAGTTCAACTCAATCCCCAGTTATGTTAGAACCACTGGTGCTGCCAGATGTGGCTCCTCTGTATGCTGAATTTCATACCATGTGACCTGTCTGTCCAATAAGTTTCGGGACTGGATTGCTAAAAAATAGAGAAAGTTGAGATGGTAGTTCTTTGAGTACAATACTCAGAACGTTCAAATAACTTAGGGGAATGCCACTGGGTGAAGTCGTCGACAGCCGCGGATATTTCGACAGATCACACCCTGCCATTTTCAAAGCAAAACTGCAACAAGTAAGAGCTGTGCCGTGTGTATGTTCCTCCCCTACCAAACAGATTAGCGGATCTGAAAAATCGAATCTACGCTGCCGTTACACAAGTTACTTAAAACCTTGGTTTTCAGCGTTGGTCAGGAAGGGAGGAAGATTGAATTCAACGTCCCGTCGACATCGAGATCATTAGCGACAGAGCAGAAGCTCGGATTGTGTCAAGAATGGAGGAAGGTAATCGGCTGTACCCTTTCGAAGGAACCACCCGGCATTTGCCTGGAGCGATTTACGGAAGTCACAGAAAACCTAAATCTGGATGGCTGGACGCGTTTTTGAACTGTCGTCCTCCTGAATGCCATGCCAGTGACTTGGTCAGGAGGAAGGTGGATGGTACGTTTGGACATGAGGAATGCCGTTTATAAGAAGCCTACTCATGTTGTTGTTGTTGTTGTTGTTGTGGTCTTCAGTCCTGAGACTGGTTTGATGCAGCTCTCCATGCTACTCTATCCTGTGCAAGCTTCTTCATCTCCCAGTACCTACTGCAGCCTACATCCTTCTGAATCTGCTTAGTGTATTCATCTCTTGGTCTCCCTCTACGATTTTTACCCTCCACGCTGCCCTCCAATGCTGAATTTGTGATCCCTTGATGCCTCAAAACATGTCCTACCAACCGATCCCTTCTTCTAGTCAAGTTGTGCCACAAACTTCTCTTCTCCCCAATCCTATTCAATACCTCCTCATTAGTTACGTGATCTACCCACCTTATCTTCAGCATTCTTCTATAGCACCACATTTCGAAAGCTTCTATTCTCTTCTTGTCTAAACTATTTATCGTCCATGTTTCACTTCCATACATGGCTACACTCCATACAAATACTTTCAGAAACGACTTCCTGACACTTAAATCTATACTCAACGTTAACAAATTTCTCTTCTTCAAAAACGCTTTCCTTGCCATTGCCAGTCTACATTTTATATCCTCTCTACTTCGACCATCATCAGTTATTTTACTCCCCAAATAGCAAAACTCCTTTACTACTTTAAGTGTCTCATTTCCTAATCTAATTCCCGCAGCATCACCCGAATTAATTCGACTACATTCCATTATCCTCGTTTTGCTTTTGTTGGTGTTCATCTTATATCCTCCTTTCAAGACACTGTCCATTCCGTTCAACTGCTATTCCAAGTCCTTTGCTGTCTCTGACAGAATTACAATGTCATCGGCGAACCTCAAAGTTTTTACTTCTTCTCCATGAATCTTAATACCTACTCCAAATTTTTCTTTTGTTTCCTTTACTGCTTGCTCAATATACAGATTGAATAACATCGGGGAGAGGCTACAACCCTGTCTCACTCCTTTCCCAACCACTGCTTCCCTTTCATGCCCCTCGACTCTTATAACTGCCACCTGGTTTCTGTACAAATTGTAAATAGCCTTTCGCTCCCTGTATTTTACCCCTGCCACCTTCAGAATTTGAAAGAGAGTATTCCAGTTAACATTCTCAAAAGCTTTCTCTAAGTCTACAAATGCTAGAAACGTAGATTTGCCTTTTCTTAATCTTTCTTCTAACATAAGTCGTAAGGTTAGTATTGCCTCACGTGTTCCAACATTTCTACCGAATCAAAACTGATCTTCTCCGAGGTCGGCTTCTACCAGTTTTTCCATTCGTCTGTAAAGAATTCGCGTTAGTATTTTGCAGCCATGACTTATTAAACTGATAGTTCGGTAATTTTCACATCTGTCAACACCTGCTTTCTTTGGGATTGAATTATTATATTCTTCTTGAAGTCTGAGGGCATTTCCCCTGTCTCATACATCTTGCTCACCAGATGGTAGGGCTTTGTCATGACTGGCTTTCCCAAGGCCATCAGTAGTTCTAATGGAATGTTGTCTACTCCCAGGGCCTTGTTTCGACTCAGGTCTTTCAGTGCTCTGTCAAACTTTTCACGCAGTATCTTATCGCCCATTTCGTCTTCATCTTTATCCTCTTCCATTTCCATAATATTGTCCTCAAGTACATCGCCCTTGTATAAACCCTCTATATACTCCTTTCACCTTTCTGCCTTCCCTTCTTTGCTTAGAACTGGGTTGCCATCTGAGCTCTTGATATTCATACAAGTGGTTCTCTTCTCTCCAAAGGTCTCTTTAATTTTCCTGTAGGCAGTATCTATCTTACCCCTAGTGAGACAAGCCTCTGCATCCTTACATTTGTCCTCTAGCCATCACTGCTTAGCCATTTTGCACTTCCTGTCAATCTCATTTTTGAGACGTTTGTATTCCTTTTTGCCTGCTTCATTTATTGCATTTTTATATTTTCTCCTTTCATCAATTAAATTCAGTATTTCTTCTGTTACCCAAGGATTTCTATTAGCCCTCGTCTTTTTACCTACTTGATCCTCTGCTGCCTTCACTAATTTATCCCTCAGAGCTACCCATTCTTCTTCTACTGTATTTCTCTCCCCCATTCCTGTCAATTCTTCCCTTATGCTCTCCCTGAAACTCTCTACAACCTCTGGTTCTTTCAGTTTATCCAGGTCCCATCTCCTTAAATTCCCACCTTTTTGCAGTTTCTTCAGTTTCAATCTGCAGTTCATAACCAATGGATTGTGGTCAGAGTCCACATCTGCCCCTGGAAATGTCTTACAATTTAAAACCTGGTTCCTAAATCTCTGTCTTACCATTATATAATCTATCTGATACCTTTTAGTGTCTCCAGGATTCTTCCAGGTATACAACCTTCTTTTATGATTCTTGAACCAAGTGTTAGCTATGATTAAGTTATGCTCTGTGCAAAATTCTACAAGGCGGCTTCCTCTTTCATTTCTTCCCCCCCAATCCATGTTCACCTGCTATGTTTCCTTCTCTCCCTTTTCCTACTGAAAAATTCCAGTCACCCATGACTATTAAATTTTCGTCTCCCTTCACCACCTGAATAATTTCTTTTATCTCGTCATGCATTTCATCTATTTCTTCATCATCTGCAGAGCTAGTTGGCATATAAACCTGTACTACTGTAGTAGGCATGGGTTTTGTGTCTATCTTGGCCACAATAATGCGTTCACTATGCTGTTTGTAGTAGCTAACCCGCACTCCTATTTTTTTATTCATTATTAAACCCACTCCTGCATTACCCCTATTTGATTTTGTATTTATCACCCTGTATTCACCTGACCAAAAGTCTTGTTCCTCCTGCCACCGAACTTCACTAATTCCCACTATGTCTAACTTTAACCTATCCATTTCCCTTTTTAAATTTTCTAACCTACCTGCCCGATTAAGAGATCTGACATTCCACGCTCCGATCCGTAGAATGCCAGTTTTCTTTCTCCTGATAACGACGTCCTCTTGAGTAGTCCCCGCCCGTAGATCCGAATGGGGGACTATTTTACCTCCAGAATATTTTACCCAAGAGGACGCCATCATCACTTAATCATACAGTAAAGCCTACTCATAATGACTTGTATCTGCAGGCTGATAGTTGTCTCCATCCACCTCAAGGTGAAGGGGTACTTCGTACTGTGATTCACAGGGCCCATGTCATATCGGACCCTGAGAGTTCGTCAGTTGAGTTAGCCCATCTTAGAGACATCTTTTGTCAGAATGGTTATGGTGAAATTTGCGTTGTGCTATCGACCAATTGTGCACCTGTTGAGTGATGATAATACCGAGGTGGCACCAAAGTCTACAGCCTTTATGGCCTACGCAGGGACCATTTCGAACGGAATTGGTCGTATTTTGGGGAATATGAAACGAAGTGTGTTTTTCGACCACCATCTAAGATAAGGATCCTTTTAGGTTCTGTAAAGGATGATCTTGCTTTGCGTAAGGCGAGTATCTACCGTATTCATTGCATTTCATATACTGGTCAGCCAGGACTGTGGAGGACCGGTGCACTACGCAGGAGCGGCACACACGCCTACAGCACCCGAGCAAACCCACCATTGCAGAACATTGCCTTGGCATCGGTCATCCTATAGAATATAACAACACGGAGATTCTGGCATGCCCTTCCAGATGTTGGGACAGTGTTATTAAATAAGCCTTTGAAATTAAATTAGCAAATAATCTTAAATATAAATGGTACTTTGTGTTTAATTTCTGCAAGGAATACTGCTCTCTCACTAGTCAAAAAAGGGAGGGACAGAGTGGATGCTAACCTCACCCAATGATTATTAATTTCACTATCGAAGATTTCTGACGTCAGTCATCTTTGCTTTGTGATGGTACTTGTGTTTACAGTGTGTGTGTCTATGTCTGTGTTAGTTTTACGGAGTTTATCTGAAACCCGAGGTTTTAAATTCTCTTGCACTGCGCTTACTTGCTTCAGTTTAGCCTTGAAAATGGTAGGGTGCGCCCCTGTCGAAATATCGGTGGTTGTCGACAACGTCACCCGGTTATATTCAAGTAAGTTATTTGAACGTTGTATACGCCGGGAGTAACTAAAGTCTCACAACGCACAGAACATTCACACAATCATGTGAAACAGTCAGAAAAGTCCTTCTCTAGGGTGTTGTTCAACTAGCGCATCACAGTGATTTGAATGTCGGTTACGACGTCGGTGAGATGATCTTTCATGAGAATTTCTGCACTTTGTCGTTTCCTGATAGGCCCATATTGATAAATGCAATTCTCGTCACCCGTGAAGATTCCTTTCAGAAAATAATTGTCCGTACCCTTACCATTTCCATCAAGTCGGGCAGGAGACCACGCGTCGTGGTGCTTTGTTCGTTGAGTCGAGGTGTATGGGATAAACTTTGCGCACGCCTCTCTTCAAAACATTCTGGAGAATCTCTTACATTTGACTTAGACCTGTTGCTTCTTTGGGATTTGTGACATAACAACGTTGACACATTACGACTTCACGTCCACTACTTAACAATTGTATTGTCACCGATTGCCTACTCAAATGCACGTCTGTTGTTAGTTCAACCTACCACCACACATAGAGGTATTTTGTCTAATAACCTGGAAAAAAGTTGACTTTTCAAACACGAGTAATTCTCGGAATACATAACTTCCTGCTATAGTCTGATACATGGGGGCATTGCTGAGGCAGTGTGTTAATTTGCTCATTGTGCATTGATATCCGGAAGAGTTTGTATTTACGATTCACTTGCAGTGCATCTGAAGCTTCTCTACTGGCTTGAAATCACTCTGCGTTTGTAAATGCGTTAAATGTGTTTTCACTTGAAGTGTGGTGAAAAGCAATATGGATTCCGAAGAATGTACCGTTATTTAGAATTATTTTCATACATTTTATTTACTACTTCCAGTACCAATCATTATTTTTGTTTTAATTCAGGGTGTTTCCCTACATATTTGTTAACAAAGTGTGATAGAAAATTCATTCCGCTACTGGAAATTTAAAAACGTAGCTGCTGAATTCTGTAGCTTGATTTTGTGCGATTGTTTTACATTAATCAGTTGTCAGCGATAAAAAAAGTCATCTCCGAAATGAATTCTGAAAACATTTTATTTTTACCCGAGGTCCTTCGAAAATCAAAATTATGGCAAGAAAAGTACTCTATGACATTCTGAAGAGATGTTCTGAAAAAGAGTTTGTAAAAATATTGGACTTCGTGGAAATTTATGTATTATCAGATCCTACCTTCCCTGATGAAGAAAAGTAAGGTTTTAAACATAAACTGCCTTGTATAAGGGTCGCAATTAAAGGAACGATGGCATGCATCACATGAAGTTGAGAGTACCTACTTCAGAAATAACCGTAATTGGCTGCAAATTACCATTAAAATTTCACGTTCCAGAACTCGAGTTGGTAGGCCATCAAAGTCATTCGTAGAGTTAGGCGAACGCAGTAAAAGGCGAACGACACAGCTATTGAGAAAAAATTTGGAAGCCACAGAATTAACGCATGCCAGTCAACTGAAGCCCCGAGAATCTAGAAATGTTGAAGGTTCCAACGTGGTTAAAAATATTACTTTGTCTCTTACAGGAGAACGGCTATCACATATCCAAGCCTTGTCAGTCTTTCTGGAAGCATAATTGACAAGGAAACAATATAAAATAATCCGAACAGCTGAAACAGCTGATAAGAAGGTACAGTATCTTTCAAGTGGCTAAACAGCAGTGCTATTCTGTGATTGAATCCCTCAGGTGACTGCCAATTGTGAGGAGATTTAACTTCAAGCCATGCTAAAATATACATGTGAGTGATTAATGTTTTATCTGGAAGAGTTTTTAAAGTTTCCTGCAAATGATGACATAAATACATCGGAACTTATCTATATATGAGGTTATGACAGTTCACAGAAAACTAAGTTCAAACAAAAATTTGAAAACAACCATGGTTCTCATGCGAACATATTTCAATTATTTTTAGTGTTTCTCCAACTTACTTGCCTCATGAATAAAGGCCTAATTGTTTGGAAAAATCCTAACCATAATCTGCACTTTATTTCAGACCAATAAGAATTAGATTTATTCGTGAAACAGCTGATGTTTCTAATGAAGAAATTGGCTATATCAACAGGCAAATTGAAACATTACAAGAAACAAAAATTGCAAGAACAGAGGGTGGTTCGAAAAATGGTTCAAATGGCTCTGAGCACTATGGGACTTAACATCTGAGGTCATCAGTCCCCTAGAACTTAGAACTACTTAAACCTAACTAGCCTAAGGACATCACACAAAAAATGGTTCAAATGGCTCTAAGCACTATGGAACTTAACATCTGAGGTCATCAGTCCCCTAGACTTAGAACTACTTAAACCTAACTAACTTAAGGACATCACACACATCCATGCCTGAGGCAGGATTCGAACCTGCGACCGTAGTAGCAGCGCGGTTCCCGACTGAGCGCCTAGAATCGCTCGGCCACATCGGCCGGCAGCGGGTGGTTTATCCATAAAACACACACTGCTGATGATTACGGTAGACGCAATGTCTGCGATGCAGCAGCTGAGAAAGCATCGACAATGAGATACTACATTCGTAAGGCTGCCTCAAAAGATCTCAAAAACCAAAGCAGTAAACACAGAAGCTCTGCACTTCGGCCTGCCTATACTCCACGCCCGAATTAGATTTTTCGAATTTTTATTGCATTTGTCCTATACAATAAACATCAAGAAGTGGTAAATCCGTTCAAAAGAAGAAACGAAACTTGTTCAAGACAGGAAAAAAAGTCTCACAAGAAATGTTTCGAAATCGATTGAGGTTAATTGTAGATGTTCCCAAGCAAGGCTATGGAAATAGCAATGCTGAAAACACCAGTAGAAGATCTTTTGCAGAATCTGATACCACAGAAGAAATAACAGGTGTAGATCTGCAACTCGTCAACTCAACTATCGATTTAGGGTTATGCTAGAAGCTGTTTCCAGTGGAAATGAGATAGACATAGACAAATTTTCTACTTGTACTGCCTCGCGGTTTCAGGCACCATGTCACGAACGTGTGTGTGTGTTTGTGTATGTTGTTCTTAACATAAGTTAGTTTAAGTATATGTAAGTCTATGGACCGATGAACTCAGCAGTTCGGCCCCTTAAGTATTCACAAACATTTGAACATTTTTCTACTTGGATAAATAGTTTAGACAAGAAGAGAATAGAAGCTTTCGAAATGTGGTGCTAAAGAAGAATGCTGAAGATTAGATGGGTAGATCACATAACCAATGAGGAGGTATTGAATATAATTGGAGAGAAGAGAAATTTGAGGCGTAACTTGACTAGAAGAAGGGATCGGTTGGTAGGGCATATTCTGAGGCATCAAGGCATCACCAATTTAGTATTGGAGGGCAGCGTGGAGGGTAAAAATCGTAGAGGGAGACCAAGAGATGAATACACTAAACAGATTCAGAAGGATGTAGGTTGCATTAAGTACTGGGAGATGAAGAAGCTTGCACAGGATAGAGTAGCATGGAGAGCTGCATCAAACCAGTCTCTGGACTGAAGACCACAACAACAATTTGTTGGAATAGCAAGACTGCTTGTTGACATATGCCAATGGCAACATACACAGAAGCGCCAAAGAAACTGGTATAGGCATGCGTATTCAGATACAGAGATATGTAAACATCCAGAATACGGCGCTGCGGTCGGTAACGCCTGTATGACAAGTGTCTGGCGCAGTTGTTAGATCAGTTACTGCTGCTACAATGGCAGGTTATCAAGATTTAAGTGAGTTTGAACGAGGTGTTATAGTCGGCGCACGAGCGCTGGGGCACAGCATCTCCGAGGTGGCGAAGAAATACGACCATTTCATGAGAGTACCGTGAATATCAGGAATCCGGTAAAACATCAAATCTCCGACATCGCTGCGGCCGGAAAAAAATCCTACAAGAACGGGACCAACGGCGACTGAAGAGAATCGTTCTTCATGACAGAAGTGCAACCTTTCCGCAAATTGCTGCAGATTTCAATGCTGGGCCATCAACAAGTGTCAGCGTGCGAACCATTCGACGAAACATAATTTATACGGGCTTTCTGAGCCGAAAGCCCACTCCTGTACCCATTATGACTGTGCGACATAAAGCTATACGCCACGCCTGGGTCCGTCAACACCGACATTAAACTGTTGATGACTGAAAACATGTTGCCTGGTCGGACGAGTCTCGTTTCAAATTGTATGGAGTAGATGGACGTGTACGGGTATGGAGACAACCCAACGAATCTATGGACTCTGCAGGGCAGCAGGGGACTGTTCAACCTGCTGGAGGCTCTGCAATGGTGTGGGGGTGTGCAGTTGTAGTGATACGGGATCCCTGATACGTCTAGATATGCCTCTGATCGGTGACACGTACGTGGACATCCTATCTGATCACCTGCAATCCATTCATGTCCATTGTGCATTCCGACGGACTTGGCAATTCCAGCTGGGCAATGCGACAACCTACACATCCAGAATTGCTACAGAGTTGCTCCAGGAACACTCTTCTGAGTTTAAACACTTCCGCTGGCCACCAAACTCCCTAGACATGAATATTATTGAGCACATCTGGGGTGCCTTGTAATGTGCTGTTCAGAAGTGATCTCCGCCCCCCCTTCCCCCCTCCTTCCCCGTAATCTTAACGGATTTATAGACTGTCCTGTAGAATTCAAGGTGTCGATTCCCTCCTGCAGTATGTCAGACTTCAGTCAGTCCATGAGACGTGCTCGCGGGGGCCCTACACGATATTAGGCACAAGGTTTTGGTGCATGGCCTAACTGTGACTGAACACGCCCTCTTATTGTCAGAAGCAGCCAAAGCCAGCACTAAGGACTTGGTCTGTGCAGACAAACGTTTGCCAGGAAATTCTCACAAATAGATAGCAATCTGGAGATGATAAATAGGGTACTGCCGGCAATTGATCCAGTTACGAGACCGAAGCCAAAGAAAATCTGCAAAACTTTCTTTAAAAAAAATTACTTTTACTGCTCTCAAGCGAAGTATCAGGCCCCTCAAACTGAAAATGTTGATGAAAAAGAGTCCCCAATAGAAACAGACGGCTCAGATGAACAAGATTGAGCGGCATCATCTGAATAATGCATAGTACTGTAGCTAGGAAATAAAGAATCTAATGAAAATACCATAATTTTGTTTTATGACATGCTATAAAGTGTGCAAATACATTATTATGTTGCAAATATCTCCTCTATGGTCTCACAGTATAGAAAAAACCAAATACTAACTTTGACCAACTTTCTGCTTGAAATACCTCTATGTGCCCCGTAGCTACTGCGATGACGTTTATACGCCAGGAATAAACTCGGTCTCGGAATTTTTTGGGCGGACAGTGTACATCCCAAAATCACCTACTGTACTGGAAGTACGATTTCGTGATTTGTTGTTCTTCCCAGAGTAGTAATTTAATCAGTGGCGTCCGTGCAGCAAGAAACTGAGATAAATCTTGCGGTACGGGGACAGCTCTAGGTTACATCCTCTACGCCGGCGCTGTCTGTTTTTGTGGAATTACTGTGATAGGATGCTACGTGAGCTAACTTGAATTTCACTCATTCCACCACAGCCATGCAAGGAACTCGACTGAAATGTTTTCGGCTCGCACGCGGCCTGTCCAAGATCACCCTTTTTCTATTGGCCGACAGAAACACTGTTCCGGTAGTAGACATCCGCCCTAACAATGAGCTACTCCTTACTGCAGTCACCGGTAGGATGATATCATCGAGTAGTTGGCACATAAGGTTTCTAAAAGGTCGTTTGTATGCAAGGCAGTCAGCAGCGTGTGTAATGCTCACAGCTCGTCAGACGATGGGAGTGTGCTCTGTGCTCGCCAGCATGTGCACACTGCTGTGGCTGCACTAGTAGGCTACGGTCACAATGGCCCCGTTATCAGTGGGCACCACCGACGACCGACATCGGTGAAGACGACCGATATTTTCAAATCAGTACGCCACTAGATGCGCGTACACAATGTAGCCGATTGCGTCGCCCGAACTTAATAGGCTTCGGACGACGATCGGCGAAATTCAGATCAGTTGGTTTTCTTCGGTCGCATTGGCCACCGTTCTCACACACGAAATATGGAATAAGAGAAACTGCTAAGTTTAGTCAGAAAGAAAGAGTTTGTGGTATCTTGAGAGTGAAAAATGTCATAATCGGAATATAGTTCGGAATCTTCAGGCTGAAATCGCAGGTTTATTGGATATCGCAAGTAGAGAAAATCATTGTCGGAAACATTAGGTGTGCATGACAGCATAAGAATAAGTTGTTCGAGTGAGAAGGCTCACGTATCTTATGTTTAAAGCAGCCCCGGACCTACGATATTTCCGAACCGAGGCAAAAATAGTGGCGCCCCTCCACCCCCCACCCCCTCTCGAGCGTTTGAGATGGCGAGTAAAAAATTTTAAGAAATCGATTTTTCAAAAATATGTTCATTTGGTAGCGCACATCTTCCTAAAGAGTTTGGTGTATAAAACATATATGCTCGAGGAAATGTAAGACGTGTTATTCGGTCCTAAGTGTGCCAAAGTGCTATGTCACGCCTCTTCACACAGCATTCTTTAATCGCATGTTACTATATTTCGCTCTGTGGAATTCAAACATGTATCTTTTTTTCTGGAAGCTATGAAGCCTATATTCAGGACAGTGGAAATTAAAATGTCCTGTCATGCCTCTCATGCTCCCAGTCGGCAGGTTTGACATCCTACATCCCTTAAACAACTCACAATTAATACTGGGTGGGATTATTTGTGACCGGGAGAATAAGAACTCTTCAGCAAAATTGCACTCTTTTTTGCCTATTACCTAATAATTTTCTCTTTTGTGTGACATAAAATTAAATATAGGAAACATAAAACCAGTAAAGACAACAGGCAAACAAGACAGTACACATTTCTTCAATCCTTGCGTCCCAGCATCTTTTTTCTCTATAATCTTGCTCCAGCTTTACACGGCGTGCTATCTTTTTTACGAAAGAATCAATTACGTCAACAAAGTTCGTCAAACGCTTTGCTACGTGAAAAATCAAAATGTCGTTATCTAATACAGAAAAAGTTGTTAACACGAATGGTACCCAAGACTATTGTGGTTTCTCTATTTGATTACGTCTATTTAGTCACTAGATGTCAGATAAAATGAAACAGACCTTTCTAATATTGCAGCAATTGTAACACACGCCAAATAAGAGAGACTGTTTTGGCACAAATGGGCAATGTTATGTATCTCATTTACAAAAACAACACGACAAAACATACTTCACGAAGTACCAATATCAAATGCCTATTAGATCGACTATAAGCAAAAAGTTTTATGTTGGGAAATAGTTTAACATTTCATTCATACTCTCCAGTTTCTCAAACATGAGGTCGAAAAGTAATAGTACGAAATTTTTATATACGTTTGGAATCGTCATGTTCTTCCATATAATATCTGTGATGTCTCCGTTTCTTCTCCTTCCTCATTCTAACAAACAATCTTGTCACCACAAATTCTGTAACTGTTCCTGCCATTGTGACAACTTACTCACCGGTTAACTTCACTGTCCGTGCCAGAATCACAGGTTTGTTATCCCGCGTTTATTCTTCGGTTAGACGTTATTACGTGATCGTAAACACGTTTTTCGCGCTATTCCGAGAATAGAACTTAAAGCGGCTGCTTATCAAGGACTGTACAACTGGTAGTGTAGCGATCTAGCAAAAATTATTTTATGTCAAAATTTCATTTTCTCGAACACACCGAAAAGATAATATGTAATCTTTCTTACGTGTTATTCCTGTTACTCGTTTATTTCCACTCTGATAGTCTGAATCTATGGATTTCGCTAATAATTATAACAACGCTGATCATTCGCACACCCAGTCAACCACACAAACAGGGACTGGCATTCACCCATTCCGGTTTATTCGGCTCAGCTCCTATAGCCCCACCGAGCGAGGTGGCACAGTGGTTAGACACTGGACTCGCATTCGGGAGGACGACGGTTCAATCCCGCGTCCGGCCATCCTGATTTAGGTTTTCCGTGATATCCCTAAACCGCTCCAGGCAAATGCGGCGATGGTTCCTTTGAAAGGGCACGGCCGACTTCCTTCCCCATCCTTACCTAATCCGATGAGACCGATGACCTACCGCGCTGTCTGGTCTCCTTCCCCAAACAACAACCCAACCTATAGCCCCGTCCCCTTTCGTCTGTGGGAAAGTTTTTTTTTATTTCTAGATGCGACGGGGATTCTCCAAATACACTACGCAAGCATTCAAAAAACCAATTTATGATTCGTTCAGAAATCAACTTAGAATTAGTTCAAAAATGTTCAGAAACCAACTGGTATGCGTTTCAAAATCATATGAATAATCGATAGACCAACGTGTGCTGGATCTAGGCGCTATGTGAAACAAGGTTTTTTTCTTCAAGAATATGAATTTAGCGCCTCCTGGAATCTGAAGTTGTAGCATGGGCATAAAGTTACTTTTTCGGACTGTGGTGGATGGATATTAGATGTCTACAAAATATTATTACAGCTTACGGGCGTTTTTATGCCAGTAAGGTGGTGATTATCTTGTATGAAGTAAGTTGCAAATGTGATGTATTTCCATTTTCAGTGCTTCATATGTTCAGAATATCTTACTCTAAACTTACTTTGTCTTTGACTCGTGAATGACGGTCACTGAAGGTTAACTGACGTATGTTTGCAGAACTTCAAATAAACTCAGTAATCTTGCTTTTCGAGGTCTCCATGAGTCATCTCCCGAACGAGTCTGTAACAGAACGTTTCTCCTTTCATCTCATGTATTTATAAAGACTTGTCTGGTAAAGGACCGAGTGTACAGTACACCCCACGTTCTTTTCGAGACAGATAAACCTGTAGCTAATTCACAGACAATCGGCGTCTTTTTAATACCAAAAGCTGTAATGCAACACTCTTCTTCAAGCATAGAGGCGTCGTTGTATCCATCCAGTCCTAGTACTAACATACACAGAATAGATAACGCAACCTAACCTAGCCTGAAACTTTTTTCATTTCATTCCGGGGTTGGTACAACAACCAGTATGTGTGATATGAACAAACATTCTTGATTGCACTGTTAAAATTTTTTATTACTTCCCAATGACGCGTTTCACCTTTATTTAAGCATCTTCGGATTGGCCTACGGAAGAAATACAAAATTTTATAATAGTGAGACAGGATTAACAAGAAAATATAAAAGAACTTACTGATATTTGGTGGCGATGGGTACATGAGATACCGGGCATAAAAATATCCCAGCATGTAAATGTCCCTTGTCAAAGCTTTAAAAACATTGCACAGTATCCTATAGAATGGAATAAAACAGAGAATGACAAAAGGTATTTTTTTAAAAGTGTAACCTGCTTTGTCCCTAAATTGACAATTCACACAAGAAATAAGAAAGAAGTAGCAGATTATCTTATTACGACATGTGGCGGAGTCCAATGCAAACCAAATGGGATCAGGCCTACAGTAAGTCCTGTCTTAATAATCCGCGTGGTACGCGCTAATGAAAGTTAAAAGATGTTCTGAGTCAAACTTACACTTGTGAGTCGACATGTTATTTCCTGTGTTTTCCTAAGCTAATAGCATTTCACTCCTAATATCAGGTACATTTGTTACTGGTTAAGATTTACATTCTGAAGATTCTCTTGGCTCTTTATGCTGCAAATGGTTCGTAGATTAGGCAGTGTGGCGTATTAAAAATTTGTATCGTTCATTTCGTTTCCTTTTCTTCCCTGGAGCGTGTTATCTTTGTTTCCAGTTTCCTAAGTTTCCTATTTGTAGATAATGTGTAAATTATAACATATACATTTTGTAAATATTACTGTATATATTTTGGTTATCAAAGACACTACTGGCCATTAAAATTGCTACACCACGAAGATGACGTGCTACAGACGCGAAATTTAACCGACAGGAAGAAGATGCTGTGATATGCAAATGATTAGCTTTTCAGAGCATTCACACAAGGTTGGCGCCGGTGGCAACACCTACAACGTGCTGACATGAGGAAAGTTTCCAACCGATTTCTCATACACAAACAGCAGTTGACCGGCGTTGCCGGGTGGAACGTTGTGATGCCTCGTGTAAGGAGGAGAAATGCGTTACCACCACGTTTCCGACTTTGATAAAGGTCGGATTCTAGCCTATCACGATTGCGGTTTATCGTATCGCGACACTGCTGCTCGTGTTGCTCGAGATCGAATGACTGTTAGCAGAATATGGAATTGGTGGGTTCAGGAGGGTAATACGGAACGCCGTGCTGGGTCCCATCGTCCTCGTGTCACTAGCAGTCGAGATGACAGGCATCTTATTCACATGGCTGCAACGGATCGTGCAGCCACGTCTCCATTCCTGAGTCAACAGATGGGGCGTTTGCAAAACAACCATCTGCACGAACAGTTCGACGACGTTTGCAGCAGCATGGACTATCAGCTCGGAGACCATGGCTGCGGTTACCCTTGACGCTGCATCACCGACAGGAGCGAATGCGATGGTGTACTCAACGACGAACCTGGGTACACGAATGGCAAAACGTCATTTTTTTCGGATGAATCCAAGTTCTATTTACAGCATCATGATGGTCGCATCCGTGTTGGGCGACATCGCGGTGAACGCACGTTGGAAGCGTTTATTTGTCATCGCCATACTGGCGTATCACCCGGCGTGATGGTATGGGGTGCCATTGGTTACACGTCTCGGTCACCTCTTGTTCGCACTGACGGCACTTTGAACAGTGTTCGTTACATTTCAGATGTGTTACGTCCCGTGGCTCTACCCTTCCTTCGATCCTTGCGAAACCCTACATTTCTGCAGGATAATGTACGACCGCATGTTGCAGGCCCTGTACAGGCCTTTCTGGATACAGAAAATGTTTGACTGCTGCCCTGGCCAGCACATTCTCCAGATCTCTCGACCACTGAAAACGTCTGGTCAATGATGGCCGAGCAACCGGCTCTTCACAATACGTCAGTCACTACTCTTGATGAACCGTGGTATCGTGTTGAAGCTGCATGGGCAGCTGTACCTGTACACGCCATCCATGCTCTGTTTGACTCAATGCCCAGGCGTGTCAAGGCCGTTATTACGGCCAGAGGTGGTTGTTCTGGGTACTGATTTCTCAGGATCTATGCACCGAAATTGCGTGAAAATGTAATCACATGTCAGTTCTAGTATAATATATCTGTCCAATGAATACCCGTTTATCATCTGCATTTCTTCTTGGTGTAGCAATTTTAATGGCCAGATTGTACATTGACGGGAAAGAAGGAGTCGTGCGACGTAAATGAAAGTTGGCAGGAGGGTATATATGTCTGAAAAAGGAGCGCTAGTAACGCGACTATGAAGATGCAAATAAGGTTTGCTTTAAATAAATGCTGTGTTGATTGTGAGCGTTAGTTATCTGTCAGAGAGAACGTTGGGAGTTCATGTTGATTAAGAATGTCTTTTCGGGGACAAAGACGCTATTGTCAATACCTCACTGAGTTTGAACGGGGTTGTATAATAGGGCTAGGCCTACCAGAAGCTGGATGTTCCTTCTGCACTACTGCAGAAAGACTTGGCAGGAATGTAGCCATTGTAAATGATTGCTGGCAGCTGTAGTCACCAGAAATGTACAGTCGAAAGAAGACCGGGTTACGAACGGCCACGAGATACTACCGAGACGGAAAACCATAGTGTTCGGCATATGGCTCTGGCGCATCGCATTGCATCTGCAGCAGCAATTTGAGCAGCAGTTGGCGCTACAGTGACAGAACGAACTATTACAAATCGGTTACTTCCAGGGCAGCTCTTAGCCAGATCCCTTGCAGAGTGCATTCCACAGACCCCAAACCATCGCCACTTGCGACTTCAGTGGTATCATACGAAAGCTCATTGGGGGACAGGGTGGTGATCTGTTGTATTCTCTGATGAAAGCTGGTTCCACCTCGGTGCCAGTGATGGCCGTGTGTTGGGTAGAAGGAGGCCAGTTGAGGGCGTACAGACAACCTGTCTGCATGTTGGACACAATGGATATGCACCTGGAATTTGGTCTAGCAGAAGCACTCTCGCGATTATACCACGCACCCTGAGTGCAAAACTATACGTCAATCTGATCATTCGACCTATTGTTCTGCCATTCATTAACAGCATTCCAGGGGCTATTTTCCGACGGTATAACGCTCACTCACATACTGCTGTTGTAACTCAACAAGCTCTACAGAGTGTCGACATGTTGACTTAGCCTCCTCAATCTCCAGGTCTGTCTCCAGTCGAGTAAATATGGGATATCGGCGGATAACTCCAGCATCATCCACAACCAGCATCAAACATCCCAATGATATCCGGCACCTGTACAACATATGCACGTTTGCATGCTTGCATTCAACATTCTGGTTATTACACTGTTTATTAATGTACCAGCATTTCATATTTGCAACGGGTTATATCACGCTGAAATTAACCAGTGATCTTGAATGATAACCACTTAAATATGTTACCTGGAAAAATGTATTCCCAAAATTATTATTTTTTGATGTCGCAATTTTTTCCATCAATGTACGAGGCGCGTTTTTTAAGTAAGTATCGTTTTGAAATTAAAAAAAGACGTGCTAAGATATCTCACTAATTTTATTTTTACATGAAAGCCTCTACCTTAATCTACTTTCCTACATAATTTCCGTCAATACTGAAGCACTTGTCATAACGTTGTACCAGTTTTTGAATACCCTCCTCATAGAAGTCTGCCACCTGACTTGTTAACCACTGCATCACCACTGTTTGGACTTTGTCATCGTCCTGAAGACGCTGACCGCCCAGGTGTTACTTCAAGTGCAGGAACAGATGGTAGTCACTGGGTGCAAGATCGAGGCTGCACGGAGGATGATCTAGAGTTTCCCATCGAAAAGATGTGATGAGATCTTTGGTCTGATTCACCATTTGCGGACGGGCATTGTCTCGCAGCAAAAAGGTGCCCTTGTTCAACTTCCAAGGACTGTTGTTTGATTCTGGTGTGACGTAGGCCACCCATGTTTCATCCCCGGTAACAATTTGACTTAAGAAATCATCACCGTCGTTGTGGTACAAGCAAAGTCAATGCACTGTCTAAACGTTTGGTTTTGTGCACATCTGTCAACATTTTCGGTACCCAACGTGAGCACAATTTTCGGTAATCCAAGTGCTCGGTCACAATGCCATACAAAACACGACGAGAAACATTAGGAAAGTCATCCCGCAAGGAGGAAATCGTAAAGCGTCTGTTTTCTCTCACCTTATTGTCCACTTCCTGCACCAAACTTTCATTAGCAACCAAAGGACGCCCACTCCGTCGTTCATCATGCACAATTGTGCGGCCGTCTTTAAATGCTCTCACACACTTTCTTACCGTTCCATCACTCATAATGTTTTCTCCGTAAACAGCACGGATCTCAAGATGAATATCGATCGCTTTTAGGCCTTTGGCACTAAGAAATCTTACAACAGCCCGTACTTCACAGTCGGCGGGACTCACGGTTATCGGAGGCATCTTAAACACTCAGTACACAACGTAAACAAGGAATAATCAGACTGTAATGACGTCAGTGCGTAGGTTAAGGTACAGGTTTTCTTGTAAAAATAAAATTATTGAGATATCTTAGCACGTATTTTTTTCATTTTAAAACGGTACTTACTTAAAAAAAACACGCCTCGTATATTGACAGCATGTTTTTTGTTTCGCCAACTCGGTTAGTTTTGTTGTGAAAGTCTTGATTACTCTGTCGCATATCTCTACCTTGCATTTGTTTGGTACTTGGTATAAAATGACCACGCATGCTGTTATCTTCCCACTTAATACCTGAAACATTTTGGCTGTTATTAAAATGGCTATTGTTATTGTTCTGATTTGCTGTGTCTGGTAGCCAAGGTTGTATCGATATTCTCCTTTCCTTCGATAATGTTTTTTCACAGTAATTCATGTTCCGTTGATGTTATTGTGATATGAAGCAGGGGTGGGCCAACCATCGGAGTTATTGTTATTATTAGAGCTGTGAAAGTAACGAAAATAGTGTATCCTTATGCGTTTGTTACTAAAAGAAGCAGTACTCGTTACAAACGTACGTATCGTTACTCGTTACTTTCGTTACCGACGATATCGTAAGACTCGTATGGAATCCAGTCGCATTTATACGATTACATCGTGGTACTGTGACGTACTTTTTATACTTGAATCCATCTGAGGTGGGTTTAGTAATGAAATAAAAATAAAAAACAGTAAGTTCTAAATTATTTAATGTGTTGGTTAAACAAACATTTTTACAAATGCAAGACACTACATATATATTTTAAATAACTGATAAACGAAATGAAAATAATGCTCTCAGTTGTTCAATCAACTAAAAAAAAGTGTGCTTCATTTCAAGGTAGGAGCCCTATTATGAACTTATATATGAGTGAAAAAATATCGTTTTTGAAGATGAAAACTTTTTTAGTACTAGACGAAATCAAAAACAAATAATGATTAAACTGGAACATTTGCAAGTAAAAAAATTGAGAAAAAACCCATTTATTTGCATTAAAGGTGGACCTGGAGTTCTTCGAGGATTAATCTGCAAACACGGACCAAGAAGTAAGATCTAAAATATCTTATAGCAAATAATACCCATCAAAACCATAGAGCTATGTGCTTAAAATTCGTCAAGGAAGTCTCCATAAATTACTCATCTCACCATAAATGTTAACACAGAATATTCCAGTTCCAAAACCAATATTTATATGAAACTAAATTTACACAACAGAGCTTGTACAACACAAACCATATTCTGTAAACAGCAACTACTATGCCGGTGTACGAGCATCCTTAAATCTTCCGAAAACGGTCGAATAGAATCAAGCGAGCCGAGCTGAACGCAGCATACTGTAACGAATTCCATCCCGCGTGCTGAATCGAGTAGCAACGCCATACATTTATTTCGTATCCGCACGGTTCGTACCGCATTCGCCGTTGCCGCATTCCTGTATATGCGCGCTCCGTACTGGTTTCCGTTACAGAGATCGTATCGATAGATGCGAATAACGAAAAACATTTACGTGTAACGAACGATTCGATACTTCGAGTCAGCCAACGTATTCTTTACTCGGTGTCGAATATATACAGCTTGCTACGGCTCTAGTTATTATTATTACCACTGTTTGAATGTCTTTACCACGCGAACCAGAATGTACATTTGTGTTATTATCTTGTCTCTTTGAACTTCGTGCGTTAGATCATTGAGTCAAGTACAGAAAGGAAATATTTTAAATCTATTTCCGGCACGGTAAGCATTTTTTCACGAACGTTAGATGATAATTTTCCCTTAAGGATTCTCAAGACATCAATATGCGAATTTGGCTAACTCCAGTATCTTGTTCTGTTAATGTAATGCTCACTGCTTGCTTACTGTTAAAAAATTCCGGTTCCTACGAAGACGCTCCTGGACAAAAGTAGACCAGAATTTGTCCAAGAAAGCTTGTTCAAATTGCATGATTACGTGACATCGTTCAGCCATATCTGCAGCCCAAAGTAACGCATCGCCGTTATTTTCTCTGCTTCTGTCCAATTACGGGGTTGTACATAACGGAAAGATCTTACAAAAATCATAGGGTGTTCTTTCCTTGACGAAAACACGGAAAATTGCCGATACTTCAGCAGACTCTCATCGAGTAATACGGCAGAAAGCGGGACTCCTCCCCACAGCGACTGCAGCATTGACAAAGATGTTGGTACTTGGTGATCTGCGTGACTGTTTGGTGGCACCAGTAAAAGATTACACCCGCCACTGTATTGTTGAAGCTGCATGAGGACTCTCCTGCATATGGCATAACTCTTGGTGCCTACTCCCGAGATTTTATGCGGTTTGTTCAGATAGAATTATTTTGCATGAGTCTAGTTCGGCACGTATCTGCAACCGTAATATCATTCTCTACTTTCGTAGTAACGTCACTTTCCCTCTCAGGTATCAATGTTACAATCTCTTTGGGACAAGTTCAGCAACAGTAGTGTCAATATCAAAAGCTCCTACCTCAGCACGATTATTTGGTTTCTTTAAATCGTCATTTATACGTTTGTGTTTGCTGTTCCTAAGGCATTTGCTCGAATTGTTGAGGAAATTTACTGTCCGTTTGCTGAAAATGCTGAAAACATTTCAGACTAAACTCATTAGCTGTAATGTCTTGTCGGCTTTGCATTGATGCATACATTTGAGTATCAAATCTACGTTACTTGATTTATTTAGTACTGCATCATCCGGCATTGGTGGCGCAGTATTACTGTTAGACCCTTCTTCATTTCCGATCATTGCCTCTTTGACAAGACCTTTCGGAAGAAGAAAGGACATTTCAGCCAGTGATTGCGACGATGTGTCACCTGTTTATACGAATAGGGAATAGGTATTTCTCCGAAACGTGTGCTTAGAGAGAAATTTATGCCAAATTTGGTTCGTACTCGCCTGTGAAATACGTGGTTTTACTTTCGCTAGTCGTGGTAGTACTCTAATTTCGTCCGCGTTAACTAATCGTCTGTTGGTGTTCTCTACATCAGATATACTGTTAACGATGTCCATTTTTTAAAAGATGCAACAATACATTTACTTTCAGATTTTACTAAAACTGAAAGGAGAAGTGCGCTTTCAATAAAATAATTCCTTAGCAACGAGCTCTCATCAATGTAAGCACACACCATAGAATGTTCTAGTACTGAACCGTTCCACCATGACAGAATACTACGAAAACGCGTGAAAATTTTTGCTGATGCTACTTACATAGCAAAAATCATGTACGGCAATTAGATTGAGTCGCAACTACTTTTCTTGTATATTCCTAATGTTACGAAAGAAGGAAGGGAATTGAAAGTCACTTATGTTAACTCTTTTGGTGTGACAGCGACTTTCACATATTTAATCATTCTGTCAATATTATCCTTTCAGCCATAAGCCTTTTATTAAAAAAATGTTCAAATGTGTGTGAAATCTTATGGGACTTAACTGCTAAGGTCATTAGTCCCTAACTTACACACTACTTAACCTACATTATCCTAAGGACAAACACACACACCCGTGCCCAAGGGAGGACTCGAACCTCCGCCGGGACGAGCCGCACGGTCCATGACTGCAGCGCGTTAGATAACCCTTTTACCATGCATGTTTGTTATATAATGACATTTATCCTTATAGCTTTTTCTTTTATAGATAAACATGAAAAGAAAAAAATAAACGTTATTATACGCGAAATTGTTCATAAATTTGACTACCACGCAATTATCGCAGTCGCGATAGTTCATGTCAACGGTCGCCATTTGTCGTGTTATATCGCGTTAAAATGATGTGGGAAAGATAAATGCAAATTTTCTGGATTGTTTCACAATCGAATAACACAACTGACGGCTGCTGTGTAAGTTACCTAGGTGTTTACAACAGATACTTAACTTTTTATAAAATGTGGAGCAAGCCAGTACAGAATGTTCATATCAAATACTTTACCACAACTTACGATAAACATCTACCATCGTCAAGTTATTTTTAAGTATGGGAAAGGCATATCACACTACAACGACACTAAGAGATGTGGTATTACAGAAAAATGAAAAAATGATAGACCAACCCTATTTTCACGGATCGTGCCTCCTTTTCATTCAGAGTTGTACATGAATATTAATTTATAGGAAAGGTTGATCATGTTCCTTGACATTCGTCGTACGACTAAGAATCTCAAATTATTACTTGCTTAATGTGCAAGATACAGTACGGATCAATTATGTACAACTTAAATAAAATAATAATTTGTGAATACTCGGGATAATAATTATCTACCACTTGCACTGAGATGGTTTTAGTTTTAACTCAGCTGGTTGCTATACTGAAGCCTCCTTTGTGTACTGATGCCTGGTGTTTGCGCTTGCAAATGATTTACTACCAGCTTCTTTCGAAACTCTCGCGGCGCCTAGTGCGTGTAACGCCGTGGGTTTATAACGGATGCCTTGTTCCCAGCCTACAACAAAGGCTATATAAAATCCTATGTACACCCAGTAGATTAGTCAACAGTTTGTATATATTAATTAATGCACAAACAAGCAGTGTATGAAAAGTATTGGAATCTTTGATATCTTAGCTTTAGAATTTTGTCCGAAGATGGAACTTCGCACATTCAGACACGCGTGACGGAAATATTAAATGCTGCTGTGTTCATTCTTTACGTGATTTCAAAATATGAAAACAAAACACGTAGTAAGAAATAAAGGAAAAGCTATAAATAATAATTTATCCGTGATACTGGGCCACTACAAGGAGAGTATGGCTTTCGTATTGTACCTTTTATTCAAATCTGGAGAAATTATTGAAATAACGCCAAAAAATTTTTATTCGAATGGCCCCAACGGAAAACACGCGGCTTTCATTTTCTTGTGGTATATGTTAGTGGAATTTGAACTTCAGAATAATCTCGATTAGGTTTATTTCTATATATGAACGGGGAAAAATTAAAAGAAGGATATCCATTACATCAATCAAAGCTGAACCACAAGCATTCCAATATTTCTGGTTCACATGAAATATTTCAATCTCGTAACAACTTCCCAATAATTGGTGTTTCGTAAAAAATGTGTTAATATCACAGATGACTAGATGTACAAATTTCGAGTGTACAATGCTAAACGATGTGCCCAGGTTTTACTTGGAAAAGAAATTTGATCGTAACAAATACGGCTCTTTGGAGAGAAAGGAAAGATGAGTTAGCTCAGCCTCTCTCACGCAGTGCTATTAGTTCACAACATCGACTATGTACTGGCTATTAAACAGCCTACTCAGAGAGAACTTAAACAGAAATCTTACGGTTTCATGCATTCAGAATTAGGGAGCAAGGCATTCAAGAACTGTTCGACGAGGAACACCATGCATCTACACTTAAAACACGGACTTACTGGCTGCTACGTGACAGAACAGACAGTGAAAATTACTTGTAACGGTATGTAGAGGAATCATGATCCTAAAGGAAACTGTTCCTTGATTGCGCAAAAAAAAATAGTTTCGTATTTTATATTCTGTCCGTTTGGTATCGTGAGCGAATTATATTAGCACGCTGAATGCCGCAATTTACGCGTCTCTACATAGAGAAGCGCAAGTACCAGTATACAGCTGGAGGATGGGCTGTCAGGATCAGGATTTAACATACAGGGTGAACTACAACTCCACAGACTAACTTTCAGAGGTTGTTCAGGGATATCTTCTTAGTATTTTGTTATGTGGATTCCCGGTCTCCGATGGCGTGTTACAGAGTTATAATCTAATTATGAATTGCTCGATTTCTTACCGCAGTCACGGTTGTTTTGTGAACATACCTTCACAAGTGAAAAAGTCTGTACTATGGACAGAAAACACAGTGTAATAGAACAACACTCAGACGAAAAAGCTTTATGGTATGTTCGACATTCCGTATGGTCGGCATAGTTATAAGCATTCCTGACCTAGAGAAACAACTGAAAGAGTTTAAAACAATTAGCTCACCAGGTCTGGATGGAATCCCAATTCGGTTTTTCAAGCGTACCCAACAGCACTGGCCTCATACCTATTTTGAATTTATCGAGAGTCTCTTGTCCAGTTCAAGGTCTCAAGCGACTAGAAAAAAGTTCACGTACCTCCTGTACACATAAGTAGGGCAAAAGAACAGACCTGCAAAATTACAGACCAATATCCCTAACGTCGGTTTGCTGCAGAGTCCTTGAACACATTCTCAGTTCGAATATAATAAACATTCTTGAGACCGTGATTCTGTCCACGAAAGCATCGCTCGGTCGGAACTCAGATTGCCTTTTTCTCACATGACATCCTGTAAACTATGGATGAAGGGCAACACACAGATTCCATATTTCAAGATTTTCGGAAAGCGTTTGATACGGTGCCCCATTATAGACTGTTAAAGAAGGTACGAGCACATGGAATAGGCTCACAGGCATGTGAGTGGCTTGCAGACTTCTTAAGTTATAGAACCCAGTATGTTGTCTTCGACGGCGACAGAGACAAGAGTACCGTCTGGAGTGAGCCAAAGAAGTGCGATAGGGCCACTGTTGTACTCTATGTTAAATTACTGTAGGAAGATACAAGATGGCTTAGATAAAATTTCTAGTTGGTGTGATGTATGGCAGCTAGCTTTAAATATGGGACAATGTAAGTTAATGTGGATTAGTAGGAAAAACAAATCTGTAAAGTTTGGATGCAGCGTTAGTAGTGTCCTGCTTGACAGTCACGTTGTTTAAATATCTGAGCTTAACACTGCAAAGCGATATGAGATGGAAGGAGGATTGTAAGGATTGTGGTAGGGAGGCGTATGGCCGACTTCGGTTTATTGGGAGAATTCTAGGAAAGCATGGTTAGTCTGTAAACAAGACACCATATAGGACGCTAGTGCGACCTAAACTTGAGTACTGCTCGAGTGTTTGGGATCTGTAACAAGCCGGATCAAAGGAAGACATCGAAACAATTCAGAAGTGGACTGCTATACTTCATTATTGGTAGATTCGAATAACACACAAATGTTACAAACACGCTTCGGGAACTCAAATGGGACTCCCTGGAGGGAAGGCGACATTTTTTTCGAGGAACACTATTGGGAAGATTTAAAGAACCGGCATTTGAAGCTGACTGCAGAACGATTCTAAATCGCGCGTAAGGACCACGAAGTTAAGACGCGAGAAATTACGGCTCATACGGAGGCATATATGCAGTATTTGCGAGTGATACAGGAAAGAAAATGCCTAGTAGTGGTACGGAGTATCCGTCGCCAAGCGCCGTACGGTGGATTGCGAAGTATTTATGCAGATGCAGAAATACAATGAAAAGGATAGTTGCTACTCAGCAGAGATGCTGAATAACAGATAGGCGCAACAAAAATACTGTCTGAAAGTGAGCTTTCGGGCAAGAAGGCTTTCGTCGAAATTAGACAAAACACATACACACACATACACACGCACACACTTAAACGCAACTCACTCACACCTACCCACAGACACACCATGTTCCGTCCACATTTGCAGTAACGTGCAGGCACTTTCACTGCAATATAGACACACTACGCTTACATGTGACACATCTTCCGAAAGATGATGTAAAGCATTTCGGCGCGTTTCGTCACAGGGTTATTTGGTAACCGTGATAGCGTTACGGAGATGTTTAGCAAACTCAAGTGACAGACTCTGCAAGAGAGGCGCTCTGCATCGCGGTGTAGCTTGCTCGCCAGGTTTCGAGGGGGTGCGTTTCTGGATGAGGTATCGAATATATTGCTTCCCCCTACTTATACCTCCCGAGGAGATCACGAATGTAAAATTAGAGAGATTCGAGGGTGCACGGAGGCTTTCCGGCAGTCGTTCTTCCCGCGAACCATACGCGACTGGACTAGGAAAGGGAGGTAATGACGTTGGCACGTAAAGTGCCCTCCGCCACACACCGTTGGGTGGCTTGCGGAGTATAAATGTAGATGTAGATGTAGATGTAAAAATAAACAGATCTGAATTGCTTGAGGGCGAAGCTTAAAGTGGGCATTACTACAGTTGGTTAATAGAACAAGCTTATTTTCAAACAAGAGACGCAGCATGTCCCGTCCATGTTTGCAGTGATGTGCTGATACTTTCGCTGCACTACAGATACACCAGGCTTACATGTGACACATCTTACGGAAGACGAAAACCCAATTTCCGAAACCGTTTTTCGGTGTCGTGTTTACATGTTAAGGTCTGGCAAACAGCTGTTCCGTAGACAGCTTCACGCTCAGTTAATATTTCTGTTTCTCCTTCCCTGTACAAAAAGTGACTCCTTCCATATTAGCAGAAAATTTTTAAAACAAGGTGTAACCTGACAACCCGGAGCACGTTCAGAAATGACTGTGCGTTTACGTGGGAGTGAAGATCGATTGTGCAAGTGGGAAACAGGGAGTTAGTAGCGGATTTCCAGAATCTATTTTGGTCTGTTTATACCAACGGCTTGTTTTTGTGTCCAACAAGAAGCGGAATTGGGAAATCGGTTAGGCCTGGAGTCTTACAGAGTGGATTATAATTTTGTTCAGTGATGAGGCCCACTTCAAATTGAGCCATGACGATCTGCAAAGACCTGTCTTGAGACGCCCCATATAGTGGTGGGATACCAAAACTGACTGCCGGCCGGAGTGGCCGTGCGGTTCTAGGCGCTACAGTCTGGAGCCGCGTGACCGCTACAGTCGCAGGTTCGAATCCTGCCTCGGGCATGGACGTGTGTGATGTCCTTAGGTTAGTTAGGTTTAAGTAGTTCTAAGTTCTAGGGGACTGATGACCACAGCAGTTAAGTCCCATAGTGCTCAGAGCCATTTGAACCATTTTGAACCAAAACTGACTGTAGCCCGCCATAATGCTCAGCAGTCAGGAGTGATGGTCTGGGGTGCCATTTCTTTTCATCTTTTCATAGCGGGACCCGTTTGGTTCTCGGTATTTGACAGCTCTATCAATAAATGCCAAGCCAAGTAACTGCTTGCATAAGGAACAGAGGTGAACTAACGTTTTACAGACTTGTTCAATTTGCGAAGCTCTTTCACTTCAATAAATCATCCAATTTTTCTGAAACTGTAATCATTTGTTTGTCTGTACATGTACATCACATCTTCTGGTTTCCGTCCCATTCAGATAATTTTTTCGTGGTGCATCGATTTTTTTTTTTTTTTTTTTTTTTTGTCTTAAGGGTGTATAAACATGATAGGCAAACGCAAGACATAGAAGCATGGACAAGGTCAAAAGGACGTTTATAAGAAGAAGTAGCAGCTAAAGTGCGCGTCATTTATGACGGCGGCCGAGTTTAGGTTCTTTCTGCACATCTGTCGTCACAAAACACAGTCAGCCCATGAACAGAGAACGACGTTGCCAGAGCTCGACTGCAGTGTAGAGCACGGACGAGTGTCTTCAGTTTTAGAAACGTTCTGTCAAAAATAAAGTAATTGAACAAAAGCAATGTGTTGATAGCAGACTTTCTTTTATACAAAGTTTGGAAAAAGGATTCTTTATACCAATTGCTTCATATTCTATTAATTAATTAAACCAAACTAGCAATAAGCCTCCTAATTCAGGCGATAGCAAGGAAAGGTGTTTGTATCATTCTCACTAACCGCTTTTTCGCAATAAAGAACATCGGTACTTGTTTATTTCCTATTGTACTTCGACGAAACGTGAGTAATTCGTAGTCATACCAACAGTGTTTGTCGGTATTTTGCGTGATGTTTTAAAGTCCTCCGGAAGATGTATTGAATGACGAGCTGCATTAGCGTTACGGTTAAAGTGTATAAGACGAGCTGCATTAGCGTAATGGCGCCGGCACGGTAGCTCAGTGTGTTCGGTCAGAGAGCTGGGTGGCTTCTGCAATAAAAAAAACTGAGTGAAAGGATCAACAACGAACTTGAACGGATGCCATGTGAAGTCCGCAAAGTTCTGAGTTCAAACCTGGTGCGGATGCTTAATATTTTCTTTACTTAAAAACAATATCGAAGTGTCTTACTTCATGAATTTTATTCGTTTGAATGTAGTTTTTTGAAATTTCTAGTGGCAAGTAAAATCGACCATACGGAAAGTATACACTATGGACTTTTACCTCTGCAAACTCTTCAAAGTTTCGTGCAATGGTTTACTACATCTAATGCTGCACAATAACTGCGTTGAACATAGAAACAAAATTAAGTCATTTATGGGGGGAAGGTATCAGTCATTAAGATGTGTAAAAATCAAATTTTTGGGCCAAATAGTTTTTGTGAAATCGAATGATAAAGTGTGTCAAAGCAGTCGAAACACCATGCATCTGCACAGGCGAGCAGTGCGATGATGACAAAATCGCGCGCATCGCGGAATGCGGGGAGCACGTCTCCGTAGCAGCGAAAGGGTTAATGCGGCCGTGGTGGCTTTACTTCATAAACTCCCCCATAAACGTAAGTTTGCGAACTATACTATGGCGCTGCTTCTCTTGGCACGTACAACTGGCAACGCAGCAATCTCCCGCGTCTGGGCGGGCATGCGCGAACCGCCAAGATAAAAGAACTGAACTATAATCTCCAAGAATGTAAAAAAAATCGTGCATAGTTTTGAATGAATTAAAATGATTCTGAAATCCGCAAAAATCCATTAAACGAACTATAATTGGCGCTAAGCATCAGAGAGCACATTCCAAAGTACTTGGATATACTTTTAATCAGCATTATACCCATCTCAATTATATAATGATTTATCATAGCAATTAAATGGATATATGGCATGGAATAACAGATATTGTTTCCTGCTAGGATTAATAGCTGGGAGCAAGTGATAACTAGAGTTGTATCTTTTTCGTACCGGCGAGTGCGCCTGGGAGATGAGTCCGTCACACTGGGCAATGGGACCGATGGCTGAGGCGTCAACTGAAGGATGCTTAGCTGTTCTCGTAAGGCTCACACAATGCAGTGTGGCTCCTCGGTTTTCTCTCAGTCTGGAGGAATCCCTCGCCTATGATGGTTCCACATCCCTGGGAGGCCGAGTGCCAGCATGACATAGGATGTTGACCAGCACCTTGCGGTCCACTAAGGGATGTATTGTACGGTTCAGACAGCACCGAGCCATTTACGAGGTATGAACATCGTGTGCGACTGTTTGGTGCCTACTTAAACTGTCACTCTGGGAAAAAGAGCATTGTCTACCACGGGGGAAGAATTCTTACCGGTTTCTGTGGCTTCAGAGTAGCGTGGAGCCAAACACCCATCATATTGTTTCTGACGTGGGACGATCTCTGCGCACAAGGGATCATACCACAGTGCAACTGGAGGACTGCCGTTGACGTCAGAACAGGTGTGTATATTTTTGGTGGCAAGCTTTCCCATTGGAAGAATTCTTGTTGTCGCATCTAGGAGGGAGTTCTATCGTTATAATTACGCCATTGACGCAAATTGCGCGAGCCTCTTGTGAATTGGAAATAACAATTTTTGGTGACACTCCACATGGAAAAGTGGTGTTAAGAAGGGAAAGAAATGAAGATTTTTGGTGGCAGTCCAGTAAAGGTCTGACAGAGAGAACAGTCTTAGCTTTTCAGCAGGCGCTAGCTGTGATTCTGCACCCCACTTGGAGCAAGGGAGCACTAGTTGCAGTCTTAGTTGCGCACCTTCGAGCAGACTCCACATCACTCATTGAGCAGTACATTGTTGAGCATGTGTTAGCCTCATACTGGACCACAGCAGTTGCGGACAACACAGTAACGGGTCGACTTTCGTCCGCATGCGTCCCCGCGCATAAGTGCCGTTACGCCAAAGCACGGCAACAATGCGGCGCCGACGGGCGCACGGGACACAAGAAGACACACCAGTGCGAGCCAGTCACTGTTACTCAACGGATGTCTGCATCGTTCTGCGATTTCGCCAGATGCGGTCCACGTGGGTAAAGCACAACACGCACTCCTCACCATCACATATGCAAATTTCGTAGCCGCCACTCATTCACTACATTTCTCACGTCTCGGAATTAAGTGGTATCCACGAGGCAAGAGAACATTCGCATACTCAGCCAGACACACATCCATTGTCTTCTGAGGCCATGACTCTGTGCTGCGCGCTCCATCACTTAGGAGTGTATAGCCTCTGGGATCGGTGGTCGAGTCATTCACCATGGTCACGAAATCGCCCATGCGGACATTTCCAGTGTAATTATTACAACTTTTCAGTGTATGTATGTTTCTGTGAATAAATGCGCTGTGTGGAACCATGTGTATTTAATTACCGTCACCTGGGCCTTCAGCTTGGACTTAATGCATGGGCGTGGCATTTGGTTGCCCCACAGTACGAAAGGTTTGAAAGCAGCATAGAATCATGTGTTCCTCGCTTCAGTGGTGACCCCGACGTGATCGTTTCTAGGCAAAAAACACGTGGTGACAGACTCGATCGTCGTGAGTGCCCAGGAATCCCGAGCTGACGCGCTTTCGAACGTTCCTGTGCTCGCCCGTAATCTTACACGGACAATATTTGGACTTCAGAAGTTTATTATTTTTGTGTGTGTTTTCTTTGTGTGTGTCTTGGTACTTTCAGTGCGCCCCTTTTGCATGAGAACTTAGTGCAGTAGTACAATGGCGACTATGGAGGATCTCCAAAGGCAACTAGAAGAGCTTTTGGCGTGTAATCGGTCCCAGGAAAGCGAGCTGCAGGCTCAGCCCACATGCACAGACTCTGCCTACCCAGAACGAACCCCCAAAAATCTGCGCATGCAAAACAGTGCCACATCACCATCCTCCACCACCACTGGAGCGGCGACCAGCGCTGGATGTGTATTGTTTAGGCTGCGCCCCTTTTGAACCCGCAACCCATTCATATGTTTTAGCCAAATGGAGGCAGCTTTTTAAGTACGATATCACATGCAACCTTGTGAAATTTGGACATGTGGTAAGCCAACTGGACCAGAATTATGCCACTGAAGTACAGGACATAATAACTGCCCCACCGACACAGTCCTCCTCCAAGCAGCTTAAGGATGAGTTGATACGCCAGATTTTGTCATCTGAGGAGCAGCGAGTACGGCAACTGCTGCGCCAACAAGAATGCGGTGACCGGAGACCTTTGCAGTCCCTGCTCCACCTACGGAGCCTCGAGCAGTCCGACACGGTTCCGAATCCACTGTTGTGTGCTGTCTGGGTATGCAGCCTGCCCACCCACGTGCAAGCAATGATAGCCACGCAAACTGACACGCAGCTAGACGCCATAGCGACCTACGAGCCCTTACCACAACCGGCCACTTTCACTCAAAGGTGACAATGCCTCCCCCAGCTGCGGCGACGGACACTAACGTAAGGCGTCTTGTGCAGAACCTGGCCACCCAGGTGGCAGCAGTCAGCACACAGGACGACCAGTTGATGCACTCCCAACAAGAGGGCAGCAGCAGCAGACCAGGCTACGGCTGGCGTAGCTTGCGCGGTCAGTGCCACAGCAACAGCTGCTCTAACGGTACCCCGTTGATGTCACGGCAGACTCCGAGCAGTGTCTGTCGGTATCACTCCCATTTCGGCTGCGAAGCGACCGAGTGCTGTGTCCCTTGCTCACACCCAAACAGCAGCTACAACCAGACCTAGACGCACCTGGCTGCAGTGCTGTATAAAAGTGTCTGTTTGTGGCAGAACAGAGTGGGGGCGTGAGGTACCTGGTAGACACTGGATTGGATTTATCAATTTTCTCAGAACCGCGTTAAAAGATCATTGGAAGGCCGAAATACTATGCCTCACTGCAGCAAACAATTCCACCACACAAATATACGGCACATGTGAATTACTTAACACCAAAAATTACAAGCAACAGTAGATGAGAAAATTTTGCTTTCTGTCTTTTATAGTTATATTCACTCTCATTTGACATATGGGACAATCTTGTGGGGAAATAATTGCTACTCAAAATGCTTATTTACAGCCCAGAAAAAAGCTGTCAGACTGATATGTAAATTACCACCTAGAACTCACTGTAGAGAATTGTTTATTAAACTTAGTATTATGACCTTACCATGTATATACATATTTCAAAGTCTCTTGTACATTAAAAAGAACTTGTCTAGTTTTGATCTGAATTCTGATGTACATAGTTATAACACACGACACTGTAATGATGTAAGGAAAGACTACTGCTCATATACCAAACACACATCTGTAAAGCTATTTAATAAACTACCAGAGTCAGTTAAGAGTCTGGAGCTGAAAAAATTTAAGAAATTTGTAAGAACTTTATTAATTCAAAATTGTTTTTACACAATGTAAGATTTCTGTGAGCATAATTTCTAACAGAGATTAATTATTTGTGTATTTATTTTCATTGTTGTTTGTACATTTATTGACGTTGCTTATACAAGCTTTACATCCCTGTAAATGTTTTGTTTTTGGGCAATAAAAATCAATCAATCAATCAATCATCATTGGAAGGTGGATCTTTGATTCCACCACACATTTGCATGGAGGTCCACTGTGGCCATCGTCAATGAGATGATCCCAGGTGCAGATATCCTCGGACAGTACCAGTTGCTTGGAAATATAGCAGACGCCCAATTGATCGACACTAGGATGTGTCTGAAGATAGTGGGACAGCAACAGCAGGCCACCTTCTCCAATGTTAAATCCGTGGCGTGCTCCAGACTGTTCACAGACGTTCTAAAACAAATTTCCAGAGCCAACTCGCCCATCTAGGGCACTGCAGGACATCGAACATTTAACATTCCACCAAATCACTACCACCTCCTGCTCCCCCCATCTTGTGCCACCTATATCACCTGACAGGCTTGCAGTTGTAAAGGCTGTGTTTGAGGCAATGTTGCACAAGGCATCGTCTGACCATTGAACAGCCTCTTTCCTTCTGCCTTGCATTTGGTGCCCAAAAAGGAAAATTTGTGGCGCCCAAGTGGGGACTACCATGTGCTAAATTCAAGGGCAGTACCAGACAGGTATCCAGTGCCACATCTGCTAGATTTATTGTATGCCTAGGCAGGTGTGACTGTGTTCAGTAAAATCGATTGAACAAAGGCACACACACAGATCCCTGTGACACCTGAGAACATAAAAAAATCGCGATTACCACTCCATTCAGGCCCTTCGAGAGCATGTTAATGACGTTCAGCCTCAGCACTGCTGGTCAGACTTGGCAGCATTTCCAGGATGGCGTCATGTGAGGTTATCGTGCTGCTTCACATACCTGGATGAAGTCCTCGTGTTCTTGAAGACACCCAAAACTCCACCACAGACACCTAACAACCATTTTCTGATGTATCAATGAGGCCAGCATAGAGATCAGTCCATTGAAATGTGTATTCAGTGTCAGTGAGATTGAGTTTCTTGGATACCCTACCAGATCCACACCTCTACCGGATGAAGTTCAGACGATCTTGAGCATGTCACACCCAGAAACTCACAAAGGCCTACATCGGTATCTCGGTACGGTCAACTTCTATCGGCGCTATCTGTGTAACATAGCTGCAGTGCTCGAACCTCTAACTCCAGCGCAATGTAGCTCCATGGTGAAAAGAAGGGCTCTCGTTGTCTAGACTCACGAAATGGAGTGAAATTTTACTGTGTCCAAATTGGTGCCTCGCTGAAGCGGCACTGCTTGCTCATCCAACACAGAATGCATTGTGGATGACTGCCAGACTGCTATTGGTGCAGGCGTCAACAGTGTGTTGAAGGCAGCTGGCAGCCACTCAGCTTCTTCTCACAGAAGTTGTTGGCAGCGCAGTACTCTTGGTACATGTATGTCCATGAACTGCTTGCCGTGTATCAGGCAGTCAAACGCTTCTGTTCTTTGGTAGAAGCCTGCCCCTTCATTATTTTGACCAACCATAAACTTACAACACACGCTTTCTGTACCAACAATACCAGTTGTTCACTACGCCAGCTACAGCAGTTGGAGTGTGTCTACAAGTTCACAATGCACATTTCAAGGATGGACAAAGTCCTAGCTGGCTGATTGTCCCATGATTGTGCTGTCATCTCCTCCCTGGTGAACTCTGAAGGCATCGCGCAAGAACAGGAGGGCGATGGAGGACTGGACAGGTTCCAACATGATTCCTCCAGTGGCCTACATCTAGAACTGGTGCCCATCCCTAGCTCCTCCTGGAAGATTGGTGTGACGTTACGACAGGCACACATAGCTCTACTCTCCCAAAAAAAAGTCTGGTGCAGCACTTTCGACTCTGCCCACAACTTATCATAGCCCAGTGCAAACACCACAGTGTCACTTGTGGCAACTCGTTTTGTCTGGCACAGACTTTGGAAGGGCTGTTGTCAACGGCCATGCACCTGCATGGCATGTGTACAGTTGCCACATGATGCATCAGCCCTGCCACTAGCAGAACACCTGTGCAGTCATATGGCCAGCCTCTGGCTGCACCCACTGACATGGCACAGCGCCGGTAAAGCCTTTGTCCACACATATCTACAGCACTGCACACATAATGCAGTGCACAGATGTGGTTCAGCCACCCTACTCAGGACCGCACCATGTGATAAACCATGGCGAGAAGACATTTGAGCTTGATTATAATGGTGGACTGGCTAAAGTCTCAATCAACAGGGTCAACCCAGCATACTTCTTGATGGAGCCTACCGCTGTGCTTTTCTTCTACCTAGCAGTAGACTTCGTAATGGACAATGCTCTGCACGCAACTGGGCAGGCAGAGCCCAACCCCAGAGTGTCGGCCACTGTGTTTGAATCAAATGCCTGTGCTGTATCATAATGACATCATATCTCACACAGCAGCCCACATGCACACTGCCCACCACCTGCCATTGAGACCCTGTCTCCATTGGGCTGCCTCACCAGCTGACAACAAATCTTCTATTACTCATATCACCAGCTATTTGCCTGTCACAGCATCTCCGTACCTCCACCACATTGGCATTGAAGCCAGATTGACTACTGCACCAGTTCCCATGTCACATCTTCATCAAGCTCCGGATGTCACCTCCTGTGCTGCCAGGTATATCCACTACAGCTCCAGAAGCTGTGTTCAAGCGCTGATGACACTGTGTTTCCATGTGTTAAACTCTCCATAGTCTCCGCTGCCATGAGTGCTGGGACCAGATCAAGTGTTGCGTCATGCTTCCGTGCCAGGTTTGTCAAATAAAAAAAACAGCACATCTCCATGAATGTTTTGTTTAGTTTTTTCCCCACGATTAATGAGACCTTGCTTATTTGCATATGAACACAGTTTACAAACTGTGTGTCTTCATCAACTCTCCACTTCATATCCTTTGTGGCAGTTAACCAGAGTTTGATTGTGTGTCAGTGTTCTCCAAGCTGATATCTGCAATCTAAATCTGCAGCCACTCATCACTACAGACTGTTCCTGCACAACATCACCAGCCACTGCCATTCTAGCAGGCCATTCAGGAACACATCCCTGCACACCCCACCAGCTGCTCATGATGTCACACACCGTCCCCTTTGCACCCATGCTGACATCACGCACCACTGCCACCACACTCACACTGATATCACCACAAGTGCACAAAGCACAAATATTTGCTCATTGACCTACCAAGCTCTGCACCCTCCCAAGGGGAGATCTGTGTGGCAGCCTCGGACAGCTGCACAGCAATTGCAGATGACACAGTCAACAGACCAATTTTTCTCTGTGGGGGTCCCTGTGCAGGAGTACCATTACACCAAAACATGGCAACAATGTGGTGGCGATGGGCATGCAGGACGCAAAGAGACACCAGTGCAAGCCAGCTGCTGTTACTCAAATGACATTTTCATCATTCTGTGATCCTGCCACCGGCGTCCATATGAGTCGAGCAACACGACTGCTCCCCACCATCACTTACATGAATTGGACAACTGCCACTCATTCACTGTTCCTCATTCCCATGAATTAAATGGCATTCATGAGACGAGAGGACATTCGCATGCTCAGCTGGACATGCATCTATTGTCTTCCATGGCCACGAGCCTGTACTGCGCACTCGATTAGTGAGGACTGTATAGCTTCCAAGATCAGTGGTTGAGCCATTCACCATGGTCACATGATTGCACGTGTGGATATTTCCAGTTTAATTATTGTAGCTTTTCAGTGTATGTATATTGCTGTGAATAAATGTGTCATAATAATCATGTGTATTTAATTACTGTCACCAGAGCATGGGTGTGGCAGTAAGCCGGACCACAGTACAACAGGTTTGAAAGCAGCAAGGAACCACACATTGCTTGCTTCGAGCATATCTGCAGCCCATGCAGATTAGTGGTATTTTCTTAGAGAAGTGTAGTCTTTGCTGCAGTGAGTCCATCTGACCTGCATCACTTGTATTTCAGACAATGTGTGTTGTACTGAGTGTTCAACCACAGGTTCAGAATATTTGTCTATTCAACATATATTAGATAACATTTGTTGTGATTATTTTGTGGGAGGCATTGTGTTAACTTGACCACCCCATTCCCCTTTAGTAATTTTGCCAACCATCAGTATCATCCATGACCATAAATTTGTTTTATGTTTGTTTTCCATTTTTTACCCATGTTCTATTTATGTTTATTTCTATATTTTATATTATAAAAAACTAAGCCTGAGGAAAACAATATTTCATGTCAGTAGCTATATCTTCCTCATGATTTATGAACTACTTAAATTTTGCGAGTTAAGGATAAGTTACGAGGGCGGGATTCTTATACTAAAATACCCAACTTAAGGCACTGCTGGGGAGCCACAGTTTGATTCACAAGGTTTTTAGTCCATTGCATAAATATTGTCAGTGGTGAGCCTTAAGGGTGGTTCTGATATGGGTAGGACATGATGGGTAAAATATCCCAGTAATGTAAATTGTACTTTACCGCTTATGAGTTGCAAACCGCCAAGGATATTTTGAAATGTAGTCAATAATTTACAGTTTGGCAAAGCTAAGTGTTGGCTCAACAAAACTGGCTCCTCTGTAATATTTACTTAACCACATCCCAGCAAACCAAAGACAGAGATATATATCTCAATATTCCTACAAATAGGCAAACATTTATGCACTGAAATATACTTAGACAATAATTAAAGCAGGTGTAATAGACAACCAACGACTTGCAATAAATGGTGGTTTTCAAATAACTTTACCATAGGTTTGACAAATTTAAACCCATCTTCCTCAGAAGGACAAACAAGCCTTTGATTCTAGGGCCATTAACGTTTACATATGGACGTAAGAACCATTGCCACCACATGTCATGTGGGGATAGCTTTACTGATCATTAATGTGAAGTCTGTTTGTTCTTCTGAGGAAGACGGGCTTAAATCCACCGAAATCGTGGTAAATGTTATATGAAAACCACCATTTATTGCAACTGGTTGGCAGTCTATTAGGCCGGCTATTCTATAACCATTGCCGTAGTGCAACTGATACTGCAGGGGTAGAGCAGTTATCTCTAGGTGTAAGGTTTACTGAGCACATTAATGGAGAAACAAATATCAGAGAAGAATTTTTGGAATTTGGGCTTATCTTTAATCACAGTGATGATAGTATACCCACCAAAATTTTGAATGCTTTTTCTAATGTTAAACTGAAAATGGAAAATGTAATTGGCCAAGGGTATGAAGGGTGTTCTGTATGCTCTGTAATGTCAGGAAAGAAAAGAGATGTGCAAGTAAAAATTAGAAATGATTACCCAAAAGCAATATTTGTACTCTGTTCCAAACACTACCTCATCATGACTTAAATGAATTAAGTGATATCAGTAAAAGCCATAATCAATTTTTTCGAGAAAGTTCGGACAGAAGAGCTACAGTACCAAATAAATATTCCTATGTTGTTTAACTCAATAAGCACAAGAACATAAAAGTATTTACAATGATAGTAAACCAGCTAGAGAATTTCTCTGAGGATGCAATACCCCTTGTACTATGCCTGCACTATTGTGTCTTGTAGTGATATATATGTATTCTTCAATGTTATAATCAGTTTGTCAGGCTTTACAGGCTGTTGAATTGGTTTTATTAAAAGTATATATCCATATACAAGAAATAATAAACATCTTGAAACAGCACAGGAAAAATTCAGTATCATTATTTGAATGTACGTTATACTCACAACTGCTAAAAATGTGGCAGATGAAATATAGGTAGGTCTTTCAGTACCGCGACAAGCAAAGAAACAGACTTACAGATCAAATCATCTCTGTGACTCTCTAAATGAGTATTATAGATGATAATGCATGGAAAGTTCTGGTTGAGAACTATGGATTATTTAGGAGCAAAGGAGATGGCTCCCCAAAGGCAGAAGCACTGCGTCGTAGATAGGTACCTAATCAAAAGGTACAGAGGTTAGTTAGCTTTCAGAATGAATTTCCTTTTTCAAGCTTGTAGGAAAAAGATGTACACAAACACACAAAATCACTCACATGCACACACTTTCTCCCTACATCGTGCTTATTCGACCATCAGCTCTTTCCTGGCCCACGGTGAGTGTACTGGGGTGAGGAGTGGGTGCGGGGTGAGGGAAGGAGAGAGGCCAGAGGCAGAGAGGGGTTTGGGGAGAAGTGTTTAGCACCTCATGGGAGACTGGGGAGCTGTATGTGGTCAAGCTTGGGGTGCAGGTGGCAGATGGTTGGGCTTGCATAGACTAGGGTGTGAGATAGCAGCACACAAGTAGCTGACACAAACTGGGTGGGAATATTAGGGCAGAGGGTGGTGTATACACACACACAGATATATATATATATATATATATATATATATATAATAGAAGGAAACATTCCACGTGGGAAAAATTATATATAAAATCAAAGATGAGGTGACTTACCGAACGAAAGCGCTGGCAGGTCGATAGACACACAAACAAACACAAACATACACACAAAATTCAAGCTTTCGCAACAAACTGTTGCCTCATCAGGAAAGAGGGAAGGAGAGGGGAAGACGAAAGGAAGGGGGTTTTAAGGGAGAGGGTAAGGAGTCATTCCAATCCCGGGAGCGGAAAGACTTACCTTAGGGGGAAAAAAGGATAGGTATACACTCGCACACACGCACATATCCATCCACACATACAGACACAAGCAGACATATGTCCCGGGATTGGAATGACTCCTTACCCTCTCCCTTAAAACCCACTTCCTTTCGTCCTCCCCTCTCCTTCCCTCTTTCCTGATGAGGCAACAGTTTGTTGCGAAAGCTTGAATTTTGTGTGTATGTTTGTGTTTGTTTGTGTGTCTATCGACCTGCCAGCGCTTTCGTTCGGTAAGTCACCTCATCTTTGATTTTTTTATATATATATATATATATATATATATATATGTATGTATAGGGGAGGGGGGGGCAAGGATAGTTCCAACTATGATTTTGAACTGTGATTTCTAAGCTTTCATTTTATATTACCGAAAACATAATTTTTGTGAATGTGAATAGATGTACTTCTTGTATGCTATATTATTACCCCAGGCAAATTAGTAAGAAAATCAGCAAATGGGGGGAAAATTTATAAAGTTTTGAAACTTCAGGAAAATACTCATATGAGGTATAGTAATAAGAAACAGGAAAGTCACCCTCCATCGTGGGGGGGGGGGGGGGAGGGGGGGGGGGGAACATCCCTATTTTTATCCCCTCCAAAACCATATTTTAAATTTGTACACAAAAAGGCTCATTTTTCAAACAGAGCTCTTATTAGTAAAGATATTCCTCACAAAATTATACATGAAAAAAATCTTGTACATCTTTTCATTTGCACAAATTGTATTTGAGGTATAAGAATTGGAACAGGATTTTGTTAACATAATAGTTTGCAATTTTTGTTGCTTAGCAAAGTATTTAAATGAAAAGTGTAATTAAGTGTAGCCTATATATTCTTCTTGATGATATTTCTTTTGTGATCAGTATTGATGAAGTCAGGAGTGCGTGCCAGGAATGAAAAAGTCAAGTTCTCCTTCCCATCCATTCAGCATTCTCCTACCACTATTGTCGCTGCTGTTTCTTCCTACCCAGTGTCCAGTGCAGTTGAGTTAATGTTGTGAAATGTCAAAGTAGTGCCAGAGAGTTCTGTTTTTATGACAGTATTCATCAGTTTGTGGTGTATTGAAGTGCTTCTTCTTACTCTCATTTCTTTTGTCTGGACTGAGAAAACAATAGTGCTGGACCCTCCTACCTGTTTTATTTGTGGTACATATGTTTGAGAAAAAGAGACATCAATAGTGACAAAGGGCTCGGAAACTCTAATACATGTCAGCAAGGAATGGAAGGATGGAGCTCATAATCTTCTACAGAATGGTGGACTGATTGAAGTGTGTGAGATATGTCAATGTGACTGTATTAAGGAATGTAATATAGGGAAACTAATTAATCAAAATGTTGCACAAGCAGATGAAAAAAGTTTGAGAGCCTCTTCCTTTTATCCATTTAATTTCAAAAAGGACTGTTTCATATGTGCTGAAAAGTGTAACATAGAGGCGGAAACAAAAAACAGTCCACAAACACTGTGGAGTGTTTGAAGTTCGTTCTTTAACTGTGAAACATACGCTGCTTGAGAAAGTAGAGAAAAGTGGTCATGATTTTGATAGAAAGGTTGCCAAATGCATCAACAGGGTTTTGTCTTTAGTGGCTGCAGAAGCCTGTTATCATCAAGATTGCCATGCCAAATTAATGTTGAACTCCTCCTCTGCTTGAAAAAGAGGCCACCCTCAAGGTACCAACTTTGATGCCTCTTTTCAAGAATTATGCAAATTTATAGATAGTTCAGAGGAATGTCAATTTTCACTGCTCAATTTGTTGCAGAAAGTTAATTAATGTCTCCCAGAAGGAGAGACAATGACTATAAAAACTCTGAAAAATAAACAGACTGAACACTTTGGTGATGGGGTCTTTTTTGCCACAATGCCAAAAAATCCCCCAGCTGCATGTTTTTGTGGCAGTGACCACAAACTTTTGAATAAATGGTACAATGAATGAGCTGTTAATGAAAAAGATGAGAGAAAGACAATAGCAGAAGCAGCAGCAGCTATCATCTGTGAAGATACAAGAATGACTGCTTACAGTATTTCTGATTATCCAGATATCAATGACTTGACAGAGAGTGCTGAAGTTATGGTTCCTGACACATTAAAGGAATTTGTGAAGTGTGTGGTTTTGTCAAAAAAGAAAGGTAGTGAACAGTCCCCTTAAAAAATTGTACAGCAATATCTGATGCGACTGTGTCAGCTGCCACGCCTCGTTCATTTATCTCCCCACTGCAACCTGGTCTTACAGTGTGCTTGTTTCTTGAAATGGGATCAAAAAACAGTGTTGAAATTGTCTCAAATGTGGGTTTCTGCTCTTCATATAGCACTGTGGCTTTATTTGAGGCTTCTGCCATTCAGTTCTGGAAACCAAATATTTCAAATGATTTGTTCTCACAGTTCATTTTCGATAATGCTGACTTCAACATTGCAACAATTATGGGCAAAGGTACATTCCATGCTATGGGTGGAACCAGGTGTGTGACTCCAGGGAGAGCAATAGAACACCGTAAAACAACAAAACTCTCTGTCATGCAGAGTTCTACTGAAACAGCAAGTGCCCAAAAAATTTGTGTGCTAACATTCCAAAGGCAGAATAGAGTTGTAATTGAAGAAATTGTTCTGGAAAATGTCTACTCAGAACAATCATTCACTAAAGCAAAAGTGCCTACCAATGAAAATTTTACTTGGATGATGGGAAAGTTTTTATAGCTTTCTATTCTACATCTACATCTACATGACTACTCTGCAATTCACATTTAAGTGCTTGGCAGAGGGTTCATTGAACCACAATCATACCATTCCACTCCTGAACAGCGCGTGGGAAAAACAAACACCTGAACCTTTCTGTTCGAGCTCTGATTTCTCTTATTTTATTTTGATGGGCTCAACAAAATATTTTCGCATTCGGAAGACAAAGCTGGTGACTGAAATGTCGTAAATAGATCTCGCCGCGACGAAAAACGTCTTTGCTTTAATGACTTCCATCCCAACTCGTGTATCATATCTGCCACACTCTCTTCCCTATTACGTGATAATACAAAACCAGCTGCCCTTTTTTGCACCCTTTCAATATCCTCCGTCAATCCCACCTGGTAAGGATCCCACACCATGCAGCAATATTCTAACAGAGGACGAATGAGTGTAGTGTAAGCTGTCTCTTTAGTGGACTTGTTGCATCTTCTAAGTGTCCTGCCAATGAAACGCAACCTTTGGCTCGCCTTCCCCACAATATTATCTATGTGGTCTTTCCAACTGAAGTTGTTCATAATTTTAACACCCAGGTACTTAGTTGAATTGACAGCCTTGAGAATTGTACTATTTATCGAGTAATCAAATTCCAATGGATTTCTTTTGGAACTCATGTGGATCACCTCACACTTTTCGTTATTTAGCGTCAACTGCCACCTGCCACACCATACAGCAATCTTTTCTAAATCGCTTTGCAACTGATACTGGTCTTCGGATGACCTTACTAGACGGTAAATTACAGCATCATCTGCGAACAACCTAAGAGAACTGCTCAGATTGTCACCCAGGTCATTTATATAGATCAGGAACAGCAGAGGTCCCAGGATGCTTCCCTGGGGAACACCTGATATCACTTCAGTTTTACTCGATGATTTGCCGTCTATTACTACGAACTGCGACCTTCCTCACAGGAAATCACCAATCCAGTCGCACAACTGAGACGATATCCCATAGGCCCACAGCTTGATTAGAAGTTGCTTGTGAGGAATGGTGTCAAAAGCTTTCCGGAAATCTAGAAATATGGAATCAACTTGAGATCCCCTGTCGATAACGGCCATTACTTCGTGCGAATAAAGAGCTAGCTGCATTGCACAAGAACGATGTTTTCTGAAACCATGCTGATTACGTATCAATAGATCGTTCCCTTCGAGGTGATTCATAATGTTTGAATACAGTATATGCTCCAAAACCCTACTGCAAACCGACGTCAATGATATAGGTCTGTAGTTTGATGGATTACTCCTACTACCCTTCTTAAACACTGGTGCGACCTGCACAATTTTCCAATCTGTAGGTACAGATCTATCGGTGAGCGAGCGGTTGTATATAATTGCTAAGTAGGGAGCTATTGTATCAGCATAATCTGAAAGGAACCTAATCGGTATACAATCTGGACCTGAAGACTTGCCCGTATCAAGTGATTTGAGTTGCTTTGCAACCCCTACGGTATCTACTTCTAAGAAACTCATGCTAGCAGTTGTTCTTGTTTCAAATTCTGGAATATTCCATTCGTCTTCCCTGGTGAAGAAATTTTGGAAAACTGCGTTCAATAACTCCGCTTTAGCAGCACAATCGTCGGTAACAGTACCATTGGCACTGCGCTGATGGTACTGTTACCGACGACTGTGCCGCTAAAGCAGAGTTATTCATGCGTGGCAATGTTTTATGGAGGAAATCACAACTGGAGAACCTTATATGCAATCAAATGTATTAGCGCTTCCATTCATCAACAACCTGACTGCAGATTATAGCACTATTTTAACTGGTTTAACTTATGCCTTCACAGAGAGTAAGACCACACAGCAAAACATGTATTGTGACCTTTGAATGAAAGCTATGAAAGCTAAAGATGTAGTTGCAATGGAGGCTAACGGAGGGAATGAGCTATTCACTAATGTAGTTATTCAATTAGGAGGCTTTCACATGATAATGTCTTTTCTAGGAGCAATTGGATTCTTAATGAGAGACAGTGGACTATCTCAACTTTTGGAGACTATATATGCTGCAGCTTCTGCTCCCCATATACTTTCTTGTCTTGCATACATGAGGGCAGTTCAAGCTCACTCTGCAGTCATGTGTGCTCTTTCCATCACAATACTGGAGGAAATGGCAGCCATAGAGGAGGAGAAGCAACATATTAAAGCTGCATTTCTTATATGAGTGGAAACAGTGCATCTTTCGGCAATTTGCAAAAAGAACAAGTGATTGAGAAGCTGAAAAATAAATTTGTCAACACAATGGATGATATTAAACAAAGAGGGAAAACTTCCCAGTTATGGGTACAGTACATTCAGCTTGTCGTCTTGGCATCGCATTTCATCCAAGCAGAGCATATGGGGAACTGGGAGCTCCATATAGAATGTGTGATAGCTATGCTTCCAATAGTCCATCCAACTGCACACTTTCCTTACACTAGGGTGTGTCATTTGTACCTCCAGGACATGGAAAAACTGAAAGAAACCATGAAACCCGTGGAGTTTGATGAATTCACCAAGGACAGCTTCGACACTCTGATAAGTATTGATATGGAGTATGGACCAACATGACAATAAGACAAATGCTTATGAAAAACCTGAAGAGTGTTGGGGGCGTTTCATACAGAAGAGGATTCACTGATAGTGCATTTGAGGTATACCAATAGCCCATCATATATGTGAAGCTATGGAACTGTTCTGCAATTTACATTCGGTTTTGAGTGATCAACATGTCAAACTGAGGAGTGGGAGGATGGAAATTGATGAGAAAATTCACAGAAGATTTCAGCTATAGTTGCAACAGCACACTCCCTTTGCTTATAAGGAGCAACTGCATTAATTAGGATCTGGATTAGTAGCTTCTCAGGAAGTAAACTGCTACAACGCTGTGTGTGTTGGCGAAGAAGCTCTTGAACAGTAGTTACAAAATTTGGTTCTCTGAAGATTAAGCGATCCAGCATGGTTAGGACAATGTGCGTGTCAACTGTTAGGCTTGAAGAAAATATGACTGAAGTAGATACAACTCAGTAATTTCATTCAACTGATGATTTAAAGGATTGCTTCATATACAAATTATCGAGCATAACAATGTCTCTGTTTGACAGTGGTGGATTGATAAGGAAAACAAAAAATTCATCACAGTACAATCTTTTCGATCAAGTACCTGAAACAGATATTGACAACAATGGACTGAAGTTCATGTTGTGTGGCCTGAGACTGGAACTTTTGGTGACACTTATAAAACCTTAATACCCTATATTCCGAGACATTATAAAAGTGTTGTTGCTATTCCATTTGACGGATATTCAGAAAGCTCTCTGAACATAAAAACTATTGAATGCCAAAGGTGAATGATGAAGCGGACCTCATGAGAAATTTTCTTTAGTGATGAGAATTTATGCATTGAATCACAGTCTAACTTTATTAGTAACCTCAGCGATAATGAAATGTTTATTACACAGCTTGTGCAAAAACTAGATAGTTTTGGTATTGAAATCAGGATTGCGGACGATGATACAGATGTTGAAATTGTTGTAAAAGCAATAAATGCCTCAAAATTTTACCAGACAGTGATTATAGTGGGTCAAAATGTAGATCTTCTTGTGCTACTTATCGCTCTTGCTCCAGATGACACAGACGTAATCCTGATGAAGGAAGGCAAAGGTAGCATCAGAACATGGTGTTACAGTTCCAAAGATATATGTTACTTCTCACTCGTTCATGAATGTAAGAATTCAATACTGTTTCTTGATGCAGTAAGTGGTTGCAACAGCACTTCAGCTTTGTTTGGGAGAGGAAAGCTGCAAGCTTTCCCAACCAGTATCCCCAACTTCATAATATTCCACAGATATTCGACGATCCTGTTTCCTCTCCTAACCAGAATTTCTTTGGGTCCTGTGAAAGGTCATTTAACAATATTCTGTCATTAAAGGCTTCGTGCACTGCTCTCTTAATAGTTAAATGTGTTTCATTCAGCATCTCTTTATCTATAATCATACACTTTGTTTCTCACCTAGTAGACAGTAGTCTGTGTTTCTTTAAAGTTACTTTACATTGGCTCTATACCAGGGAGGGTCGCTTTCATTATGAACTGTTCTACTAGGTCATATCTATCCAGTGCATTGTCAACTATTCTTTTAAACTTCATCCATAGTTCCTCTACATGCTCCTGTCCCGTACTGAAAGTTCCAAGTTCTCTCTGAGATGCAACACTTCTGCTTTTTCAACTGAAGTGAAAGGAAGTAAAACGAACTGAAAGATAGCAGTAATTGGTGATTTCTTTCTTGTTGCAACTTGTTTCATTGCATTAAAACAGCATCTTCAGGTGAACTACATAAGAAGGAAAGAATCCTGTGTAACACATGATCAAAATACTATAAGATTTATTAATTTTTAAAAAGATTAAATTTTTTAAAAAATTTAAGAAAAGTATTTTTTTAATATTTTTGTACATGCTATGTAAAATATTTAAACAGGCAGAAAAAATCAAACTTAAAACATCCAACAGTGTCACATTAGTGCACCAAGATGCTCCGAATGTCCGTAGTCAAAAATCAAACCCCGGAAAAGAGGAAGTCATCAAAATAAAAGTAAATAAATAAAAACAAAAACAAAACTTTGGGGCAAATAGCATGGTGGCACACTACAAGGATAAAAGCCATATATAAGTACAATGAGAGAAAAGGAAAAACATAAATAAGGAAAGATCAAAAATGGGGCTTCCAACAAGCTAAATATCCAATCCCTCATTCCCCCATTACTCACCCTCACACCATTATCATTATGAATGAATGTCCCAGTTTTGATATTTCCTTTCTTTGGGTCCTGTGAAAGATCATTTCACAATATTCTGTCATTGAAGGCTTCATGCACTGTTCTCTTAATAGTTAAATGTGTTTCACTCAGCATCTCTTTATCTATAATCATACACTTTTTTTCTCACTTAGTAGACAGTAGTCTGTAGTTGATATTTCATCTCATTTTCACTCAATATATTTACATTTTTTTCCTCATAGTGCATCACCACACTATTCGCCCCAGTGTCATGTTTTATTTATTCTTAATGACTTCCAGTCTTCAGAAGTTTGATTTTTTAGTACGAACATTGGGAGCATCACTGTGAACTAATGTGACACTGTTGTAAGTATCTTTTAAGATTGATTTTCTCTGCCTGTTTAAATACTTTACATAGGATACAGAATTTAATTTTAATTTTCTTGAAAAGTCTTGTAAAAACCTAGAATTTTTTAAAAGATTGTAATCAATTCTTATAGTATTTTGATTATGTGTGTTACATGGGATCCTCTCCTTCGTATGCAGGTCGCCTGAGAATGTTGTTGTGATGCAGCAAAACTGGTTGTGACAATAAAGAAGTCACCAATTACAGCTGTCTTGTATTTCATTTTATTTCCATTCAATATGAAGTTTAATGGTTGTGGTTGGCTGCATTACAAAGTTCTATGAGACTTTTTTTTATCTAGTTTACAGAGCACATATATCTTTCTACTTCTTTGAGTTGTTCTTTGTACTTTGGTAATCAATATTGGTTGCTGAAACCAAAAGCGGACATCCTCAGAGAGGTCAGGTCTGTTTGTTTCTGTTAGATCTAATACATTTGCTTAATGAGTGTGGTTCTGAACTATATGTTCTATACAGTTTTCAGAGAAGGCATTTAGTAACATTTCACAAGATGTCTTGTCCCACCCACAACTACCAAACCTGTAATTTTTCCAATTGATAGTTAGATGATTAAAGCCTCCACCAGTGATTACAGTATGACTGGGGAACTTACAAATGAACAGAGATTTTCTCTAAAGTTTTCAGTTACATCAGGAGAGGCAAGTCTGGTGGGTGATAGAAGGAGCCAATTACCGTTTTATGCCCATTTCTGATACTGAGTCTTGGCCAAACAATCTTGTGTGTAGCTCCAATGTCTATCTCTGTGGATTAGTGTTTCTTGTCTGCTGCAACAAATGCACCACTCCAGTAATCGATCCTTTCGATACACTCCTAAATTTTCCCCAAAAATCTCACTGCTGCCAGTTTTAGGTTTCAATCAGCTTTCTGTGCTTAGTGTTATTTGAGTCGCACTGCCTTTCAGGCATGATTCAAATTCTGACACTTCATTGCAAGTGCTTCAGCAGTTAACTACTAGGATTTTAATGCTCTAGCCTTTAGAGAGCATTCTTTTGGACCTTACACTTATACTTCTGGGTCTCCTACAGCTGTCATCATCTGACCAGATGGAGTGTTGCCTAATCTAAAATAAAATCCTTGTGTCACCCCACACACAGTCAGCTGCCTGGGTAGCAGCCTATGATGTATAGTGCACATGTGATCCATATAGGGAGGTCGCACAGTTCTCAACCTTTTGACACAAGTCCAGGAAGCCTCAGCCTAGTTTGTCACAGAACCCTCAAAGTCTCTGGTTCAGTCCTTCCACAAGACTCAGAACAGGGGGTCATGATCAGTTCTGGGAACAATTCTGTAAATTGTGAGCTCTGTTGAAACTTTCTGCACAAAACAGGTCTTCTCAACCTTATCTGACAGTCACTGGAATGATCCAAGTATGACCTTGAGGCATAAATGACAGGCTTCATTTGTTCCAGTGTGAGCTACAGTCTGCACTTTATTGCACCCTGTTCCCTCAATGGCTGCCAGAACAGTCTCTTCAGCATATTGAATGATGCCCCCACATATAGACACTGGATGCACCTAGTGTTCGTTCCTGTCCCTTGCTGCCCTTTCCCTAAGGGCTACCATTATTCACCATAAATTTGAACTGCTGATGATTAATTGATGCTACCCTTTTACATTTTCTCCCTCTTGATATGGGAAAAAGTGAAGATAGGTCAGTATAACAGCCTGTTCCTCCCTGGTTCTGTCTGCCCTGTACAGGATGCCTCATTCTACCATTAAAACGTCACTCAGAGTTAAGTGGACAGTAATGGCAGATCCTGTACTTCCTGCAGAGGAGACAGGACCCACAGAAGAGGATAGTGCTTGAGGTACGTTGGGTTTCATAGGTACATATCTCCCGAGAGCTCTTCCAATACACTAATTTGCAACAGCTGCCAATCATTTGATAGTAGTCAGGGTGATTTCCAGCTGCTTATGAATATCAACTAACTCATCCCGAGTTCAATAATAGCATTCACAGTGGAGCTGCATTGTGGATGGTGCAATGTTTTATGGGACAAAGAAAAAATAACTTTAAATCAAGCCTGCTGACTACTTTTTAATCTGTTGAGCTAAAAAATTACTGAGTCCCTATAAGAACTGAAGCAAATACTTAAAACAAGATTTCTACTAAGGGACAGAAAAACCTGTTGTATGAAATTACTAGTTTTTAACTTTTTGGTGGTAGTTATAATCATTAGCAACTCGGAAATTGAGTTAATTTATGATAAATGTAGACAGTGTGCACTCGCCGTTGACGGAAAACTAGATGTAACACAATATGTTAATTATAATATCTGCTATAGTAACTAAAACACAAATGTCTGTTTAATACTGTGAATTAGTTTATGCACTGGACAATGGTGACTTCTGAAAATTCCCAAAAATGTATGTTTATTTGTGCTTGTATATAATGAAATTTTGGGTGATCTATTCTATGACAGTAACTGGGAATTAGAAATGCTGAGTTGCCATCAAATAAGTTATCCACAACTGTTGTAACTTACAAAAATTTCCAAAAATAGTTTTATAAGTATCCAAAAATTTTTAAAAATACCCAATTTCTTGAGTAATTATATGATGAAATAAGAGAATGATTGTTTTAAATGATGACAAGCCTACTGTTCTGAACAACTTTAAAACAGCGCAAAGAAGTTTATGTTTAAGCATATAATTGGTGAAATAGTAGCATTTTATTGTGGTACTCACAAATGTCCAAAATTTCACAATACAAACGACAATTAATACAATCACTGCATTATGCAGGATCAATGTGAACAGTAAAATATGCGAATCTAGAATTTCAAATTAGAACATGAATCTGGCACATATGGTCTCACATGTATGAAAATTCCAAATTTGGCTCTTTTTTGGTGTGGCAAATTTGAACACTGCAGCATCAATGTCTCTCAGTCAAAATTACAAAAAATATGCAGCACCAACAAAGCACGTTTTCTGCCTCAAGCAGTTAATGATGCCATCATTCATTACACAAACGGTTACCAAAAGCAGCACACAATGGAATGGCTGCATACACTGTAAGTTCACTTTCACTGTTCCTCAGTCCTCTTATACTAACATCTAAGTCATTCATCTTTGCAGAGTGGTGTGAGAATTAAACTAGGGCTTTACTCCTTGAGTTCCTTCTGTAAATAATGATTCAAATGGATTTCTTCTTGTTTTGCTACTAACAATTTATGTTCTTGTGTCATCAATGAGTGTGCAGTGTAATGTAACAGACCTAGACTCATAGGTTGTAGTATATAATACAGGTGACTAGTATACAACATGATACATCACAGTTCCATCACTTTCATGTATGTCATAGCTTTCTTTTTTTTTCAACTTACTTGAGTTATTGTTAAATGATGTTTGATGTAATAACAGAAAATATTTTAACAAAACTATTGTTCAAACATTAACAGGAAGTTGAAGACAGTTGTTTGTAACATAAACATGCATTAATTACTCTCTCTTTAATTAATTGTCTTATATAGAATAAGCACCATATAAAATAGTAAGACTTCTCATATTGTGCTATTACAATTGTAGGTAAGTGAAAGATTAATTTAATTGTGTTCGGAATACACATATTGTAATATTAATTATTAAAAACATTAATGATGTAAATCTGAAGTTGAATTTGTGTTTAATTAAATTAATATTGAAAACCATGTTAATGTTTTCTACTGTTGTAATGTTATGTTTAAATAATTTTATGAAAGTACCTGCCAACAAATTTCTATATCGCTTCTAATAATGTCAAAGGCTGTTGACGTTGTTGTAATGTTAAATACATGACAAAGTTATTAGGAAGAAAACAAAGATGCTCCTGTGATCATATAAGTAATTCTTGCCTATCAGAATTACCAGCTAAGTGTAATTGAATGTTGCATTATCTGTTCAGATAATTAGTAATATAAATTGCAAATGTGCTTCATTCATAGCCTGATGCACATGCAATTAATAAACTGAATATTTTGGATTTTCTTAATTTATTCTCACGGCATGTTTACGGACAGGGAATGCTAAACTGGACACTGAGGTGCCACTGACAGCCATTACATGTGGGCTGAACATCTTTGAGTTTTGTCAGAGACATTTTGATAAGATTCTGCTATGGCAGTTGCTCATCACTTCATGCATTACACTTAGATAACTCAATGTGTGTCATTCAGTATTTCTCTATACTTCATTTCATACAATTGTGGAACAGATGCTGTTTCTTTAGCAGCTATCTACAGATACTGTATATCACAGTGGGCCCCTCCAACATGAACTATTCTACTAGTAAGAACACTGATTCTGCCCACTGCCCACTGCATCAATGGAAGCCACCTGGTGGCATTGTGGGCTCATGACATGGTAACAAAAGTATGTACGTGGAGCAGACACAGATGGGGTATCACCCTAGTGAAGATATGTGCTGCTAATGGGAAAATCCACTGAATAAGCAACTTTGACAAAGGACAGATTATTGTTACACAGAGCCTGTCAATTAGTAACTCAAAAAGGGTGAAGCTGGTCAAATGTTCACATGCTACTGTCGTGAGCATCAATTGAAAGAGGTAGAAGTACTGCGAAACTACCTCTAGGCGCTAAATGGATGGACATCCATGACTCAACACAGAATGTGGGATCTAGAGGCTTTTCTGCTTTGTAAAGTAGGGTATACGGTGATTTGTGGCATCTCTGCTAGAAGAGTACAATGTTGATGCACACACAAATGTTTCATAGTACATCTTTCATCGTACATTGTTGAACATGGAACTCCACAGCAGACCACCCCAACTGGTTCAAATGTTGACCCAATGATATCATCTGTTACAATTGCAGTGGGCAAGGGACCATAAGGATTTGACTGTCAATCAATGGAAACATGTCGGCCCTTTGGGTGAATCACATTCTTGTTACACTGGGTTGATGACTGTCTCCACAAAAGCTGTCATCAACATGAGTGGCAGGTTGAAACATTGATGATGATGATGATTGGTTTGTGGGGCACTCAACTGTGCAGTCATCAGTGCCCATACAAAGTCCCTATTGTTAGACAGTCCAATCTAGCCACTGACACAAATGATAATGATGATGATGATGAAATGATGAGGACAACACAAACACCCAGTTCCTGGGCAGAGAAAATCCCCAACCCAGCCGGGAATCAAACCCGGGACCCTGTGATCCAGAGGCAGCAACAGTAGCCACTAACCCAAGAGCTGCAGACAGGTTGAAACGTGCAGTGTGTGATGGATGCAGGCTGGTGGGAGCAGCATTATGCAGTGGGAAATATTCTCCTGTGCTTGCATGGGACCTGTGGTAGTCATCAAAGATATGCTGACAACTGCGAACCACCTGGATCCCTTCATGTTTGGTGTCTTCCCTGCCAGCCAAGTCATCTTTCAGCAGCATAATTATCTGTGTCTCAGAGTCCGAATCATGCTACAGTGGTTTAAGGAGCATTATAGTGACCTCACATTGATGTCTCAATGACCAAATGAGCCTGATGTAAATCCTATGGAACTAATCTGGGTCACTGTCAGGCACCATCATCAAGTACGCAAATTAACGGCCCATTATTTACATGAATTACTTGGTAGGAGCATGGACATCTAGTGCCACATACCTTCACAGACCTATCAACAAACTGTCAGAACCCTGATATGCACAGTCAATTATGTATTTCATTCCAAAGGCGGACAAACAAGCTATTAAGTAGGTGGTCATAATGTTTTGGCTCATCAGTGTGTATAACCAGTGTTTGATCAACTATTATTTTAAACTTGAGTCACAGATCCTCTACATACTCCTCCCAGAGATATGAGACTATAGTCTCTTTATCTAGTTTACTAAATATGAAATTGTTCAACTTGCTTTAGATGCCATTTTGGTAATCGTTGTTGCTACAACTGCCTCTGAGTCACTGACACCAATTTCAAAGAGGTTATGTCTCTTTCTTGCCATTAGCTCTCACACATTTCTGTCATGCGTGGGGTTCTGAATTTCATTCCCTCTTCACAAGAGCTTCCTCAGAATGGTCTGAAGAGGCTAACTATTTCTGCCTCCCACAAGCTGCTGCGTGGTTCAGTCATTTGATCATGTGACAAGTGTTTGATGCCAGCATCAAGCTGTAGCCTCATAGGCAGGACTATTGCGACTGTTTACAGTTTCCCTCACCACTGTTGCTAACAGCTGCCTCTGCAGGCTGTTGGTACAGACATGTCTATTGTGCTCTCATTTTTGTCCTGACATTTCAATAATACATTCTTAAATGCTTTATAATATGGTCCTTTCCAGACTGAGTCTATGTTGAAGACACATGGTAGCTCTTGCACAAGGGTTTCAACTACCACTGAATACCTGATCAATCCTCTTATAATGTATGAAGTTACATAGTCTGGAAGAGCATGTTGGTGACTTTATGCAGAGTATCACAGTGTCTCTTGCATTCAACAACTCTCAAACACTGGGCAATTCACAGAGTCTTTGTATCATTGCAACTACTTGCTGTGTACTGAACATAATAATATACTGCCATTACAGCATCATCATTATTCTGTCTTATGATTAATGGGTCAGTGAAGCCAGAAACAAAGTGGATGTCATCTTCTTCGAAGTCATCAAGGACCATCTCCACTGTACAGTCCACAACAGCCTCTAGCATGGGTCAGATCATTTGTCAGTTATTAAACACTGTGTCATTTACTGAATCAGTAATCATTAGAGATCGTCTGAGACTCCATTAAACTGCTCTTGTTTCCCTTCCAATCCATACTACTATTAAAGAACAACAGTTTTGCTGTGTGCCATGAGTATACTGAACAAAATGGTCCTACCCCAAACAAAATGTTTCTACATACTACAGCATCCTTTTAAATGATTGCTTTTTGGAGACTTGTTTATCATTGTTGGTTTACTACCTTCAATGGTGATGTCTTTGTCTACTTCATTTTCTGAAAAAAAGTTGGGAAATAATTTTTACTATGGTCTTTCAAATATACATTTATGAAGCACTTTTTCCATCAACAGCTTGGCATGTATGCCATTACACCAGCATTCTAAGCAGATATGTTAATACACAATGTATTCCAAAATTAAAGTCCAGTGACCAATATTTAACTGATAGTAGGCCTGAATGAAGTTTCATGCATGCAGCACTGTCTACCATCTCTCTAGGAAACTACTGCAGTGTTGGTTTGATTCAGTAGGCATTTGCCAATTGGTGAGAGCACATTGCAATGGCCGAGACAATCATGGATGCCACCAGTTGTGAAGTACATGGTGTGATTAGATTTTTGCTGGCAAAAGAATATTCAGTTGCTGAAATCCATCATGAGTTATACCTAGGGTATGGACCTGAAATAACGAGTGATAAACAAGTTCAAAAATTGTGGCAAGAATTTCAAAATAGCCACATAAACTTCACGATGAACAGTGGAGTGGCAGGCCCAGTTTTCATACTGATAACACTGTTGATCAAGTGAACCAAAATCTCAGAAGTGATTGGTGATTGATGTTTAGTGGTCTGGCTAATGAACTCCAAAATGTTGTTCGACCTCATTTACATCATTATCACTGGAGAGCTTGGATTTCACAAACTGTGTTCAAGGTGGGTTCCAAAAATTCTCACTAATCAGCACAAAGAAAAAAGAATAAGAAAGAAATCATTTGTTTTCCCACATTGTTATGTGCATTGAGACATGGTTATCATTTACCAATGCAGAATCAAAACAACAGTCGATACAGTTGGCACCATTCAAATTCACCCAAACCGAAAAGTTTAAGCAGTCTCCATCCTCAAACCAAAAAAAAAATATGGCTACCATTTTTGGGATGAAAAGGGTGTCCTTTTGATTAATTTCACAGACTGGGGATCAAGAATTACAGCTGATGGATAATGTGAAACACTAACCAAACTGAGATATGGAGTCCAAAATTGATGCTGCACAAAACTGTCATTTGGTATAATCTTCCTACATGACAACACACACCCTCACACTGCTGCCAAAACCAAGGAGAAGATACAAGATTTTAATTGGGAACTTTCTGAGTATCCTCCATATGGTCCCGATCTTCCATCAGGTGACTATTTCCTCCTCTTGCATTTGAAAAAGTGACTGGGGAACAGCTGTTTCAAAATGACGATGACTCAAAGCTGGAGTTACCAACCAGTTCAATACCCAGGTGGTAGACTTCTATGCAGAATGGTTAAAGAAGCTGGTGTAGTGTTACAGAAAGTTTATAGATGTCAATGGTGATTATGTGGAAAAGTAAAGTAGATATATAATAAAATATTACTCTCAATAAAAACCTTTTTTCATTAGTTTATTCTTTTTTCATTAATTAAAAGACATTGTCTAATATTTCACAATCAAACATTTAGAAGGCAAGTGATATTATGCACAGGAGCTATTAATGTTGTCTGCAGCAAGTGGTCTTGTGGTAGCATTCTCGCTTTCCGTGCTCGTGGTTCAATTCCCGGTGGGGTCAGGGATTTTCCCTGCCTCGAGATGACTGGGTGTTGCTGTGTTGTCTTCATCATCATCCATCCCTATTATGGTCAGAGGAAGGCAATGCAAACCACCTACGCTAGGACCTTGCCTAGTCGGTGGTGTGGATCTCCCACATCATCCCCCTATGCTCCTCGGAGTATGGGATCTCATCATCATCATCATCATCATCATCATCATCATCTAATAATTTCATTAAGGATAAGATTAGAATAATTAGTGCACACACAGAGGCATTCAAACAATCATTCTTCCTGCACTCCATATGCACATGGAACAGGAAGAAGCCCTAAAAAACTGGTACAATGGGATGGCATTCAAACAATCATTCTTCCTGCACTCCATATGCAAATGGAACAGGAAGAAGCCCTAAAAAACTGGTACAATGGGATGTATCCTCTGCTGTGCAGGTCACCATGGTTTGCAGAGTATAGATGTAGATGTAGATGAGATTTCAAATTAAGACTCTAGTTCCAAAATCGGCCAATTCCTGAGTGTCACAGCTCCCCAACTGCAATATACCACAACCCAAGTCACTTTCACCTGTCATCTGAAAAGACTGAAAATAAGTGAAAAGATAGATCTCTTGTTCTCTGGCAGTCATAAAAAGAAGAAGGAATTTGAGAAGCATGCTAACATTTGTAAAAGATTTACCATATTAAATAGTGAGTGAGAAAATATTTGCATTGGCTGCAATATTTAAATATCACCTGTCATTCAATGCTATTATATGTTAAACCAAATTGTCAACAAGTGCAGCAGCTCAAAAAGCAATGACAGCAGGAAAAAGAGAAGAGTTTTTGTACTATAATCCTATGGCCTATTCTTCACATACAGGAAAAAGAAGTGGTAGGTTTTAAGTTCCCGTTAATGCAGAGGTTAAAGGAGGACTGGAATAAGCTCAAACTGAACAAGCATTGGGAAGGAAATATATAAACAAACCTTTTTGCATTTGCCTTTGTCCATTTAATGTTACTATGAAAAACCTAAGTCTCGATGACTGTGGGGTTCTGGAACTCAACTCCTCAGAATGTAAGCCCAGTGTCTTAACCCCAGAATCAACTCTAGAATTATATTTAAAACTAACAGTAGAATGGACTACTCTACTTTTGAAACTCAACTCGTTCTCGACGGGACGTTAAACACTAATCTCCTCCTCCTCTTTTTTGAAACTTGTATTTGGATTTAATCACCTTGATACCAAAAACCTTGGCTAATTTCAACACAGCAGTTTTATGAAATTGCATACTGAATTACCGTATAATTATAGTTTTATAAAAGAAAATTAAAGGAATGACACATTTAACTCACATTTCATTCATAATGCAAAATCAGTTCTGATTGTGAATTTACTTCATTTGGATTACAATAACTACTTTTCTCAAATTATTGATGTGTCTTTTGCATAGCCTAAAAATAACTGTTGTATCACTTGCCGTATTTGACCCTTGTTTAAAATGTTTTGGTAACTACATACCATTACCCTTACATGAGGGACACAACAATCAGATTGTTGAGTGAACTTACTTCACCTTCCTGTGTATCACTTCATGCCACTTTTCTCTCACAATTAATCATCACTCATTGTGTTACCCACTACAGAATATGTTGGAGATCACGGGGGAATAATACAGGGAAAAACAATGTTATTCTCTCAGTATGTTTCATCCACTATCATGCTTCTCTCAATCTCCCAGCTTCCACCGTCACCACCTCTCTCATCACCACAGCTCCAGTCTCGTGAGGCGAAGGGGGATGGGAGGCAAGTGTTGTGGTACTAAAAATAACTTCCTCCCTTGGCTGTCTTAGGTGAAGCATACCATTTTGTATTATATGGGTTAATTTATCCTATGGGTTAGTGTGTTGGGTTGATCATAAGGCTCTATAAATTCTCCTCATTTCCCCATCAACTTGAGATTCCATGTACTATACTGCCTATGATCTCAAAGGCTTTCTCGGCATGATTATTAATGGTGTAATTCCGAGTATACAGCTGAGTTGTTCCTATTTTTGCACAATATCACCCACACATTCTGAATTCTTCACATGGCTGATTGGCTGCTGGGTGTGGGGGGGGGGGGGGGGGTGATTCTGTGCTATCTGATGAGAATGGCCAGCTCCTGGGGGCTGGCACCCAAGACCTGTGCCAAGTGTAGAGGAGTCTTGTTGCTGTACTGAGTGTGTGCTGGGAGCAAAACTGAGTGTGTGGACAGAATTTCTGTTGTTAAAGTGAGATGGCCAATTTGGAGTGTTTGATGCAGTGAGAAATAAGGTACTGAATCATGTCTGCACTCTTAATTTGGAGGAGGCCTGTAAATGCCTCTATACTTTGGGTAGAGAAGCCAGCTCCAGCTGTATTTGTACTGTGGGTATCAAATGTTGAAATTAGTTACCAGGTGTCCACTTAAAAGTACTGAATTGTCCACATAGATCTAACTGCTGTAAAAGATAGTGGCATGAGCATGGGAGTAATTTCACACTACAGTTTTCTAAAGCCTAGTTTACACAACAACACTGGGTTGCGCCACTCGTTGCATGGAATGAGTTGCATGCAAATGGTTTCATATTCGACTGTTGACATGTCGAAACTAGTATACACTTCAGATTCATTATTTTGCAGGTTCCTGAGTTGTGTCTGCAATGAAAATTTTGGCAGGTGCACGTCGTACGAGTTGGGATGGAGTTAAAACTTGTTTGCGTGGAATCGCTGCATAAGAAAAAAATAAGAAAGTTGTTTCAATTCGTGACTGGATGCAGAAAAGACGTCAGCTCGGTTGCTCAGCATTCTTGCTGAAATAATTAGTAATGGAAGCCCCAAGAAGTTCTTTTAATTATCTTAGAATGTCACCAGAACTGTTCATGTTTCTTCTAAATAGAGTTAATTTTGTAATAAGGAATAAAGGTACTGTAATGCATGAAGCACTTCATCAGAACTGAAATTACATATCACATTGTGTGCATTACAATGGAGAACACTTGACATGCTATAAGATGCGGATTTAGTTAGCGATGACACTTTTTCATTAACACCAATAATTATTAACATTAACAGTAATAATTATTAACATTAACAGCAATAATTATTCGAACAGGCCGCATTAAGAAGAAAATGGTTTGCAAACTACTGTCTTGAAGATAGATCTGTACAGTGGCAATATTTCAAAATTCAAACATACGTGAATGGGGAGCACGGCTGTGACGTTTTAAATAGATGAATATTGAATAAAGAATGCAGCTTCTTGATTTTTGTAGCCTTCCCTCCTGTCAACAATATTCCTTAAAAAAAAAATGAGTCGGCGAACTCGATCGATGGGCTTTTAGTCTTGTAGACAAGAGCATTTCCACAGTTAGAATTACATTTGCTTGTATTTTTCTTAATTCACATGTATATATGCTTCTAATTCAATAAATTTTTCCCTGCAGCTCAGATATGTTCTGATTGCACTTGAAGGACTCATGAATAGCAATATATTACTTATTTTTGTAATCAGCATCACTGAAATCCCACAAACACCTATGCAAAGCATAGATGTCCAAAAAGGGAACATTATTCTCCATTTCTCACTGCATATTTCAATTTGTCTACACTCTACGAACAAACATAACCTCAAAACTCAAGCAACTAGTGTCGCCAAAGTTGGAACACACCGAAAGTGTTTAGTTTCACCGATGAGTTGTGCAAATGTGTGGCGCACATGCACAGTGGCCAGTAGCACAGTTGCCTACAACCTAGTGTCATCGTGTAAACTACGCTTAAGTCTGAGTAGTTGCCAGTGGTATTTATTTGATCGATGCATCTACTTCGTGATGTGTGACGAATTTGTTTGCTGGACTATTGCGAGCTCACTGGCTACTTCCTAACAAGTGACCCACCTGCATGTTCGCTGTGGTCCTATCAGTAGCAAACTATAGTGTTTGGGCAAGCACACACCCTACAATAATTTTGGCTCAATTTCATCAAAGGATCAGTTATGTGCTGCTGCCTTTTGGCCCAAACAATTATGCATTGACAAAATCAAACAATAGAACATCCAGGAGGGAAAGTAACAATATTATGAAAAGGATAGTTGCTACTCACCATATAATGGAGATGCTGAGATGCAGATAGGTACAACAGAAAGACTGTCAGAAAGTGAGCTTTCAGCCAACTAAGCCTTTGTTGGACACACTCTCTCTCTCTCTCTCTCTCTCTCATGCAAACGTAGCTCACACACACATGACCACAGTCTCTGGCTGCTGAAGCCACTGAGGTAGTTGAACATATTAATGAGCAAAACTTTATAGAATTATGCAGATGTTTTCAACTATATTAAACCAAATTGGTGCAAATTAAATGAGCTGTATCCTGAAGGATAATAAGGTAACAATGTGTTGGTTTCAGTTCAGCTTGTAACTTTACTTCCAAGTAAATAATCAATGGAAACAAGTGCAAAAAAGTGGCCATACATTTCTAAGTAAGACTGTGACAGATAAATGAATCACTGTATGGTGCAGAGCAAAGCAAGCAGAGCTTCAAATGAATTTCCAAACATTAATGTTGGTGAGAGTTTGTAGCACATGTAGAAATTTCAGCACCTTGGAAAGTTTTTGAAGTTCCACTGAAATTCATTTGAAAGTACCGCTGTTCCAACACCAAAGATCAGAAGTCACTCTTCACCCTCCAATGACAGTGACAAAAAGACTTCTCCAGAGCTTGATCACATGACCCACAACTGTAGTCGAGTTTGTTACTCCCTTAGCCCACCTTGTCAGCAAACACTGTTTTGTATTTTGTATACATTATAAAATTTTAATACACATATTCTTAAATCTACTTATGCGTACATCTTATTCCATAACTAATGTCTACACTTTGTCCTTTTAATTTATTATTTTTACTTCTGTTTTGAAAGGAAATCTCTGAAGCTAGTCAAATACATGCTCATATTCCTCTTATTGCTGTGGCACTATAAGATTCAAAGCACATTTCTTAATATTTGTATGAACATAACATAGTATTTGCATAAATTGTAACATCTTAATCTCTATTACAATCCCAACATGTTGTTGTTGTTGTTGTTGTTGTTGTAGTCTTCAGTCCTGAGACTGGTTTGATGCAGCTCTCCATGCTACTCTATCCTGTGCAAGCTTCTTCCTCTCTCAGTACCTACTGCAGCCTACATCCTTCTGAATCTGCTTAGTGTATTCATCTCTTGGTCTCCCTCTACGATTTTTACCCTCCACGCTACCCTCCAGTACTAAATTGGTGATCCCTTGATGCCTCAGAACATGTCCTACCAACCGATCCCTTCTTCTAGTCAAGTTGTGCCACAAACTCCTCTTCTCCCCAATTCTATTCAATACCTCCTCATTAGTTATGTGATCTACCCATCTAATCTTCAGCATTCTTCTGTAGCACCACATTTCGAAAGCTTCTATTCTCTTCTTGTTTAAACTATTTATCATCCATGTTTCACTTCCATACATGGCTACTTCCTGACACTTAAATCAATACTTGCTGTTACAAATTTCTCTTCTTCGGAAACGCTTTCTTTGCCATTGCCAGTCTACATTTTATATCCTCTCTACTTCGACCATCATCAGTTATTTTGCTCCCCAAATAGCAAGACTCCTTTACTACTTTAAGTGTCTCATTTCCTAATCTAATTCCGTCAGCATCACCCGACTTAATTCGACTACATTCCATTATCCTCGTTTTGCTTTTGTTGATGTTCATCTTATATCCTCCTTTCAAGACACTGTCCATTCCGTTCAACTGCTCTTCCAAGTCATTTGCTGCCTCTGACAGAATTACAATGTCAATTCCAATATGATGATGCTAAATAAGTGTTTGTGTGCCAAATTCTGTTTTATCACAGTTTAATTAAAATTATAAATAATTTAACAATTTGTTTTCATGCCACATAAATAAACAAATATTTAAACTTTAATAACTGCTAAAGATGACAATGTATGTATATGTTAATAATTTGTGTTTAGGTCTTCCACTAGTTCCAGAAATGTCCTTATATTTGCTGTACCTCAACAGTAGGCAGACATGGCAATTTTAGTAGATATACAAGATGTTTGCCTGGTCATGATGGCTTTCACCTTCTTATAGCACTCAAAACATTGACCAAGCAGCTCGGTTTGTCACATCTTGTCTGACTGCTTACAACTGAACTGGTTTGTTACATGAGGGCAAGCCTATGGATATTCCCTGTTATTCTGTGACTGTTACTTACACCTTCGATAAAGCCTTCATCAAAAGTGTTCCACTGGTTCAAGGAAATTAAGATTAATTTAATTTTTTGTTTAACAAAGAAATATCAAGATACAGTTTAATTTGTTAACTTCCGGGTAAGTGGGAGAGACATTGAGATGGAACTGAATTTTCAGTTTTGATAATATTGTTTGTTCTCTGAATTAACTAGCAGTAGTATTTTGTTAATGGGCTATTCTGAACTTCACTTGTTCCCTTTAAAAGAACTGAGAATTTTAATGAAAAACTGTAATTCTTTATCTTAAGTAAATTTTGAAGATTGCTCTCATTGAGGTAGTGCATTAATGTACGTGACATTACAAGCATTGTTTTGTGAGTTTTGGCAAGAGCATTCCCTATGAATAAATGAACAGAATAAGGACTAATCTATGTGTTTGAAACAGTCCAATGCAACACTCCACCCTTTTAATGTACTTTTTTATTTATTTATTTTTTCCTTTTTATATGTCAAATTGTAAGTTTACAACTAGCATAGTTGGCGGCAGTTAGCATGATTCTCTGGGCTATTTTCACACAGGTTAGCATGTTTATAATTTAATACAGTCTTTAAATATGGCCACATGCAATGTACTTGATACTGATTGTCTGAGAAACTAGGAGCTACTCCACAAGTAACGAATTAGAGGTTTGTAAGGATGCAAAGGAACTGTTACTGGTTTCATTCAGCAGTTAACCATGGTTATGGATAAACTGATTGTAACTCTGCCATTGGATCAAGAGAATGTTAAGTTCAGCCATCTGTTGAGCTATTGGAGATTCCAGGCCCACAAGAACTTGTTTACTGACATTGGCATGTGTGAGAGTGTGTGGAACATTACTGGAATAGGTTAAATAATTTTGACTAGGTGGCACTTATTGGCAAAACTCTATCTAAGGTTGCTGAGTTAGAGAAACAAATTGATGAAATTAATCAGTGGTTGCTGGACTGCTGTTCGAAATGTGACTAAGAGGAGGGGACGAGACTGACAGCCAGGTGATACTGAAAAATTATCCATCCAGCAATATTATTTGCTAAGCTCCCCAATCCTTTGAAGGATTTGTTGTGGAAACAAGGAACTGGGAAGTGGGTACCAATACACAAGTGTAGCTCATTTGATAGCAGAATTGCATAACAAAGCCAAGGTTTTGGGTGTTCCTGATCAACAGCTGTTGCATGTGATTGCAGCTGAGGTACAGATGATTTATTGCAGTTGTTTCAAGCAGCAATTAATCAGCATTCCAGTTTTAATTATTTCTGCAGGAGGATGGCAGAGGATTTAATTCAACCCAGAGCATTGCATAATTTAGTTCATGAGAACTACGGGATAGAATGTGGGAGTAGTGAGTTAACATGGGAGTATGTTAAGAGTGTGAAGGAAAGTGTGGAGATTGTGTGTTTGGGATACACTGAAGCCCAATTGGTACAACACATTTTAAGTGGGTTGGTACATGAAGATAAACAGCATGCAATTTTGGAGAAGTGCCCTATGATTATCAGAAACTGGACAGATGGGTAAGACACCTTAAGCCTCAGCTTGATTGGAGAACAAGGGAAAGGAAGCAAGGGCAAGGCTGCCGGTAGAAAATCCATTTGAAGTTTCTAGAGAACTAAGAGAGTTTATAGATAATCGATGAGGGGGCATTATATGCTTTAACTGCATGAAAGGAGGTCATATTAGCAAGAATTGTTGGCAAAGGACCAAAGGACAAAAACTGTTCTGACTAGATGAAATAGGTAGGACAAGCAAAAGGAAGCATCAGAAAGAGGGTAAGATTTGTGGCGTGTGTAGTGAGGACAAATGGGTGCTGCATTTTGTTTGCTGCTATGTTAACAGTAAGTTGATTTGTGCCCTATTGGACATGGGTATTGTCAATAGCACCATTGGTGAGGCCTGGTTTGAGGAAAATAAGCATATTTGTTAATGGGAAGCACTGGAAGTCAAGGAAGGTAGTTACACTGTGGCCAATAATACACACATTGGCATTAAGGAAACCGTGTTGGCAAATATCAGCATCGCTGGCTTTTCATGGAAATTCAAAGTCAGATTGATTGCTAACTTATACACACCTTGCATTCTGGAGCTGATTTTATAAGGAAGGTTGGGCTATTAATTAACTGGACCAACAGCCATTTGTCTTTCAAGTGTCATCCTAACCCTAACATTAGCTTCTGTCAATGTGAAAGGATTAGACTGATCAAGAGCATTGAAGAGGGTGTTAGTGGGGTGAAAATAGTGGGGATTCAGGCTCTAACAACATGTCGATCAAAGTTGAGGTGCAGTATTTCGATATGGAGTATAGGAGGAAGATTCCCAAGGATTTATGGTGATTATTGACAAACTTTTAAGTCAGGAAGTCATTTGCCCATTCAACTCTCTATATGTAGCACTGGTTTTCTTGGTCCCTAAATCTGATGGAGGCAGCCATCCAGTATTTGATTATCAGGACTTAAACAGTAAGATAGTGTTATGTTCCATCCCACTTCAGAATTTGCATTCCTTTTCTGCTTCGTTTAAAGGGGCTAGAGTTTTTACCACACTGGATTTTAACCAAGCTTATGACAAGAGCCCATTAGTGGAGAATTCCAGAATGCTCACAGCCTTCACAACCGACTGGAATTTGTTTGAATTTACTTGAGTACCCTTTGGTTTGTCCACAGGAGCTGCTGTATTTTCACAGCTCATGGTTAGGATATTTTCTGACATCAAATTCAGATTTATTTATCATTATTTTGATGACTTAGTTATTTACAGTTGGCATATGGAAGAACACCTGGTGCATTTAAGAGAGCTTTTGATGAGACTGTGGGAATCATGATTAACGGTCAGCAAAGAGATGGTCAAGTTCAGCTGCCCTCAGATGCAGTTTTTGTAGCATGTAGTTTCTCCTGAGGGCATGGTCATCAATCCAGAGAGGGTAAAGACTATTTTGTCAGTCTCTCATTCATGAACGTTAAAGCTGGGGCAAAGTTTGTCAGTATGGCAAACTTTTCCCAAAAATGTTTTCTGGAATTTGCCCACAAGGCCACTCCTCTGAACTTCATGGAGGACAAAGGGATGCAAGTTTAAATGGGGTTACTCTCAGGAAGTGGCCTTGTATGGAACCCTCAGTGTGGCAACCCTGTTAGTGTTGCCGTACTCCAACAAACTCTTTACTGTCCAGACTGATGTGTCAGTGTTAGAGCTTGGGGCCATTTTATTCCACAAATAACAGGAAGAGTGACGAGTTATTGCTTACACATCTAAAAGCCTCAGTGAGCTAGAATGTAAGTTTTTGGACTATAAAATGGGGGCCCTAGGCATTCTGTTCAGTCTAAGCAAGTTTAAATATTATATTAAGCACAGTGAATTTAAGCTAGAAATGGGCAACCAAGCATTAAGATGGGTCTGGTCATCCTAGAAAAACTAGTGGGATAGCTCACAGGGAAACCAGAATTCTAGATTTGTAGTTTAAAGTAGTCAATATATGGGGCATGGATACTCAGTTAGCTGATGGTTTAAGTAGAATGTCTGAAGTGAAGACAGAGGATGGGGACCAGAGTACCTTGTGTTGGGGAACTGGCTCCAAAGCCACCAACCTTATCCTACAAAATTTTCCAGTTTTATTTCAGATGATTAAACAATAACAAGAACAGGGCTTGGCCATAAAAGATATTAAAGAATGACTGGAGAGAGGGGAGATTCTTATGCTCTAACTATTGCAGGGTGGCATGGTTTGCTGCATTGCATGATACAATGGGAAGCTGGAGTTGTTGTGATAGACCAGCTAGTGGCATACATATTTGCATGCTTCATCTGGGGTAGGACATTTTGGAATCTTTAAGACCAGGGAGATGATTCAGGTACAAATTTATTTGGAAGAACATGGATGCTGAGATTAAGGAGAGTGTGCAGTTATGCAAAATCTGTGCTGCAAGTAATGCTCCCCAAGACACCTAGGTCGGCCTTCTAGCTTCTAACGCTGTGGAGGCACCGGAAGAGAAGATGTATGTTGATTTTGTTAGACCTCTTCCACATACCAACACAGGATTAAAGTATATATTAGTTTGTGTCAACACGTCCACTCACTTTATGTGCTTTTTCCAACAAGGGTGGCTACCACCCACTCGGGTATAGAGAGACCCAAAAATGTTAATGTATTTGGACTATGCCACATGATTGTTATGGATAATGCTACACCTATGCCTTGAAGACCTTTAAGAGATATTGTAACAATATTGTGAAAAAGAAAGTTGCTACTCACTATATAGTGGAGATGCTAAGTCGCAGATAGGCACAAGGAAAAGACTGTCACAAATAAGGCAGTGTGGCCTCAGTTACCTGAGACTGCAGTTATGTGTACGTGAGTATTGTTTGCTTGAGTGTGTATGTGTATGTTTGTTGTCTAATTTTGACAGAGACCTTTCTGGCCGGAAGCTATATTTGTGACAGTCTTTTTGTTATGCCTATCTGTGACTCAGTATTTCCACTGTATGGTGAGTAGCAACTTTCCTTTTCACAACATTGTTACATTCCATCCCGGATTTTCCATTGTTTGATTTAAGAGATATTGCATAGGAATGGGAATCCACCATTGTACAACCAGCTCTTACTACCTGAATCCCTTTTACACAGAGAGAGCAAATAGGAATCTTAGAGCTGCCCTCACTCTGTATCGTAGTCACTACCAGACACGGTGGGATAAATCCCTGTGTTGGTTGATGATGGCCTTCAACACAGCGCACACAAGGCCACTCCAGCTCAACTACTTCTTGCATTTAGGGTTGATTCTCCTTTTACCAGTTTATGGTAAAGCAGTGATTTCTTACTGGAGAAGTTGTCATCTGAGGAGATAACTGAGGATTGGAAGTGGGCTAAAAATAACATTTGGAGGGCCCATGCTCAGGAGGCTAGTCTGTATGACAGAAGTCAGCAGACACACAATGTTAAGCTGGGTGATCTTGTTATGATAAAGGATTTTGGGGCTGTCATTAAGGCAGCAGATAAGGTCACCAGTAAGTTGATGCCTAGGTCTGTGAGACCTTTCGAAGTCATGAAGTTCCTGATGCCAATAACCTTACTGGTACAAGACCCCACTTCTAGGAGGGAAAAAAAGTCTAGCTTACTAAGTCTAAGCTGGTTCATGGACAAATAAAATAGATATAAAGCAAAGATCTTGCTAATTCCAACATTTTACTTTAGTGCTAAGCAATGCATCCCATAATGTGTTAGTTTTTAAGATCCCTGGCAGAATGTAAGCAGCATTTGTATCTGGGGGCATTCCCTTCTCTCAAAAGTGGGGTACCCATCACAGCCGTTTGTTTCACAGTGATATAATAAGACTAAAGTTGGGGAGTAAGTGCCAGTTGTCCATACATTTCAAATTCACCATGCGACCAATCAGCTGTTGGAAAATTGATTCCATGCCATCTGGTGAGAATGGCCATCCACTGGGAGCCAGCACCCAAGAGTCGAAAGGAACAGCGATGCGGGCAGTCTACCTGTTCTGAGAGGGCACAGGACCTGAAGGAACATTGTCGGCAAGCAGAGGAAGGATGGCACTAAAAACTAACAGCAGAGGCTGTGATGCGGCTAGTGGAGTCTTGTTGCCACACTGGATGTATGCAAAGAGCAAAGCTGAGTGTGTGGATGGATAACTGCTTTTGTTACAGCAATGTGGAGCATTTGATTCAATGAGAAATAAGATACTGTATCATGTCAGTGCTCTTAATTTGCATGTGACCTGTAAATGCCTCTATACTTTGGATACAGAAGCTGGCTCCAGCTGTATTTCTGTTGCGGGTGTCAAATGTTGAAATTAGTTAGCAGGCATCCTCCACCTGAAAGTACCGCATTGCCCCCTTAAAAGTGACTGCTAAATGCAAGAAGGGTGTGAGCATGGAAGCAATTACATATTATAATTTTCTAAGTCTGAGTAGTTGCTGGTAGTATTTACTTGACAGATGCCTCTACTGCATGATGAGTGACAAATTTGTTTGCTGGATTGTGTTTGACTGTTTGCAACTGAACTGGTTCGTCACATGACGGCAAGCCCCTGGGTATTTCCTGTTAGTCTGTGATTGTTACTGATGCCACTTTCTGCCACTAGAAATGTTTATACCCTGAGTTATCCATTTAAGTTTATTAGTCGTTTTGTTATATGTGGTTCTAAATGGAAAAGCTTCATTAAATATTTCAAGAAAGCTACTTAAAAACTGTTAAAGTTACTATTACTCAAAATACACCTGTTGTAAGGCCATTCAACCTCTCTTAACTTATTTCTAAATGTAATTGAATTTTTTTCATTGAATTTCTTTTTCATATGGCTTTTGCTACATGAAATTTCTTTGCTAATTTTTGGTAGTTCAATGAATAATGCAGAGTGGTTAGAGATTCCTAAATCTAAGTCAAATTTATAAACATCTTCAAATATATAATTTGTTAGAATTATCAACACAGATAGTTGACCATGTGTTTACTCTACTGGGTTGCATAAAGTTTATTTTGAAGCCAAAGTATTTCATTAATTCAGTGAATTTGGACACATCATTGCTTCCAACCCTGATATTAATATTGAAGTCAGCAGCTATTACTATCTTTTTCCTTTTTTCTTTACTGAGCTTTTCAAGCGGCCAATGAAGTTTCACCAGAAAAGCTTCAATTGTAGTGTCACCAGAGAACTGGCTTTAAATGATGACTCTAGGAATGTACAACCCCCTACATGCCCCTGTATGGACCATGAGGAAAATATTAGATTAATTACAACATTTACAGGGGCATTTAAACAAGCATTTCCCATTCTCCATAGGAAGACAGGAATGGGGCAAAACCATAACAACCTGGTTCAATGGAAAATATCCTCTGTCATGCACTTCACAGTGGTTTGGAGAGTGTACATGTAGATGAAGACAGTCTCAACCTCTTTCTGGGATATTCTTGATATTTTACTACAATGGCCATTCTTTTGGAACACTACTCATAGGTTTTGTAATTCCTCAGTGAAATACTACTCTGAACGTGTTCGAGCTCTATGAACCAGTCTTTGGCACTGAATTTCCCTGTGACAGGTTGTGATGGCTCAAAGTGTGGGAACAGAGATCAGTGAGTGTGGGTTTTCTACATATATGAGCTCTGTTCAAAAAATTACAGAACTTTGTCCACAAAATTTTTCTATGCTTACCTTTTACTTATTGTGCATTGTCTCCTTCAAAATACTATCTCAATGTGATTTTCACATCCTGGAGCAGTTTTGGTATGCCTCTTGCTGGATTGCTCTAAGCACCGTCTGCAAATTTTCTTTTATCTTGTCTAAAGTTGCAAATCCTTATATTTCTAACAGTGTTTTCAATTTTGGAAATAAAAAGAAGTCTGCAGGGGCCAGATCTGGAGAGCACGGAGGATAAGGCAGCACAGTGATTTCGTTTTTTGTGCAGTAGTCACGCACCAACAGGGATGGATGTGCAGGTGTGTTATCATGATGCAAGAGCCATGAATTGTCTCACCACATTTCAGGCCATTTCCTTCTCACATTTTCCAGCAGGCATTGCAGCACACCTCAAGAGTACCATCACTTAAAAGTTTATCCCTGTGGTATGAATTCATGATGAACTAATCTTTCAAAGTCAAAGAAAACTATCAGCATGGCTTTGACATTTGACCTGACCTGATGAGCTTTTTTTTTTTTTTTTTTATCTTGGAAAACCTTTCCTGATCCATTGTGGAGACTGAACCTTGGTCTCAACATTGTAACCATAGACTCATGTCTCATCACCAGTTATGATTCTCTTAAGGAACAACCCGTTCTCATTTGCGTGATCCAGAAGCTCTTCACAGATTGTGAGGCAAATATCTGTCTGGTCTTGACTCAACCCATGGTACAAACTTGGTGGCAACACAATGCAATCCAAAATGCCGTGTCAGGATTCATGACATGATCCAACTGAAAAGATACATTCTTCTGCAATCTCTTGGACAGTCAGTCTTCGATTGGCATGCACAATTTAGTTGACATTCCCGACATGAGCGTCACTGGTAGACGTCAAAGGCGTCCTGAATGAGGGTCATCTTTAACTTCTTTCCAGCCATTTTCAAACCATGTGAACCATTCGTAACACCGACAGCGCCTTAAGCACTTATCACCATAGGCTTCCTGCATCATTTGGCGTGCCTCTGTAAAGGTTTTTTGAGTTTCACAAAAAATTTAATTCAGACACGTTGCTCTTCTAATTTTGCTCGAAATTTGCAAACTGTGCAACACAACGTGCTACTCAATATAGCACTGAACAATAACTACTAGACATACAACAAAACTTCCAGCAGTTACACATGAAAACCAGGCACTCTGATATGCCATTGGCCCGAAATTAAGAAAGTTCCAGAATTTTTTGAACAGACTTGTACACTATGCCCCAGCAAACCATGTGGTTTCCTCTTAATTAATGAGGTGAAAGAAGGTAGTTAACCCTCCCATGTTCCTTCAAGGGATCAAAGCTGCAGCATGGTCCACAGAACAAATGCAATCCACTACGGGGAGCATTTTTGGAGTGGGTGCAAAATTTAGGATTTTAATACGGGTCTTTTCTGTATTTTCATCCAGATGTTTATAAGTGAGATTGATAAATGTACAGTTCCCTGTATCTTGTTTTGGTTTACCTGTAAATGACCAAATTTTGTTTTCTGGCAAGCAGATGTATTCATCTGCATTGATTCTGTTTGTCACTGTGTTATATCATCAATAGATTCCCAAGAATCTGCATAGAGTGTAGTTGATGTGTAAAGATGGAGACAAAGCTCTTTTGAAGTGATGCCTAGCATTCATTCAGTGTCACAAATTCTCTCTCATACTAGTGCCAGGCTTGGACAGTGCCTAATCCAATTTGCCGCTGGTTTTTTAAAATAATGTTTGACCTTGTTGAACACATGTACAGGTTGTTCATGTGGACACCTTATGAGGAAGGTCAGCTTACTGACAATTTGACCATCCTTCTAGCAAAGTGTGTACATTGCGGAACATCTCCTCCTCATAGGGTGAAGTGATGTGATCTCTCAGGTTTTCTCAATTTTATTGATTAATGGTGTGCTTCTAAGTACACAGTTAAGCTGTTTCTGTTTTTTGCACGATACTTCAGACTGAGTTCAACCACCAAACACTCACTATGGTCTTTAGTACCCTTCCTCATACTCCCTGAAATGCACATTTTCTTAGTATTTCTTGTGGATGTGATGCCCGGCAAAATCTTAATAAATTAAATATCTGATGCCAAGCTTATGTCATTATGTGTTGTTTTTACGGTACTACTGTATTCAGTATTGGACATGACTTTTATTCCTCAATAGCCTTCTAAATTATGTTTGGATTTCCCATACAATTTTAATCAAATTCAAGACATTTTTAAAATGACACAGAAAAATTCTGAACAAATGAGTCAGGTTATGATAAAATTAACATTAGTGTACTCTTAATAACAATAATTTATTTCCACATATTTTAGTGGTTTGCATTTGCTATAGACATTTGTTTTTGCTAAGTATGAAACTGTAGAAGCCCACAGAATGGATGTTAGTATATGTGGTTTTTATCAATGCCAGAGTTTTTACTGTTTCTAACTTGAGTTTGGTTCTTCTTTTCTTTTTTTTATCTGTCCACAAAGCTTTAATTACTGAACACTGTTTCAATAGATGCATTAGAACCTGGACTAGGTAGTGAAAATCCAACCAAGTTTCTAATTTCTTTTAGACACACTCACTAATTGTGAAAAAGAGTAAAAATTTCATGCCATTTTTCGCGAACAGTTCATTTCCCATGCCTTGTCTCCCCAGTAACTACCAACTCTCCATATACCCACTGTCTGGCCACAAAGAAGCAGTCCTCTCATGGCTCATTACCACCCAAGATTAGAGCAGCTGAATAATTTTCTGTCAAAGTTTTCATTACCTTTCATCCCGTCTTCAAATGAGAAATATCCTCCCCACCCAACCTACGCAATATTCTTGTCCGTCCCCCCTACACCACAGCTCCTAAACTGTTGCCTCATGTTTCAGATTCCTGCAACAGATCCAGATGCAAGACCTATCCCAGACAGCCTCCAACTACTGCTTATTCCAGTCCTGACACAGGAATTTCCAACCCCATCAAAGGCAATGCCACCTGTGAAAGCAGCCCTGTGATCTACCAACTTAGCCACAACCACTGTGCTACATTCTACTTGGGCAAGACAACTAACAAGCTGTCTGTTCACATTAATGGCCATTGCCTAACTGTGGGCAACAGACAGCTGAACCACCTAGTTGCTTAGCACACTGCCTAACACAATGTGCTCCACTTTAATGACTGCTTCATAGCCTGTGCCATCTGGATTCTTCCCAACAATAATAGCTTTTCTGAACTGCACAAGTGGGAACTCTCCCTGCAACATATTGTTTGTTACCATTGCCCACTGGTCTCAACCTTCACTAGCGCCTGTTCTCCACCTGCCTATCCGCATCCCTGCTCCCATTCCAATAATAAACACAACTTCTATCCCACCAACACATCTGCATAATCCTTTCCCCTTCTCTACTTCTCCTCTCTCCACCATGCCCCTCCCCTCCCACCTCCAGCACAGCTACCTAACTGCACCTAACACCCCTATCTTGTCCCCACCAAATTCCTGCATGCTCCCACAGGCAGCACTAGCATCTTCTCCCAATCATACCCTTTTCCTCCCCTTCCCTATACTATACCACTTTTGTACCCTAACTACCCGCCCTAGCTAGATTGCCACTCACTTTTCACACAACCAGTTGGGCCTCAGTGCCTGTAGACAACAGCAGCCATGTGTGCAATACTTGTGGTTGTATGAATATGTGTGTGTGTGTGTGTGTGTGTGTGTGTGTGTGTTTTCCGTCCAAAAGCTGAATATTTCTCACATTATTTCCACTATGCTTGTCTGCAACTCAGCAACATTTCCATATTGTTGTTGTTATTACATCCTAAAGTCTCCATTGTCTCTTTTGTTTCCATAAATACAAGTTTGGTAGCTAGGGAGGGATTCATAATTGCCATTAGTGAGAAGTTGTTCCCATGACTCTACGATCTTCATTGTAGCCTCAACTGCCTTCCACTTTAAATATTGTGTATTTTTCTTCTTACAGACACAGTTTTAATAAGTTAAAAAGTAAGAATATGTCCAAAAAATAAGTAAAATTTAGAAGTCAGGTGAAGTAATAAAGTCAGTCGCAAAATCTCAATAAAAACAACATGTTGTATTGCCTGTTCACAGATCTGTATATACAAACAAAACATTCAAAAGCACCACAAGGGCACGGAGAGACAATTCTTCTGTCAAGTATTACAACTTATGCTGACCTTCCAATGATGTTAGTAGAAATCAGATTTTAAAATAATTTCTCGAAGATTTGCTAGTGAAGACAGAGACAATAATGGTCACCTATTAAGTTTTTACACATTACCCCTATATGGTCCTATTGAGATGCAATGTTACTAATGTTTTAAAAGTTGTAATTTGTTATTGTTAAAACAATGGCAGCTCAGTAATTGGTTAAGTAATTTCTTTAGAGTGAGCTTTCAAAGAAACAGTGTTGTGAAAAAAAAAAAAATCAAAATTTTCGTGAGGTCTTTCATTGGGTGATTTGCACAATTTTAGGAAAGACTTGACTCAACAACAATGTCTCAAACCACTTTGTTCAACTTTTTATAATCAATCACTTTCAGAAAAAGCTGTTTAACAATTGGTTTACAGAATTCTGTCATAGCTGTGCCACCATCAGGTATGAATTTAATGTACATTGATCAAAATCAGTTAGTGTTGTTCCAAAAGACATTGACACCATGTGCAAAATGATTGAAGAAGGTTGGTATGTGTCTTACCCTCAGATACAAGCATCCACAGGCATATCAAGGGTTGCAGTACTTTCAATTTTGCATGAATATTTTGATGTGAAAAATATCTGTTCCCAAGTGACTCTGCACAATTTGATGCCAAGCGCAAAAACAAGATCTGGTAGATGGGATATGGAAATGATGAAAAAATTCAACTGAGCGGATGTAAAATCTGTATATGACAATGCAACAAAAGACATAACTTGGACACATTTGTATGAGCCAGAAACTAAGCAGCAGTTGTTTATGAAGGTGTTCCAAGATCAACTGAAACCAGTAACAATTTTCCACAAAAATGATCACTTATTTCTTTGGCTGCAATGGACATGTTGTAATCACTGCTTTGAGAAGTAAAGAACAGCTAATGCTGAATGGTACACAACAATTTGTTTGCCAAAAGTCGTAAATGAAATTAGGAAAAAAGGGAAACAAAGAAGAAAAACAGAATAGTCGCATCACTCATCAGCACAATGCTAGATGCCACATAGCAGGTCAGAAAATTTACTACCTGTTGAAGAAAAACAAAGAATTAATCTCAAAAGCTACATCCACTTGATGAAGTGCCAAAAAACATGCTTTTATTCCCTTATTCAAACAAAAAAATTTGTGGACAACAACTTTTATGATATCAAGAAGCTGTTGAAAACATCCAAAGCCATATTCTGAGATACTGGTAACTTCAGAAAGGAAAAAATGTTCCCATAATCGACTGGAATGCATGAAAAAGTGTAGCAATTTTAAAGGTGAATATTTTGAAAAGCAGTAATATGATTTGCACAAGAAAGGTTTTTATTCCACTGTTTTTGTAAAAGCTTAAAAGGAAGCTGTCATTATTTTTAGGTGTAACTGCAGGCCACTTAAAAATCTCACAGACCCTAGTTTAAGAATTGTTGCCTTAAACCACACTGGGTATTTGCCTAGACAATTGATGCAAGACAGGTGATGATATGCACGATGGCTTGGATTATGAAAATGATGACCTGAAATCATTAAAACTGAACTAAACTCCAGGGGCTGATGGAATTGCTATCATATCCTATACTCAATTTTCCCCCTTTTAACTATATATAATCTATCATAGATCCCTCAAACAAAAAATTGTGCCCAGTGGCTGGAAGAAAGCACAGGTCACATTCACTTACAAGAAGGGTAGTACAAGTGATTCAGAAAACTAGTATCCAATATCCTTGACATCGACTCTGAGCTCAGACATAATATCTTGGACAGAATGATCTCCTCCACACCAACCAGCAGAGATTCTGAAAACATTGATTATACAAAATGTTATTTGCACTTTTTTCACATGACATACTGAAAGCTTTGGATCAAGGTAGTTAGGTTGATGCAGTATTTCTCAATTTCCGAAAAGCATTTAACTCGGTACCACATCTACACTTATCATCAAAAGTACAGTGATATGGGGTATCAAGCAAAATTTGTGACTGGACTGAGAAATTTTTGCTAGGGAAGACACAGCAATTTTTAGTGTGTTCCAAGGAATAGTGTTGGGCATTTGTTGTTCACATTTTATATTAACTGACGTGTAGCACTTCAAGCACAATCGTTGAGGAAAGGAGGGCTAAAGAGTGGTGCAGCAGCTGCTGTTGTAGAAAAACTGGACAGGAGCAGAAATGATTACTGAACAAGTAAATACACCATACAGAAGCTTTACTTAACAGCTAGCTTTCTCCAAGCGTAGTAAGACTTTTTACAAAGGAAGATGCAGCAATACAGTCCAGCTGATACAATAGCAAAAAGAGCATTGGAGGGGAGAAGCTCCCTTAACTAATGTGCAAGTGACAGTCAGGGCCATAACTGGGATGCATCTTGGTGGCAACTCCACTGTGACTCAGCTACACCTCGTTGAGAATGGGCTGTGCGGCTGCTGCTGACCATCCTATATTGCAATGGCAGAGGGTACTCAGGCTACAGAGCCACCAGAGGTGTGGCTCAGCAGGTATGTTCCACCGGGTCCACCAGATCCCGCACGACCACTATCGGCATCTGACAGAAACTTGTGTTGCCAATACCAGGTGTGGGATGCCAGTGGGGTGGTATCAGTCAATGATACCACGCTAATGACCTTGCGGGCAATATTAATACTAACCTCAGATTTTTTTTAGATGATGCAGTTATCTATACTGAAGTACTGCCTGAAAGAAGCTGCTTAAATATTCAGTCAGATTTTGATAAGATTTCAAAGTAGTGAAAAGTTTGGCAACTTGCTTTAAATGTTCAGAAATATAAAATTATGCATTTCAAAAATGAAAAATGTAGTATCCTATGACTATAATATCAATGAAATTACAATGAAATCCAGACGATTAGCTGCTTACAGGCACTGACAAATATCATCAGGGACAGTTGAAAATGTGTGCCCTGACCGGGACTCGAACCCGGGATCTCCTCCTTACATGGCAGACACTCTATCCGACTGAGCCACCGAGGACACAGAGTATAGTGCAACTGCAGGCACTTATCTCTGACATGCTCCCTGTGAGACCCACAGTTCCAACTTACTGTCCACAGACTACATTTGCAGTGTCCGAAAGAACAGATACCAACTTTATATAAATAAGGCTTGCCTGCCAATGATCTTCAGCGCAGATGCACTAGAAATGTAGTGTGTGGACAGTAAGTTGGAACTGTGGTTCTCACAGGAAGCATGCCAGAGATAAGTCCCTGCAGTCGCACTATCCTCTGTGTCCTCGATGGCTCAGTCAGATAGTGTGTCTGCTATATAAGCAGGAGATCTTGGGTTCAAGTCCCAGTCAGGACACACATTTTCAACTGTCCCCATTGATATTTATCAATGCCTGTAAGCAGATAACAACTTCATATAAATAAGGCTTGCCTGCCAATGATCTTCTTCGGCGCAGATGCAATCACATTGCACAAACTCTTATGGAAATCAGTAGATTGACTGCCTTGAGTAATGAGTATGGTGGGCAGGGGCACTACAAATGTAGTGTGTGGACAGTAAGTTGGAACTGTGGGTCTCGCAGGGAGCTTGCCAGAGATAAGTCCCTGCAGTCACACTATCCTCTGTGTCCTCGGTGGCTCAATCGGATAGTGTGTCTGCCATATAAGCAGGAGATCGCGGGTTCAAGTCCTGGTTAGTACACACATTTTCAACTGTCCCCATTGATATTTATCAGTGCCTGTAAGCAGCTAATGGTCTGGATTTCATTGTAATTTTATTCTTTGAGAGCTGCAAGACGACCAATGTTATCTGTTCTTTTGGACATGTGTGAAAGAACAGATACCATCTTCATATAATATCAATGTGTCACAGATGGAATCTGTTAGCTCATACAAATACCTGTGTGTAACACTTCGTAAGGATATAAAATGGAATGAGCACAGAGGCTCAGTCATGGGTAAGGTAGGTGGTAGACTTCGGTTTATTGGTAGAACGCTGGGGAAATGCAAACAGTCTACAGAGACGATTGCTCAAAACTCACTTGTGTGACGCATCTTAGAATACTGCTCAACTGTGTGGGACCTGTACCCAGTAGGAATAACAGGGGATATTGAACCAATACAGAGAAGGGCAGCATGAATAGTCACACGTTTGTCTGATCAGTGGGAGAGTTTCACAGAGATGCTGAAGAAACTGAACTGGCAGCATCTTAAAGATATTGTGCTATTTCTTCCACTGGTCATTGATTTTTTTAGAATTGTTGATAGCCACTTAAGTCCCATGAAGAGTTACGCAGTTGAATAACTCAACCACAGCCCGACATCCTCGAGCAAGCATAGTACATTGGGGTACAAATGTTCCAGATATTTTCTGCCTGTGACTGTTTCACAACAAGAACTCTCCATATTACTCCACACAGCTCATCTTAAAGCTAAGTTTTTTTTTTTTAAGTTCTCTTCATGGGTGGAAGAGTGGTTAAGTTATGAGAACTTTGGCTATCTTCATGTTACATTTGCCATGAAGTGCGCAAGTAAAGTTCACCAAATGCATTTAACAGATTGACATGTTTGAGACCCTACCCATCTCTCTCTCTCTCTCTCTCTCTCTCTCTCTCTCTCTCTCTCTCTCAGGAAGCATAATACAAGAATTTTGCACTTACCGAAAGAAAGAATTGCTGTGAAAGCTGTTTTTTCACAACAAAGCAAAAGTTTATGGCATCACCAATTTGAAATAAAATGTAATCAGGATGATAAGTTAACTGGGTGGTGGGAATAACCACAAACCGCAGAGAAATTTCTCGTTACATAATATTAAAGTATTGGTATTGCAATAGAAGTCCAGTTACATGCATAGTGAAGAACGACCAAAAGTCACACCTAGTGTGCTGCAGTATTTTGTTTGTGGCAGCATATTTTGTGTTATCAGCTTCTCTCTTCTGGTCATTATTCTGTCAGCACAGAAAATTTAATATTGATTCCATTTCTACTGCTATTTGTCATACATGACTCAGGGTCTCTGTTTATTTGCTGAATCTGCTTGTCCCAGTGATGCAGCTGGAGAAGATTATAATAGAAAGGAGAATACGATATAGCAGATATGGAAAACTAACATCTTTTCAGCTTATTATGTTTATCTATAGCAACTTAAACCAAAATTGTTTAGCAGATTATTATTAATGATAATTAAACGTTAATATAGTTTAGTTTTTATGGCTACTTATTCCTATTAATTAACAGCATGACATGTTTCACATATCTAAAAATTGTGCTCTATGATAAGCAATATAATGCCTGCATGAAATCACAGATCTAAGTGAAGCTATCATGATGATATGACACAGACTCCACATTATCTTTCTTTTCACTGTAGGAGTCTAACAATTTTGAAGACATTACTTTGTTACAAATTTCCATTCATGCTGATCATTTACCTTCCATGTCACAGCCTACGCTAAACAGAAACAAAGTGTTTCCTCAAAGGTAAAGAATAATGCATTGTGTATAATATTTTCTACTTTTAGTGCTTTAAGACTATTTACAGTAGTTCTATCACATGTGAAAAGCTGTCAGTCACATGCATACGTCTGCATGAAAACTGCAATGATAAACACAAAGGGTGAGGGAAGGGAGGGGAGAAAGAGCGAAGGGAGGAAGGAAAGAATGAGGAGACAGAGGAGGAGGAGGAGGAGGAGGAGGAGGAGAAAAAGAAGACATCAGTCAACAGAGTGTTCCATGCTCTGATTCACAAGTCTGACCCTGGATAAAATACAGAGCACACCACAAGGAAAATAATACTAAAACGTGAAGCACATGGCAAACATGTATACTTTTGGTATTGTTGATTTCACTTAATAAATACTTTACAATTAAAGAAGACCACTCACCAAAAAGCAAAAATGTTGAGTTGTCAATTAGGCACGCACAAAAGAAAGAAAACTTGCTAGCTTTTGGATTTTATCAGTTGACAAGCTAGAGTAAAATTCACCAAAACACACACACACACACACACACACACACACACACTCACACACACACAGAGGGGGACTGGGGGTGGGTGGCTAGCGTATCGGAGGGAGACTACCAGTTTGCTCACTTAATGTGAGTCAAATGTGATAATTCAGCAGAGGTTTCATATCAGGAACAAAGCAGAAACTCCACCATTGTCACTGATCACACCTACTGCTGTTGATTGTTACCACTACAATCCCAACCAACAAGTACAACGTGATTACTAGCAGCTCTTCAAAACATAAGCCTGTTGCCTGAAACCATCTCCTCCTTCACCCTGTCAGCTTCTTGCACCAAAATGTTACGTTTATCCAAAGCCAGACTGTTGTCAGAGCCCACCCTGTCTAAATTTATGACTATTTCATTTACAGTGTCATCTATTAACCTGTCTATTTCCCAAAACATATTGTTTGTTTTGATGTATTCATCAAATTTCTCCCAGTCAGTTGCAGTCACAGATGCTTCTGCAGTCTTTGTCAATTGTTGCATCTTCTCTAAAGAAATGTATCATGTTCAGTTGTGCTCCCACACATTTCTTTTAATTTAAACCCAGGACATCTCTGTGGCATTCAGTTCACACATATCATATATGTGGATAACCATAAAACTGAATGGGCATGACTTTCAATTAATTCATCAAACTGATAGCTCTTTTTATGATTTTAAACTTTTGAATCAGCTCAGATAGTTTGAACTTCTTTATGTTTTCACTATGTGGTATACTGATATTTTGCAGGCAGTTAATTATACTGATATAGATGGCATATTGTGAGGGCACTTTGCTTTCTTGCATACTATGATAAGGACCATTGTCAACAATTATAACAATACCTTTGAGTAGACTGAGGAGCAATTTTTCCTGCATCCATTTCTCTAAATCAATATGATCACCCCCACTAGCTTTTCCAGCTCTAAAAACCAGCTCTGTTGCACTGACAGTCCCACCCCTGAACCTCTCTCTTGTCCATTAAGCAGAAATTTCTTATGTCAAAATTTTCACAGTGAGACTTGTATTGTTCAGGACTTGAATGTTTTTTACAAGAGATATAAAGAAGAGATTTACCAACAGAAACACTCTCTTTCCCAGTTATTGATAACAGTTCTACCACTACAACTGAGAGCTCGCAGACTACTTGATTTCACCACGTATTTAAAATTTCCTGCTCCAGCTTACTAATCACATGAGTTTACACGAGGGTTGGAACTTTAATAGTGGCAACTATTTATTTACAGCTCGTACAAAATAGATACTTGTTTCAAAGTTTTACTGACCTTCAAAGTAATCACCAACATCGTGTGTAACCCATTGCCAGTGATGTAGAAGTTGTAGGATACTGTTAGCAGTGCCATTTGTGTTGACAGTTCGAGCAGCGCAGTCTATTGCCCAATGAATTTGTAGCAGTTCTGAAGCGAATGCCACAAAGTGTTTCCTTCAGTTTAGAAATCGAGTTGAACTCACAAGGGCTTAAGTCAGGGGAGTGCAGTAGGTGGTATAGCACTTAGCAGCCCCATCAGTCAAACAAATCAGTAACAGCTCGCACTGTACGTGCTTGAGCATTGTCCTGCAAAATGATGGTCAGGTCCTGCAGAAAGTGTCATCACTTCTGTCTCTAAGCTAGCCATAGGTTGTGTTCGAAAAATGAGCAGCATAGGGACAGAAGTGATGACCCTTTCTGCAGGACCTGATCATCATTTTGCAGGACAATACTTAAGCACGTACAGTGCGAGCTGTTACTGATTTGTTTGACTGATGGGATTGCTATGTGCTATACCACCTACTGCACTCCCCTGACTTAATCCCTTGTAAGTTCAACTCAATTTCTAAACTGGTGGAAACACTTCATGACATTCGTTTCAGAAGTGCTACAAATTCGTCAGGCAACAGACTGCGCTGCTCGAACTGTCAACACAACTGGCACTGCTAAGAGTATCCTTCCACATCACTGGCAATGGGTTATACACAATGCTGGTGACTACTTTGAAGGTCAGTAAAACTTTGAAACACGTATCTTTTTTGTATGGGCTGTAAATAAACAGTTGCCACTATTAAAGTTCCAACCCTCGTATTATTTCTTATTATTTTCCTGCTCTCACTATGAAACTTCCTTCCTCTTTCTGCATTCTGAAGATGTAACAGGGATGGAAGAATTTAATTCAGTGATTACTATTTCACCAGTTGCTGAATCAAGCACTTTACTTTGCAAATGAGAAACAACAATGAAATAAATAACTAGAAAATATAACATAATATGGAAGAAAACTGAAGGGCTTACATAACAAACAGTGAAATAGGATACAGCAACACAAACAGGGCAAGAGAAGCACAAAGATACAACAGATGAACAAGTCTGACAAACAAAGTGGGGGGGGGGGGGGGGGGTTAAGAAGGGTAAAAGAGCAGGTACGGTGGGCTGGACCACAAGCCCAGACAGCTGCAGCCCAGTCTGGGCAGAGAAGGCAAAGTGTTCTGTCAACCCCTCAGTGGCCCTCCCTCGAGTTGAGTGGTAAGTCTCCTTCATGAGTAAATTGTAAAACTAAGTCAGTTCCTGAGGCACTGCCTCCTAATACCAGAGGTAGCGAGTCAGGGAGATTAAAAGCCTAATTAGTTTGGGACAGTCCAGCAAAATGTGGACTGTCATGAAACAGGAAGCACAACAACAGTGGTGTGGGTCCTCACAATGGAGATGATCACGAGTCAGCCAGCCCGGGGTCCAGATGAATGTCACTGAGTGTCCACATTGTTCAAGTGCATACAGGGAACCCTGGATAGCAATGACCAAGGGATGGTGAAGGTAACACTGATCGAGAAATTGCAAATTGCTCAAGAAATTGATGCATATGAGAAAGGTTGATATGCAACTGACAAAGGACGGTAGAGTCCTTGCTAGAGGCCTACATGGAGGTCTTCCATGGATTCATAGATTCTTTTATCACCTCAGTTTGTCTAGTGAAGTCAGAGTGAGCCATCCCATATTCCAGATTCTGAAACCTTGATGGCTTAATATTGATCGGAGGTCTGTTTCCAGAATATTGATCACAAGAATAGGTTTACTGAAAGCTAGTTTGGCCAGGCTATCAGCAAGTTCATTTCCCAGGATCCCAACATAGCCTGGGGTCCATGTGAATGGCACTGAGTGTCCACATTGTTCAAGTGCATACAGGGAACTCTGGATAGCAGTGACCGAGGGATGGTGAGGGTAACACTGGTCGAGAGTTTGTAGACTGCTCAAGAAGTTGCTGCAGATTGGAAAGGACCCACCGGTGAAGGAATGGATATGCTCTAGAGCACGAGAGATGGCTACCACATCTGCAGTGAAGACACTAAAGCAATCCAGCAAGGAGTACAGTTCAGTATGTCCCGTGTGAGTATAAGACCAGCAACCATTGAGCCATTATTATAGACTACTTCTGAACCCTGGGATGTTCCAAGGATGGAGAAAAATTGGTGACAGAGGGCTTTGGGAGGAATCTAGACTTTTGGGCCTTGTGATAGGTAAGGACAAAGCTGTGGTCGAGGAATGCATCATGGAGGTGTACATGAGTGGGTCTGGAGGACAGGTGCAAGAGGAAACAACTGGAGTTCAGAGAGGAGGGACCGGATGCGGATTGCAATAGTAATCCCTGATATGGGCTGACATTGTGGTAGATGGATTTCCCTGTTTGGAAAGAGGAGATGGTAGTTCGGATGCTTAAGACTGGAAACACAGATAGCATAATTGACAAGCTGTTGTTAGCACCTGGTCTGCAATGGAGGGCCCAAGCCTTCTCGACTAAGTTGATCACAGGGCTAGTTCAATAGGCTCCTGTCAAACAACGCGGTGGTGTATTGGATCCAGCATATGCAGTGCTGAGGAGGGTGTCGAACCATATGCCAGACTCTCATAATCAAGAAGGGGTTGTAGCTTTGTACTCAGGCAGCGAAGTGTATTAAGATGCCGCCAGCACTTTTGCTTAAGCTGGCAAAAATGGGGAAGCCATATCAACCGAGAATCGAAGACCAGTCATAGAAAGTGGTAAGTCTCCACCACATTACATAGTTGGTTATCAAGGTACAGTTCTGGTCAACGTGCATGACACAAGTCATGGCAGCTGAAAACTGAAACCCATGAGTGAGGGCCCATGGCTGCACTTTTCATATATTGCCTATTGCCTTGCAGTCGATGTTCAGTGATACTCACACTATAGCAGCAATAGCAGAGGCAAAAGTCATCAGCACGTGAGGTGGGTGATACTGAGGACCCCACAGCTGCTACTAGGCTACTGAGGGTTACTAGAAAGAGAGGGACGCTCGGTACAGATCCTTGCAGGACCCCATTCTCATGGATGGGGGGGCGGGGGGGGGGGGGGTACTGTGGAAAGCACCAACTCTAATCCGGAAAGTATGGTGCGACAGGAAATTCTGGATAAAAATCAGGAGAGGACCCCAGAAACCCCATTCATGTAAGGTGGTGAGGATCTGGCATTGCCATGTGGTGTCATAAGCCTTTTGCAAGTTGAATAAGATGGCTATACGGTGTTGACTTTGGGTAAAAGCTGTCTGAATGGCAGACTCCATGTAAGCCAGATTATCAGCAGCAGAACGGCCTTGGCAAAAACCACCCTGGGATGGAGCCAGAAGACCCTGAGACTCAATGAGCCAACACAGTCGCTGGTTCACCATGCATTCAAGCAACTTACAGGGAACTTTGGCGAGACTAATTGGAAGATAACAGTCCATCTCTAGAGTGTGCTTATCTGGTTTCAGTACTGGGACGATGATGGGTTCTTGCTATTGTGATGGGAACTCGCCCTCACTCCAGATGCGGTTAAAGATGGCAAGTAGATGATAAAATGAAATGTCATGTGGCTAGGGCCTCACATTGGGTAGACCAGTCACCTGGTGCAAGCCTTTTTAGTTGATGCCACTTCGACAATTTGCATGTCGATGGGGATGAGATGATGATGAGAACAATACAGCACCCAGACCCTGAGCGGAGAAAATCTCCGAACCAGCCGGGAATTGACTCAGGCCCCTTGGTAAGGCAGTCTGTCGCACTGACCACTCAGCTATCGGGGCAGACAAGGATATGATGTTGACAATCCATTGATAGATGCCTTATTGTTTGGTTGTGGTCATGTTCTGGCCCTGGGGGCTGTAAAAGGGCAGTGGGCTAGGGCACTGACAAATTACCCCTCGCTAAAAGAAATTCCCCTTCACTGAAAGGAGCATCGTATGGCTCCAGGTAGCTTGTAGTAAAAGATAACTGCTTTCGCTCCACCCGTTGTTTTAGGACACGAAAAGTAGGTTGATAATTCTCAGATGCAGAAGCTTGAGCATAATGCAGGGAAAAATGTTTGGTGATGGTGTCTGTGTCAGTGTAGACAGTGCCATTCAAAGTAATACACCTGCAGGTGTCTGGTATCTGTAGAGGTGTGTGATCTTTGTCCAAATCTGTGAAGGAAAGGAACATGGTCTGATGGTTGAAATGTGCCATTCCCAACATTGTTGTTTCCATTGTTTTAGTAGGAGGTGGATTAAGGCATGGATCCCTTTAAAGGCAATGAGATGCCCCATCGATGGGTGCCATTTATGGCACTGGAGCTGGAGGCCCTGCCTACAATCTCTGATGGCCTCTGTAATTTCTGATGACCACCAAGGTACTGTCTTCCGTCAGGGCAGGCCCGAGGAACAGGGGGACAACAAATCAGGTGCTGAAAGAATCATCATAGGTGTATTCTGGACTGCCTCATTGATATCTTCTTGCAGCGGGCAGCCAAGCGCGACAGCACCCCTATCAACGCTGTTGAGAACCCATCTCGGCAGGCATTTATGGAAATGATTCAGAGGGAGGGACAGGAAGATCAGGAAGTGGTCACTACCACATAGGTTATTGTGGTCTCTCAGTGGATAAATAGGAGAAGACAAGGGCTGCAAATGGAAAAGTCGATGGGCGAGAAAGTTCTATGCACCGCACTGAAGTGTGTGGGGGGTACCAGTATTCAAGATGCAAAGGTCAGGTTGTGCCAGTAAGTTTTTGAGATCTTTACCACGGCCAGTTAATAGTGGTTCCAACCCACAAAGGGCATTGAAGTCACCCATGATTAGGAAAGGTGGGGGAGCTGAGAAACCAATGCGAACAATATTTTCTGAGACTCTTCACCATCGGGAGGGAGGTAAACATTGCAGATGGTGGTATCCTGAAACGACCTTAACTGGACAGTCTGCCTCTAAAAAGTATATTAAGAGGCAAAAGTTGGCTATTCATAGTGCCCAGAACACATGCGCAAACTCTGCCCAATACCCCATCATAGGTAGTGCAATTCTTATAACATCCCCAGTATCCAAGAAGGGCCAGGGTTGGTGTTGCTGGAAACCAAGTGCCCTAAAGGACAACGCAGAAGGCAGGAGAAGTGCTTAAAAGATGTCATAGTTCAGCCACATGTTGGAAGAAACCGCAGTAGTTCCGAATAATGTTGTTGATGTACTGTGAGGCCATGAACGGACCAAGGAGGCGGGTTACACCTTAGGGCCACCTGTTGTCACTGGTTGAGGTGCTACGGCATCAATACACACAGGTTCTGGGTTCCATTGTAGTGTGCAAACTGGGACCTCATGGGCTACTGGAATCTCTGCCTTGGCCACAGGAATGGTACTGGGAGGATCTGGTGGGGTTGGGGCCACAAGAATGTCCTTCTGATTGAAGGACTTTTTCTTTTCTTTCCTCTGCTTAGAGGATTTTGATAATTGTAAGGGCTTCTCTGAATCATTTTCAGGTAAAGATGATGATTGCAAAGCCTCGCAACCAACACCCTGTGGCTCCTTCAGCCACTAGCTGGTGTCCACAGTTGTAGACCGCAGAAACCTTGGAAGAAAGTGTCCTGAGGGACCCCTTCTTGGTGAGAGATGTCAGAAGAATATAGCTTGTCTCTGACTGAAAGATGGGGATCAATGTCCCTGGTGGTTGGGAAGCCATGAATCCCAAAGTAGGTGAGGGAGAAGCAACAGGAAGGGAGGTCCCAACCACCAGGAGGGCAGGCATGGTTGATTGACCCTGAAGGCCTACTGTAGGAGCTGTAACAGGTGGGAGTATCCTCACCAAAGGCAGCAACATTGTCATAGCTCTTGATAGGTTAGTTTGTCCAGAGACTTGTATTCTTGTAATTTCTTCTCTCTCTGGAAAACAGTGCAGTCTGGTGAGCAGGTAGAATAGTCCTTTACGTGACTCAGATTGGGGGGGGGGGGGGGGGGGGAGGGTCATAAGGACTGTTTGAATGCAGTGCTCATTCACAGTCTCTACAGATGGGGCTAGTGTTGCAATGCAAAAACATGTGCCCTCAATTTCAAGCACTTGCAGCATTGCATAGAGGAAGGAATATACAGTTTCACATCACATTGGTACCCCATCACCATGATCTTTTCAGGCAATGAATCACCATCAAAGACTAAGATGAAGACACCAGTAGTGACCCTATTGTACTTTAGCCCCCTATGTACATGACCGACAAACTGTGCACCCCATCACTTCAAGCTGATGCATAGCTCATCATCAGATTGCAAGAGCAGGTCTTGGTGGAAAATATTGCCCTGAACCCAGTCACTTGTACACCACACAGCCTGTTACAAGCAAGCAGTGCCCAAGACAGGGCAGGGATGATGTTTTGATCAAATTTAACACACTTTTCATTTTAGAGATGGCTGCAACTTTCCCAAACTTGTGTCCCAAGTTCTTCACCAACGGTATGGGCTTTGTGGCCAAGAAGGAGTCCCGAATCAGGTCTTGTGCAAATTAAGTATTTAGGGAGTGGGGGGGGGGGGGGGGTATTTTTCTGCTTGCCGCTTAACCCTATGTTCCTCTCACAGTGTAGCACATCTCTCTGCATTAAAAGAGGGCTTTCCTTCTATAGAAACTGTTGGGGCCGTATGGCCACCAGCGGGAGATAACTCATCCACTTTGTTTGCGGCTCATCCACCACAGTGCTACCCACTACGAATGGGGCTCTCAGCACAGATGCCACTCAGCCTCAGCAACAGCTACCTGGCCAGTAATCCATTGCTCTGAGTCCTTGTGCCCCAATCATGATGGGCACATACTCCTTGGTGTACATGTAGAGTTTTATGACAGGTACCAATAGTGTGATCCCTGCATGATTGGGGGGCTATCACCATGCAGGTTGGTTAGCATGGAGGACCATGACTTCATTGCTTGTACTGCTCATGACACACTGTGTTACATGCAGAAAAAGTTAGATACCTTACTGATGTTCGATACGTGACGAAAGACTACCATACTGAACACTTTGTAGGTGTTTTTGTTACCTCTCTGTAGTTAACACATACTTTTAGGCTATAATGTCAGAGGCGCCGATAAAGAACACTATTTGTCAGAAGCAACAAAATATCTTGATTACCTACCATCAATGTTCAATTCTTCAAATTACTCAACTGAGTTTCTGTCCCTTGGATTTAATATACACAACCTATGCTATAACAGTAATTACGTGAAATATTTGGTTCTTTATAGGAAGAAGTACAGGGTGCGGCACATAAAAATGGCCCGTAAAGTCAACACATGAACATAGACTGAAATGTAATGTACTGAATATGATTACTCACCTTCACAGTACTTGCTGAAAGTGTCCTCCACCCATTTCAGCACACATGTGAACACACTTGAAGAGACTCATATATACCCTTGTAAGTTCTTGTGTTGTGATGCTTTTGTTGACATGCTGGATCCTGGTCTTGAGTTACCCAATTGTGTGTGGATTTTTTTCATATACTCTTCCCTCTAAAAATAAAAGTCACAACTGTACAAGTCTCATGGCTGAGGAGGCCACATGCCTTTGCTGATTGCCCTCTCTGGTGTAAACATCTCATGCACACAGGACAACGATGCAGCTGATGTGTGGCATGTTGCACCATTCAGCTGAAATAAACATAACAGTTGCTCCTCTTGCGTCAAGTTTGAATACAACTCCTCCAGGCTTCTCAATTACACGTCACTGTTCACTCTCATCTCAAAGAATATATGGACCCCATAACACATGTGGCAGAAATGCCACATCAAACACCAATCTTCTCATTATGAAGGGTACATGGTGGATTGCATGTTGGATTTTCTGTCGACCAATATCGGTTGTTTTGAGAATTTGTGTATCCAGACAGGTGGAACCACGCCTCATCACTCAAGATAAGCCTTGGTGGGTCCACGACACTACTGACAACTTTTCTCAACAGCCGTGAACAGAAATGCACTCTCTTCTGCAGGTCAGGCTCCTTCAGTTCTTGCACAACACTTATCTGGTACGGTTTTCACTAAAGTCCCCTTAAAACATGTCTGCAACTTCTCTCATTTGCATGAACCTGTTGACTCAGTCTCCTGGGTGACTTATAAGGACTTCTCGTCATTATATCCTGCACCTGCCTCTTTAATTCAGGTGTGTAGGCAGGTAGTGGTCTGTTCCTCGGAGCATTTTGAATCGATTCTGTACGCCATCATTTTTCAGTCAATTCCTGCATGGTGCTTTTTGCAGGCACAGAACATCCTGGAAGTTTCTCCTGAAACAAATTCTTTCTTTCCACCAAAGATCCAGTGCGAATGAATGCTTCAACAATGGCAACACACTCGGGTAACAAATATGGAATTATCACACATTCACACTAACCCGGCTTCACACAACAAGGCCTTTTTCTCAACTGGTTTCATTGGCTGTAGGTGCAGCTGCCTTAGATAACAAAAAAGTTCCACACAGTGTCAGTACCCATAGGAAATGGTTAGTTTGTGTGTGACTGTTTTTTCGGCATTTCTCGTTTTCCATTATTATTGACACGTGTGCTTACACTGGAACATTATTGTTGCTTACGATGGGCCAGTTTCATGTGCCACACCCTCTATCTTGAGTAGCCAGATTACATTATCCATCAAGGTGACAGAATCAGAAGTAAAATAAAAGAGTTAGTAAGTACAGTAAATATAAAAGATACTACAGACTAATGCCAGATAAACAGAATGATTAGGCATTTGAGGCTTAGTTCACAGAACAGGTAATTCACAGGAGTACAACTTGATTTATGGTGAGAAAAGGAGTTGACAAATTTTAAGTAACTTGGGTGGTGATACTACTTACGAAATCATGCAATGAAGAAATGTGGGGTAATCTTGAAGCACACCATGTGGCAGCTTAAGTCATTGAAAACAGCCATAATTAATATAAGAACCACGAAAGAGGAGTCCACAAATTAAGTCACTGGATCAACTGCACAATTAACACAACAATTTTGAATGAGGTGATAAACTGCATAAATCCACAAAAGGAACAAACTCTGTGCCTCTCAGGGACCAGTCTTCCTGAATAAGAAAGCAAACATATGGTTTTGCTTGGGTTCCAAAATAAAACATCTGGTAATATTCGACTATTTAACATTAATATTGCTGGTTAAGCTACTCAAGAAAAATCATTGTTGACTGATGAATACTCCTGAAATTTTTATTATGATCTGCAAAATACAAAGGATACTAGCTATATTCTGCAATACAATATAATATAATTTCCTTTTTAAATAATTTTTTACTGTATTCAACACCCCTCTTAATTCTTCCAAATTACTCACCAATCCCTTTCTTCCACCACATATGGCCATGCTCATTGTCACACCTGCAGAAGCTTAATGCACTTTCAAGACCTTTCTACAGTCTTTGATTTTATACACACACCAAAAAAAGTTTTGCATCACCTCAGTCCTGAGAGTTCTGGACCTGTACATAAAATTGGAATAGAGGTCAACATAAACATCATTTCCATACTTTTTATTGCTCATGAAAACCACACATTGTATGTAGCACCACCATACTGCGAGACCATCTGAGGTGGTGGTCCAGATTGCTGTACACACCGGTACCTCTAATACCCAGTAGCACGTCCTCTTGCATTGATGCACACCTGTATTCATCGTGTCGTACTATCCACAAGTTCATCACGGCACTATTGGTCCAGATTGTACCACTCCTCAATGGCGATTTGGCGTAGATCCCTCAGAGTGGTTGGTAGGTTACGTCGTCCATAAATAGTACTTTTCAGTCTATCCCAGGCATGTGCAATAGGGTTTATGTCTAGAGCACATCCTGGCCACTTTAGGAAGTCATTCACAAGATGTGTTTGATGGCGGCATGAATTGTCGTCCATGAAGACGAATGCCTCACCAATATGCTGCTGATATGGTTGCACTATCAGTCGGAGGATGGCATTCACGTATCATACAGTCGTCACAGCACCTTCCATGACCACCAGCAGCATACGTCAGCCCCACATAATGCCACTCCAAAACAGCAGGGAACCTTCACCTTGCTGCACATGCTGGACAGTGCGTCTTAAGGCGTTCAGCCTGGCCAGGATGCCTCCAAACACATCTCCGACGATTGTCCGGTTGAAGGTATATGCGACACTCATTGGTGAAGAGAATGTGGTGCCAATCCTGAGCGGTCCATTCAGCATGTTGTTGGCACCATCTGTACTGCACTGCTTGGTGTCGTGGTTGCAAAGATGGACCTCACCTCAGACGTCGGGAGTGAAGTTGCGCATCATGCAGCCTATTGCGCACAGTAACACCACGTCCTGTGGCTGCACGAAAAACATTATTCAACATGGTGGTGTTGCTGTCAGGGTTCCTCCAAGCCATAATCCATATCCATATCTACATCTACATGGATACTCTGCAAATCACATTTAAGTGCCTGGCAGAGGGTTCATCAAACCACTTTCACAATTCTCTATTATTCCAATCTCTTATAGCGCGCGGAAAGAATTAACACCTATATCTTTCTGTACGAGATCTGATTTCCTTTATTTTATCATGGTGATCATTCCTCCCATGTAGGTCAGTGTCAACAAAATATTTTTGCATTCGGAGGAGAAAGTTGGTGATTGGAATTTCATGAGAAGATTCCGTCGCAAGGAAAAACGCCTTTCTTTTATCAATTTCCAACCCAAATCCTGTATCATTTCTGTGATGCTCTCTCCCATATTTTGCAATAATACAAAATGTGCTGCCTTCCTTTGAACTTTTTCGATGTACCTCGTCAGTCCTATCTGGTAAGGATCCCACACTGCCCAGCAGTATTCTAAAAGAGGACGGACAAACGTAGTGTAGGCAGTCTCCTTAGTAGGTCTGTTACATTTTCTAAGCATCCTGCCAATGAAACGCAGTCTTTGGTTGGCCTTCCCCACAATATTTTCTGTGTGTTCCTTCCAATTTAAGTTGTTCGTAATTGTAATACATAGGTATTTAGTTGAATTTACGGCTTTTAGATTAGAGTGATTTATCGTGTAACCGAAGTTAAACGAGTTCCTTTTAGCACTCATGTGGATGACCTCACACTTTTCATTATTTAGGGTCAACTGCCAGTCAGGCAGCAGTAGCTGACCAAGACAGACACAGAAACAGGGAAGTAAACTGCTTTTGTGACATTTAAGATTTCCTAACCAGGAGCGAATTTTAGGTGCAGACATGCACTGCAGTAGTAGTCCTTAGGCCCCCCGAGCGATGCTTGTCATCGATATTTCCTGTCTCTCTGTATCTCCTCCATGTCCGAACAACATCGCTTTGGTTCACTCCAAAATACCTGGACACTTCCCTTGTTGAGAGCCCTTCCTGGCACAAAGTAACAACACGGACGCGATCGAACCACGGTATTGGCCGTCTAGGCATGGTTGCACTACAGACAACATGATATGTGTACCTCATGCCTGGTGGAATGACTGGAACTGATCGGCTGTTGGACCCCCTCCATCTAACAGGTGCTGCTCATGCTTGGTTGTTTACATCTTTGGGCGGGTTTAGTGACATCTCTGAACAGTCAAAGGGACTGTGTCTGTGATACAATATGCACAGTCAATGTCTGTCTGCACGAGTTCTGGGAACCGAGGTGATGCAAAACTTTTTTTGATGTGTGTATTTATATGACACAGAAGCCACTGAGACCAGAGTCAGTAAAAGCTCTGGAGAGTTGTAGTGACGAATGAACTTTCATGCCATAATCTTACATGGATGGTTTTAGATACTTCTGTGAGTTGCAGCAGACATTACCTGATTTTCCACAATACAGCGATTGGTTTTCAAAGAAGAACATCACTTGTTTTAATATTCCCATTATAATGGAATTAACAGCTACCTCTGTCTTTTTGAAAGCTCAGTATTTACTGATAGTGCACACTTTACTTAAAACATCACATTTTGTTTAATATTTATTCTGTCTTCTCAACTGTAGAAGAAAATTATTATCAGGTTATTCAGACTATTAAAGCCATTCAAAAACCACTTGTTTCTGAGTATTTCATTTCAATATGAGGTACAATGTGCCATCTCATTCTTTATCATGGAATGTGGCATCTGCCAATAAAATAGTTTCCTCCCTTTAATGCAGCTTCATGAAGTAGTGCAATCAGTAGTTACAGATGATTCCAAGAACTCCTCTTTTAGGGATATGACACATTAGTTTTCAAGAATGTTTCCCTACTGCAACAACACTCACTTCAATGACTGATGAAAGGGTTCAACATTAGTGGGAGCATTCTGAACACTGAAATTATTCTTCTAAGTCACTCAGAAACACATGAATACTGTACAGAAATATGAGTGGTCTTCTCCAAGCAAAGGAAACAGTTACTCAAAAAATGGCTCACTAACAGCCTCAAACCACAGCACAAATTGTGAGTCTCTCTTTTCCCCCCTCAGTATCACATCCCTCGACGCTAACTGATCAATAGCTGTGTGTAAATTGACAAGAGTAGTTGGACCTTTCAGCTACAATGCACATTGATTCAAAATTAAACTGGGAGAAACATATATATTAGCCATATCTGCAAGAGAATAGCAAGAGTGTGTTATCTCATCTGGAGACTGACAGATGTAGTCACTGATGAGTATCAAAAGGTGGTATATTTTTGCCTGTTTCGATCACACATTTCCTAAGGCATACTGTTATGGGGACATTCTTGCTTTGTCAGTGAAATTCTGAAAATTTTTAAAAAAGTTATCAGAATAATGAGCAAAGTTAAGCCCGAGGAACACTGCTGCCCCCTCTTTATCAAGCATATGATATTAACTGTTGTGAATCTATACATCTACACAGCACTGCTTTATGTCAAAAGCAACTTAAATGAGTTCGAGACCAGAGAGAACATACATCCCCTCAACACCAGAGGCAAACTGGACTTCAACATACCAAGACACAGACTCACAAAGACGGCAAACTTACACAAAATAATGAGTTTAAAACTTTTCAATAAACTTCCAGCATCTGCTCAGTCACTGAGCAGTAATATTTTCAAACGTAAGATTTATGACTGGTTACTCAAACACCCATTTTATAACAGAATTTATGAAATAATCATTGACATTAGTATATAAGAATATTCCTAAAAGAAGTGGAATTAAATTGTAAAAACTTTACTGTAAAGTTATTGTTAATTGTATATTTAATGTTCAGAGCTATTCCGCTGTAAGTGGTCAATGGTGAATAAGCTGAATACTGAAACTGAATTGTGCTTGGATGCAGGTTATTATTTCTCCATCTGCAGTCTCATAACACAAACTTTGCTGGGAAACTCTGAAAAATGCTATTAAAGATGAGTAGGCTTACATATGGTTATTTCTCATCAGCCATGGATTCCAAAAAGATACCTGAACCCAATTACTCATCCAGATACGAACACAAGAAGCCGAATATAAAAGAACAGGCGACTAGCTCAAGGAAACAAAACAAAAGTAGCGCATAAACCAGCTAATATCTGCTAAATACTATGGACTACTATACCGACAACAAGTTTACAGGTCAAGTTGCAATTACAGCACAGCATTTCAAATGGTGATAAAAGAGTACGCTAATCTTCCAGTACATTACCTTAATTCCTGTTTTAACACAACAAGTACATTACTAATATGGAGTGTCCACAACAGGTCCAAAAACAAATATAAGATACGCTAATTCAAAGAGCCACACTCAGTTGCAGTAGCCATCATAGTATTTTGTACCTGCTCAGTGCCACGCAAGATTCTACTGAAGAACATTATATTTTATTTTTTGCATTATTTTAAATATGAAATAGGTTATCTTTCTTTACAAGAAAAGAAACAGCAGAGTAAAACAGAAAAGTGTTTTACTACATAATATACATTCCAAATCACAGATAAAATTCACCAACTCATACTTTTTCAGGCAGCTTAATTTTCTGCAAACACAGCTCCGCTACATCTTCAACCTCTTTATTCTTCAATCTGCGTCCTTTTTCTCTGGCATACACACAAGCACGTTTGGCTTCATCAAACATTTGTTTTTTCAAATAAACAAAACCCAAATTAATGTAAATTGATCCCAATTCAAGCATATCAGGAAATTTTTCCCCTATAGCAGTAGCCTGTTTCAGATATTTCAAAGCAGCGTCTAAATCTCCTTGGAGGCAACTAACCGTACCAAGGTCATTTAATAAAACAACAACTTGCTCACTGGTCTCACCATTGATGCTAACACACAAGTCATATGCTCTCTTCATAAGATTCTGTGCATCTTTATATCGCCCTGACTTAAAAACAAACTGTGCATACCAATCCAGAGTCATTGCAAGTAGCAGCAATGTATCTTCATCTTTAACTCCTGAATTGAGTTTATTTTCAAGATTTTCAAGACAAAATTTAAACCCTTCTTCAGCTTTCCTGAAAGGTAAAGCTAAGTCTTAGTAATTACAAGAGGAACACAAAATAACAAGAGTGAGATAAATGATAGCAACATAAAACACAAATCTTATAGTACACAACATATGCCCATCTCTACCCTCCTACACTCACAATCTAATTAAGCTTAGTAACAATCATTTCTGCTTGCAAACCATCCAATAAAACACTCAAGCAGTGCACACATTTGCTTCAGCTTTCAAGTAATCTTGATATGATAACACAGTTTACACATGATAAATAACTGGGCATTTATGCAAACCACAATATTTTTCCTTCACTACATAAGACTATGGCAAGCCTGAATTCCACCACTGACTAAAAAACAAATTTAACATGAAGTCATTTCTGCTTGTTACTGTATTTGCCCTAAAAATGTAAAACAACAATGCATTTTCATTTTAACCATCCCTTGATTAAAACAGAAGAAAGAAATTTCCATTTTAAGCATAAC